>NC_141332.1:8102500-8702500 GCF_037954235.1 Aulostomus chinensis | reverse complement strand
TACAAGGAGAGAAGAGAAACTCTGAGAGTCCCAGCTGCTCTGCCATGTCCTTGTGCAGGATTTATGAGCTCCAAGATCAGGGACAGGTTTAGATGGGAAAGTGAAAGGAAAGTAGGAAAGAGATGGATCTGAAAGTGGTGTTACAACGGGGAGAACGTGCTGGATTTCAGACTGCGCTGCGGGTTGAGATGTCCCTCTTGCATAATGCTAGGTGACAGGAGGAAAAATGGCAAGGCTGACAAGAACGAAAGCGATAAATTTAAAAAAAATAGGCCAAAATGAGGAAAGCAGCACCCAGTCATTATTGAAGGGTCAAAGACTACTGATTTGATACACTTGTAAGTGATCCCACAAAACAGCAAATGACAACAAAAACAACAAGGAGAGGGAGCACAAATAGAGGAGACAGATCAGGGAGGGAGAGTTTAAGGCAGGAAGGGTGGTGGTAAGGAGGGGGAGGACATGTGGGCGGTGTAATCTGTCTGTGTCAGACGGAAGATGAAGGGGCGAGGTGATAGAGCTCTGCAGTTCACCTTCTGGCCTCCGGAGCAAACACACTGACCCTGGCCCTCCCTCCACCCCCCTCCCCCTTCACCTCCACGATTTATAACTCCCAGGGCTGGTTCGGGGTTGCTCGGTTTGAGGAAATTCGTGAATCTAGTTGTAGCCAGTGTGTTTTCATCTGTGTGCATGTATGTGTGTTGAAT
Organism: Aulostomus chinensis; assembly: GCF_037954235.1. Classification (NCBI taxonomy): domain Eukaryota; kingdom Metazoa; phylum Chordata; class Actinopteri; order Syngnathiformes; family Aulostomidae; genus Aulostomus; species Aulostomus chinensis. The sequence goes on along the minus strand of NC_141332.1, from coordinate 8,701,793 downwards.
GAAATGATGTTCACCATTGTATGTCAGTGCTTTCTAGGAAAAGGGCAGCAGGGAAAGTGTTTTGTGGTTGATAAATGTTCAACACAAAATGTGTTCCAAATAAAAATCAATCAGTTATACACAATAAATGAACTGTTTCTGTACATTAATCCAAAAATCATATGGAACTATGAGCAGTGGCTGCCCACTTTCTAGTGAGGTAATAACATCAGTGCTAGCTCACTTCCTGACATACAGTGCAGCAAGAGTTACATTTTTGGAGGCCAACCCAAAAACGAGTTAGCCATGGATTTTGAATCATTTCTGAAACCAAGCTCTGTGGCAAACAAAAGTTTATTCGACTTCTCACAGTAAAATAATCTTCAGAACTGAGCACAATTTATGTATGATGCATGAATCTCAAAACTTAAATGCAACCATTTGAAATAAAAGCTCGCTAAAAGGCGTTGAACAAACTCTTACTTAAACAACTAGCTTTGAGCCTCTGTTCTCACCATGATTATGACTGTATATCTTTTGTATGAAGTATTAAATAGATTTAAGTAAGTTTGTCCAATATTTTTCCCTGTGTCATTCAATTATATAACTCCAAACTTAATTTATGGACGTCTAAGGTTTGATTTCTTTGCACATGTGGGTTGTTACCGTCATTTGGTGAAAATTTCATGTCAGTAGCACCTTTAGAAATATATTTACTGTGAAAATTGGTGACGTGTTCGAAACTTGATAATCAAAATCAAAACTAACGAAAACCAAACAAAGAATGAATAAGAATGATACTTTATGAATATTATATTTGACGGTTAAAAAAAAACAAATCTTAATTACCTCAGAGTTCACATTGCTCCTTTCAAGCAGCATTCATCAATATTTTTGTATAACACTGTAGTGCATTATCTGCCACAATGGGTTTCGATTGATTATGGATCAGTCGTGATTGTCCTCAGGAGGTTCTTTGAGGCACGTCTGTAATAAAGGGATATTTTGTATGCTTGACTTATCTTAATGATAAACCATAAACCAAATCCTTATTTCAAATGGCCCACCAGTGAGGCAGCAGAGAAGACTCCTGAAATATGGCTGATTGTTGCAGATGTTAAGTGAAAGCAATCGTGGGCAAGTGGCAGAAGGCAGAATCAGAGGTGAGGGTTGAGTCGGATAATATTGCTGAGGAGTTGAGTCTAAGGGCCATTCTCTGCATGGAGATAAGGCAGTGATGAAGGTCACTCCTCATCCATAACAGATGATTCATAGTCTGCCCTGACCTTTAATACCTGGACTTACTTCTCCCCCTTCTTTGTCTGCTCACTGCAGTGTCGCTTCAAGGAGACTTCAAGTATATGCTGGCCATAGCAAAAAAAAAAACAAAAAACCTTGCAATGTACACTTGCTGTGCAGATACAGGCAAGAAAAGCACACAATCTTATGCGCATTTGCAAAGCGTCGAATGTCAAAAGTTCACTGCAGCACTCTGCTCACATCTAATGTGACAAATAACTTCTTTCTCCAGTTGCATTGTTCTAATCCCTTTAGTGGCTCTGGAATGGAAATATAATTACATTTCTGTGGTGCAGTGCCTTTGATAAGGCAGCCACTTGCTGAGCGGAATGTCTAACTGAATTGGATGCCTCTCCGAAGCCCTGTCCTCTCTTCACTTTACCTCTTCCTCCTTCCTCACTCCTCTCCATCTCTCCTCACATTTTCTCCTCTTTTTGTTTTTGCTCTCTCATTCCCACTTGCTCTGTCTGTCATCTCCAAAGCTTATTCTGCCTCTCCCTCTCTCTCTTTCTCTCACCCGTCCAGGTATTGCAGTGGATAAAAGGGGCATCGTCTACTTTGTTGATGGCACCACCATTCAGAAGATTAATGAGAGGGGTTTGCTCTCCACTGTGATTGGCTCAAATGGACTGATGTCAACTCAACCTCTGAGCTGTGATGCACGCATGGACATCAGTCAGGTAGGCCAATAATCCATTTGGCTGCTCCAGAGAAGGCTTCGTGCTCAAAATTTAGAGTTAATGGGTTTGTATTTCCTAATCAAAGTATTTGTATCACTTTTTGTTATACTCTCGGTAGTTTATCTAAATTAAAAACAGAGTCTTCCATAGAAAGTCCGTGTGATGTGCTGTGTCAGATCGCTTTTTTAATTACACTTGGTAAGAAGGAGGATCCTCCTGGCCCGGGAGTTTTCAACTTCACTTCTACACTCCACTTGGTCCAGTGTCTTTGCTCCAGTTCGAGAAAGTACAATTCCCCCTTTAAAGGGACAACAGACTCCTTTTTATGAGAAGTGCCACCCATGTTTAAAGTATTTTTACTTCTTCTTTGTCATACCAGACTTGGGTCCATGACAATCTCTAATGATCATACAGTTGTGTACTATATGGATTTTCAAATGACTTTAATGTGTCCTAATGTCCTAATTTGTTCCTTTATTTATTTTGTGCTTTTTAAATGTGTTTTTTATTTATTTAGTATTTCAGTTTTATTTATTTTGATCATTTTTTCTTATTTATTATTCTGATTGATTTCCCTGGAAAGATGGACAACCAGGGGAGGGGTGATTTTTTTTTTTTTAAATGACTGGTTGATTTGCATGCCTTATTCATTACTTTCATGCATACGGCAATAAAGTTGTTGAAGTCAGAAACTCCTTGTGACTTCACACTGATTTGAACAGCTAGCCTTCAGATCTCACTGCTGACTACTATCAGGCCTATTAGAGATGAAGATGAATAATAGATGAACTGCTGGCTCTGTTGAGAAATCTCTGCACACATTGGGGCACACATTCTCATGTACGTGTGTTTGTCTGCTTGTGTGAATGTATTCAGGCCAGGTGAGTACCCAGAGGTGCTTGTACATGCCTTGGGGGGGCGTGCTGTGTTGCCGCACAATCCTCCTGTTTGTTAGTCATCATCCTCTGCAGCACATTCAGTCACCATCATCCTCCATCTGTGTTTGTTCTTGCAAGCTGCTGTGACCTCAAAGCAGCGCCAATATTGATCAAAACTTCTGTAGCAATGGCTTGGCTAGACAAACATTGCTGCAGTAATTTATGCCAAATGAAAAGCAGTGTTTGCTTCAGTTTTTAGTGAAGTGACATTTGAATTTGTCTCACTTTTTGTGGAGGGAAATGAAAACGACTGTGCAGATATTTTTTCACGTCTTTGTTTTCCTTTGTCAGCTAGACTTAGCTACCTCTCTTTGTCTCTGTCAAATTTACTGGCATCCTATAATTACAGTGACTTAACTTGAGTTTGGCTTGAATTCCTCTGGCCTAACTCAGTATCCAGTTCCATGCAATTTAAAAAGGCAATTCCCTGCCATCTCTGCAAAGTTGGGTATCACGAACAGGGAGGATTTGATGCGTGTTCTCATCGGCTAGGACAGGGTGAGCTTGATGAATCTCTCGACCACTTAAAACAGGATTTGAAACTGAACCCTCTTCTCTCTCATTTGACAGAGCATATAATTGGACATGTCAGTGGCAATTTAACATGATCCATTATTTACCAATCCATCCTCACAGTCATCAATCACCAATACACCACCTCGTCTCCATACTAACTCACAGTTTTGAGTGTGTGCGAAGTAGACACTGTCGTGGGTGGCTGTGCGCTAGTGTCTGTCTTGACCCCCACAGTGTTAGTGGGCAGGGTGTGCTATTTGAGCAGGAGGCGATCATGGTTATTGGCTGACATTTGGCTCAGTGCTGAAGCAAGCCGGTGTGACTCTTGAATAAACACAGGGAAGGCTCCCTGCCCGATGCTGACCTTTGCATGAGCAGGGAGGGTCAGAAGACCTAATGCTATGTTATTAAGTAGATATTATTTGTATCACCTGTAACTGACACTTGAAGGGGATGCCACCAAGTCTTTTTTGTTCTTTTGTTCTCACTTTTGATGAAACAGTTTCTGTGTGTGTGTGTGTGTGTGTGTGTGTGTGTGTGTGTGTGTGTGTGTGTGTGTGTGTGTGTGTGTGTGTGTGTGTGTGTGCAGGTGCGCCTAGAATGGCCAACAGACTTGGCCATCAATCCCTTGGACAACTCCCTCTACATCCTGGACAACAACATTGTCTTACAGGTAGAGACATCTTGTTTTACAGATATAACACATGATTATAATTTTGTACTCAGGCTCATACATTGTTTGGAGTCAGTGGGAAAAAAAGAGTCGTACATTATTTCATGCAGACTGCAGTGTTAACATTAAACTACATTTGGAGAAAATAGAATTGGCAATTGGAAAGACAAAAGACACCCAACAAACTATGAATACCGCATGTGTGGCTGTCACAGCAACTTTTGCCCTCTTTTCAGTTCACCCTTAAACCAGAGAAGAAATTGCCAAATATGAAGAAATTTCCTCGAGGCATTCCATTGTATTGACAAGAATAGGCAAATGGACACCAAGAGAACATAAAGTATATGACCTACAGTTGTCGCTGGTGCAGAAGCATAAAAAGATGTGCTATAAATGGTCCCTGCAGGAACTGCTTTTAAGAAAAGATCAGTCAGTTTTTGCTTATGATTCACAAACGCATCCTCAAAAAAGAATGAATCGCCTCTCTAGTCATCAGAAGAGGCACTTTTAAAGGTATAACGTGTAGCATTTGTGCCTTGAAATGTCTAAGAACAACAGGCTATATACTGCTGTTTTGAGCATTATCACAAATGTTCACAGTATTATCAGTGTATTTTACCTGTGTCAGTAGCATTGTAACTTCTTGACCCCTTGTAGTTGAGTTCATGACACTAGCTGTAACACCATTATACTAGCTAGCTGGTTGACAAGTGGATTTATCTGTAAGTTTGTGGGCTAATGATATTTTAGCTGACTTTGACTGTGGTTATTTCATTGGAATGAAATCACATCAAAGATGAACACAATGTGAATCAAAATTAATGCATCACTTTAGTTCAGGTAGTAAATCTGCTCTCTTCAGCCAGTCACTTCCTTAAACTGTACCCTGCGCTGTTGCCATCAACCAAAGCTGCGTTTGCGAATATTGGAGGAGATATAGCCCTCTGAATTTTAATTCTGGCATTTTTCACTAACATAATTTTACTCTACTCGTCCTCTTAACTTCTAACATATTTGTGTATTTTGCACGTTTGTTGTGGTGTGTCTTACTTTTTGATTGTTTAATGCAAGTATTTTACATCAATCCACTTTTATATTTTGCTGTTAGCAATAGATAATTAATTTGCGATTTCAAAAGTACCTACTCAAGATTCTATGAGTTTCAGTTGTTTAGAATTCAAGTGGTCCTGACTGAAATTAATTTGTTACTGAACATGACAACTGATTCAGTGAGTGGTTGTTAAAGAAATGAAAACAACAAATCCCATTATCCCATCACGCTCCCTGTTTAATTGAGGGACCCCTAGTGAAAGAAATAACACTTGATTTCAATTTGGAGTGTTAGACACATTGTTTGCTGTCACCTCTGCAGTTTTCAATATTTACTCCACACCTAGCTTACTCCCCATTTAGCTAATACCTGATACTGTGTTCATTTTTAGGTATCAGAAAGTCTTCACGTGCGTATTGTCGCCGGCCGTCCCATCCACTGCCAGGTTCCAGGTTTTGATCACCACCTGGTGAGCAGAGCGGCGGTTCGAGCCACACTGGAAGCTGCTAAGGCCATTGCTCTGTCCCACCTGGGTACACTGTTCATCGCTGAGACTGATGAGAGGCGCATCAACCGCATTCAGCAGGTCACTCTTTCACTCACACCCTCTTAGCTCTTCCATTAGCAAGGATTAGTTTGAATAGTAGTAGTGCAGTACAAGTTTTCTAAACATTTCAATAAACTGCTTCCACATAAGACATCCTTTGCCTCACATGAACTTCCAGAGTTATTATTGATACATTGCAACTGAATCTCACACTGCTGCTTTAAGAAACTCTTCCAAAAATATATTATAATCTAGCAGTTTTTCTTTATGTAACAGATTTCTGCTTGATTGTAGCTCGCTAACAGTATGCCATCACCAGCTTGGAGCCTTTGGGCACCAGCACCACAAAGAGACTGCCTGCTGGACTCTGTCAATAGTCCCTTTGTGGTCAGCAGCGTAATGCTGAACCCATGTGCAGGTAGACAGGAACATAAAAAGCCCTGGATATCTTTGCAGTGGAGACCCAGCAGCTAGGATTTGTTCAGAGAAAGAAAACCCTCTTTAATTTAATGTGTTTGTCACTCATATTTTATCATCAACATTTATTGGAGCCGTACTTATCATCATCTCACTAGCGTTCATGCAGAAAGTCAAGTTCTAGTTTGCGAGTGAATTAAACTGACACTGGACTGTGAAATTAAATGATGATTTGCAGCCGTTTTTTTTAACACTGATGTGCTGCAGATTTAAAAACTGAGAGGCTGATGGAAAGAGACTTGGATCCAGCAAAACTAAATTAAGAAAACGGTATAAGACAAGCAAGCTTTGCGCAGGTAGAACTTACAAAATATATTAAAGTGCAATAGAACTGCATAAACATTAGCCAGTACATTTCATTTTCAGTGATTCCACCAGCTGCAACTGTCCCCGGTACTGTATAATAGGGCCTATAAAATGTAAAAGTGCCTTTGAATTTTATGTGTTAAATAATATTTTTACTCTTGCACAGGCATAGCAACATAGACAGAATTATCAACCCATTAAACAGTCTTAACATTTTCCCCATTGTAACCAGCATCCACCAGAATCTGACATCATTTTCAGCATTAGCAATTTCCCCTTTCAGACCAAGCTAGTCACATTTCTGGGCTGCCTTTTAAGAACCAGCTTGTTTCCACTGGCCTTAAAAGAGCAGAACACACCACTGGTTTCCTAGCAACACTAACCCCATTCCAACTCAGAAGCTGTCTGTAATGTGCTTTAATGCTGGTGCCCTTTCATCATTACACGTAAGATCAACTTCAGGTGATGAAAACAACAATACCGGTGGACTATGTGATCGTATTTTACATATTAATACAGACATCAGGATCCAATATTTGCATCCATGGACAAGTTGACCATTGCATTTGGGCAGCTTGTCATGAATAAACGGCAAGTTCACATAGGATAGAGACTACCAATGTGCACTGCAAAAACTCGGAACTTGTTTGTCTCATAAACGGTGTGTAAATTTGAGCCATGTGTTTATTTAGGTCTGAAATAAAACAAGATGAGAACTGAATTATTCCCTGCACATTCTGTGATGCAGTATGCTTGCTTATCATAGGAAGTCAGTAGAAATGACTCTTTACATTAAGGTAATAGCCTGGTGAGAACAGAATGCTGAGGGAATCACTTTTTTTCTTGTTCATCAAACCGCAGTTATTGGAAGTTCCCACGATTTTTGCAAATTCCTGTGATTGTTGCACATTCACACAATTTCATTGCATAAAATTGTATAAATATCCCACAAATTCCATTTTTTAAGAAAATGCCTCTAACAATAATAAAAAAAACTCTGCATTTTTCTGTAAGGACCGGAAATTCAAAAAATATACTTGACAAACTTGACTATTTGCAGTGTGTTTTGATTCTTATTCAGGGCTGTATATAACAAAGATGATAATGTAAGCTTTTTTCTGGACCACCAAAAAGTTGGAATCAGTTTTTGTAACCAAGAGCCAGTTCTTTCGCTGCAGATTCAAAATTAGGCACCGACTCTTAATTGGCTTTGGTACTAATTCGTTCCAATAGGGATAAATGATGTGTAGCCATCCCAAAGTATGAGACTTCTGTGAGTTTAAGACTAGAAAATAAAAGACTAGAGGGGAGTGAAGTAACAGTGTTAGTCCCATCCGTAGCACTGATTGGATAATCATTAGTACCCCGTGGCACTCATCGGATCAATTGTTTTGCAGCTAAGAAACCGCTGTTTCATGTCACAATGACAAACGAGTCAGTGGAGAAAGAGAAATTTGCACCTAATACATCCTACTGGAGCATTAGCATGCATTAAATCCATAATACTTGCACTGTAGACTGGGTTTGTTTTGTTCAAGTATATTCTAAGTTAGTCTTCATTCAGAGGCTCTATCCCTGAGAGTCACAGCTGAGCATCATCAAGGCAACAGGGAAGAGACGGGGGTGCACAGGACTATCAGATGGATGCAGACCCTGATGAAGGTGCAACTCTGATGGGTCTGTTGTACATCTGTGGCCACAGTTATTTCATATATCATTATTATACTGTGGCTACAAATGTGGGACTCCACCAATGATTTGGCTCACTGACCAAAGTATCAATATGGTTGAGTCGTACATGCATCGCTTAGATTAGTCAGGTGCCAGTCCATGAATTTAATATGTATTTTGAAGTATTGTGTTGGAAAAGGTTGATGGAAACAGCAAAAAAAAAGAAGAATTTGAATAAGTTCTGATGTAGTGAATCTAACTCACATGATAGATCAACAGTCTCTGCCACCATTGACTTCATGAATATTCCCAATCATTGTCTCTTTCTGTGGACAGCATGTCCAATACTAGCTGGTACTTAATTCCTCAAGAGCTCTCTCACGAATAGACAGCTCTTTTTTCTTCTTCCTTGTTTGTTACATCCTCAGCCATATGTGATGTCATCTGTGCCACCATCTTGTGATGGCATCATGTAGCCTACTTTATTTGCCCAAACCAGGTAACGCAAATACTGGAATGCAAATTTCATTTTTTTACATTTACACAGTAGCTTAAAAATGGTTAGACAATTAAATAGAACCATGAATATTATCTAGTTACTTCCACTGCAAAAGCAAATGATATCTATACATTAAGAATCATTATTTTGAATTCTTCAAGACAACATTAGGAAATAAAAAAAAACTAGGACAATAAAGATATAGTAGACATTGACCAATGTTGATGTGTCTTGGTCAAAATCAAGGAAGCGATGCATTCTCAGTAAAGGGAGGGGGGGGGTAATGTAACAAAAAAAAAGAACTAATAAGATGAAGAAAAATAATAATTTAAAGAAAAATTTAATGAAACTAATATGAAAATGAAGAAAGTTATGACAAAAGGGGATTCCTGTTCATGTTGACCGGATCACATCAAACCTTAAAATGTATACTGTGTACGTACATGTATGTTTTTTCAATCTACTCTAGATCAAAATTGTCATGTCATGGCTGTAAACAAATATTCGCTATAAACATGAATACTGTGGAGATACCATTCACTAAGGCACGGGTACTTTTTCCTTTTTTGCTTTTAGTTAAACAATCCAAAATATTTCACGTTCAAGTCGTGGCTTTAGGCGAACACCACCTCCAATGCTTTTGTCATTACTTGAAATTATGTAAAACTTTTAGGCATATGTTTTATTCCAAGGGAAACAATGTGAGGACTTCCACAACAAGTAAAATATTTTTGCAGCAGGTTAGCAAGGTCATACCTATGATGATGTTAACATGCTACTATGATGAAGCTTAGATGGGGAAGAGAGGAGGAGAAAACAAAGAATCTGTGCAGGAGCACAAACACCCCATGTTGTTGCTTTGTTTCCCATGTACAGGATCATGGCTTTCCAATTTATTTTCAGCACACACAGCACTAACGGGTGGCAGACTAGGGGGAATGTTCTCTGAATTTAACAATCACTGATTCCATGTTTAAACGGCAGCAATATTCACAGATGAATCATAAGATCAAAAGCTTAAATGTATTTTCGGACAGGTTTTAGTCAAAGTGCTGATTTTGTTCTGATATTCATGATAAATTCAGACCCAGCTCAGGAAAAAATCATCTCCCTAGTCATTTTCAAACAATGTATGCACCCTTTAGACCAGTGTTGTAAAAGTAGGATTTGACTTCACTTAAAGCCCTCTCCAGTGTTTGCTGAGCTGGTGTAGACAGCTTGAAATGTTTAGCATTTAGGATTCATGTCACCACACATGGATGCATCAGTTAGTCAACTAAGACCAATTAGAGTATTTTCTCATATACTGAAAATACACAAGGCTGTTGCATTTTGGTGTTTTGTTTTTTTATTTGTTACAAGGAAACTTGGACAGCCAGTACACTGTCATCTTCGTTATCCTCCTATTTCTCATGAAATGTTATCATTAACTTGCTTTCCAGTGAGATTAGACACAACAAAGGCGTTTTGTTGAACATGATGTTCTCATGGATGAAGTGTTTTGCAGCCATGTGTGACGTGTGGGTTTTTGAACACTTCACAGGTGTCAACCAACGGGGAGATATCAGTTATCTCTGGCGCCCCCACAGATTGTGACTGTAAGATAGACCCCAACTGTGACTGCTTTTCTGGTGGGTCATCACACACAGACACGCACACACACACACACACACACACACACACACACATGCACACACACACACACGGTAACGGTTGCGGTAAAAGTCAGGTGAATGTAATCGATATTACCTAACATGTAGACTAGTACCTGTACATACCCTTTCTGGTTGGTCATACATTTGTCCTTTGTCTCTTCTTGATGACCGGAATTATACTTCTGGCAATGTACCTTTGAGGAAGTGTTCTTTAAAAGTGCACCTGTAAGTACGCAGAACCATAACTGTTACTGTCTCTGTTTTTGAATGTGTATTATTCAGGAACCGTATTCCCAAAATAGTGATCCTTCGCTCAAGAAGTGTATTTGCCCCATTAAATACTCACAACCATGTTTTCAGCTTCCAAAGACTTATTTTTCCAATGTTAGCCATTAGTTACAATTAGCTCCAAGCTAAAAAGTGACTGGCTCTTTCTGGATTCTGCAGTGACAAACGAGCGATCAAGTGGTGAAAAATGTCTTCGGTTGCACAGGACAACTATTTGTGAGAACTTGCAAGAAAAAAATACATTTGGGAGAAATATCACTTTAAGTGAAATAGTCCTGTGTCTTTATAGGAGTGATTAAGTATTGCTGACTATATGTCCCTGCTTGCCATTAAATTCATGGGCAGTGCTTCCTCTCCTTTGTTCATCTCATAGTTTCAATCCGTCAGTTTTTTTTTTTTCAGATTGGATTTCAGTGTGTTAAAACTTTTACTGTCCTTGAAAAGTTGAAAAAAATAGGATGATGACCTTAATGTATGTGTTGACAATATTAAAGACAGAAATCTGTCATATCAAATTCAAAAGGGAAATTGCAAATGTGTGGATGTGTAAATATATCTGTTGGGTAAACAGTGTGTGCGTGTTTGTGCGTGGTGCTCGTACTATGTTTGCATAAATGCCCCCCCCCCCCCCCCCCAAAAGAAAAACTCTAGCTTAATTTCAGCTGAAGCCAGCTCAAGAGCAACCTTTCAAATCCATTCATATTACAGCTGGCAAAAGAAAAAGCTCTTGTCTGGCAGCTGAAGGTTTGAACTGCTTGGTGTCTCATGGATGGGCACCTGAAATGTAAGAAAAGTACGAAAAAAGGGCCAAACAAATAAGCAGATGTTCTTTTGACAGTTAGGGCCTTGCTTTCTGTGTAAGTGTCAGAGGGTGTGATTTTATCATTTAATTCAGCTCATAAAAATCTGTCTTTTTTTCCATTGAAATTGAAGGGAAGTGTCTCTCCCATCCCACAAGCCAATGGCTTGTAACCATCCCCATTTCTTGGGTTGTACTTTGCATATTTTCAATCATGTCTTGCTGTTAACAGATGATTACTCTCTTTTCCTTCACCATCAACACTCGCACACTGTCTTTGAACATGGGCACATCTGTGAGCATTTGCCCACTAACACACACACACACACACACACACACACACACACACAAACACACACGCACACACACACGCACACACATACACACACACACACAGAAAAATCACGCCATCAAAAGATAAACTGTCACCCTGTTGTCGGCACAGTGCCATCAGAGCCCTGGGCCTACTGCTGACAGCATCAGCTTCATCCAGCTATTATCCTGCTGTGATGCCAAAAACATCTGAAAGCATTCAATCACTATCAAGGTGATCATATCTAGTCCATTGGGGAACTACTGAAGTCCCAGTCCTGAGCTGAAATGATAAATGCTTCAACAACACTACTGCTTTATCGATCTAAATTACAATTTGTGTTGCTGAGTGCATTTTGTCACTCATTGTCATTTTTGTTGTGCTATTTTTTTTTGTTGATTTTGTTGTGTATCAGGTGATGGAGGCTATGCCCGGGATGCTCGTCTTAAAGCCCCATCTTCCCTGGCAGTGGGACCCAATGGCACCCTATATATTGCTGATCTGGGCAACATCCGGATCAGAGCTGTCAGCCCCAATCAGCCACAGCCTGGCCCCACTGGGCTAGTGGAGATTAGCTCACCATTGGACCAGGAGCTCTATCTCTTCAGCCAGGTAGGTGATCCCCAAATTCTCTCTGTACTGCATGAGTACTTGCATGTGGCAATGTCAGACAGAAGACACGATTGACCACAACTGCTGCTCCAAAAAACATTTATACTGCTGTTCCTAAGTCCAAACCCACACAAGGGCTACTGGTTTAGTTTCCATGTTGCCCCTGGCTTGGGTAGGCATCTGTACAGACACAATCGGTGAACCCGAAGCTGAAGAGGATATTTGTCCGAGTTGCTTCACAAGCACCCTCATTGGTGTAGCTGTTTGGGGTGGGGGCGGGGTTTGGGGAGGGTTGGGGGATGGGGACTCTTCCATGTAGGGTGAAAATATGTGGGTGACAACTCCATGTACTATGGAGAGAAGTGCCCTCCAGAGCAGCAGAGGGGTTGAACCTCTGACAAGGACAGCATGGTAGGTGTATTGTCACTATTTCAGTGAAAAATGTTTGGAAAAATGTGTATATATGTATATACAAAAAATCTCCCTCTCACCCTTGTAGGGTAGTTCTGTGTCATCCACTAGCTCGGGTCCTCTGCCAGAGACCTTGGAGCTTGAGGGTTCTATGCAGTATCTTAGCTGTTCCTAGGACTTGCCCTTCTGGACTGAGGTTTCAGGTCTTGTTCCTGAATCTGCTGGAGCCACTCTCCCAGTTTGGGTGTCACCGCCCCAAGGGCTCCTACTTCCATGGGGACCACAGCAGCCTTGACCTTCCACACTGTTCTTTTAACCCCTGATATTTCACAGCCTTCTCGTGTTCCTTCTTCCCAATGTTTGCGTCAGCTGGTATCACCACATCTGTCACCACTGCCCTCTTCTGCTGTTTATCCACCACTACTATGTCCGGTAGGTTCCCCAGTAGCTGTTTGTAAGTTTGGAAGCTGAGGTCCCACAGCACCTTAGCCCTGTTGTTCTCGACCACTTTTGGTGGTATGTCCCATTAGGATTTGGGTACTTCTAGTCCATACTGGGTAAGAATGTTTCTGGACACTATCCCTGACACTTGGTTGTGGCTTTCCATGTACGCTTTTGCAGCTAGCATCTTACATCCCACTACTATGTGTTGGACTGTCTCAGAAGCATCCTTACACAGCCTGCACCTTGAGTCTGATCTGGTGTGGTGACCTTGGCCTCTATGGCTCTTGTGCTTAAGGCCTGCTCTTGTGCTGCCATGATGAGTGGTTCTGTGCTGTCTTTCAGTCCAGCAATGGTCCAGCCATTGTTAGGTCTTCTTTACATCAGCCACTTCTTCAATCTGGCGGTTGTACATGCCATGTAGGGGCTTGTCCGTCCATGTCTGCAAATCTCCCTCCTCACTCTCATCGGGTTTCAGCTGTCTAAGGCATTCACTGAGCAGCTCGTCCCGAGGGGCTATCTTCTTGATGTACTCTTGGATTTCAGATGTTTCATCATGGACATGGCTCTGATGCTCATTAGTCCTAGTCTTCCCTCTTTTCGATCGGTGTCCAGCCTCAGGCTGCTACACCTAGGGTGAAACCCTCCGTGCATGGTAAAGCACTTTCTGGTCTTGATGTCTGGGGCTTCCATCTCCTCCTTTGGCCAGCTTATGATCCCAGTAGGGTATCTGATGACTGGCAGTGTGTACATGCTGATGGCTCAGACCTTGTTCTTACTGTTCAGCAGACCTCTCAGTACTTGTCACTGGTAGTGGTTTCCATAAGCCTGTGGGATCCCACAGGCCTGTGTGTCACATATATTCGCTTCTGGTAGGTTGACCCCTTCAGTTCTGATCATCTTGCCTGTCCTTGCCACATTTGTCCAATCCAAATGACATTCCTATGTCGTTGCTGTAGATCCTGGTGGTGTGGATCAGTGAGTCAATTTCTCCCTCGTTCCTGGCATAAAGCTTGATGTCATCCATGTAGTGCAGGGGGCTGGTTCTGGCTCCGCTTCAGAATCAGTATCTGTAACCACTCTTTGTGATGATCTGACTGAGGGGGTTCAGGCCTATACAGAACAGGAGTGGTGCATCCCCTTGGTTTATGCCGCACTTGATGTTAAGTTGGCTATTGGCTTTGAGTTAGCCTCTAGGGTCGTCTTCCACATCCCCATCATATTTCTGACAAAGTCTCTCAGTTACTGTTGATGTTGTACAGTTCCAATTGCTCTGTCAACAAGTAGTTGGTGCTTGGCTATATAAATATGTGTATATATATATATATACAGTATATATATATATATATATATATATATATACTGTATATATAAATACACACACATATACATACATACATATATATATATATATATATATATACATACATATATGTGTATGTATATGTGTGTGTATTTATATATACAGTATATATATATATATATATATATATATACACACACACACACACACACACACACACACACACACACACACACACACATATATACATACACATCACAAGGAGTAATAAGCAAAAACATTCCTAAATAACTGTTAGCTTGGATGACTCAATTTTCCTTTTGTTTGTTTCCATGACAGAATGGTTCCCACTTGTACACCAAGCACCTGATCACAGGACACTACCTCTACAATTTCTCATATGGCACAGACAGCCAGCTGTCTGGGCTTATGGGCCGTGATGGTCGTGGGCTCCAGGTGAGGAGAGACGCTCATGGAGTGCCTCTGTGGCTGGCGCTACCTGGTGGACAGGTGTATTGGCTATCGCTTAGCAATAGTGGCACACTGAGAAAGGTGTCAGCCCAGGGTCATGACATCGCCCACATCACTTACCATGGCAACACTGGTCTCCTAGCAACCAAGAGTGATGAGAACAGCTGGACCACTGTTTATGAGTAAGTTTTTTTTCCCTCTCTATACATTGTTGTCTCACATCTCTGTTTCTCTTTCTTTCTCCCTTTCACTTTATGCTTTCACTCAGCTTGTGTTGCGATATGAAATATGAGTGCCATCTGGTGGTAACTACTTTGGCACAATGAAAATAGGTATTGAACTTCCTCTTTTGTTTTGAGGTTGCTTAAGTGACACCTCTGCACCACTTTGATCACACACACATTTAGAATTACAGATACCTTACACATACACACCTCTGCCAGCCTGGTCTGTTTCAAATTGCATAGCTGGATAATTGTACATATAAATCACAGTCAACACTGAGCCGGTATGTGTGTGTGTGTGTGTGTGTGTGTGTGTGTGTGTGTGTGTGTGTGTGTGTGTGCGTGCGTGCGTGCGTGCATGCTAACCACTGTGTTTAGTCATGTGAGCAGGGCTGTGTTTGTTTTAACATCATCGACTTTGTGTTTATTCTCCAAGGTACAACAACGAAGGCCGTGTGACCAACATCACCCTGCCCACGGGTGATGTGAGTGGTTTCCATGGAAACCTGGAGCGCTGGTCTCGGGTTGAGGTTGAGGCATCCAACAGAGAGAACTTTGTCACCAGCACCAACCTGTCTGCCAGTGATACCATCTATACATTCAAGCAAGGTACAACATCATAGTGGTTAGCACCAATATGCAAGAGATTGAGCATTTTTACCATATGTCAGGAAAGTGTTCAACAGAATAGTTTCGTCAGAACTAAATATGGTGGCACAATAGAATTTCCCCTTTTATTCACACATGAAAGATTATAATCCTACCTCCATATAGCATATCTTCTGCCATCTACTTCACAGCAAACATGCCGGCAGGCTGTTTATAACTCATGGGGGGGGGGTGGTGGTGGTAAACATACATACATCTGTAAAAGAAGGGAGGCCTGTAAGGTTATAGTGATGCTTAAATATTTATGACCAGCAAACTGCAATAACGTGGCTATTATTCTGGTCAAGTTAGACCCTCTGACATGCATTTTTCTTCCTCTTCTGCAACAGCTGCAGGAGATCACAGCATGACTTTATAAGTAACTCACATATCCATCCATCGCCGTCTTCCGCTTATTCCTTACTAGTAAGGGTCGCGGGGGGCAGCATCTACGGGCAAGAGGCGGGGTTCACCCTGGACAGGTCGCCAGTCCATCTCAGGGCCAACATTTATAGACAGACAACCATTCACACGCACATTCATACCTACGGTCAATTTAGAGTATCAATTGACCAAATTGATGTCTTTGGACTGTGGGAGGAAGCCAGAGTACCCAGAGAGAACCCACACAGGAACAGGGAGAACATGCAAACTCCACACAGAAAGATCCCCCGCCCAAGCCGGGACTCAAACCTGGAACCTTCTTGCTGTGAGGCCACAGTGCTAACCACTGCACCACCATGCAGCCCGTAACTCACATATGAATCTGATATGACATTTTGCATTCTAGATTAATAAGAATCAAAAAAAATGCTATTGGTTTCTTTCCATACCAACAAAAAAGAGACAACTTGTGAAATTCGTTAATGACCATGAAAAAAAATTGAACAGAAGAAATTGAATGAAGGATCTGTTTATAGGAGCCCTTTCTTCTCATGTCATCCCTTTAATTGCTTTCTCGCCGTTGCCCTGATATAGGACTGCAAGGAGAGTGAAGACAGCCCAACACACACAAACAAAAAAACACATGCAGGCATGTGCATAGTGGTACCACGGAGGAGCTTGAATGACCCTCGATATAGAGTGCCCCCTTACCTCCCTTTTTCAAATTCTCTGTCTTTTTCTTCCTCCAAGGCAACAGTAACTGTATGTGCAAAAGGATGTTTATATCAGTGGAGGGAATAGAAGTTACTTGCCAGTTTATTAGTTCCTTTCAGTTTTATGATTATTTTGTCGTTTTTATTATATTCAATGCATTTTGAGAGCATGAGACCATCTGTTAATGGCATATGTAAATTTTGTCTGAAGTCTTAGAACACAAGAGAACTCAAAAAAGAATTTCTGAGAAATGTTAACGTGTGAAAAGCTTCACACATCCCTAACACCTCTCTTTTTTTTCTTTCTCACTCACCTTCAGAATAGATTTCATTTTTGTAAAGATGAAATACTAATGTGGAACATAATGGAATAATCACATGTTCGAAGCAATTAATCCAAACAAAACCTGCACACAAGAAAACAGATTTTATTGAATTGATCTACTGTTTATTTATTTTCAAGGTCATTTATTTTCATTTGAGAGACTGTTTTCTCACACTTTTTTCATGTGCTGTTGCATATTTGCACCTTTCTTTGCATGTGTGTTTTTTTTTTTCCAACCACCTACACCCAGACCACGCGCAGAGTTCATACAAAGTCAGCGCCGATGGCTCCTTTCATGTGTCACTTGCAAGTGGAATGGAGCTGTCTCTCAGCACGGAGCCCCTCCTCCCTGGGGGTACTGGGGGTGGAGTCAGTCCCACCGCCAGTCGCTGTAACATCAGTCTACCTGGAGACCACGCCCCAAGCCTGATTGAGTGGAGGCAGAGGAAAGAGCAGAGCAAGACCAACTACAGCACTTATGAACGCCGACTCAGGGTGACTCACAAAATCAGCTGCCTTTTCTTTGGCAAAACACAAAACACAAATCTTATCCTCCCCCAGAATATATCACGACAGCACCACATGACGACATTCATCAAATGTCATGTAAAGTAGGGCACATAGCAATCACAACTTAGAAACACTGTGTCACTAAAAATGTTGTGCCATCTGACCTTTAGCTGCTGCATTGAAAAAATGATAGAAATATCACCTGTAGGTGCAATCTGCTGAGTGGATTTTCCATTTGTTTTCATCACTGTTGTATGAAACTTAAAAGCAGTGCTATATTGCACAACATTTTTGCTGCTCTGAGTGATTAATGATGTCACCCAGAGCAAACTAATGGAGCAAATGAGTCAAAACCCATTCATTGTACTTTCCACAAATCAAAATACCTCATCTCTTTTTCCTTGGCACCATCATAAAAAAAGAATAGTTCTCAAAAAAGGACAATTTATGTGTATGTGATTATCTCTCCCCAAGATTAAATTCTTCAGTTGTTCTGGTGGCAGTTTATTGCTGATATGCAGGCTTTGCTCTAAATAACCCAAGAAATTTTATCAAAACTCATAAGAGTCTCTGTTTGTCTGAGACATGCATTAATGCATTAATTTATATATTCTGACCTAATTGATGATAATAATGTGTTTCGAGCTGCTTCTTCTTTTTTTCCAACTCTCATTTTCCTTCTCCTTTTTAGGCACATAATAGGAACCTGCTGTCCATAGACTTTGACCAGAGCACCAGAGTAGGCAAGATCTATGATGACCACAGGAAGTTCACCCTCCACATCCAGTATGACACACTGGGCCGCCCAGTGGTATGGTCCCCCAGTAGCAAATACACTGAGGTGAACATCAGCTATTCTGGTAGTGGGCTGTTGGCAGCAATCCACCGTGGGGAATGGACCGAGCGGCTGGAGTATGAGAATGATAAGGTGGTGTCCAGGGCCTGGGTCAACGGCAAAATATGGAGCTACACATATGCAGACAGAGTAAGGGTAGAGGTAGAGACTCAAAAGTCATCCTGTTCTGTATATTAAAGGTTAAAATGTGTCTTTTCTTTGTCCACCAAACAATGAAATTAATTTGCGGAGTAAATGTCTGCAAATGATTTCAAAGACAAGATTTGTAGCTGCACTTAAAGCTGCATAACATCGAGTTCCTCTAACAAAATTGTAACAATCTCAAAGATAGCAGAAGGTATAATTTCGGTCATTGGAATTAATTTAAATATTTCATGAAGTGATACCTGAAATATATTTAGTGTCGGGCTTTAGACCAAGACAAAATTAGAGTGTAATTGAACCTATATTACATTTTGAAATTAATAATACTGTAATGTAATATTAATAAACTTATATCATACCTCAGTTCAATCGAATTTTTGCACACTGTTGTGTCACTTCAATTCATACAACTCAAACAGCTGCAGCTACATTTGCAAAAGTTATCAGCAAAAAAAAATGTTCCTGACATTTGAAAAGTAACAATGACCAGTTATAAGGAGTGTTTTTATTTCATTTAAATGTACTTTAGTTTAAGAATTAATTTAAATGCTTTGAATGAAAACCTAATTCAATAATGCTAAAGATTAGCTCAGTTCTGAGCTGCAGATATTTTAGTAGTAAATCCAAAATGGGGCGTGAATGTAAGTCTGATGCACATCTGTGTGTTCTTGCAGTCCATCATGCTTCTCCTGCACAGCCAGCGGCGTTATGTGTTTGAATACGAACAGACAGACCGGCTGGTTGCCGTGACGATGCCCAGCATGGTGAAGCACACATTGCAGTCGCTTCTGTCCATCGGTTACTACAGAAATATATACACACCTCCAGACAGCCAGGCGTCATTCCTGCAGGACTTCACACTTGATGGACGGTTACTGAGGACGCAGTATCTGGGAACGGGACGCAGCGTCATCTACAGGTATAAAGTAAATCATGGAAATATTGGCTAGCTAATTCGATGCACTGCAAAATGATGCATCTTGGCGCTGTAGTCAAATATACAAAAACAACATGATGGTATGATGAAGGTGCTTTCATTAACAGCTAATCTCAGAAAGCTAAAAGCCTTATGGTAGAAAATAGCTGCAAACACCCAGCTGTCCTTGCAAATTATACTGATTGGACTAATAGGGAGACTGATTAAAGGTCACATTTTTTTATCGTCAGACGCCACTTATCTTATTTTGATGAACGCTTGAAGACTGTTTCAGGCAATGTTCTGGCATTTCAAATTTTTAATATTCTTTGGCTCCATAGGGACATGATCATAAATGGTCCCATTTTTAAGATTTGAAAGGCCCTAACTGTTGCAGTTGGATTTTGATAAAATGTTGAAGTATGGTGCAACTTGTTCCTAAATGGCCTAGGGGATATATTTAATATTCATGATAGATAACATATTTATCATTGAGGTCCTAATTCTTAATCTATTCAAAGTATCTGTACCCTTTGTTAAGATGAAATGCCCTTTTATTCCGCACTTGTAACACAAGCTTCTAATTTACCATTGTATATAAAATTTGCAATTTTGCCTTTTCTTTAAGGTATACACCAGCTGCAAGGCTTTCTGAGGTGATTTATGACTCCACCCTGGTGACCTTCACTTACGACGAAGCCTCTGGCACTGTCAAGACTATTCATCTCACCCATAATGGGTTCATAAGCTCCATACGCTACAGGCAGACAGGTACATATACACATGCACTTAAAGCACATAAAAGGACACGCAGCCACCCTTTAAAATATTTACAGTGTGCAATGAGTCATCTTTAAATGTTTCTATCGGAGCATAAAAATCATCTTATTTGCAACTCAGAGCATTTGAACTGTGACAACGCTGCAGGATCTGAAAGTGGGTGTCTTCATTTCTATCAGAATCGATCAGTTTGAGTCAGCTGTGGTGTAATTTTGTCTAGGAGTGACAAAGCTCCAGTTAGAAGTGAAAATCGAGAGGACTAGAGGATAGTTAGATCTGTGATCGTAGCTTTAACTATCAGACCACCCACTGGTCCCCCAACCAGGGCAGGCCAAAGCCATAATGGGGCCCAAAGCAAAATTTGTCTTTGTAGCCTCCGATTGCAACCTTAAATACATTTTGCTGCTGTTTTTGTTGTTGTTGTTTTGTGTGTGTGTGTGTGTGTGTGTGTGTGTGTGTGTGTGTGTGTGTGTGTGTGTGTGTGTGTGTGTATATAAACTGACACTTGTTCAACAACTTCCATGAAAATTAACTTTGCACTTCAAAGATGGCAGTACTACCCACTAATGGCTACCCAATAATTAGCTTCAAGAGCTCTCTATAATTCATAGTTAATCCAAAAAGTGTATGTTGCATTTCAAGTCCTCAAAATACGTGGGATTACAGATCCCTCCTGAATCCCTTCTTTGTGACTCAAGAATGCAGAAAGAGCCAGCCATGTATATTTATGTTGAAGTTTACTGTGACTGAAACACAACAACAGTTCCAGTATAAAACAACGGTAAAATGCTCAAAAACATTTGTTTACAAACTTTCAAGCTTATTGTCTGGCACAACCACATTACTGCACAAACACTCTGATGTGACTTAAAAACAGTACAGCGAGCTGGTGCGTTCAGTTGAACCAACACAGTTGAACCCACATCTGTGTTATTGTTTGTTCATTTTTACCTCAAATCAATGTGTTTCTGGTTTATTAAGCATGAGGCTAGATGAAGAAGTCATGGGTTACACCAAACAATACACCTGAGAGTTTGTACAGTGGGCGGCACGGTGGTGCAGTGGTCAGCACTGTCTCTTCACAGGCAGAAGGTTTCGGATTTGAGTCCTGGCTCGGGCACGGGATCTTTCTGTGTGGAGTCTGCATGTTCTCCCTGTTCCTGTGTGGGTTCTCTCTGGTACTCCAGCTTCCTCCCACAGTCCAAAGACATCAAGAGGGGACGAGGCTGATTGATACTCTAAATTGACCGTAGGTGTGACTGTGAGTGTGAATGGTTGTCTGTCTCTATATGTTGGCCTTGCGATGGACTGGTGACCTGTCCAGGGTGAACCCCGCCTCTCGCCCGTAGCCGCTGTGATAGGCTCCAGACCCTTAACAGGAATAAGCGGAAGAAAATGGATGGATGGATGGATGGATTTACAGTGATTTCTCTGGGTAGTTTTGCTGCTCCCGTAGCTGTTAGCAACAAATGCCATTAGCTTAGAGCTAAATATACATGGCTGGCTCGTTCTACATTCTACACTCATAAAGAAGTGACGGAAGGTGGAAAATTCCTCTGTCAGCTCAAGACCACACTTTATGAGTACTTTTAAGCGTACAAATACACTTTTGTGTTTAAATACAGATTTAAGCTGCAGTAGCAAATACTGTATATTGGAATGCTGCCATTTTCAATGCTGTTACACCAAGTCCATCCAGTTCTCTCTCATCTATGCTACTGCTTCACTTCAGATGTGATTGGCTCACTATGATCAGGTGTCACTAATCTGCAGAGCACAGCTGTATGCCTGTGTGTGTGTGTGTGTGTGTGTGTGTGTGTGTGTGTGTGTGTTTTTATCGTTTTGCCCTCACTGTGAATAGAATCTCACCTTCCTTTAACTGATCTCATTTCAGGAGAACAAACGGAGTCTCGGAGAGAGGAGAGATAGTGGTAATTGTCACTTGAGAGGAGACAAGGAAGAGTTGGGACCCAAAAAAAGGGAAAGACAGGGATATAGAGAGATAGGCAAGGGAGAAAATGGACCGAAACAGAGAGGAAAGATGACAGCTTGGGGAAGTGACAGCTAGAGACGCCAGATGAACAGACTGCGAGTTCCCTAGGGCTGTGGAAAAGTCTGAACCTCACTTTCAGTTATTCTGCCATTTTCCCATTTGTGCAGGTGTAGAATCAACATTGGCCAGAAAATAAAAATAGAGGATTTAATGCTGATCCAGCGCTCTGCAGTCTGCAAAGCCGACACTTAGTCATTTTAACTGCAATCAGAGTCGTCTGAAATAGCACCATAATGGTGTTTCATTAGGAGGCTTTTTTCCAAATGGAGGATGAGCACTAGTAGCTAGCAGCAGAGGAGATGAATGGTGTTGTTAAAGTTGATGTTCTGACATTAAGGAGCACATTGGCCCATCATGGCTATTGTCTTTAGATTTCATTATCTCTCCATATTAAAGGTCACCAGTGGAAGTGCCGTAGAGGTGTGGGCATAGTTAGGATTGAATGAATCGCACTGACTGTGTCTTTGTTCATGATATTGGATTAGACCTTGATTTGCATTAATTAGCCAGGTTTACATAGGGGCAGCACAATGGACCGCTGGGAAGGCTGTGTGTGTGCATATCATGTCTGATATATGTAAATTCCTATGTTTAGGGCCCCTGACAAGTCGGCAGATCTTCCGGTTCAGTGAAGAAGGTTTGGTCAACGCCAAGTTTGACTACAGCTACAATAACTTCAGAGTGACGAGTATGCAGGCAGTCATTAACGAAACACCCCTGCCCATCGATTTATATCGTTATGTTGATGTATCGGGTCGGGTGGAGCAGTTTGGCAAATTCAGTGTCATCTTCTACGACCTTAACCAGGTAGACCAGATTGATTTTGATTATCCATCACTGTAACCTCTAAAGTTATACATTACACATGAATAAACTTTTAACTTAAGGATAACCAAGCATCAACCATATATTCACATGCAGCCATGGCTAAACTTGTTGTCTTTGGCTTTCTAGGTGATCACCACCCATCTCATGAAGCACACCAAGGTATTTAACTCCTATGGCCAGGTGGTGGAGGTCCAGTATGAGATCCTCAAGTCCATTGCCTACTGGATGACAATCCAGTACGACTCCGCAGGGCGCACAACCACCTGTGACATCCGGGTGGGCGTGGATAGCAATGTGACACGGTACACCTATGAATATGATGCAGACAGCCAATTGCAAAGTGCATCAGTCAATGAACGGCCTCAGTGGCGCTATAGCTATGATCTAAACGGCAACATCAACCTGCTCAGCCATGGTACCAGTGCTAGGTAAGTCGCTCACTATCGGCTTGCATGTTTGAGATAAGATATACTTTTTTCTCAGAATAGAATTGCTTCACCACAAAGCATTCCTACCAGATCTCACATACTTGGCTAACTCTTGACATTAATGTACTTATATTAGATAGATTAGATCTAGATAGAGAGATAGATAGATTACTTTATTCATCCCCCAGGGAAATTATGTAATTCTCTGGGATGGCTTTGGTGATCCATTTACCAACCAGCCATTTATCGAGTAACATACTGCAACACCAAATTAGCAAGTTCCTAATTTCTTCATCGAATTTTCATTAGCAAAAGTTAGATTATGTTCCCTTCAGAATGAATTGCAATGATGTCACTTTTGTTGAGTGCTTATTAGCAAATATTTGCATGATAACTTCTTAGACTGAAAAATGGTGAACAGCTTTGAATCAGCTATAACATTTGCAAATGAATGTTACACATTTTAGCATATACACATTAGAGCATATTACACATATGAGCATACCTCTGTGTAGCCTTCCAGAGATGGTAGCATGACTATAAAGTTTATAGTCATGCCGTGTGTCCACCAAAGCCTTTCTCCCATCCAGTATGTCATTTCAGTTGTTTGCAGTTTGCAGTGTTACAAGACATGAGGGTCTAATTTTTTTATTGTTTTGTTTTTTTTAATCTTCCTTCGTGTTTGTTTCTTGTCATCACAGTGGGTTAGGGTTAGGAAGAATACCACAAGACCAACTATCATTTCTTAAATGTAGGAATGGTGGGCGAAAATAATGATGGAGCTCTTGAACCAGAAGATTGTACTAGCTAAGATGTTTCCCTGCATACAGTATCTTATGAACCTAGTTTGTCTTTTAATCCAGAACGGAGGTAGCACTCAACATTCAGACATTTTTTTTACTTCCATTGAGATTCTGTATCATAGCAAGCAGCGCTTCATCTCTAAAGCTCTCTCAAATGTTCCCAGTTCAGAATTTTCAGGTGGTAATAAATGCTTGCACACACAGGCCTCAGGACTTGCAGATATACTTAATCATAGAAGTTTGATGTGTCTGTTGGATTGACCTGCAGGTTGACTCCTCTGCGTTATGACCAGAGAGACCGCATCACACACCTTGGTGAGCTACAGTACAGCATAGATGATGACGGTTTCCTCCGGCAGCGAGCAAATGACCTGTTTGAGTACAACTCTAACGGCCTGCTTACGCGGGTGTTCAACAGAGTGACCGAGCGCACTGTGTGGTACCGATATGATGGGCTGGGGCGCCGTGTAGCAACCAAGACCAGCCAGCAAGAGCAGCTGCAGTTCTTTTATGCTGATCTGTCATACCCCACCAGGGTCAGCCACTTGTACAACCACAGCAGCAATCTGATCACGTCGCTGTACTACGACCTTCAGGGCCATCTCATCGCCATGGAGCTGAGTAGTGGCGAGGAGTATTACGTGGCCTGTGACAGTGTGGGGACCCCAAGGGCAGTTTTCTCAAGCAAGGGGCGACTGGTCAAGGAGATTCTCTACACCCCTTATGGAGAGGTCTACCAGGACACAAACCCTGACTTCCAGCTTGTCATTGGCTTCCATGGAGGCTTGTACGATCCTCTTACACGCCTGGTACACTTGGGCAGGCGGGACTATGACACGCTAGCCGGCCGATGGACTTCACCCAATCACGACCTTTGGGGAGAGTTGAGCAAAGAGCCAAAACCGTTCAACTTGTATGCCTTCAAAAATAACTGCCCTGTGGGGAGAGTGGAGGAGGTGACACAATTTACCACAGGTGAGCTTCACGCATGCACACGGACACATATTCCCCTTGATGTGACTAACGCACACACACAAGAGTTGACACTTCCCAGCCCTCACATAGACTCAGCCACATCAACCCCCTCCCTCTCTTGCTACCACACTAGGAAACATCTAACATTACACAGGAAACACCTGCCAGAGAGCATATGAGCAGGCCACACAGCCCACCACAGGTGATCTGTGTGAGGATGTGACAGACTGAATGTTTTAGACCCAGAAAGGACAGCCACGCCTCTGATCATCTTGTTTTTTAACATCAGCTGCTATGTTTTGTCCCTTTTGTCTGTTAAGAATGCACTGTTTCCCCAGGGAGACAAAACAGAAAGTCGAGCAAGAGAAAGAAATGAAATAGGCGAGTGGGAGGATGAATATAGGATGTTGTTGGAGGCGTATGTCCTTCTGTTTAATGGAACATTCATTTGGTCTGTCACGTTTTCCTGCAGCAGGATTGTTTATTACAGGAGGAATCTGTTTGTCAGGGAAACACAGACGAAGCATCTCTGGCGCATGTCATGCTCATATATTTTGTGATTTCCTGTACAAGTTGTTTCATTGGCCTTGTGACTTTTTGTTTGCTTCACAGACGGTATACACATTTTCTAACTTTTGCGTGCGTGCGTGCGTGCGTGTGTGTGTGTGTGTGTGTGTGTGTGTGTGTGTGTGTGTGTGTGTGTGTGTGTGTGTGTGTGTGTGTGTTCAGACATTGGACGCTGGCTGCAGCTATTTGGCTTCCAGCTTCATAACGTTGTCCCAGGATTCCCAAAGCCAGAGATGGGCAGTATGGAACAAACATATGAACTGATGAAGACCCAAACCAAGACCCAGGACTGGGACTCCAGCAAGGTGAGCTTTGTACCCCATATCAACCGCAGTAGCTCTCTGGTTTTCTTCCATCGATCTACCAGCCAAAACAAAGATGCTCTATTTGTATAAGAATGAATTAAATCCCTATACCTCATCCCTGTTTCCTCTTCCTATAGAACATTCCAGTATTTCAGGTGACTCAAACTGAACTTTGAGGTGTATAAAGAAATGATCAAATCAAATGTAATAGTCAGGACTAACCAACATCTTTTCATTAAACATAACCCCCCTGATCCTGCACAAGTTCTGGTGGAGCAGTGTAATATTAGGAGTGTGGACACCGCAACAGTCTAAAAACTGTAACCCCCTAATCCCCTGCCTTCACAAGAGATATTGCACAGTAACATCTCAGCAAATACATTCATTTGATCGGAGTATGCAATGAAACAATTTTAGAGTCTGTGAAATAAAAAATATTGTGTGGAGACAAAGAGTTGGTTGTACACATGCATTAATTGTGTTCTTCTTCCTGGAGGTGGGCTCAATAAATGCTAGGATGACTTGGAAAGTTTTGCTGTCAAACACTGCTCAGATTCCTTCACAATGATATTAACATTCAATATATTATTGGATAGAATTCGTAAACAGTATTAAATCTAAAGTTATACATTTCTCCTGGAAAGTGGGTTTTTTCATGAAACTAGGAAAATATGTACATATTTTGGAAAATGGGGCTGTAATAGACGTGGATGTGTGAGTATTGGAAGGCAAAATACTTTTTTTGCATGAAGCATCCCTTAAAGAGAGAGGCAACAGATGCTAATGACTGTGGCTTTTAGCCTCCATGTCTGCCTGCCTTGCCATGATTCCTTGTCTACATTCATCTTTAGTGTTGTTGCTATGGCAATGCTTGTCAATGACTTTAAATTGACAGATGTGTTCCTAAGCTTTTAAGTTTAGTCTGACCATTGTTGTCCAGAATTGCTGACTCCAAGTCTAAAGCAACTGTAATCCACTAAACGCGGCTAAATGTTTGTAAAAGGGGCAGTCTAAATTCAACGATCACATGACTGCAGCTCCTCACAGCTCGAAGGAATTCTCAGGGAAGTGTTTGGTTTTATACCCTGTATTGGTACGCTTTTGAATATATTGTATGATAACAACCCTCATTTTCCCAGCAGACACTGTGACAAGTGTTAGGATGGAAAGAACAGATGTAGGCGGTAACAGTAATTAGTACTGCACTCCCCATGCTGCCTCTCTCGTGTTCCAGTATAACAGAATACACATGATCACAAAATCGTATTGCTAATGTCATATTTTAATATTAAACTTTTGTGTAGATGGTCCTGGGGATCCAGTGCGAGCTGCGAAGACAGCTGCGAAGCTTCATTTCTCTGGAGCGATTACCTCTGGTCTCACAGCCTGTTGGTTCCACCTGCCACCGACCAATGCGCCCTCCACCTTTCGGATCCCGACCTTCTCTTCTGGGCCCCAGCATCCGCTTTGCAATCTCCCACGGGCAAGTTGGTGCAGAAGTCATCGGTGTGGCCAGTGAGGACAGCCGCCGTGTGGCAGCCATTTTGAACGGCGCTGTCCACCTGAATGGCCTGAGCTTTACTGTGCACGGCTGCGACACCCACCACTTTCTCCAGTCCCGCCCCATCGAGGAAGACCTG
Organism: Aulostomus chinensis; assembly: GCF_037954235.1. Taxonomy (NCBI): domain Eukaryota; kingdom Metazoa; phylum Chordata; class Actinopteri; order Syngnathiformes; family Aulostomidae; genus Aulostomus; species Aulostomus chinensis. Next base: position 8,673,765 of record NC_141332.1, on the reverse strand, counting down.
GCCCTTGGGTTAGGAGTTGGCGGGCGAGTCTTGGAAAGTGGTGTCAATGTGAGCGTGTCACAGATGAGCGCCACAGTCAATGGCAGGACTCGACGATTTGCTGATATCACTCTGCAGCAGGGGCCACTTTGCTTGTGCGTGCGTTATGGGGGTAGTGAGGAGGAGGAGAGAGCAAGGGTGAGGGAGGAGGCGAGGAAGAGAGCTGTAGAGGCAGCATGGGAGAAGGAGAGGAAGAAGGTGGATTTAGGTGATGCGGGGAGCAGAGCGTGGAGCGAGTCGGAGAAGCAGCAGCTGCTTTCTGGTGGACGCATTCAGGGTTATGATGGCTACTACTCCCTGCCTGTCGAGCAGCAACCGGAGCTGTCCGACTGCCCCTCCAACATCCACTTCATGACATTGAGCGAGGTGGGGGGCAGGTAACAGACACACACACAAGCAGCCCCCCACCCCACCAAAGACTGCCTGTTTCTACTCTACTCGGATTTGTTCTACTGTTTCTATACTGTATTAAAAAAAGAAGACGACAAAGAAGAACAAGAAGAGGGATTGAGGGAAAAAGATTTCCAAATGCCTTTAATTGTGACAGAATGATGGTATTTTATTATTATCGTCCAGTTTCTCCAATTTCTAACAGTGGCACAAGCAGTGTGGTTTGGCTGTGGCTTTGCTTTTTGTATCCCTACTATCTCGACATTGACTGACCGACTGACTCCTCGACTAACCGTCATTTGCTGTTTCCACACTCATCAACACTTCAGACTGAAATTCACTGAACTGTAGTGATGAAGACTTTGCCAGTGAATAATCATGACTCAAATCAAGAGCTCTCTGGTTGCCAGTGACTTCATGGTTTACCTCGGATATACTATCGTTTACATATTGTGTAAGAGAGGCCTTGTCGACTCTGACACTCCCCTTTAGAGAAGGAAATTTCACAGTTTCTGCCTCTGGTGTGCTCCAACAGTAGTTTGTATGAGTGTGTATACTAAAATCAAGAATGTACATAGCCAGTGCTTTCACACTGAAAAAAGTGCTCAACTGGAAATTCTGTTGTTCATAAGTAAGTGTCAGTATTGTTAATCAATAGAAAAACAGTTACATTTTTGCAAAGAATTATACATGGCTATAGTAAATATTCTCGCTGAAAGATCTGACTTTATTGGGTTACAATGCTGATTAAAGTTATTATGTGTGAATTACCAGATTGCTTGGTGGGATTTTATAGGCGTTGTTACTTATCATGTCTCTCTGTGTTGTCTCGCTCGCCTTGTCTCATCTTTGCTCCCTTTTTCTTCCCTCCGCACATTTGTTGTGTGCTCTTTGTTCTCGTTCCTGGGAGTTTGTAACTCTCAAATCTGTGCTGCCATTATCACCCATCATTATGGCTCAAACTGAGTTATGCATGAGAAACCTGTGTCTGTCACAAGAGAAGAAGTAGAAGGAGGAGAGGGGAAAGAAAGAAGCACAGAGGAAGGGAAAGAGAAATGTGACAGCTGAGGCTCAGCGAGTGGGTGGTGAGTGCAGAAGGGGCAGGACCTGGAGTTGGCTGTGCCATTCTCTACAGCTTGTCTCCTCTCATTAGGAAATGCCAATCAGACTACATGTGAACCACTTCCAAGCCCCCCTCCCCCCCAAAAAGTTAAGAAAGTAAAGTTTTTTTCTTATTCTTTTTTAAAATCTAGCTTTCACTAATCCACCTCCCCGTCCGTCTGCCTATCTCCCACTTGCCTCCCTCCCACCATCACTCCACCATCTGCCCACCATTAATTGTTTGTGTTTGTCTCTTGGGCTGCGGATGACAGAGCCGCACGGTGCATATGTTCTGACTGTGAGCAGGTGATATACGTTCCTGACTAGCACTTTGCAGAGCGGCACCTCCCCTTCGAAGCCATATGCTCTGCTTGATACTGTCCAGCCTCATCTCGAAAAGATGTAGAGTCTGGTTGCTAGGAGACCACCACACTGAAGAATTGTCTGAGCTGAATGGAGGCTCTCTCTCTTCCTCTGCCTCTCACTTTTTTCTTCTTTCTGAGTAACGTCAATCTTGTGAAAATGACAGCCCCCCCTCCCCCCCCCCCCCCCCCGCTAGCAGTCAACACTCTCTCCATGGAAATCAGCACTTCAATATGTCAAATTGAATTTTTGTTCCACATTATATATCAGGGAAAGAGAAGAGAGAGGCGTGGGTGTGTAAGGCTGTGTATATGTGCATGCATGTGGGTGTGTGAGCGTGACCTCATTTAAAGAGTTGATTTCAACCAATATCATTTATTTTCTTCACATAACTGAATTTCACCAGAAAAACATTTGTTGTCACAGTGTGTGTGTGCAGTAATGTATATTAATGTTTCAGCAGATGAATATTTTACATCAAACCTGCTTGAAAGTTACGAGGCACGAAACGAGGAGATGCTGCAAGGATCTGCGTTTCAGTGAAAGCCAAAAATGACAAACAAAGAGATGATTCATTTACAGAGGCAAAACAAAAATATGACATTTAGTTTGCACACAAATACAAGAGTATTCTTTTCAGAATTAGCTGAGCTGAGTGTGGGTCTCTAACCCTTGCTGCACATTCTTGCCCCTGTGTTCCTGTCCTTGCTTGCTGGTGTTTTTTGGTGACAGGTCACTTCAATGTGTCTGTGCTCGTCTCTGAGCTGTGACGGGGTAAAGCAGAGGAATGGCAATTCCTTGTTCAGGCTGCTGGAATGCTTTTATCAAGTTCTTAATGTGCCGGAAGTATTGTTTCCGCACACCAGGGGTGGTCTGGAAAAAAAGAGAACGTGGAGGACGATTCAGAGATTCGTCTCAGTGTCCACATGGGGAAAAGAACAGACAATGGACACTGATAGATCAATTCACAAAACACACACTTGCAATCTCGCAAAGGAATTGAACAAGGAATCCTAATCCGACTTTGGAAAAAAAAATAGTGCTACAGTCATCATGCTTGATGTGTTAAATTGGCTTAAGAATAAACAAGATTAGAACACGTGAGGTTAATGTACGTTCTTAGTTGGAAGCTATCATCATCTTTTGTTCTTACTTTATTCGAATCAAATGTGTTGATGTTCGGTCCTAGTTTTATTGCTCATCAACATGCCAGCGAGTGTAATTAAATATTTGATGAGGACATTTTTTATTACAATACTTGAACTTGCCCCTTGTGAATAATTCACTTTAAATGGTATTTTGATCCCCGAAGAAAAAAAAAAATATATGCATTTATTTTATTTTGTAGCATCTTTCCAATTACCTCAAGAGCTTTACTTGCAACAAGTAAACTAAATGATATGTGGTTTCAATAAGGTTCGGAAAGTCAGCTTTGGTTGCATGCATGAAATTTAACTTAAATAGTCAATTTCTGGTTGAAATGGACCATAGCTTACTAATTTAATATTTCACTACTATAAACCTGTGCAAGTGCTTCGACAGTGTCAGGTGAGGCAATATTTGTTTTGATGCTATCAGTCACACTGTGAGGAATTGTGAAAATCTTTTTCTTTAAATGCATTCTCGTATAATTCAATCCAACGTAGTGAGTGCTTTCCACAGCAAATCACTTTGATGGTGTCTGTTCCCCACCTGGCCTCTAGTGCTACCTTTATCCCATACAATATTTCATTAAAGTGATTGATATAGCACAAGAATAATGTAAAGTGTTATTGAGCTCCAAGTGAAATTCATGTAATTCGAGCCTCATCCTCATGTGTTTGCCTGATGCTGTCACTAAAAATGACGGAGGGTAAAATGTAGTTACAACAGCATCCAGCTCAGTTGTCAGACAAAGACACGGCATTCTGACGTCTCTATATGTTCACATCCCCGGGTGTTTGCAGCCTATCAGTGCCCAATTATATTCCCCATAAGAAATGCTGTCAAACACAATTCTGCATTTCCCATCTCGGGAGTGTGTGCCGAAGCTATGGTGTCTGAAATTTGAAAAGGGGGTATTTCATACAGTGATAGGGGGAGGAAAAAGAGCACACATTTCTCAGTGCTGTCACTTCTCAAAAAAACATGTTTGCTTCAAATTCGCAGGCAGCTGAATGATGCTAGAACAAGCTCTCAAGCTAATAAACATCAATGTAAGGCACGTGCAACTGTTTCTTAAAGAAATGTAAAATGTCTTACCTCGGCAGACCATGAGCCAACATCATCCTTGTAGAGTCTATATGTGTAGACATATCCATTGCACCTGTGTGCGTGCGCACACACACACACACACGCACACACACACACACACACACACACACACACACACACACACATATATATATATATATATACACTTTTGATCCGGGGTTCATTTCTCAGTTGAATATAATAGCATTTAGAACAATCACTGGTCCTGTGGGATGCTCACACTTAATAACAGCTCATAATTCACAGTGAATACAAATACATCTGGCTTTAACTTAAGAATCAGGTGGTTGGTTTATTCCATGGTGTCTAGTTTTTATTAAATGTGAGGAGATCAATAAAGAGAAAATATAATTAGTGTTTATGTTATCACTCTCTGTAATAGCAAATAGGAAAGCAAAATAGTGGATAGTCTTTGTTTCTACTCACAGCACACACAGGCAGTAGACGCCAGGCAGGGAGTCACTGTTTCGGACAAGGTAGCACCCATTGCGGCCGTCCTGGGCCAGACGCCGCTCACCTTCCTCCTTGCCAATAGGTCCATGGTAGACAGTCAGGGTTTCCATCATACACAACCAGAAGCTTGTCTCCTTTCCAGATGAGACTTAAGTTCTGTTCCCAAGTGCCAAATCTCCCTTCTTCACCTTCAGTTTTTTACTGCAGGCAAGTCTTTTGGTCTTCACTGTGAACACACTAGACAGACAGAAACACAGGTAAGCCAGCTTACCTGTGTTAATAAATAAATAAAGCTTTATGGGGGTTTTTTGTGTTTTTTATCCAAATGATTGCAGCTCTCTTGGTGCTCTATCACTATGATTTGACTCTGAGCCTTCCTCTATCTCTCAACACCCTCAACAAAATGTTGGTTTCTGTATACCTCAGGAAGTAGCCGATATGACAGGAAGTAACTTCAAAGATTCTGAATATGTCCCAAAAAAAGCAAGCACACGACAGAGAAATTTGTAAAAAAAATGCAATATCTCCCTTTCAACAGAGGAATCATGCTTATATAATTTGTGTGTCTGTGTGCGTCTGTGTGTTTCCAGCTTTATTATCAAGAGGCCTCACTTTGTTTACATTAAATGTATAGTGTAGAAATTCAGCAATGGAGGTTATTCAGAAGTTTAAAAACTATTTTCTTAACTTGCATTGAAAGAGATATTTCCTTCAGTGAGTGAAAGGGTATTTTGCCTTTCAAAAACTCACAAATTAGTGTAGAGCTCACTAAGGTGTTTTCCTTCCTCCGTCACTTCTCTGTCACCCCAGAACATAGAAAGAGCCAGACATAAGTATTTAGCTTGAAGCTAATGGTGAATTACTGAGCAAACTGTTGGACAGGTTTGGTCTTCTCAGCCTTTCGTATAAAGCTGAACATACTAGGCTGGCTCTTTATGCATTCTGGAGTCACAAAGAAGTGATGCAGGACAGGGAAATACATCGTGGGATAAAGGCACCTATTTGTAAGTACTTGAAAATTTAAAACACTTTATAAGGTGAATTTATTCTACAATAAAATTTCTGCTACAAGTAAAAATCAACCATTAAAAAAGAAGTTTATCGAAATGTGTTATAATTACACTTCTTTGAAACTACTGTTGACGTACCAATCAGGGACATACACAAAACTATTGTATGTGATTATTTGTGGTTTTATAGAAAATTCTAACTTCATTTAGCCTATGCTTATACTTAAACTTTTGATTGAGATATACAAACAAAAATTATACTAAAGTGTTCTTGTTTGTTTTGCCAAGTAATTGGCTATGTCACAGTCTTGTTTGGACTGTTGATTTTTAGGTTAGAAGTCTTGGAATTGTAATGGTTTCCACCCTGGAATTTTATTTTATTTTTTTGCTCCTTTAGTTTTCTTGACATATTTTTAATTTTGCATCTAGTTTTCTCTGTGTCATTATTTGTAGTCAGTTAGAAACCACTTCCCTGTGTCAGTTTGCAATACTTCCTGCCACATTATTGTTAATGTAAATTGAGGAAGTATTGTTTTGACATGTCATGTCATTAACTGAAGGTAACTTAAGGCAGCAAAGACCATGTTTTCACCAGCTGCCTTTATTCTCCAGCCCACATTCTCTCCTTAATTACATTGTTCACTCTTCAAGGATGCTTCACACCTGCTCCATAGAAGAGAGCAGAATCCATTAATGAAGCTGTGTACATGTAAAACATACCGTACCGCTACAGCAAACCCAACATGCAATCTGTCCTGTCAGTTGAAAAGTTCTGTTGTGTCAATTTAAAGATCTAGTGATTCAAATGTTGACTGTTTCTGCAGGGATGTAGTGTGTACATTTCATCAAGCAGATGACAAAGCATCTGGTATTTCAAGCTCATCTGTCACACAGGAAAGAAGTAGTAGAAGTTTTGCAGGTTTGCGTTCACACCATAAAGACATGGTGTCCTTCAGATGATGAAATGTTCCTGCAAAAGCCCCTGTGCACAGTGAAATATGTGATTGGACTGTATAGTTTGAGCTGTTGGCTCACTGGGTCGAGCAGTTCTACTTCTATACATTCAGAACTGTCCCCTCCATGAGTTGTCAGTCTGTGTCAGGGCCATCCGTCCCTCAGCTTGGAGAGATCATGAGCAGTGGGGCTTTGGGGCTGTGTCTGGGTAAGCAGCCAGTGTCATCCAAACTGATACAGCCGAAGCCCTTTAGCACCATCCAGTGGTCATAATGGGTAGAACGCTTGAGAAGCAGAAAGATTGAGCGCAGGCAACTTGTATTATTGGCAGCCTTTCCACAGACGTCTCTTCCTTTTGCTTGAATGGTTCTGCCACATTAATGAAACACCAGTGTGCCAAGTCACGCTCATGAAAAATGCCCAAAGGATGATTACTGGGTGTCTCAACAAAACACGTGTATGTGCCTTTTCAGGCCACAGGTCACATAGGTGTATGAAAACTCTGTGTAAGTCTTGTTCTACATACATTTTACAAATTCATGATACAAAATGTTTAAATAAACTACTGATAATTTAGAAATAGCATCATCTTCATTCTACACTTTCTTAAATGCCATTTTAAAAGAAATATTATTAGAATAGGTCAGAAACCTTTTTCTCATATTTCCAGTGTAAACATGAAATACATTTTAAACTATTCAAAAGTAAATTCACAGCACTACCAGCTTTGAAATTCATGTAGATGATGGCAGGAAGTCTCACTTCATATGAGGAAAAAAAAAAAAAAGCTCGGTCATCACACTGGAGCTGAATAAATTACTCTTTAATGCATCTTGGTAAATTAAATTTAAAAAGTCTGAGCACATCAATTTGTGTTTATCTTAAATGTTATGATTTTTTTTAAAGCTAGTTTTTTTTTTTTTAAACGAATGAGTGAAGAACCTGAATATTATCATTCTAATTGTATTGATGTAGCTACTTTTCATATATTGGCTATAAAGTTATACTAAAAACATAATCATGTTAGTTTCAGTCTTAATAAAATTCTGTAATTTAGTTTAACAAACACAAGTGTTATGATGTTGTCTGTCTGTGGTTTAGTTGTAATTTGGGACACACTACAGTAGTGTTCCTAAGGTTCATAGGGTGTTTTGACCGTTGACACTATACAACCTCGCCAACGCTGGCCAGCTACAGGCTGATCAAACCCATGCTTGCGTCAAGTGCCTAATTATTCACAGGACTATGCATGGCAGGGGCATCACCTTTCCTGAGTCAGACCTAAACTGAGTGCATCTTCAGTCCTGCTACTTTGTGGCCCTGGAGGGGTCTTTCCTCTTAATCCAGAGCCACTGGCTGCTCTGTTCTGTCACCTCCAATGCAGTTTTGATGGCTTGGCACTGACTCTGGCCTCTCATCCCCAGGTCATGAAGCAGTCTGTTGGTAGATGTCACCACAAAGCCTCTACAACTCACCTCCACTGGGTGGACCTCAGTGCTCCAACCACGATGTTGTGTTTTAGCAGCTAGTTCAGGATAGCGTAGGTGTTTCCTGAGCCTCATCCTCCCAGGGTATAGTGAGCTCGATGATGAAGGCTCATTTCAGAGAGGGTGACCAGAGCACCAAGTCAGGCCTTAGGGTGGTGGTAGCAATCTCTGGAGGAAATACAAGCTGTCGGTCAATGTCAGCCAGGAGCTTCCAGTCATGGGCTGCTGCTGGTCACTTTGGTACCTTCAAGGACAAAGGTACTGTAGTTGTTCGTTTTGGGATGGATGCTGGTGGTGGTAGGCAGTTAGTGGCAGTTTGTTTGTCCTCCAGGATGGATGCGAGGACCTTCAGGACCTGGTTGTGACGCCATGAATAATGTCCTTGGGTAAGGCTGGATTTACACCCTGTCAGTATGTGCCTGAGGGAGGCTGGCATGGAACATAAGGAGCATGATGGATCTTCACCAAGCCACTGGTGAAGGTTAGCAGGACATCGTACGTAGCTCTGATCTTAAAGCTCAACTGCTTCGCCTCCATGGCCCACTTATCGCTCAAGCTGATGTTCCTCTTCTCCACACTGTCCCATCATGTCCACTGTCCCTGTTTGCCAAGGGAGACTGCCTTGGCCCACCTTGCAGCCTCCTCCTGGCGGTGCACTTCCTCCACTACCATCTTTCTCCACTCTGGTGCTGTAGCCTGTCTCCAAGCCAGGTGGGAAGCTGTTAGTCCAAGCCCTACTCTTCCTTGCTGAAAATGCTCCAAAATGTCAGCATTTTTTAGGCCAGCTATTGTCACAAGAATTTCTTCTCAATTACCTTTATATGATAGGGACTCCGAAGAATCAAAGTTTGAGTTGAATTTATTTTCTTGTACAAGAAGTACCATTTTACAATGCAACACACAAGGGAGGCTACAGAGGAAAGACTCACTGTGGAGCACTAACAGTTGGGTTTATATACCTTACAACAGGAGATTGCTGCTTACTCCTGTTTATGCAGACACATTCCACAGATATTACATATTTTCGCAGTCCTCTAAGTAATGGCTAGCTAAAGATCTTTAAATCAAGGTGGCATCTTCCAGACCCATCTCTTGACCCTTTGTTCCTTTATGACCCCCACTAACCTATGCAAACTGCAGGACAAACCAGAAACTCCCATCATGGCATGTGAAAAGAATTTTTATAACAGCTGAAGCCTCCTCTGCTGCTTTGGCTGGTTTCCATTTGTGTCGGGTTACCAAGGAGGGAGCGTTGTTGCTCACCACTTGGTCTCTGGATTCGTTCAGTGTCATCTGGAGTCTTGTTTTTGCGCACTTGAACTCCCCTGTGAGACTGGTGAGGGGAGCCTTAGGGCACAATCTGCGTAGAGGCCCATGGTGGCAGGGCATCGTGGTACTCTAAGCCACTTCTTAATGTAGCCCATGACTCCTCTTTCCAGCTTCTCCACTGTTGAGGTTGGGACCTCATAAATTGCGAGGGCCCACAATACTGGGGCAGGAGTCCAAACTGCAGGCACCAGGTCTTCAACTTTCCAGGCAGCTGGGTGTTATCAATGCACTGCAGATGTCCTTATGCAGTTGCAGCACCTGCTCTTTATCCATCAGGCTTGAGTTATATCATCTACCAAGGCTTCTGACAGGCTGCTCGGTCACTGTTGGGATTGGGGCATCGCCAATGTAGAATTTTAGGTCAGTGAGCGTTCAATTCCCAATTGAAATGCTGCATGACTTTGATGGTGTAATTCTTATGCATGTTCTCCTCCAGTTTCCCGAGCAGTCTCCTGGTAAATGGAATGGTGGTGGTCAGTGTGGTGATGAAATCCATATAGGCCCTTAGTAGTGGGAGGTGTGAACCAGAGGTGGTTTGCTGACCACCTACGACCCATTTGGAGGCTTGGATAATGATCTCATTGTCATCATGAATGCACAAGGTGAGAGCACATCCGCCTTCTGAACTGAAGTATCTATGTAATCATTTCTTCACAGATACTCAGCAAGCCTCTTTGCAATGACGCTTCAGAAGATTTTATGCTCCACATTTAGAAAGGAGATTGGGCAGAATTGGTGGATGTTCCCGGAGTCCTTCTCTTTTGGGATGAGGACCCCACCTGCCCCATGCCACACTTTGGGTATCAGCTTCTGCTGCCATGCTGTTTTCATTAGTCTCCAGAGGAACCTCAGGATCTCTGGCGCGTTCTTGTACATCTTATACGAAGCCTGGTAGGTCCCAGGGCTGATGCCGTTCTTGCCCAATGGACTGCATTTTCCACCTCTTTCCAACTTGGAGAGCTGGTCGGTATGTGATGCTTTGGGGGCTTTGGGATGTCCGAAGGGATTGACAGCTGCTGCCGTGGTTCAGAATGTATTGTTTCTCGGTGCCCCTCCAGCTCTGCCTTTGTAGTTCTTAGGGTGCCGCTTTTTTCGTTTGTGAAGAGATCTTTTAGGAGCTTGAAGAGATCTCTATGGAACATTGTTCTTGTTTTTTCTTTCTTCCTCCTCCATTTCTGTCGGTTTTCCGCTCTGTAGAGGGACACCAGTCGGGTTTTGATGTTGGCTTGAAGTGCATTAATGCCTTCCTTTTCCACTCCTCCACAGTTTCCTGAGATATCTCCTTTCCAGGATGAGGTGCTTGATCTCCTGTTGCCTCCTGGAAACTGGTGCGGTTGGAGGTTTTTTTTCCACCTCTCCCCTCTTTCACCCCAAGCATTCTGACACATATTGGTAAATGATGTTTCCCATTCTCTCCATCTTCCTTTCTATTGTGCCTTGGAGTTGCGCCAGTGACAGGGTCAGGTCAGTATTGATGGTTTGCCACCCGTTCCTGTCCATGGCAGCTGGCCACTTCACATGCAGTCTGTGCCCTGCTAGTCTCTTCTCAACTGCAGGTCTGGAGGTACTACTGAAGACCTTGGGAGTTTGATGCATGCATGCACATCATAAGTTCTCAAAATTATTGTGTATATGAATGTAGAATTAAAAATATATAAAATTAAATTTCAGATGTTACAACATGTATGCATGCATAATACTCTCAAGGTCTTCAGCATTCCAAAAAAAAAAAAAGCTTTTGCACCTACTCTATTACCTGGCAGCTCACAGAGAGGCAGGCCAGGGTCAATGCAGAATGCAGTCAATCTATACTGAACACAAACAGCAGACAGAGATACATCATTGATTAGATTACTCAGACTGCACAAGTGATTGGACTGGAATGCATCATCAGGGCATTAGTATGAGATTATGATATCTGGCCTTGATATGTACGGAGTCCGTGTGAGGCAATCTTGCCCATCTGCTGAGACAACAGTAATCCAAGTAATCTCATTCCCATGAGTTGGACTGTAAAAAGGTGTTTGAGGGTAAATTTGGGGGAATAGAAAAGAATAAATTTTGACAAAGAAATTCCTTTTGGGGCAACTTTATTTGTCATTCAAAGAAACATAGTCACCTTCTTAAAAGAATCATTATGAAATAATACTATACAAATATTGCATGATTATAAATTCCAACAACTGTAAAAGTAGCATTGATTTGTTTGGTAAACAGTTATCCAGAAAATACATCTACATGGTAAAAATAAAACATGATGACTGAAAATCTGACTTTTTAATATTATTTGTCTTCACCTACAAAATACAGTATAATGTAATAGAAATGTATAATCTGATAGACAATGATGGTTTGCAATAACAGGTTAATTCCACTGGTCAAGGGTAAAGCTTGCCACAACTAACCAACTATGCTACATTAGCCTTCTTTCTTCTTGCCTATTATTTACTTGAATGTTCTATCATCTTAGCATTTCAGTTTATTCTGCCATGTAAATCAGTAGCATAATCCAGCAAAAAGGAGCTTAACTAGTCCTGCTGAAATAATACTAGCCTAGTTTAGCAGAGGAGCCTAACCACCGCCTCAAATAGTGTAAAGCTTCTTCCCTTCAAGAATTATTTGTCATATCTCTAAGTGACATACAGGGGTGGCATACTCTAGAGCAGGGGTGGGCAACCCGCAGCTCCAGAGCCACATGTGGCTCTTTCATCCCTCTGCTGCAGCTCCCTGTGGTTTTAGAAAGTAAATGAGTATTTTATTTGAATTTATTTTATCAGGTTTTTTTAATGTAATTCTAAATTTGAAGATCAGGGTGATACTGGAGCGTCAAAATAAAACACTTTCAGTTTCTTGAAGCTCAAAATACTTGTTGCAATCGTGGATGTGCGACACCTGCTGGCACGCAGTTTATTGAACTTTTTGATCCCTGGTAGGCCAACCATGGATAAATCCAAGAAAAGAAAAGATCCTTAAGAAACATTTTTGTTGCATGTAGAAATATTTTTTTCTCCATAGCAGTGTATAAAGTTAACAATGGTAACAAAAACGATATATACAATTTTGTCTTCATTTTGGATGTCATATGGGTTTTGTGGCTCCCGATGTTTTCTTTCCTATGGTAATCAGGTCCAAATGCCTCACTGAGTGTTTAAAGTTGCCGACCACTGCTCGAGAGGATGTCCTAAAAGGTTAGTGTTGAATAATAGTAACAAGAGGAGCAGCATCCCTTTAGCAAGTCAACCTTCTGTGTCAGCCTGTAGAACGCCTCTTTGTAGTCCATCTGTCCAAACATCTGCCCAAAAAGACAAAAAATCTGCACTTATCTCTCCATTGCACTGTGTGGTAAACCAGCCTCATCTCTTTAGGCCAAATGTTTTCCTTTTGTTTTGCTTTTTCTCATCTGCTCCTCTTTTATCACTGCCCACTGTCTTTATAGGGCAATGTTAAGCTCAGCTGGAATTCGACTCTTTTTCAGTACTAGGCCCTTTCAAATATTCATACTTATTTGAATTAGCAGTCTCTTGGCCTTGGCATTATTCTTTGGGGCACAAGAAAAATGACTCCAGGGACCTTCTAGGCGGGACCAGAGCCCTCAACAATTGCCAGATCTTTCAGATCACTGAGTTTTCGAGAGAAGGAGCTGAGCCTTGTACTGAAAGAGCCCCTCTTCTGACTGTGGTCTTCCACACGGGCATTTAAACATGCACACAGACCCTTACTAAGAGCCCCAAGACGGCCCCGGAAATGGTTCCCAATGAAGCAGTAAAGCACGGGGTTAATGGCTGAGTTAGAGAACCCTAAGCAGAGGGTGAGCGGGGTGAGGTGTTTTAGAGTCCAGTTTACCCAGCAGTTGTCCAACCACCCCTCATTCCTCATTATATCCAAAAACGTGACGCAGTGGAAAGGGAACCAGCAAAAGAAGAAGGCCAGGACAACAGCAGCAACTGTCCACAACACCCTCTCCAGCCCTCTACCCTGCCGTGGTATTCCCCCACTGCAGCTGGGGTTCACACATGGGGTTGGTGGTCTCTCTGGATTACTGCAGCTCTCCTGGGACTCTGGTGATTTAGAAGAGGGCTTGCTGGGAGAGTAAGACAGGTTCTGCATTTTTCCAAGCCCTGTGTCAGCCAACAAATGTCTGCCAATAGCACAGTAGCAACAAGAGATTACAAGAAGAGGCAGGAGGAATGCCAAAACGATCTTCATCCAGTTCAGGGTCAGATACCAGGTATGATTAGGATAAAAGATCACACAGGCCTCCACGCCCAAATCTTCCAAATAGCGAGTGGTTCTCAGAGCTAAAGTGGGTGCTGTGCAAGCGCACGCCATAACCCATACAAAAATACATGTGATACTGGCACGTATGGGGTCTCGTGCACTCTGGGAGCGCAGCGGGTGCACTATGGCCAAGTAGCGGTCTATGCTCATGCACGTGATGAAGAAGATAGATGCGTGGAGGTTGAGGTTGTGGAGTGCTCCACAGATCTTGCAAGCCACTTGTCCAAAAGGCCAGTTGTAGCCCCTCGAGTAGTAGACGGCCCACAGTGGGAGGGACAACAGGAACAGAAGGTCAGACACACACAGGTTCAGCATGAAAGTGTTCGCCACAGTCTTCCTGGAAGTACTTCCATGACCCAACACACACACTGCTAGGGCATTGCCTGCAATGCCAAGAGCGCAGATAACACTGTAAATGGAGGGGATGAGGGTGGCTATGGGCACATGGGGCCAGTCTGCACAGGATGGAGATGAGGTGTTTAGGCTGATCTCTTTGGTCATGTTGGGGGAAAGGGTGGAGTTGAAAAGAGTGTGGTCATTTGGGAACGCCATTATGAAACCACTTGTAACCTTTGCGTCACACACAATTCAACTTCCCTCCTTTTAGTCTTGCAAGGTCAACTGGAGAAAAAAGAGGAGAGAGAGGGAGAAAGGAGTTAAAATTCAGCTGCCTTATAAGGACAGAAACACTTTCTCCTACACAGTGATCTTAGTATCTCGGCTCCAGTGCTTATTAGCGGTCCTACTTGATAACAAATCAGAGCCAAAACATATTGCACCACTCTTGAAGTTGCCCAATAATGAAATACACATGAAGGGATTGTCAGAATCTGGCTGCTTATTGGATTTCACAGAATCATCTATTTTGTATTAATGCTTGTAGCAAAAATTTGAATCATTTATGCTGTGGATGAAAAAAAGTGCCTGCTTGGTTTTACATTAAATACTTGAATAGTAATTATAGAAGTCAGTGAAACTGATCCGGGACACCAGAAAAGCATTTTCAAGAGAAAAACATAATAACAACAAATAGAATTTAAAGCAGACAATCAATGAAAAAATGTAATGTAATAACCTTTTCTGATACAAACAATAGATGACAACAGTTGAGGTGAAAAAAAAAACAATTTAAGTAAACATACTTGTGAATAATTGATTTTACCCTGAGTGATGTCCAGTCCCAGCAGTCACTAAGTTTTCAAATCTTCATTTGGCTGAAGCCTGTGTCTTGAAGCTCCAAGAGAAATCTGCACAGCTGAAAATCCGGACCACACCATCCCATCTCTCACTCTCTCTCTCTCTCTCTCTCTCTCTCTTTTTCTGTGTGTGTGTGTGTGTGTGTGTGTGTCTGTGTGTGAACAGACAGCTGGAGGCTCTGAGAAACCAGATGATCTTGGAAGGTTTATAGCCCCCAAGAGTTTCTTGTAGATTACGCAAGAGAGAAGGTGCATACATGTCACACATTTTCATGACTAAGAGGGTTGGACACTACCTGGACAAAAGCCAGCCAGCTAAAATACAGAGGAAGGGGAGTTTTTCATTCCATCCCTCCTTTTTCCCCTCCCATAGTCTCTACCAGAAAGACAAAAAAAACAGGGAAATCAAGTCAAGATGTTACAGCTCCACTTGAGTGCAGGCGCACAACCACATGTCATACCTGGCCATAATGAATAGCACAACAGTGTGTTTAAGGTGTCAAACCTAAAGCCCTTACTGTCTCCAGCAGGGTCTGTGACCTGACGAACAGAGGCTGTGTGTTAATTAGCCGAGCGTCTTGCTTTCTGTCATATTCGCTCTGCCAGCGGTCAGATAAGCCATGGGAAATATTTACTCTGTCTCAGCGGAAGTCAAGCCAGCCACTGGGGCAGAGGGAGAGGGGGAGGCACTATAAGGAAGATGAATGAGGAGGAGGATGAACTGATACTGCAGGGAGTGAAGGAACACAAGAAAAGAGGATGGTTAAAAAAGAGACAGAAAGCGGAGATTCCCTCCAGTGGTTTTTCATTAAAGCCTCTGGTGAAAGTTAATGAGGGATGCATGCAAAGCTGGAAGACTGATTACATCACAGCTCCTTTGATCAATGGTGTAAGCATGCATGCGTGTGTGTTTGTGTGTGTTTGTGTGTGTGTGTGTGCATATGTACTTGAACACTTGTTCACCTACCTGTACTTAATCTAAGCCTGACATTCACTAACGCAGTGTGTTTGCATCTGTTTACATTTCACGTGTGTTCAGATGTGTGCATGCTCTAGTCCATTAAGTATCTACCAGGATGTGACACGTCCTAATAGTGATGGGAAAGCTGACACCGAGAAGGATGGATGAAGCTGAGATGGAAAACAGACGATTTTGAAGGCATCAAATGAAGATCTTTGGTTGTGTCTTCTTGCATAATATGAGGAATTGGGTATGTGTTGTTTGTCACGGAGAATTTGCTACAACACAAAAAATTCATAATGCAGCGTCTTTCCACTGGCATACTGGGTATGCAGAGTTGCTCTCTCTCTCTCTCTCTCTCTCTCTCTCTCTCACACACACACACACACACACACATATATTGACACATTTTGAGTGGACTTCAGGGCTCTTCACTGTGGCATGCAAAAGCTAAGAACAAATTTATGGTGTCATGCTGGCCGAAAAGAACAGATAAGAGAGAAAACTCCCCACAATTCCTCAGTGCCATTGGTGGATATTGCTACATCTGCTCCATCACAATTTAATTGGGAAATACTCAATACTTTACGATTCAGCATTCAAATATATGGTGTGTAAACATACAGTGAAAGTGAAGGCTTTTGCTTCTAATACTTATGGACTTTTGATGAAAATACTTGAACATTCTCAGCCATGCAAATGCTCTATTCTTCAGAGAGAAAGTCCTGAAAGAAATGTCTGAAATGCTGAAATTTTAAATACTTTTAATACTTCCAGACAGTTGTTAACTTTGGTATAAATGAGTCGTTTGAACAGCATGGTACAGTGTTAGCACTGATGCCTCACAGCAAGAAGATTCTGGATTCGAGCCCTGGCTCAAGCACAGGGTCTTTGTGTGGAGTCTCCATGTTCTCCCTGTTCCTGTGTGGGTTCTCTCTCTGTACTCCAGCTTCCTCCCACAGTCCAAAGACATCAAGAGGGGGTGACTGTGAGTGTGAATGGTTGTCTGTCTCTATGTGTTGGCCTTGCGATGGACCAGCGATCTGTCCAGGTGTAACCCGCCTCTCGCCTGAAGGCAGCTGGGATAGGCTCCAGCCCCCATGACCCTTAACAGGATAAGCGGTAGAAAATGGACGGATGGATGGATGGATGGATGGATGGATGGATGGATTTATCATACAACTGACAAGTAATGAAAATGCAAATGGGGACTAGGCTGATTGATACTCTAAATTGACTGTAGGTGTGACTGTGAGTGTGAATGGTTGTCTGTCTCTATGTGTTGGCCTTGCAATGGACTGGTGACCTGTCCAGGGTGAACCCCACCTCCTGCCCGAAAGCCACTGCGATAGGGTTCAACCCCCCCCCCCCCCCCCCCCCACGACCCTTAATAGGTTAAGTGGAAGAAAGTGGATGGATGGATGCACAGTGATTTCTCTGGGTAGTTCTGCTGTTTTGCTGCTCCCGTAGCTGTTAGCAACAAATGCCATTAGCTTAGAGCTAAATGTACATGGCTGGCTGGTTTTACATTCTACACTCATAAAGAAGAGAAGGAAGGTGGGGTGAGGGTTTTTTTATCTTATTTTTTTTTTCTTTATTAGGATGACATGTCTCTCCTGAGAAGATGCTGGTGCACAGTCCTGTTGGAAAACCTTGGGCTGAAAGCATATGCTGCAGGGCTTCCTGAAAGATAATTTGATTTTTAATGTTGTTGTTGTTATTATTATTATTAAAAAGACTTTATTGAAACACTTATCTCGTGGCCTTGGGTCATGAAAATGTAAGTTAATTGCAGGTACAGAAGGAAGTTAGCTCACTTTACAGAGGAAGAAAAAGCAACTCTTTGAGACTTTCCCCCAACTGTATTCAGGATTAGTTGGAAAAGAAGCACCACCATGATCAGTAACAAGCTGTCTTTTACTCCTGCCTGTTTAAGAATAGGTCACCACTTAAACACCTGTTAGATTAAATTTTATAGCGCATGAGGCAACATTTAAAGGGGGGTACTGTGTTATTATACAGATGCACTCAAAATTATTGCACCCCCATTGCAGAATGTGTTTGTCAATAAATGTTTTTTTATGTGACTCAGCCACATTTCTGACAAGCACTTGGCCACCGTTGATGAATCTTTAGCCAATCCAGGTATTTACAGGGATACCTGAAGCACATGTGATGTAACTAATGAAGCTCTTTATTAATTGCATCAGGTGAGCAGCACCAGTTTTGCAACAGCTTTCCTCCTCGAGACAAGGTTAGTGTGATTGCATCAGAACGTATCCAGTGTTTGGCAATGTGCACTCAGAAATGTCTTGTGTGTCTTGATTGAGGAAAATGTCAGCATGGCCTCATGACCTGATCTTGTTGCAGTTGTGGACCACCACCCACACAGACCTGGTCTTGTTGCAGTTGTGGACCACCACCCACACAGACCTGGTCTTGTTGCAGTTGTGGACCACCACCCACCACTGATTCCGACATTGATGATGGGTCTTTTGATAGGGTTGTGGTCAGTAAGGAAATAAGTATGATCAAAGAAACAAAAATTCTTTTTCACTATACGTAACCAAACTAATTAAGTGTAACACCTAAACGCTGTTTAATTAAATATTAGGAAAGGGCTCAGCAAGCACAACATCAAAGAAGAGTGGCCACTGACTTGCTTGTTGATTTCATCACCCAGGATAAAGGCCTACTGCAACATCTTGAAGTGAGTTTGACTCAAAATTTGAGTCATATAGTAAAATTACAAATACATATGTACCTTTGTACATTGTTTGTCAGCCTCTCAGGGTGAATTTCCTAACTTATCGATCGCTATTTTCTACCTCTTTTTCTCAGTGTGAAGCAGCTGTTGGCTTATCATGTGGCAAAGACTTTGAGCAAGGAGGCACAGCAACAACTTCCAAGACATAAGAACAATTTCAAAAGAGCTCTGGGCTGTGTGGCATTTGTAAAAATGTTATTGTAAATGTATCCATCGTCATCTTCCGCTTATTCCTTACTAGTAAGGGTCGCGGGGGGGCTGGAGCCAATCCCAGCATCTACGGGTGAGAGGCGGGGTTCACCCTGGAGGGGTCGCCAGTCCATCGCAGGGCCAACATAGAGAGACGAACAACCATTCACACTCACAGTCACACCTACGGTCAATTTAGAGTATCAATCAGCCTCGTCCCCTCTTGATGTCTTTGGACTGTGGGAGGAAGCTGGAGTACAGAGAGAACCCACACAGGAACAGGGAGAACATGGAGACTCACACAGAAAGATCCCGCGCCCGAGCCGGGACTCGAACCCGGAAACTTCTTGCTGTGAGGCCACAGTGCTGACCACTGCACCACCGTGCAGCCCATTGTAAATGTATAGTCTTTGTAAATTGTTCATGTATAGATTGCGAAGAGCTCATGGGAATTATCAAGGATGGATATGAAGAGGCTTTAACTCCCAAGTCTTGTCAGTTTTATTTGGTATAGTTAATAGTTGTTTGTGGTGGATGCTCTTTTTTGTCTTATGAGCAAATTTTCAGTCAGCTCACGCTGTGTATAGAGGCACCTCACTTGATGGAGTCAACAACTTGATCCTAAAATTGTCTCACTTTTGAAGTCTCAATTTGGTAAATGGTGTATGGACTGTACTTGTAAAGTGTTTTCTTCTAGTCTTTTTAACCTCCCAGAGTACTTTTACACTACAAGACGACATTCACCCTTTCACACACACATTCATACACTTGTGCTAGGCACTACCACGACTACTAGGTGTCAACCAGCTTACAAAAGTGACCCAAGCCCATTTGCTCATGCATTCACTCTAAAATGAACAGCATCAGGGGTAGCATGGGGTTCAGTGTTTTGCCCAAGAACATTTAAACATGGGTACTGGAGAAGCCAGGAGCTGAACTGCCCTACCTCCTGAGCCACAGCCTCCCCATTTGGGTGTTAACTTCATAAGTAAGTGCAAATCAAAAAGAACAGGATCCTGAGCATTGTATAGGATATGGTTGATGAATCCTGAAACCTGACTGGAAATCCTCTAATAGGCTGTTGCTGGGAAGGAAGTCACAGAGTTGTTTAGCAACTGCTTTCTGCAGGATTTTGGAGAGAAAAGCAACATTTGATATTGGTCTGTGGTTGGCCAAAACTTTTGGATCCAGAGTCGTTTTTGCGGGAATAGGTTTAATTTCTGCTACTTTAAAGGACTGTGGAACATAACCAGATAACAGCAAAATGTTGACCATATCTGAGAGGGAGGCGCTAACTTGGGATAAAGACTCTCTAGGCAGCTTAGTTGGGCCGGGGTCTGAGAGACGGGGGGATGGTTTAGAGGAGGAAATTATTGTACTAAGTTCATGAGGGTCATGGGAGAAACGTAAGTAAGTAATCGAAGTTAATAGGTATTGCTTCTTTCACAGACATGAAATCACGAAAGACAAACACACAATTAAAAAAGATTAAAAAGAAAAGATAAGAATAAATACACTGGAACATAACAGCTCTGGGACTAACAAGGTTTAAAAAAAAATATGGCAGCAACACAGAAACACAATGAATGTAGGTTTAACCAAAAGCCTGTCTGAATAAAAATGTTTTCAGCTGCTTCCTGAAGCCTTCACGGGAGTCAAGAGAACACAGTTATGAAGGCAGAGTCTTCCATAAACTGGGTACAACAGCTTGAAAAGCACCTCTGGTTTTGTAAAGGGTTTGAGGGACAGAGAGTAATGATTGGTGTGATGATGTAAGAGCCTGATTTGGTACTTAAGGTAGGAGGAGGTCAATAATGTATTGTGGTGTTTGGCCATGCAAAGCTCTGAAAGTCAGCACCAGTATTTTAAAGTGGATAAGAAATTGAATGGGAAGCCAGTGAAGAGAGGATAAAACTGGAGTTATGTGTGATCTCTTATCACGAGTTAAACTAGTTAAAAGCTTGGCCGCTGCATTCTGGACAGTCTGGAGGCGATTTAAAGAGGTCTGATTTAAACAGGTAAAAAGAGAGTTCGAATAATCTAACTGAGAAGAAATAAAAGCACCAACCCTCGTGAAAAACTATCAAGGTATATATATCTGGTCCTACAGCCGCCTCTAAGGTCTCTGAGGTTATAGGTGCCGTGTTGTCAGCTGATGGCAGGAGGAGAATTTTCTCTCTAATAAGTAGAATTTTGTCATTAAAAAAAATGTATGAAGTCATTGCTAGTCAGGGAAAGAGGAACACTTGGTTCAACAGAGCTGTGGCTCTCTGTCAGTCTGGCTACAGTACTGAAGAATGGACTTCACATTTGTACCAAGGTGCTTTTCATTTTTTAATGGGGCAATAGGGTCCAAAGTTGTTGTGCCTGTTACACTAGTGTTAAAATTTGAAAGGGACATGCTCATTTGAAAACTAACTATGGAGTTTTGTTGCCTGAATCTACACTGTGTGAAAAGTGAAAATAAATTTAAAAAACAGAGTGAAAACAATAAATACCGTCAGCGTGTCACTAGTTTTTTGTTTTTTTTTAAAAACCTACACGATCATACTTATCACCAATCAACTACTGTAAATTATTGCCAAAGCCAAACCCCAGATTTTGCTGCTATTTATACTTTATCACACAATGTGCTTATGTTTGAGAAAAGTTTCCTGTCAGAAGGGAACATCCTGCCAGAAAGCCTTGGGGGCAATGTTCCTCAACATGTCATATAGCATTAGCATTAAGCTATCAGCATATTTTAACCTTGTAGTGCTACTGTGGGTGAGATTTGGCCACTCAACAAGTAAACAATCAAAGTCCTATGACTCCCAAAATTCCCTCTTTTACTGTCACTTGTTTTATCTCACATCCATTTGCTATCAATTGACTTGATAAGAGGGGTAATGGAACAGAGAACATCAGACCCAACTTACACCACAGCCCTCACTGAAGATCAATCTTTCAGCCAATTATGTTGCCTTTTGATTATTTTACTGATGCAGTTTGTCGTAAGACAATTTGTCATTCCTCTGCATCCAAATTATTTTATTTTTCAAAGAATGACACATACAATAATACATTTTAAGTGTGAATGATGTCAAGTATGTTTTTGTTAAACTGCCGCCAACAGATTTTATCTATTAGGGGGTTGATGGTCTAGGGACTGAGTGTAGAAACACTAAATAAACACACACTAAATAAAGAGTAGCACATTGTCTACAGTGTCAACAACCAGCCTTGATTTGCTTATATAATCGTGTTTATATTTTTGGCTGATAACTTTGCTGTGTTTAAGTAAAAGTGGGGGTCTCCCTTGCTGGCTGGACCCTGGGAAGATTGCAACTATAGCCCTCATACAATCCCCTGTGGAAAATCTTGCTCAGGGGGGTGAAAGGTGAGGGGTCAGGATTGTAGAACCCGCTTCCTCTTTACTGGTCAAAAAAAAATCAGGGTGAGCTCCGGACAACATGACAGTCCAACATGAAGTTCTCAGAACATTATCAGCACTGCTGTGAGGGAAGGGCCCCAAGTTTAGAGAGGAGCCCTGAGGGAAGTGGGATGATGCCACATCTCAGCAAAGGGGGGGGGGGGGGCATGAAAAGATAGGTTAAACTTAGGGTAATTCTTAAGACAAAATTGGACAAACTCAAAAGTATCTCTCTTGTATTTTTCAAAAGAAGGTTTAAAAATATCTGAAATAATATCTTGTGAATTTCTTAAATACGCTCAAATTAAGACTGTATTTAGGAGAAATATCCTAAACAAGCTTACTGCAGACTGTAGCTCTGATGCAACAGGAAGCTCGGATCCCATATCTGTGTTTCTCTGCGAATAACAGGGAGGAAGATGAAAAAGTATAGACTCACAGTAGATCTGACATCTTCCTCTCTTACACATATGTGAGCACACACAGTCCTGAAGGTCATGACCCTGGTCAACCTCAGAGTTTATGAGGTTCAGGGAGCTGGATTTCCTCAGAGGAGCAGTAAAGAGGCTATAAAGAGCTTGACCAATAGCCTGCTCTTCAGTGTAACTGACGGGAATAAGCAAAAACATGTGGCACATATGATATTCCCAGGCCATGATCAAGTTACACCACATTATCATTTCCATGACTAATATTTGTCCATTTGGACTGTTTGTACATTACTGTTATTGTGTATTTTTAATTTTTGGTTCAGCTACCACGAATGTCTCACATGGGAGACAATTTATTGGCAAGGAAAGTGATTCTCAAACACATTTTTTTATGAATCAGTTCCTGACTTGACACAATTAAGTTCAGGTAGAAGTAAATTGTACCCAACATGTAAAAATAACTAATGATTTCACTAAGTCATTTAATCTAAATTATTTTTTTCAACAATAGGCAATCCATTACTTTAAATTCTGTCACTCTGCTACAAAATTGTTCAATCTCCTGTGTGTGTGTGTAAACTTAACCCAGTGAGTGGCATGTAAAAGCTGAGTACCACTGAAGAGCATCTCACTCGGTTATTTTAAATTAGGGCATTTTCAAAGAACGTCACTGGATATGTGAGGGGAAGTTTGTCTTTTCTAACTACTTTAACATTCAAATTAAGTTATTGTGATCCTTGTAGAAAAGCTCCTTATGAGCGTCACATCATTGAGAAAAAAGCTTCAGAGCCCTTCATTCACTTCTCATCTGCTTACACAAAAAACGGACAGAGCCGCATACAAAAATGCTTTTAACAAAAAATGAAAAATAAACATGTATTAAAGTAAATTAGCATCAACCAAAAAGAGTGTTTCTCCGTTAATATTCACTGACCCACATGCAGGCATTTGTGAAGCAAAATTTCATGACTTTACCAACATTGTCTGCTTTTATCCATCCATCCATCCATTTTCTTCCACTTATTCCTGTTAAGGGTCACGGGGGGAGGGGGGGGGGGGCTGGAGCCGATCCCAGCGGATACGGGCGAGAGGCGGGGTTCACCCTGGACAGGTCGCCAGTCCATCACAGGGCCAACACATAGAGACAGACAACCATTCACACTCACAGTCACACCTACGGTCAATTTAGAGTATCAATCAGCCTCGTCCCCTCTTGATGTCTTTGGACTGTGGGAGGAAGCTGGAGTACCAGAGAGAACCCACACAGGAACAGGGAGAACATGGAGACTCCACACAGAAAGATCCTGTGATGGAGCCGGGACTCAAACCAGGAACCTTGTTGCTTTGAGGCAACAGTGCTAACCACTGCACCACCGTGCTGCCTTGTCTGCTTTTAATTATTTTACAAAGACTTTTCCACTCCTTGAAATGCTGTATTAGGGCGGCATGGTGGTGCAATGATTATCACTGTCGCCTCACAGCAAGAAGGTTCCAGGTTCAAGCCCCAGTTTGGGCACAGGGTCTTTCTGTGTGGCGTTTGCTTGGCTAATTGGATATGCTAAACTGACCGTAGGTGTGACTGTGAGTGTGAATGGTTGTCTGTCTCTATGTGTTGGCCCTGTGATGGACTGGTGACCTGTCCAGGGTGAACCCCGCCTCTTGCCTGAAGGCTGCTGGATAGGCTCCAGCCCCCCGTGACCCTGAACAGGATAAGCGGAAGAAAATGGATAATTCCCATTTGTCTTTCTTAGGACTGTGGGAGGAAGCTGGAGTACCAGAGAGAACCCACACAGGAACAGGGAGAACATGCAGACTCCACACAGAAAGATCCCGTGCCCGAGCCGGGGCTCGAACCTGGAACCTTTCTGCTATGAGGCGACAGTGCTGACCATTCCACTGTGCTGCAGATGAATGGGACAATAAAACACTAATCTATCTATATCAAAAGTCATCTACACCTCAACCCCTGTCATATATATCAAAGCGTGTCCTTTCTCAATCATAGTTTGAGTTCTGTTGTCATCGAAAACTGATTTGCAGATAGTGTGAATCAAATCAAGTTCATTGTTTTCCCAATAAACTTTAGGTTAGGGTTTTGTTATCTATGACTTTAAACTATGAGATCCATTTAGTTTTGCACCAAAACAGACTTGACTTTACATAAATAGCTACTTTTTTAATCTTATACTTGGAAGCATGTTTCACAATCTGCACTTCTACTTTTGAGCAAAAATGAGTTTTACACCATCTGCACTTTTACTAAAGTACACAACATCTGTGTTTGTGTGGGTAATGATGGCCTATTGATGTTTTATATAAACCTTAGTAAAAAACATATTGCAACACATTACATTGTAAGCTGTAGTTACATTTCAATTACTGAAATATGTCAGTTTAATTTCTTCAATAAAGAAAAATAGAATCCTTGTGTTCAGTGATTGAAAGCAGTTCCATGTTTTACTGGTGTTTCTGAGACAGTACAAGCAGGATACTTGTATATATATACTTTATAAACTCCATTTCTGGACTCTTCTGTCTGGATGATACAAAAAAAAAAGGCAGTTCTGTTTTGTGAAGGGAAAATATATATATATATATATATATATATATATATATATATATATATATATATATATATAAATTTTTCAAATGTAACAAACTGTTTTTTAGAACCATAGTGACATTATTAAGAGGCTGACACAATTTAACAAAAATTCACGAAAAATAGAATTTATTTTGGTTCTTCAATCAACAAGTGGCTTTTTGGATGTTACAAAAAGAACAGCATAAATCCATGTTGTTACGATAAGAACATGAGCCGTGGCCTAATCATAATAAATAAAAGCAACATGCATTCCTGACTGTGACGACTGTAGCACAACAGCAGATAGTTGTTCAACAACAAACACACAATGGCACAATCTGCCATTCATGAATAAAGAGAGGGTGACATTTTCTTGGCCCAAGATTTTATCCTTTGACACAAATGAACTCAGTTCTTTTCGACAAATTGTGAGTGAACTTGAACATTTTTTTGTGGCAAATATAAATATGTGGGCAGAAGAAAAGTGAGATGGAAAATGTTGGTGATAGAAATGCCAACTTCACACTGCATGATGGTAATATCTCTCCCGTAGCTGCTTGCGGTGCCTCAACTTCGAGTGCTGTACAGGTCTTCATCCTCAGGGCTGGACTGGCCGAAGTCCATGAGTGAAGGGTCTGGTTTGAAACCAGAGCCACCTGGAGGGCAGCAAGAAAAGTGCAACAGAGGATCATCAACAGCAGAGAAGTCACATGCTTTACCTCATGAATTCTGGTTGTACTCAAAATGACCTCAAATAAATGTATTAGTGGAATAAACTTTTGAGTCTAGATCTGTAAAATTAGGGAAAACTAAAATAAATAAGCAGGACCCAAGGTATACTGTCCGCCAGAAAATCTTTCTCATCAGAATGGATTAATACTAATCCAAATTTGTTGAAGGGTCACAAATTGACATGCAACACGGACTGTTCTTATTTCTTCCTTGAAGTAAGTGTTCACTATTCATTCTATTTTGAGGTCTGAAAAATGTGACTCAATTTTGTTTCGTTAGCCTGTTGATGGCTGGTTTTCATTATTGATTACCTGATGAGATCAGAAGAGGAGGCTCCCATCTGTCTTTTTCGTCGTGATTAATTTGTGGAATTTAACACCTTCAATTCTCCAGATTAATCCTGGCCATTCGTGTTCCCAGTGCTAGCCTAGATACATGAGAGAGTCTGGCAGCTATCTCTATTCATTTCAGAAGAATTAAAAAATATTCTCTATACCCGATCAATGCTATTACGACTATTATGTGGCACATATTACTCTGCATATGTGAAAATGAATCATTTATATCTAAAAAGTAGTCATTTCACCTGATGAATTTGATTTGGACCAATCAGGATTTTCTTTCTTTCCTGTGAATGCAGCTTATTTGAGAACATAAACATTTTTGTGACTTCCTAACGTTAAAGGTCATAGGTTCATCAACTCTTAGTAAAACAAATCTCAAGCGAAGGACTTGCAAAAAACCCACTTCTTCAAACATGCAGGAATTCCAAAAAAAAGGAAACGGGTATATCAGAACATTAATGCCGTTTATGTACATCAAATGTTTTCCCATAGAATGATTAAAACCCATCAGGTTTTCAACTTTCAAATGTACATGAAGTTAAAGTTAAAAGTATTCCGAAGTTACTTTCCTGATATTCGTGGAGACAGAAGCTGCAAGCTGGCTCTCAATTTGTCTGCTTACTTTGGTTGCTCTGCTTTTGCTCGCTTCTTCTAACTGGGGAACTTCAGTGGAAGGGGGTTTTAATTGTTGTTCCGCAGCATTATTTTTGATAATTAAAGCCACAAGTCTTCTTTACTTAGGATTTAGGACTTCAAATACCAAGACATGCAAGTGTGTGTGTGCATGTTTGTTGTTGATGACGGTCACAGTACCTTTGCTGTGTTCTGCGACTGGCTGTTCTAGGGGAGGTGGTGTGTGTGTTGGGATGAGAGCCTCTTCTACAGCAGCAGTCACTGGTTCGTCCACCAGCTCAGGTTCAGGAGCCGATTCAGATTCTGCTGATTCCATAATTGAGGAAGCGTGAAAAGACAAAACAGGTTCGTATTTGGACACCTGCTGTGTTTCCAGAGGGACTCAAATACAATTGTTAGTGTTGCAGTACTACTGTTATCATTTGTTGCATGTGAGTGGCTTGAAAATGACAGAACACAAATAGCAAAGTAGATTGCTGAGACATCTATACATTTTTTTGGGCAACAAAATAAAAACACAAAAATATGTTCACAATAAACATGTTGAATCTAAAGTTTATATTTCTTAAATGAACTGGTTTGTTCTACAGATTACACATAAACTGTACATTTCTTTTTATAGACTGCAATATAGTATATTTTACGCACTGTGCATTCACTGTCCTCTGTGGCAGCCATTTCCATTTTAAAGTGGAAAAGTCTAGTCCATTGCCTCCTACCATGTAGCAAAGATAGCAACTAATGAGTGGGCAAAGTGTGTGTAATTTTCATACATATGTGGCCATTTTGAGTGCACCATCCAGGTGCTTCGATTGCCCTGTCTTTTCCCTATTTTCTGTGAGAATGCACTTGTGGACTGTAAATGTTTGGTATAAAATCGAAGCATGCGATTTCAGACAGCAAAGCCATTTGGCTAATGTTTTACCTCACCAGTGTTTCGCACATTTTATTGACTCCTGACTTTCTTTGCATTTTGGGGGTGGATTTTATGCCTTTATGACACCGATAATTGAATAAAACCTCGAATGTGAAGGTATTCCCTGTTAGAATCCAACAGAATGATGTGGCATGTGCCACATTTGTTTGATTTCTGATACACAGTAAATAAATATACAAAGGCCCATTTTCAACAATCCCGTGTAAAATCTTCATAATTGCACAGAGGTGAATTAAAATGTACAAAGAGGAAAGGGGTTGATGTTGGCCTCTCTTTCACTGTGGTTGAAGAAGAGGCCAATGGTGCACTTAATCCAAGAATGTAAGTGGTACCTGGGGGCTGGCTTGAGCTCTTTTGAGCAGGTGGGTCCTCTGTGGAAGGGAGCTCCAAAGTTGAGGGAGGCTCATCCTGAACGGAGCCTCCAGTCTCCTCCTCTAAGCTGAGTGTAGCCTCCACAGGAATGTCCTCTGGTGTTGGTTTGGAGGTTGCGGACCCTTCACTTTCAATAGGGGCAGGTCGCTCCTCACTGAGAGGAGGGGTCTCTGTCTCAAGATCTGGGCAAGAAAGGAAGTAAAGCACCTGATCAGTGGAAGTCTAAATGTAATTGGTGTGTGAAACAAAGAGATGGAGACAGACAGGTCAATATGCGGAATACTTGTGTGTGTGTCTGTAGGGGCCTGCTGGGCTGAGATCTCTGGGACTGTTTCTGATGTCGCTGTTATGACAGCAGGGATGGGCTCATCAGACACTGACACAGAACCAGATGATTCCATCTCAGTCTCAGAGACGGTGGGGGAGCTCTGGGGTGAGCTGTCTGATCTGGAGGGTGGCTCCAAGGCATAACAAGAGCTATCCTGGGCCCCCCCTAACACCGGACATGTGGAAGTCTTACTCAGTCTAACAACCAGACATCACCTCCCAAACACAAAGTGCAGCACCAATTGACTGACAGTTTTTGACAATACCCATGCTTTGTTCTGTTGCAGGCTGTTCAGGAAGAGATGGTGGGTGTGTGGGGATTAGAGCCTCTTCAACAGCAGCAGCCTCTGGTTCATCTGCCAACTCAGGTTTAGCAGCTGGTTCAGACTCTGTTGATTCAACAACAGAGGAGGAGGTAGAAAAACAAAAAAAAGCTCAGAGGTTACTGTGCAACATATCTTCATTCATACTAGTATCCCTGTTGAGAGTAAACTAGGGCTGCACTCAGTTCAGGCCTGAAGGTGATCTCAAGTTGATATCGGCTAATTATGCCATGTTTGCATAAGCAGAAAAATCAACTGCATCACCTGAGTAATGTCAACAAATGACAAGTGTGTGGGTCTACATGTTCAGTAAGTTTAAATACACATATAAAACACACATGAACACTTCTAAAAAAAACAAAACCTGTCATTGCCTTCCTCCGGATTTTAATAGATGCATGTTGCACCTGCATCCATGGAATTGTTATTTTTATATACTGTGAGTCCTTGAAAGAGCTGTCATCAGACAGTTTTAAAGATAAAAGAATACTTGAAAGCATAACACTGCCCACCAGGAATTTTACTATGGTTTATTGTTAAATCTGTAACTGAGGAAGAGGCAGGACATAGAGGTGTGAAACACTGATGCTGGGAAAGAAATCTTTTCTTAGGTTCAGCTTAAATAAATCAGAATCACAGAAACCCAGGGACGCTTCAGAACTTAACACATATGTCCCCCCTCACTTATGAAAAATGCAGTGCTTTTACTGTAAATGGTACAGTCTGCTGCGTGGAAGTGATCGTTCAAAACACCTATATCATAATGCAAATTGAACAAGTGCAAGCACCCGAGTCTGATGCATTCCCAGAATAAAATCTAGTATGCATTAGGCATCATTTAAGAGCATTTAATGGTACAGTAAAACACCGCCCCTCACAAATGCAAGTTTTACATTTTAGTGGCTCTGGAATTTCTTTTTACATGCAGTTTTTGCGGAACTTTGTATCTTTATTGATAGCGATAACTGAGTGATGACAGAGAGAATCAGGAGAAAAACTGCTAATGAGGTATAAAAGACATTCACTGCTGGAATTTAAGTAAGCGATGTAGAATGCGTATTAACAACGTCAGTTAATTTCTACAACTATTGATGTTACACAGAGGTCCATTCACGTCACAACTTTCTCAAGAGTTCCCCTGTACTAATTTCGCCTTGGGCTTTGATCCCTTGGTGACAATAAAGCTATTCTGATTCTGATAATGTTCATAGTCGTATGGAAGTGATTTTAAGCAAACAAATGGATAGGATATTTACATGGTACCGCTAACAACTTCTTATGTTGTGTCCAGTAATCATTCATTTGTGTCTAGATCTAAGTAATTACAGCAATTGCAGGAAATAGTTTCTTCTGTGTACCAATAATAGTTTTCCAGTGAAAACGTTGGCTTAGTTATAGATTAATGGTACACTTCCTGCTCTCTGCTGTTCATCCAAGAATATAAGTGGTACCTGAAGGCTGGTCTAAGATATTTGGAGCAGGAGGATTCTCTTTGGAAGGGATCTCTTCAGCCAAAGGAGGATCAACCTGAACGGAGCCTCCAGTCTCCTCCTCTAAGCTGAGTGTAGCCTCCACAGGAATGTCCTCTGGTGTTGGTTTGGAGGTTGCGGACCCTTCACTTTCAATAGGGGCAGGTCGCTCCTCACTGAGAGGAGGGGTCTCTGTCTCAAGATCTGGGCAAGAAAGGAAGTAAGCACCTGATCAGTGGAAGTCTAAATGTAATTGGTGTGTGAAACAAAGAGATGGAGACAGACAGGTCAATATGCGGAATACTTGTGTGTGTGTCTGTAGGGGCCTGCTGGGCTGAGATCTCTGGGACTGTTTCTGATGTCGCTGTTATGACAGCAGGGATGGGCTCATCAGACACTGACACAGAACCAGATGATTCCATCTCAGTCTCAGAGACAGTGGGGGAGCTCTGGGTGGTTCTTGAGGTGGGCTGACAAGGGGCATCCTGAGCTCCTTCCAACACTGCAGAGTCTGGATGTGGAACTGTAACTGCCTAAGAGCAAGTAAATAAAAAAAGTAAACAGTGGAATCTGTTCAAACAACGCTTTCGTCAAACATAACAGAATGAGGACTTGATTCTAGATCATGAAAACCTTAAGGGATCCACAAGTGAAATGCCAAAGGGCAAACGCCAGAAACAATATATGTTTGCAAACAGACAAAAAGGAAAGGAAATCACATGTATCCTACTCAGACACAGAGGGATTCAGTGAGAGAACAGCAACTGAATAATTGCTGTTTTGATTTTATTCACACTGAAAAAGCCTTACTGTAATTTTCATTTTAATACCATGTGGATATATCTATACTTAATGATCATAATACATCTGTTAAAAAAAACAACATAATTAACCTGTGGTTGTGAAGCAGCGATCTCTTCAGCAACAGGATCCTGTGACTTTGAAGGGAGGAGTGTGGACACAGCAGCGCTGCACCACTGCCCTGCAGCGTACACCTTCTTGCCAGTCACCTACAGAACAATAACTATGTTACATGCTTTGGTAGCGATAAAAATGTCACCATTTGAAACAGAAGTTACCTTAAAGACAGCCACTGTTTGGGCTGGGTAGCACACAGACGCTCCTGCACTCATCAGACCCAGTGGGACTGCTATCCTCCGGAAACGAGAGCCTAAAATAGAGTTTTGCAGTACAACATGAAAGTCAGACGAACCTGGCACAGATTTAACCATGAGGGCCAACTTCATCTGAGTCTGATGGATCTCAATGGGCCACGTACACACATGTCTTGGTCCTCGTGAGGATTGGGGTCTTAACACCATAATAGTCTTTATACCAGAAGTTGTCTCCAATAGGTAATATAAATACTTGGTTCAGATGTCTATGCCTATATTTTTATTTTTTGTTAATTTAACCCTTTAAGCAGCAAGGAATTGTAAAAAAAAAATAAATAAATATATATATATATATATATATATATATATATATATATGTATGTATATATGTATGTATGTATGTGTGTGTGTATGTGTATATATGTAGAGAGAGAGAGAGCTAGATAGATGTATGTTCCATAAAACATGTTACAAATACTTTAACATTATATGTGTTTTCTTTTATCTTATATAAACCATTTTTAAACCAAACCAATATGCTTTGCCCTTGAAACATAAGGAACCACATAGGGTAACTTCACTGATACTGAGTTTGAACATAAAAATGAAATTTTTTTTTTTTTTTTAAATATCGCAAAAGTAAAAAAAAAAAAAAAAAAAAAACTTTCCGTGTCCTGCAATGACACTGAAGGGTGGATTAAAGGGTTAAAAGCGAAAGATTAATGATATTTAAATGTCACTGACCATGCCCTTCCAGAGAAACAAGAGGAAAGATGTTGAGAGAAGTAAAACAGAAACTGCACTTGTGAGTTTTGATTCTGTGGTTTAGTTGTCAATTGTATGTGTCATCAGAGGCGAAGTGTGATCCCAATGACAGGGGATGAACCTGTACCAACCATCTCGTATGGACGGCTCAGGCTTATGTGCAGCGTACATACACATCCTGTTAAAATACATACATGTTACAAAGTGAATGATTTGTCCAATACTTTTATGCTAAGGTATTTCACACTGTTCGACCTAATATATACATAAAACTGCTACAGCACTGCATTTCGTCAATGCTGACAATCAAGATCAAAATGTATGACTGAAAAAGATCCATTTAATGTAAAAGACCATATTTACAGGGTGAAAATGTGCTTACAGGAAGAATTTCATCTATAAGTAGCATCTTATCAGTTTTACTACTTTATCACAGAAACCAGGACTGAAGGGATTCTCTACAGTATGAATTCTCATATGGATCTAACATTCACTGGTCATCAGGGATCTTAGATCAGTTTGCTTGTATGAACAGATCATTTCTACGACCTGGTATCACTGCCCAGCCTTTCCTCTCAACCGCACTTATCATCGTTGTTCTGTATTGTGAAATTTCATGGTGCAAACTTTTTTATTTTAGATGAAAATCAGAAATGCTTCTGGTACTGATAGACAATGTGGGATTGGTATGTGCACACCTATGCACCAACTGCATAGCAGTTCCAGGGTGTGACAGATACAGTGTATATGGGTTATCAGGTTACCTTTCCGTGCTAAGAACATGCCAAGCAGACCAGCCATGGTGATGGTGCCAAATCTGGGGAGGAACTCTGGAGGAGGTTCTTTCAAGTAATAGTACACATCTGGACACACCAGAGAACACTCACATGAAAAATTACACAATTTTTTAATTACTATCTTTGCTCGGATTGGAATAAAAAAATATGCATTGTAAGTGAAACGCATTCATTAAATCTGTTGATGGAAGCAGGACTTGAAACCTGATGGTACCCGCAGTGAACTCACCCTCTCCAGCGTGGTACAGATTTACACTTCCCCTTTTCACAGAGACACAGGCCCCCTGCAGGGAAACCGGGACAAAACTGAAACCAACATAGCAGATCATCAATAACACAACTTCTACTCAAACCGATGAATCTGAGTCTGCATCAAGTGCCCCTCCCTGCTCCAACTTTGACAGTTTAAACGGTTAAATCTCACAACTGTAGCAATGTGAAAAATATTAAAACCATTTCCTGTCTCACACCTAGTGTTTGCAAAAATCATATCTGCACAGAGCGCTTGTTGAACGTACAGAGCGCTTGTTGAACGTACAGAGCGTTTGTTGAACGTACGAATTGTACACCCTAACCACAAACTAGAGAAACTAAAGTCAGGATAGCAACTCTAGCTCTGCAAGATTAGATCTCTTTGATGTGATGTAGCAGTTGTTCCATACATATGAAACACCCATTCATTTCTGCTGAGTTAGAGAGAGTGTTAGAGAGGATGGAAAATCATCCTACAGCAAGCAGTGTTTGAGAACTTTAAGACGAACTCAAGAAACCAGAGTACCTTTACAGCCTTGACAAGCGGAAGAATGCTCTCTCTCACTGTGGTTAAACCGCTCTCAATAGCCCCTGGACTGTCTGGGACAAACTGAGCCTGAGCAGACTTTGGCAGTGGGTTGTAGATGTTCAGCTGTGGACAACAGTGAATACAGCATGTTATTTTTGAGGTACACCAGTCAAGTAGCTGCCTACTTAAGAATTGTTTTCTAAAACTCTTACGTAAGGGAGACAGGCATACCTTCTCTCTGGTAATGAGACCATCAATGGGTGCATCACTCACAGTGTACACACGGATGGAAGCTATGCCCAGCACTGTTGGGACGGCCACCATCACCGCCTAACGCATGACGATAAAACACTTCAACCATTAGTCTGTCTGTCCATAGTACAACACTAGGGGTAAATAAGTTCACAAAATCCATGATTGAGATCACAGTTTTGGGGTTATGATTTTTAAGCGAGATTGAGCTTTAGTTTTATTTATTTTTTTAAATCCTCAAAAAATAGCAAGAACATGTAATTTAATATAGGAGAATAGGAATTCATAAAAGAACACCATATCATGGGGACCTATTTAATAATTATTCAAGGGCGGAAGTGATGAGCCGTGTGTGTGTGTGTGTGTGTGTGTGTCTGCAGCAGATACAGTCTTAAATTTTATTTTCATTGTGGAACTAACATATTGCGATTCACATGGGTATTGAACATTAGATTGTGTTTAACCACTTTTTTTTTTTTTTTTTACAATTTAGTATTATGTACACAAGTAAAAGTAGGAAAAATAATCATTTTTCAAACCTGCATTTATGTAATTTTACCGCTCAACAGTAACACATGACCTTTACAGTGCATAAATTCTCAAAGCATTTAAATATAGATATTGTAATCCTCATGAAGGGACAATTTGTTGCAGGGTTATTATGTTACACTGCATTAGTTAAGTGAGTATATCATGGTGGTAATATAACTGGGTCAAAGTACTCGGCCCTCACACCGTGTCTACATTTATAAATCACACCACAAGAATACTGTATGTATGTTTATACTTCGTGATCAGGGCATATGTGGTCAGCCCAAATTACTGCCACGACATTCATTAAATTCGTGAAGTTCCCATTCCAGAAACAAATAAAGGAGTATCTTACATGACTGCGTGTACCTGCCATCAAAAAAGCTATGTTTCCTCTACTAATATGTGTGGATTGTTAGCTAGCAAGCACCCTTAAAGAACTTACATATCTACATATGTATGTTCCTGTTCACAATCAATAGGGCTGACTACTCTTTGCAAACGAAATAAAATGCTGTCTCGTTAGCTTTAGCTTAAACTCATTCAACCAGGGAGGCGTCTTCGGGCTGTACGTACTGTACTGTGCGTTAGTAAGTTAAATGCTCATGACGCGAATATGACAGTCAGTGATTATTTCCATCAAAGACTCACAGATATATGACATTAGCACACCCCCCAAAAAAATAGCCTGAAAATGTAAATTTTATACATTAAAAGTTAGCCGAAGAGGCTATGTGAAGCGTTCACCTTGGCCGCCATGACGACGTTCCTCCTCCTCCTCCTCTTTCTTCTTCTTCTTTAGATTTAGCCGCTTCGAATGGTTCAAACCGTTATCATTTACTGCCATCCAGTGGTCTTAAGTGGTACACCAGTTTGGTATCAAGTAGAGCATCGCGCTACGTGTTCTGTTACAAATACATTTGCCTGTCATTTTCACCTTCAGTATCATTAACAACATGCACTTTGAGAATCTGCTCAAAGACATTTGCAATATTCATCTTAATTTGTGAATAAATAAAATATAGATCTGCTCACAATAGAGGGATCCCTGACCCCAAGTTGTAACGGTCATCTGTGTTGGCAGCCACAGAACATACTACTTGCAAAAAGGAATTCAGATGTGATGCCCATCTTTAGATGAATAGGAATTATATGATGATTACAATGATGGAAATTTAATAACTAATTAGAAAAAAAATAATTGTTTGAGAGAAACAAGTAAGAAGAATTTGCCGTCCATTTCACATTTTTAGGCTTTGTTGCTTTTTAGACATTGTTGAATATGATACCCTTGTCTGTGCATTTCAAGTTGGAAAAAAAAGACAGGCCCAAATGAACAAAACAAAGGTTGTAGTGCAGAGGATTCAGTTTATTGAAGTCAAAGTTAACAACTTAAAGTTTACAATCTGTATTTTTTTGTAATATATATTCATATATATGAAACCAAAAAAGGCTACTTTAGGAAGAATAAATGTAATTTTCTTTCTTTTGTAATATCATCTTTAGTCAGTTTAATTTACAGAATAACAGTAAGCTAATATTATCCTTGAAAAAGAGCAATATGTTCCTTTTTTAATGTCGCAGTGCAACTTACATCTTACACACCTGTGCAATGTACCATGAGGTGTACACCCCTGAAAGAACACACAGTGGAATCTCCCTTTTCAGCCTGTTTCAGCAGGTCTGCACACACACACACACACACACACACACACACACACACGCACACACACACACGCACACGCAATCTGGGAGGGATAACACAGTCTGTGCCTACAAATCATAACACTGTTCTTCTACAGTTAATGTTCAGTAGAGCTGTGGATGAAGAAAAGAGAACAGACATGAGAGAGGTCTGCAGATTAAAACTGTATTGGAAGTATTCCACAGCCGTTTGTGTGTGCGTCGAAGTGTGTAGGAACGCTCATCTAGTCAGTCCACCATTGCCAAAGAGGGGTTTGGGAGGCACAGGGAAAGTGCTTGCATCGTTTAGTTTCTTTGTGGTACTCGCAAATTAACCATTCAAAAAAACATGAGCTGTAGACTGGGGTGTGTTGGATATTTCACAACAGTGTGACGTGATGAGAAACCTGAACCTACACTCAAAGAATGACTGGAAAATATGAATGTGAAGTAAAGATCAAGTGGTGGATGCAGCAGGTGCTACACATCTTGCAGAGTCTTTGACACCGGGGGGCGCCCTTGAGTACTTGGCCTGATGTTGGAGATGAATTGATTCATCAGTTTCACAGAATGTCTTTAAAGTTTTAAACCACCGGGTATTAACCATATGCATGAAGGGAGGGTCAAACAGATACCTGAAATCTTTGGGCATGTGTCAATCTCTATGTGAACAAAGACAAATGGTTAGCTCCTTATAGGACTCTAAAGGAGGCATCACATCAAACCCAGAGCAGCAAAATTGCCCCCCATGTTTGTTGTACAGTACGTGTCTTAAAACACTATAAAATGAAAAAAAAAATTCCGAACATATAAATAGAAAGTCATTCTTCAACAGTGCTTTTGCATGTTTCATGCGCTACAAGTCTAATTATCTTGCAATCATGGGAGGAATAAAAAGAAAAGAAAAAAAAGATCCACAACATTTTACCCTGTCCAATTAAATCAGTCCCAGGCCTTATTTCTCATGCAACACATCACCAGGAGAACGTCTATGAAGCCATAAATCAGTAAAAACTGTCACTCCATTTGATGGCAGCCGTTTACCTCCTACTTGTTCAACTGCATCTACGGAGTGAAGAGGGGACACTGCAAAACCTTGGCATAGAATACATCATACTTTACATTATATCTATGACACAAAACGTAAATAGATTTATATAGTCTTCTATGTTTAAATATATTTGTTGACTGTACACAAATCTTTATAAAATGAGACGGCAAATGCTTTTACCTGATATTTTGAACAGCAATGGTAAAGAGGCCGATGAGACATAGACCCTGTGATGCAGCCAATGAGATATAGAGATATAGAAAGTGCATTCTTTGTAGTGAGTGACTCCTTTGAAAAGAACTCTCTAGCTCTTGCATTTGCTGTTAAGAAAACAAAGAAAGAAACAAAACAAAAATAGTTTTGCACCCACGCAAATACATACTCTATCTTCCCTCCGCTACCTCTAAAAGCATATCACAGTGGTAGTGGAACGCAAACATTTACATCAGTATACATGGAAGTATACACATATACACAAGTCTTTGATGGCAAGAGAGAAAGAGGAGAAACTAATGAAGAGAGTGAGATAGGGAAATCATTTTGGGATTATACTATAAGAGGAGCCTCCTTCTGCAGATATAATGATGGTTCACAGTTTGGAATAGTGTGCATCTACTGCACACAATGGTTGCTCAATGCTTGTGACGGCTGTGTGCACTGGCTCCCGAAGGAACAGCTAAAACCAGCATTGATGGCTACCATACAAAAGTCCTTGTTATCTCCACACGGCAGCATCAGATCAGCCTGGAATAACAGTGAGGTCCCTGTAACTCAAAGAGATATGCAGTGAGGGGACAAACACAGAAGAGAAAGGGGGAGGACTGGTGGCTCTGGGTGCGAAGTTCAACAGTACAAAAGTACAGTGCTATGGTGAAAAGGATTCTCCTCTGTATTGCTGCTACATAGCTCCCCCTGCCCCCGAAAATCAACCAGGAAAATAGCAAAACCAAGTGTATACAAAGGACATGTAACATGTTAAAAAGTCTACTTTTTTCCATTTTGCTTGACAAGCGTGTGGAGTTTCTGCTGAGTTCAATAGACAAAGGAAGATTAATGCTTTCTGTTCAGGCATGCAATAGGCACCCTGCGGGGTCCTCAGGATTATCAAAAGTTCATACACGCAGCAGTCTGCTCCCTCTATATTTACACATCTTACAACGGGTTTTTTTGAGTGCATCCTCAGAGTTGTGATGTAAAGCTGTGTTTGTGTGTGTGTGCATGTGTGTGTGTGTTTGTGTGTGAATGTTTATGTATCTGTGTGTAATCGTGGGTGTCAATTAGTCACACAGTCACACATGTGTCTCAATGAAGGAGTGTGTGTGGGTCATGAGAGGAGCGGCCAGTGGGGAGAGGTCATCCTGTCCGTTGGTGCCAGGGCTAAGCTGGCAGATGTCAGAGTAGAGCTCACTGTGCCACTGCTTCCACTCTCTGAAGGTCTGGGAGCAGAGGCCAGGGTCCTCCAGGAGGGCACAGATGACAGCTAGCTCTGACTCTTTGGCCTGGTGGAACAGAGACATAATGCATCATCACCACACTGAATCCTTATTTCTTCCTTTGACTAAATCTCTTTGTGCTACCTTCAAGGTGCTGCGGAGCGCTCTGACCCGGTGCAGTCTGTCATTGAGCAGGGGGTCCCTGGATCTCAAAGTAAAGCCCCGTCGAAGATCTTGCCTGCTACAGGGTCTTGGGTCTCCGAGGGCTGTGACATTGGCTTGCTCCAGTGCCCTGTATAGCTGCTCCAACCCATCCAGCAGCTCTGGCTCTCGCCCCTCAGACACTCGCCGCTCCCGTCCTTCTGACACCCTCCTCTCTCTGCTCTCAACTCTCAACTCCCGCAAGTCTTTAGATGGCCGGGGGAGAAGTCAGTCAACACTCATTTGCACATAAATTTCAGATATAAAACACTGTTTCCAGCCACCCGGCAGAACTTTATGCTTAAGTGTAATTTTTAGATTAAAACACTCAGGGGCTCATAGTGTTGTAGCCTTCCTGACTAGGTCTTTAGAAATATCAACACCACGACCACGACCACTACGCACACCTTCACGTTTATGCTCCTTCTTGAATGACACTTTATTCAGAACAAATTCATGTCCATTTTTGCAAAAATTGATATTGATATAAATGATATTAAAAACTATGTTACAAATCTTTGGTTTCGGTTATGAGCTCCTTGGAATTTTCTCCTCCTCTAAACAGATTCATAACGTGAAAATTTCATCCACCTTACCAAAATGTGGTTTTACTTAATTTGTCTTTTCAAATCTTTAAGTTTCATACTTCAGCCTTTTTCTAGGGCTGGGTATTGGCAAGGATCTCAAAGTATGATACATATCATACTACAATTCCATCATAATATATTGAGATATGATACGGTACATAATGCAATACTGTAAATCATTTACTAAAAATTCAAAAATAGAGCAGAAAATAAAACTTGCTGTGTACAGCCGGGGTAGTCTAGTATAGTGAACATCACATGACATAGATAACTAAACTGATATGTCATTCAAAATTTCCATTCCACCTCACACAGAATCCTGGCCACCCTATTGGCCGCTCTGGCCTGATCCCGACCCAATGCAACTACCGCATCACAGATGTCACTACTTCTCAGCGTGCAGAACCTTTCCTACACTGCAATGGCACTACCAGACAAGTTAGATGCGTGCACATCCTGTGTACACTTCCTTTTTTTGTTTTTTTTTTGTGCGACAAAGATACTTTGGGCTGGTCCAGAGAGCTGGAGACAGGACTTCAACAATTATATTGTACTTTCCCCCCCCCCACTCATAGCAGTTTTACAACATAAAAGAAAGTACAAATCTGAGATTCACTTTTCAGGTATTTAAATTTGGTGCTCAATGAAAACTTGTCTTTTAATACATGACAGTACTGAAACAGTTAGGCTGATGCCATAAAAGTATCAACCTTTGTTATCCAGCCCTCCCTCTGATTAAGCTTTGCTGCCCTTTAATAGAAATAAGTGCTGCACAATTTGGTGGAAAAATCATATTGCCATTTTTGTATACAATATTCTCTTATGATGATTTGTATCATTAGTATACTTGGATTGTTATCAAGACAAATGCATACAAATTACTACTCACAAACATATCAACTTATACGAGCATGAAAAGCAAAAAGGGCGATCTAAATAACAATGTTTTACTAAAATAAATAAATAGCAATAATAAAAATATCTTTGACAGAAGTAAATCAATTTCTGAAAAAAATTGTGAGGAATGCTCAAAATATGATTCCATCCATCCATCCATTTTCTTGGGCTTACTCTGTTAAGGGTCACAGGGGGCTGGAGCCTACGCCAAAGTATTTTTTCTCCCATTCAAATAACTGCACAGGCTGACATTGCAATTGCAATTTGGTCATTCATGTTATCAGTCAACACTGATAAATCATAGTTTTTACTTGTAAAATGAGTTGAATGAATCAAAGGAGAACGGTTGATCTGTCAATGTAAGGTTTCATACAAGAAAAGTTTGCTAGGTTGTCATGGTATTTTACATGCTCAAATTTGCATTTTCTTTTCAGCTATTTAAGTACTTCCTGTACTTGTTAACTAATATCGGCAAAAAAAAAAACCCAAAACTGCTGGTTTCAAATACTTATAATTTTGAAATGACTGAATGCTTCCTCTTTCACTCCTATAAAAATAATATTGCAACCTAATAAATTCATCTCCCCATCCTAAATCAAGCCTGGTAATCATCCCTGGGAAATGAATTTGCTGTAAAATGCAGTCAACTAGACAGTGACAGTGAGTTTAATGTTCTTACCTTCCTCACCCTCGTGCATATCAGCTACCAGGCACTCTGCCTCCTCATCTTCGCTCCTCTCCTCCATATGAGCTGAGGTGTGGAGTAGCTTTCCTAGCATTGGGTCCCTGTTCCTGGGCAGACTCTGGCTGCGCTGTTTGTGGGAGCGTCGGTGTGTGTGACTGTGTGTGTGTGAACCTCTTTCCAGAGGGAAAGGCCCGTCCCGTTCCCTGTCCCTCTCTGCAGCATGGTGTCTCCGCACAGGCAGAGTGGCCTGCCTGCGTCTCTCCGGGGACATGCCCTGCCTGCCCAGTCCTCCATAAAGCCCTATCTCTCCAGCCATGCTCCCCATTATGCCACCGTAATCACTATCTCCTGGTGCTGTCTGAAGGAAGTGCAACCCTGCACTGGTCAGAGGGGTCTCAATCAGGTCCTGCCAGGAGCGCCGCTCACGATGGGAGGAGCGGCAACCAGAAGAGTGTGTACTGGTGCTACCCGTGCCTGTGCCCATGCCCATTCCTTCTCCGCGCTGATCCTCGGCTGAGGAGTGGGAGTGTGTGGACTCACTGGAGAAATGTCGGCCATGCTTCGGCTCTGGGAAGGGGCTAGAAGAATTGACCTGTGGAGGTAGAGGGGAGGTGGAAGAGACCATCTGTGGAGGGATGGGGGAGGTGGAGGCACTCATTGGTGGAGGGAGCGGGGATGGAGTGGAGCGCATGAGGCTCATGGAGCTGACTGAGCGAGGCAACTGGTCATAACTGTGGAGGAGGTTAGCCTGAAGGGTTAATGGGGTGGGTGTGTTTTGTATGGAGAGGGAAAGCATGAATATATT
The DNA here is from genome assembly GCF_037954235.1 of Aulostomus chinensis. Taxonomy (NCBI): domain Eukaryota; kingdom Metazoa; phylum Chordata; class Actinopteri; order Syngnathiformes; family Aulostomidae; genus Aulostomus; species Aulostomus chinensis. Next base: position 8,631,848 of record NC_141332.1, on the reverse strand, counting down.
AAAGTCGACAGAGATAGGAACATGTGTGTTGCAAACAAGGAGGGTATAAAGAGAAGGAGGAGGTGTGTAAGGAGGGAGAGACAGAAGGAAGGACAGGAAAGAGTGAAAAGAGACCAAAGGATATAAGTAAAAAAGCTATGAGATGGACGATGATTTACAATGACAGCTCCAAGAATTATTGGCATGACTGATGCATGGCTCAGCTTTACATGTCTGAACATTTGTCGCCATCTACTGGCCAGATAGTGAACACACGCTGGGAGCAGAGCACAGAACTGATGGTCTTGGCTGCTCTGTGAAGCAGATAGTGTCACAATGATGTTTTATTAATGCTGAGAGCTCAAGCCTGTGTAACTCTGAAAATTGTGCAGCTTTTAGGAGTAAAATATTCCATCAGAGTGAAACACTGCAAAGAAACGTTTGTGTTTGTGAAAATGGGTGTGTTCTTGCACTCACTGATGGTGTGCGATGGTAAGTGTCACAGAGAGATGAAGGTCCCTCCTGCTTGAGTGTCATAGAGCCATCCACTTCATCTTGATCACTCTCACTCCAGTAGTCTGATGTTTTGATACAACAAGACGCACAAACAAAGCCGACCAATTCACACATGATTGTTAATAATACGTAAAGGAAAAAGACTTGATTTGCAGCCGAAACCGATCTAGCTCACCTTCATCAGGGCGTGGCACTTTGTCATCTGGGGTGTAACCAATAGCTGCCAACCCAAGCCGGTTCATCCACCTATTGGGTCCAAGGAAAGGCAACAGAGGATATGATAAGAATAAGAGAGGGGGAGAGAAAATGATGGGTTATACCAGGTAAATGGCAGGTGATGAATAAAAAACTTTCACTAAATAATTAAAGTGGTGTCTCCTGACAGTTGAGATAGCCAGCACCATCCCTCCCGACGAGGAGACAAAAGCACTGAGATAATTAGAAAGAAGAATGCAAAAAGAGAACTGATGGCATTGTTTCTCTACATCCATATAATTTGTGTCCTCAACCAGTCTCTGTCTGTCTGTCTGTCACCACTGCAGATTTGTCCCGTGCTGCTCTGCAGACATCTAATAATAAGGCTGCTCCTAAGAATAGAAGGAAAAGCAGGGAACTGTTTATATGAGGAATGGCATCCTAGAACTTGCACATACCAAAAATAAAATGCACTTAACTTTAGCATGGGTAACACCAATTAACAGGTAATATGGCTCTTATAAGTTTTTTTAACAAATGTTTATGTGTTATTATGTCAATACAGCTGTTCATAATAGCATATTGAACATTTTTTAGAATGAAACATTGAAGTATAACCTAAATAATATGTATTTGTTAAGCTTTAAACGTATTAAACATTTATTAGCAGTCAATTATGTACTTAACACTCACAAACTAATCATTTTTGCGGCTGCTGGATCAGAAGTAAGAGCAATGTCTTCATAAGGTTAGAAATTTATTTACTATGCACTATTAAGTGCGAGGTGCTAACTGTTGCCTATGAGTTAATGCTTATTACAAGCAGTTTTATATAAAATGTAATAAAAAATGATTAAACATTCATTTATTGTGTAAAACGTTTTGTCTTTAATATTAACCTTATTTTCAGTCAAGTTTGCATTACGATTTTTCTCATCTGCATCTGAAATGCTGTATTTATGTTCGCACTGTCACATGTTCATCTCCAAAGGCATCACATAGTTGGTTAATGAGTCTCCTCCAATTATCTCCCTATGTCATTGAGGAGAGGTGTGGATAATTAGAGCTCATCAGCTCTTCAGCAAACATCACCACGGTATAATTTTCTCTCTCACACACACACACACACAAACACACACACACACTCACACAAACACACGGTGCTACATTTAAAAACAGAGGGCCAGGTTCATGCCTTATTCATGGACAGTGTGTTGGTGAATATTTTAACTGCGTCAACTTGGTTTACTCGTTTCAAATATTCATGAGAAGACACATCACGTCCCCTGCATCTAACTATTGTCCACTTTAAATGAAGCCACACACACAAACACACACTTACCTATTCATTTCCTCAAGACAATCTGTGGCAAAGAAGAAGCTCTTAATTTTGGGATGACAGGCTTTGAAGGCACTGCAGGCAGCGAGAGAGATGAAGACTGATTAGTGGGGTTTGTGTGTGTGTGTGCGTGTGTGTGTGTGTGTGTGTGTGTGTGTGTGTGTGTGTGTGTGTGTGTGTATCCATGTTGTATTGGTGAGTGCAAATGTGCTTGATTAATAATTTCAGCACTCACAATTTCCGTCTGCACTCTATGGCTCGGTCGATTCTGAACTCAGGGAGGCTGATGAAGCCTTCAGCCTTCTCATCCTGCAGGCAGAGACAGATGGAGAGTGGTGGTACATTGTCAACACACATGACAAACTGTCAGGCAAACTGATAGAACCATTTTATTTGGGGTGGTAGGGTTCTAGTCGAGTGTAGGAAATCAATGCAATGGCTGGTATACTCTCTCCACTGATCATCAAGAGATGAGTTAAACACACACACAAATATATCTATATCTATATATATCTATATATATAGATAGATAGATAGATAGATAGATAGACAGACAGACAGACAGACAGACAGATAGATAGATAGACAGACAGACAGACAGATAGATAGATAGATAGACGGATAGATAGATAGATAGATAGATGGATAGATAGATAGATAGATAGATAGATAGATAGATAGATAGATAGATGATAGATAGATAGATAGATAGATAGATAGATAGATAGATAGATGATAGATAGATAGATAGATAAATAGATAGATAGATAGATAGATAGATGATAGATAGATAGATAGATAGATAGATAGATAGATATAGATAGATAGATAGATGATAGATAGATAGATAGATAGATAGATAGATGATAGATGATAGATAGATAGATAGATAGATAGATAGATAGATAGATAGATAGATATATAGATAGATAGATAGATAGATAGATATAATTTCCTCTGTATATGGATGTCTTAGTACTAAAATTTTCTACAAAAAAACTTGAAAGATTTTTTTCCCCCTAAAAACAAAAAAATAAAACCTCCAGGATTTTTTAAATGGCTCTTGATTTGGTGTGGGACAAAATGTAACAATACAGCACAAAGATTCTCCCTGCGATACAACAGAGATTTTTCAAACAAAACAACCGTTTTTATGAAAAGATTTACCTGTTTCCATTTTGCTCACTTGGCACTTTATCATACAGCATGCATGTCAACATAGGCACAAAAATGAGAGACGATACAGGCTGCAGTACTTAGTTTCATCTCAAAGTATGTGAAACTGATAGGACAAGGCAGTTTATAAATATACGGTTCCAACTTTTTGATTGTGAAGCCATAATTTGTTCTTTCTTCATTTACACAGATAGCTACGACATGCAACAATAGTGTAGAATCCCCAAGTGACACTCCTCAATCAATCTAACACTTCTTAAACTATAACTCATCTGCATTTTTCATTAAACATGTTATCTGATGCCTTTATGTTTCAGATTTCCTCTTTATCACATATTTTCTATCAAGTATTGATTGAATATTTTACTGAAAGAAACTGAGTATGGCGGCGGCGGTTAGCACTGTCGCCTCACAGCAAGAAGGTTCCAGGTTTGAGTCCCGGCTCCATCACGGGATCTTTCTGTGTGAGTCTCCATGTTCTCCCTGTTCCTGTGTGGGTTCTCTCTGGTACTCCAGCTTCCTCCCACAGTCCAAAGACATCAAGAGGGGACGAGGCTGATTGATACTCTAAATTGACCGTAGGTGTGACTGTGAGTGTGAATGGTTGTCTGTCTCTGTGTGTTGGCCCTGTGATGGACTGGTGACCTGTCCAGGGTGAACCCTGCCTCTCACCCCAAAGCCACTGGGATAGGCTCCAGCCCCCTCGCGACCCTTAACGGATAAGTAGTAGAAGAAAATGGACGGACGGATGGATGGATGGAAATTGTGTATAATCAGAAAATGTGGATATTGTCTCTTAATTGTTCAACATTAGTTTTGATACAAAGATACAAAACTGAATTGAGATAGAAATAGGGAGGAAATTACAGCAAGTTTGGAGTTCAACTGTGACAAAGTGCATGCTGATATCTGAAGGGCTTACGTTCTGATTGGTGTACCAGTAGAGGCATGACTCTTTCAGGATAAACCAGTACTTCCTCCACTTCTGTGTAAAATAGCCTTTAGCATCCTTCTTCTTCCAGAGCCAGCCCTCACAGTCACCATGGCCAAGGTCCTTACAGGAGATTCTCCTTCGACTGGCACTCGTGAGGGAACCTGTGGTGAGAGGACAGACTTGTGTCAGATGTCAATCATTATAGAAGGGATCCCTGGGCTTTAAAGTTGGAAGAGGATAAATCCAAATGTATCACACACTACGGAGTGAGCCCAATAATATTAATACATGGCTGACAAAATGGTAGAAAGATTAAAAATGTTGAGAAAAATAAGTAAAAAACAAAACAAAACAAAACAAAAAAACCACAAACAGCAGGTATTACCAAGTATACCAAGGCAGTGTGTGATGTAAAACAGAGTATTGGGACCAGTAATGAGGAGAAAAAAAGAGAGGCGAAGGATTTGTTTTTCATTCACACGTGAACTTATGCACTTTCATGCAGTTAAAGACAAAAAAGTTGCAATGTGAGAAAAGCTGACGTGAGATAAAAGACAAAATGTCGAGAGTAAAGTCAAGATATTTTTCTTCCATGATGCATTTAGTGAAACAATTCAAAATGTCAAGAAAAAAAACCCAGACGGCAACAATATATTGAAGTTAAGAAATCCTGGGAAACAACAAACTCTTTCTTTTGGAGGGAAATTTCCGATGATGATCCGAACACGTTTCAAAATGCAGATTATCCAGTCAAACTACGACAAAGAGATTATTGCAAATTGTTGGTATATTTGTGGAGAAAGTAATGCAGTAATGAAAGTAATAATATGGGTATGATTTAGATACACATTTCATTTTCATACTCAATTTTAAAACAGTCCTGGTAAGGGAGGAAATGGATGATATACTTTGATAAAATCTTTTCGTAACACTAAAAGTTTACTTTTAGGGAAATCCCTTCATATCGCACTCATCAGACGAACACCGTTATATCATATGAAGGACATCTGCTGTCAGGTAGGTCACTGGGAAGTGGATTTAAAAAAGAAATAGCCCACAAATTAAGATATGGAGGAAATAGTTTTAAAAAATCTATTTCATGGAAAGAATACAATTTACAATATTTGGGTACCCTGAAAGGGTCTACACCCGTCCACCGACCCTCCAAGTGACCCGCGTTGTCTCCGGTTTCCCGCGATATGACCTGTTGATGGAGATCTAACTTCCTGTCGCATTCTGATTTTGTCACTGTGCCGCCTTTCAGGCTGTCATTGTGGAAGAAAAACAACATCAACATAGGGCTGGGGTGCGAGAGCGGCTCACTCATCTCTCAATAAAGTTTTGGCCTCTGCCAATTAGATCAGTCTTCCTGTTGATGTCCCCGAGACTCTGTTTCACTCCTTTTTTCCCAAACAATTTATGTGTGTATGATCTTAAGCCAGTTCATCTATGCTTGGGATCTCCCACCAACACTAACGTGAACTGTGCAAATGTGTTTCTAAACAACTTGCATCGCGATCTTCACATCTTTTTTATCGATCATGGCAGCGCACTGGCAAGATCGTGAAGTCCGCGAGCTGCTCGCCATCCGCGGTGAAGAGGAGATCAGGCGGCAAATCTCTAGAACCGTACGACACACGACGATTTATGGGAACATCACCGGCATTTTGAGACACGGCGAACTTTTTAGTGAAATGATGACGTTTTCAGCACGATGGCGTACGAGAGAGAGAAACACAGGCACGCAGCCCCCACAGCGGGAGGTCAGACCCGCGTCTGCTGGGAGCTTGAATGCGCCCTGATGCCGAGAAAACGCGGGTCCAAAAACCCGCTCTGTTTCAGTGCGAAAGGGGTACAAGGAATTAGGGTGAATTTTAATTACGATGGGAAAGAATCATACAGATTGAATAGGAAAAACAACAAGCATGTCTTTTTAGAGAACATCCAGGAGTTGTGGGTAAATGCTGACATGGGGAGATCTGTGTACTTGACCATTTGAACAGATGAAAATGTGTATGTATAAATCTTTGCATGTTTTTTGGGGGACGTCTTTGTTTTTTTCTGTCTTTTTCCTCTCATTTTTTATGTATAAACCCTTTATTTTCATGTATGCGCTTCGTTTTAACCACTTTTAAAAATCACTAAGAAATAGTATTTCAAAAAAAGTTGAAAGCAAGAAGATTTTTTTTCATTGCGCACTTCAAAAAAAAAGTGGAAATGTCAAGACAAATGTGGAATTATTAAGAATAAAGCGGGAGTGGAAAAAAGTCCACCGAAAGTAAAAAATACTATAACTATTAAACACTAATTCAGCATTTTTCTCACCCCATTCCATAATAACTGAAAAGAAAGAGCTTAGCTCTTTGACATGGGAAAACCCACCGAAAATTTTAGATGAATTTCATGTACTATTGGCTCAACTTGTAATTTTTATAAGGAAGCAAAATACAACAAAATTAGTGAAAACATGAACATGTCTGAGGTTGTTTTATTTTACTTCCTTTAAAAAGTTAATAGGTAGAGAAAAAAAATGTAATGTATCTAAAATGGTACAATGTGATTTGAACACAGATATCCAGTATAAAAGCACGACATTACAACACTACATTATAACCACTCAGCCACTGATGTCTGCTGTGGATAATATTGCTGAACTAATGCTTTTTTTTTTTCAACAGTTAGTGAATGTATCAGTACTACACATTTATTTTCGATCATTTCGTCTTTTTCTTGACATCTCGACTGGTTTATTGATGTGGGTGATGAAAAGAAATCTTCCTGGTGTCAGCTTTATACTTGACATTTCTTTTTTTTTTCTGAATATATGAACTTTCCTGAAGTAAACAATGAAAAAAAAAATCTTCCTGAGTTCAACTTTATTCTCAGCATTTTACCCTTTTTCCCAGACACTTTGAATTTTTTTCTCAAAGAGCATAATGAAAAAAACAAAACAAAAAAACCTTCTTCCACTCAATTTTTCCTTTTCACTGGCTAAAATACTCCTTTGGCTCATCCAGACACACACACACACACACACACACACACACACACACACACACACACACACACACACACACAGTCATCGTGCCAATCACAGCCCCTGAAGTCACACGCTACTTATAAATGGAATGATTTGACATATAGAGACAATGTGTCTACCTTTACTTCTCTTTTTGGTTTTTGTTCTTAGAGAGGTGTAATGGAAAGACTAGAGAGAAGAGAAGGGAAAAAAGGATGTTAGCTTATAACAAGAGAGAACAGCCGGTTAACATTGTGTGTTGGCCAGTTGCAGTCTTATCATTCGCACAGTGGAGAGGATTGGGACGTGTGCATACGTCATCAGAAAGGTGCGTCATAAAGTCGAACAGTTTTCCTTATCCGTGTCCTTATTCCTTCCTTGTTACATCAAGATGGAAAAAAAACAGTTTCCGTAGGCAGATAGGTTAGCTCATCTTTATTTACAGCATCTGCATTTAAAATGAAACTTAAACATCTGTCTGTAAAATATTAATATTTATTCAGGTTTCGAACCATAGCGTATACACACAGTAGGAAACATAAAAACTGAAAACTGTGCCTTTATAAGACTGTTTTGACATGAACATGTGGTGTTTCGGTGTGGGTTGGAAGATGCATAAAAGTTCCCAAAATGACGCATAAATCGTACACATTGGTGGGGTTTTTTTTGTTTTGTTTTTTGAGGATCATGTGATACAAATTTGGGACAATTAAAAGCCTATTTTCTCTCCATAAGTATTTTATAGCAAAATTCCTGCTTGAGAAAAAAAAAAATCATCTTTTATGAATTAGCTGTTGATTTTTGCCAGAAGTACTAATTTTTGCCTTCAAACATTACAGCAGTTGCTAAAACCCATGTTTGTGTTACATGTAATATTAAGATTATGTCTGCATATTAGCAACCAGGCTATTTCATCTCCTCAATATCGAACATAACCAGGCTTATGTGACAACAGTGGAAACTGTTAACAATTACACTGACACTTCTGAATAAAGCCGACTGGCTATTCTTTGGAATAATAAAGATGAATGAAATTCTGTTTATAGTCAGTCTGAGCCGACTCATTCATGCTACAACTCAGATGAAGCTTGGACAGATGACTGATGTAGCCTCCTGTATGACAGTGACCTTAATGTGGAAAGAAATTGACCTTGTTTGATTTTTAAACCGTAAATACTACAGTGCTTGATAGATCTAATTTCAGGTATCGCCTCTTGTCTAGCTGTTTATTCATTTGGTCACACTTAGCTCACCTTGATGTATAGCCACTGTGGTTGCTAGGTGATCGTTGATGTGCTGTTAAAAATTAAGTAAATCAAATGTGTGAGCGAGTATGCAGCTGGCTCTCACACCCTGGGCTCTTACCTTCCTCATGGAGGCCGCTCCTGAGCTTCCTGTGCCTGAGTACCTGAATACAGAAAGACACACAAGATTGAACGTAACCACAAACAACTATACTGATCTGTCCCACACATACTGTCTGACCGCGATCAACCACCAACTAACCTGTCTGTTGTGTCTGCTCGAAGTGTGTCTGCACCTCGCTGAATGATGGAGGAGAGAAAAAGACGTCATTAAAACATACACACATTCTTAAACATTTTTGTCTGTGTGTTGTTTTTTGGTAAATATTCTGTGGTTTAATGCATTTCCTCTCCCCGGAGAATAGAAAAAAGATGATGAACTGTGCAACAGAAGGTCAGATAGATATTTGAAATGGGTATACAGTATTTTGTCACGGCGGGGCAACCTTGCTTGAAAATGGTACAAGGTAAAGGACTGAGTGAGTGTGCATTGCCAGACCTGGCAAAGCTTCTGTCTTTTTTCCATGTTCAGGCTTATGCTGCACTTGGCTGATTTGATTGGTATCGACATTCGAATATGGTCTTGATTTTGTGAATATCTTTTAATCAGGTGTTACGGCAGAGGAAGTCTGTGTGCTGCTTTTGTCAATGACTGACAAGCCAACATTTATGCGTAATTCTCCAACTGAAATATTTTTGAACATTGCTATCATACACTTGAAAAGGGTTATATCTATGGTTTAGTTTATCTTACAAGAAGTATCAATTTCACATACATTTATTGTGCCATCACTGCTTGTACATGAATTAAAACTATATACAGTACAAGCTATTTAGGGAGTACTTACAGTACACTAATCACTAATCAAGGTAATAAAGATGACTAAGCATTGCAGAATTATTGAATCAAAGCATTTCCAATAATTTCTATTTCTGATAATATTCAAAAGTAAAAAAAAAAATGTATTCAGTGTAACAAGTACTGCATTATCATTGTATGACTCCACAGTGTACATTCCTGTAAATAAAATGTACTAAAATGTGTTTAATTTACCTAAATAAGCTATAATGTGGTGAATACAGTCTGTTACTATTAACCTGTGAATTAGATTTTTCAACAAATGTTTGTTTTGTATGTATCTTACTATGCAATCTGCAAGTATATGTAGACATTTGTGCCAGATGTAATAAAATGTCCTCAAGATGGTCCTGAGAAATCACATTCATGTGAGGTCACGGCAACTTTGAACTTTGACCAATCTTTTCAGTGCATTCCTGAGTCTAAAGGGATGTTTGTGCCAAATTGATATATATAAAAAAGAAACTAGAAAAACAAAGCTGTCAAGGCGTTTTTGAAATATCATGTTGTCTAGAATGGGATAAAACACAAAAAAAAGCACAATTACTCCAACCAGAATGCCAGGCCAATAGGTGGTGATGAGCAATAAGTCAAATACCATAGAGGAACCCTCTAATCATGGGCAGTGAGCCGTTTTCCCTCAGGAGTGGTGACTCAAAAAACAAAGTAAACAGACAGAAAGAGGACGTTATGGCGAGCAAAAAAGCAAAAAAGATTTGTTTGTGTGGACCGATGGCAAGGTGGAGTTGATGCTAAACTACACGTGACATGAAAGCCCAAGAAAATATTGAATGGGAATCATGTTATATGAAATATGCAGACATCTTGGTGGAGTTTCAGGAACAGTATCCTGACAAAGAAGAGGCTATTAAAGTTTGAAAGAGTCTCCTCATTCAAAGGACTCATTGCACAAGGTACCAATATCGACCAAGCTCAAGATGCAATGAGCCAGCAACACTGTTACATCACCGTGTCCACACCTGCTTTGTTTAACATGTTTACACAGCTCCACTGAAATGGATATAAATCTTCCCTTTTATCCATTTTCAAAAATCTCTAAATGTGTTGCCAAAAACACTTTGTGTGGATGAGAGGACAGAACATACAAAAAAGTGTGCGTTCAGAAAATACCCATAAACATGTAGCAAGGACGTTAGATCCTGGGATACCGCTTATCTTCTGAGTTTATTTTAGATAGTTCAAAAGCCTTTTGGGGGATTTAGGACAGGGGTTCAGCCTCACAAATTGTAGCTCTTTAGATATACTGTGGAATACAAAACACAACAATACAGATCGACTCAATCTTGATTTAGTAAGTTCACACTTAGTGTGATTTGACAAAATGTTGCAGTATTAATGAAAAGACACATACAGTATACCCAGAGGCTGCAGGAGAGGAAACAAGTGGATGGTACAGTATGTGCCACTGAATGAGTCACCACCATGAAATATACACAGCCGCTGTGAGGGTGAGACAGGGCTACTGTGAGCTGTCCTCTCAGAGTGTGTACCACTGTGTGTTTGCATGTATTGTGTTTTAAGCACAGTCCCACTTGTAATTGGTGATGCCTGGTCATACACCTGCTCACCTACAAGGATTTGTGGGCAAATGTGTGTTTGTCCAGAATAAACTCCTTTTCAGAATCAGGCATGTCTGAGGAGACGGGGATATTAGGATGAATTAGGATGAGTCGTGAGACAGCACACAGATGTACTCCTTTGAGCGAGTCTGTGTTTGCGTGAAAAAAAGCAAACCTGTGCGTGTGTGTGTGTGTGTGTGTATGCACAGCATAAAACAAATGTCAAGAGCCTCGTGTGAAAGTGTCCCTGTCATTCCCATAATATATAAAGCTGGCAGTTACTTAACAACAGCGATCAACCTCACCCTCCTTCTCTATGCCCGACATGCACACACAAACAATGAATGCGAAGCTGTGACCACCATATATGTATGCACGTCCACACACGCATACCCTCCAAAGAGTACAAACACAGACAGAAACTTTGAGATGAAGAAAGACTTGCAAGTGAGAGCAAAGACAACAGTGAGGATTTAAGCAATGAGGGGTCACTTATCACAAGCCAATAGTGCCTGCAAGGGGTTGGGGCTTGGCCACTCTTTAAGCTACAGCTGACCAAACTGAGCATTTGTATGTTGAGGAAAGGTGATTTAAGTGTCTTTGAATATGGCACGGGTGTTGGTGCCGGACTGGGCACCAACACCAACTGGATTTCTTCAGAAACTGCTGATCTATTGGCCTTTTCAAGCCAAACCATCCGTAGTGTTTATGGACAATGAGCAATGCTTTCACGTTGCTTTTGCAAAATTCACATCCTACTATCCAAATCTTGAGTAGAATGCCCCTTTATTGTCATTTTACAATATTGCAATGAGTTTGGAAAGGTAGAAATCAACTCATCATACCATCCATCCATCAATGTTAAGGGTCGGGTGGGGGGGGGGGGCTGAAGCCTATCCCAGCAGTTTTCAGGTGTGAGGCAGGGTGCACCCTGAACCGGTCACCAGTCCATTGCAGGGCCAACATATACAGACAGACAACCATTCACAGTCACAGACAGGCTGACAGTCAATTTAGAGTATCAATCAGCCTACAGTAGTCCCCTCTTGCATGTCTTTGGACTGTGGGAGGAAGCCGGAGTACCAGAGAGAACCCAAGCAGGAACAGGGAGAATATGCAGACTCCACACAGAAAGATCCCGTGTCCGTGCCGGGGCTTGAAACCCGAACCTTCTTGCTGCGAGGCCACAGTGATAACCACTGCACCACCGTGGCGGCCCTCATTATACCAAATAAGGTTATTTTGGAAAGCGTATTCAGATCAGAGGACAACGGTCAGACTGTTTAAAGCTGATACAAAGGTATAAGTAACTTAAATAACCATTCATTTTAACATACGTGTCGTCAAGGTATGCAGAAGAGCATCTCTGAAAACACCACATATTGCACCCTGGAGCATGGCTAAAGGAGCAGTACACCAAAACAGGTGCTCTGTGAGCTAAGAACAGGAAACTGAGGCTACAATTGTCACACACCAAAAGTGAACAACAGAATACTGAAAAAAGTTGCCTGGTCTGACAGGCCTTTATTTCTCCTGCGACATCTAGATGGTGGGGTCAGAATTTGGAGTAAACAACATGAACGCTGCCTTATGAATGGCTCAGGCTGTTGGTGGTTGTTAAATGGTGTGGGAGACACTTTGAGCCAACAGAGCATTTTTTTGAATGTAACAGCCTATGTGAGTATTATTGCTGACCATGTCCATCCTTTTATGACCCTTTATGGCTATCCTGGTTTCTTGAGTATGACAGTGGGTTCACTGTATTCAAATGGCAGATCTCTATCCTGACAGCACCTTTAAGATGTGGTGGAATGGGGGACTGACATCATGGATGTGCAGACAGAAAATCTGCAATAAACGTCTGATACGATCATGCCCATAGAAACCAAAATATCTGAGCAATGTTTCTAGCATCTTGTTGAATCTATGCCATGAAAAATTAAGGCAGTTTTGAAGGCAAAAGGGGATCCAACCCAGCACGAGCAAGGTCTACCAAATAAAGTGGCTGTGTGTCGCTTCTCGGACAGCTCTAGTGATCTTTAGCGATCTTGGGCAACTATTTCGACATGTCTTCAATAGTTTCTACATCGTGAAGAATCACTGGTAATGAGCTGCCAGTGTCACGCAAACATCTGTGAAGCAAAAAAATACTTCATTGGTTTTGGTCACCTTAAACAATTCAGAGCACAGCTTTCATGGTTGTCTTTAAAAAAAAAAATGTCATAAATACACAGAATATTACAATATCAACATGAGTTCTTTCATGAGTTAGATACAAGGTAGCAAAGCACGTGAATGCGCCTGGTTTTGTGTTTAAAATTATGTGAAGCTATACTCATTGAAGTATATGGAAATTAAAAATTTCAACCCTAGAGTGTCATCCCCCCCCCCTCTCTCTCTCATATCTATAAATAAATACATAAATAAATAAATAAATATATATATACTGTATATATATTACACACACACACACACACATACATATATATATATATATATATGTGTGTGTGTGTGTGTGTGTGTAATATATATATTGTATATACAGTATATATATATATATGTATATGTATATATATATATATATGTAGGCGCCGCGGTGGTGCAGCTGTTAGCACTGTCACCTCACAGCAAGAAGGTTCCGGGTTCCCATGCCTGCGTGATGTCCACAAAGACATCCACAAAGACATTAAGAGGGGACGAGGCTGATTGATACTCTAAATTGACTGTAGGTGTGACTGTGAGTGTGAATGGTTGTCTGTCTCTATGTGTTGGCCCTGCGATGGACTGGCAGCCTGACCAGGGTGAACCCCACCTCTCGCCCGAAAGCTGCTGGGGTAGGCTCCAGCCCCCCTCGACTCTGAACAGGATAAGCGGAAGAAAATGGATGGATACTGCCAAAAACCCTTGCCTATACGAAAATCCCAGGAGCATACAATTTGTGATAGAACTTTCTTATAAACAGTTGATTGACTGCTGTCTGGGAAATTGCCCCCGAAAAGCAAAACAGGATGCAAAAAACATGAATTGCTGGACTACAAATAGAATTTTTAAGACAGTGTACATACAGGTAATGCATCAGAGGGCTGGTCCAGACGCAGGGTGGAGGACAGCATGGATGGACTGATGGGAAAACTAGGGCTGCTGGGATTGCGACTCTTGCGCCGGGAGCGTCTAGTGGAATCCCGCCGGCTCTCTCTTCCCAGACCTTCAGGCTCCTCTTCGATCACGAGGATCTTGTCATCACTGAGGTAGCGCAACAGGGAGTTGTCGGAATCTGCAGGGGAGGAGGGGGTTAAGGGACAGAGCAGTTAGAGGACGGACTGGCTAAAGAGCACGGAAAGCCACAGAGGGAGGAGATAAGGCTGTAGAGTCAAGGGAAAACTCCAAAGAGGAAACAGATGAGGGTGAATAGACCCTTAAAGATAATAAAAAAGTAAAACAAATTGCCCCAAGCTTTGTTATCTAATATGGATCCACAGCTGGGGATATACTACTATCTGTTTGCAATGATTATGCTAATTTGCAGCAAAATCTTGTCAGTCACAGAAAATATTCTGTTGATGAAATATTCTGCTGTAGCTCTACTTGTTTATTATCCGTATACTTAAACTATAAAGTGACTGAAAGAATAAGCAGGAGAGAGAGAAATTCAGACACCAACAGTACTATTGTGCTTTAATGTTATTCATAGAGTTTCCGATGGTAGAGTGCTGGATCCTCACTTGAATACAGATCAAGTCTCAAGGCTAAACGGTTGAGCTGGTCACATCAAATACCTTCATTTCCAGAGCAGCTGTATAAATGCAATTTCCCTGCATTTATGCATATTTGTTACTCTGGCAGATACATACCAGACAGATATGTATCCTTACACAAGCACACCACCATGAATAACCAGAAGGATGAGCTGAAATGTGTTGAAAATGGAGCGAAGCGCGGTGCAAGTCCAACCCGTTTGTTTTAAAGGTATGGAGGGCTGTGTGTGTGTGTTTATGTGTTTGAATGTGTATACCTCGACTCCCTCTCTTGCCCATGCTGGGTTCCTTGGCCTCGGCCATCCAGTTATATTCAGGTGGCATGGAAACAGGTCTGAGGTCACCTGGAACAACCAATCAGCAATCAGAGAGTCGGCTGAGGGGGTTGGGGGTTGGTTTGGTGTTTTGAAAGGCAGTGACTGAGTGACTGAGAGACAGCTGGTGGAGTGGACAGGTGAGAGGGAGACAAGGTGTGTGCAGGTGAGTGGGGAAGTACGGTCGACTTGAAGGACTGTGATGACATGCGTGGCAAAATTTGCTTGACCACAATCTTAGTTAGTACAAACTAATAGTTGAGAGGTGTGGTCGCAGGCTAGTTTAGTCCACCACAACAGTGGTAGATGAAAAAGCACAAGTGCTTGAAAGCTAGTAGGCTAATGTGAAAAGAAATCTGTCAAAGTATAAAGTGGATAGAGCAATCAGAAAGATTCTAAAAATCCCACACGTGTTCAGCATTAAAACTGCTCTGTGTTGGCCTTGCCATTGTCTTTGTATGAGGAGAGCAGAGCTTTCATGCTAGGCACCATGAGACATGTCTTCCTCGCGCTGCACTTACAGTTCAAATTATTTCAGTTTTGACCTCTGGTGTAGCTGACCTGTGATAGTGCAACCACTTAAATAACTGCTCTCTGTGTCATTGCAAGATGTGACCCAAGTAGGGCTGTAATCTCCCAGTCGACTGGTCGATTTATCAGTCGATACGTTCCGGCTCGACCAAAATTCTGATTGGTTGATTTTTTGCCACGTTAATTTCATCAGGAGGAAAGTACTGAAAGCACCCCTGTTTCACAAATAACAGTCTATTGTTGAACACCCCCCTGTTTTTGCTATTTTGGATTAGCCCAACCCCCTAGAGACAGACAGACTGAAGAATACTGGGCCAATGTCTGGTGGGTTGATGAATGTATATTTAATTTTGACAGTTTCATTTCAAGTCAGTCCTCGTCCACCATGTCAAAGACATCTGCAGCGTGGCAGCATTTCATGAAAACAGATCATGGAAAAAAAGTCGAATGCAAAGTTTGCAAACAACAGTTTTCATGTCACAGCTCCACTACAAACACGACGAATCACCTAGAAACGGTGAGCTAACGTGTCCACCTTAGGTTGCCCCGTCAGTTTTGAGTATATGAACATATCAGAATTGACACTTCAATATTTTAGTCTAACAATTGTTTTGTTTTAATTGTAAAAATTCTTACCGTGGACTTGCCTTTTGTGTTTAAGAGTAAAGTTTTAAGTTAAAAGTCTATTTGTGTCTCAGCCGCGATGCCGAGCTCCTGTGTTCAGTCTCGCTCTGTGCGCAGGACCAATGATGGCGTCGGTCAGTTATTATAACCTGACAGAAACAATTGTCTCAATATTCCTCAACAGGTTTTGTGCTGATAGTTGACACAGTAGAGTTTTCATACATAAAATTAGTGGATTTTTAGTCGAAATTTGAGGGCTTCAGTCGACCAAGAATTTCTTTGGTTGATTACAGCCCTAGACCCAAGTATCAAAGAAAAATAGAGAAAAAAGGTAATTCTTATTGTTTTGGAGATCTCCAAACTTTACAACACAACCTTTAAATGAAAGAATACCTCGACCTAAGAAGACAAATTAATGCATGGCGAAATGTTGGCAGTCAGATGCTGCCACCAAGCTACCAAAGCATATAGTTTCCAAATTTGGCTAAATCCAGTGCTAAAGGTACTGTAACTTGGTAATTAGCTTTGGATGACATATCCCTCCACTTAACCATTACACTACTATTATTTCACAGGAAGACAAATGTCTTATCATGTCATCAAGTATAATCTAAAACTTTGTAAGGACAGTAAATATGAACAGAATAGTGAGGCTGGTTAACTCCCAGGCTCTACTGAGTCTGTTTCTTTCATCATCAGTTTTGACTTTAGATTTTTCATTCATAAAAACTTCCTCAACACTTACACTGCAAAAAGGAATACCAAGCAGCTGCCCTCTTTCTGTTGATATTCCAGTCTTGAAGTCCAAACAAAGGAACATATTGATGCCTGTGTTTGTAATGTGACCTTGGCATTTCACATAGTTGTGGCCCCTTCAGTCTCCTGGTGAGGAAGACAGGGAGCTGGAGACAGTGTTTGGACAGACCCTTTTGCAAGTGATCAGTGTTTCAGGATGTATGTACCCAAGGTAAATACATAAAGGGCAGAGAAGGACAATCAATGAGTCTAAACCTCTGCGAAGGACAGTCGCTCAGTTTTGTATTGTATGCAAATCTGTAAAAAAGCTCAATGTCTGTCTAAATATGTATCCATTGTTCCATAAAGGCCTATGTATTTCCGAGCAAATGAAATGCTATATCTAAGGGAGTGAAAACAAATTTCACCTCTACTTTGCGTAATCCTGGTGACAGACAAATACACGGCAAAAAGTGTACTACCTCACTGGTGGTGGTAACAAGCAGAGCCATGAAGTGAGCGAAGAACAGAAACAGAGGAGAAGGTGAAAATAAAAAGGTGAGAGAGCATGCAGCTCAAATAAATAAACAAAGGTCCAGAGGCCCTCGTGGCCCACATGCATCAAGTCACAGACACTGTCTTACCATGAGTGGGGGTCTTATCCCGTCTGCGCACCCCCGTATTGCGTCCCCTGTCATAGTCAGGCCCTGGGGGTCCATCTCCCTCAAGCAGAGAAAAGTACTGGCCGCTGTCCTGATCCAAGTAGTAGCTGACTGCTTCAGAACCTTTTGAGCCAGACTGAGAGCTCACACTGTACCGGCTTATGTCGTCACATGACATCAGACCCAGCTCCTCCCTGGACAGAAAAATGTGATCAACACCATCATCAAAATCATGATATAATGACAGTCACCATTCGTCCATGAGAGCATCTGACCTGGTGCTGTAGAGTCCAGAGACAGGAGAAAGGATGTAAACATCCTGCATGCTCTGGGCATCCATTTTGGACATGCCCAAAGTTCCACCGGGTGTAGGGGAAGTGCTGGTGGGGCTTGTGGAGACTGGCTGAAGGGAAACAAACAAAATAACAAAGGAGAGCACCTTTACTGGAGGATGGTGAAGGGATCTTCCTCTTGTTCACAGACACACAGACAAGGAGCCTGTTTATGGTGCGATGAGAGAGAGGGATCTTTTATTTATGATTCCTTCATCATTTTAACACTGAATCACAAACTGCTTCTTCAGAGCTGCCATGTTGCGTCAGCTCTGACTGTGCAGCATCTCCCACGTTCAATCACCTCACTATTCTGTCATTTTGTCTCAACACTCTACACACACAGGGTTCTCCATGTCGGTTCCCATGACAACCCTTCCTCTCATAGAGGACAGAGGAAAGCTAGTCGGGGCACCTACCTCAGCATGACTCAAGGACAAAAAGATTCGGTTGCCATCAGGTCCTTCATGAGGACAGGGTGCGTCACTTCTGATTTCATGGACACTAAATTGCATTTGTTTATTCGCTCTCTGCTGGAACAACTGGGGTGACAAAAATATAGCTTAAGCCAACAATGTTTCGCACAGCAAGCTGTTTCCAGGGGAAAAATGGGAGTTTTGCGTGTGGAATTAGATGTGAATAAGAACAAAATGGATATAAACAGACCCAGAGTGATGGAGAGGCAGCTAGCACTCTCATTCAAGAAACCCAGTGTTTCATCATGTTATCAGCAATGCATTAGGCAAATTCTTTCAAGATTCCAAACTTTCCATCCTCTCCTCTCATTATGTTCACCATTTTAATCCCCAGGCCCTGTCTCTATCTTCATCAGTTTCTTTTGCACAGACTTCCTCTCATAATGGCAGGTTACAGTAGAATGTCTCTACAACCAGCGATGACAAAGACTGGCTGAAAAAAGAGGGATGCGAGAGAGAAATAGGACAAAGAGTGACAGAGAGAGTGAGTGACGGAGAGAGAGAGCGAGTTGGGGCAGCTGTGCTGTGTGGTGACTGATGCTGAGAGTGAAAATAGTAATTTAGTGATTACAGCCCAGCCTCGGGGAAGGGGAGGAGGGGGTGGAAGTAGAGAATGATGGGACCTTCCACAACAGGCACAATTCCAGTCTCTTAAAACAGCACTTAAACCATTTGACCCCTGCTGCATCCACTCCACACTACCCAAAAATCTACCACTCAAACCCTCCATAAAGCAATTCTACCCTTTCAACACCCTTTCACAAACATGCAAACACACTTTAACATGTTAAACGTAATATTTTGATGAAATAAGCGGAGTAAATGCACACTTCAGAGTCCTGGTTGATGATAAATGGACTTCATCAATTTACTAACTGGCGTTAATCAACAGTACCCTATCTTTCAATAAATAGAGAACTAGAGCCTGTAACATTCTGTACTTGAAAACTTTCAATATTTATAACTGTGAGTTTAAAATTATATAGCCTTTTTTTCATTAAGCCATTGAGAAGATTTTGGATACGATCCCTGAAATGTAGTCACTGCAGTGCCCATCTTTTGAGGGGCCATGTGTGCATGATGTCATGTCTTCCATGATTATTTCTGAATTTGGTCTTACGCACCACGCTTCCTCGGGGCAAGCCAAGTTTAATGTTGGTTGGATGAGTGGTTGTTAAGCTAATCAAGTCACAGACACATATCTTCTTCTAAAGACTGAAAGCATAACAGGTGATGCTACAAGGCTGTCTCGTTTCTGAGGGGGCTTCGAATGTGATCATGAAATGTGTGTCCTCATTACCAACCAATACTCTAGTAGAATTTGCACATTCCAGTAGCATCATTGGCGGAGATTTAGTGTCAGGCTAAACTGCATTTTCTCTGCAAGACGATATGTAACTTCGTTACTTTTATAGGTAGGAAGGTAACAATTGCTATGAAATTATTTGTCAGTTCATCAAAATAGTAACAGTTTTCAATTGTGCTGTCAGCCATCTTCGAAGCTGTCATGTCACTCAGGGGAGATCACGACCTTTGCACCCCTTTTTCCTCTGAAGTCAGTGTAGCATTAGTTGATCGATGATAAAATTAGTTCTGGAGGATAAGCGTTGGTGTCACAGATGAAATCTAACAATTATGGCTACCAAATTAATTTGCCTGTATGCAATGTGAAGTTTAATACATTTTTCTGAAAAGAATTTTCTCTGGGTCTCAATATGCACAGACATGTCATTGTTTAATTAAAACAGATGGTAGCACCAGGCAAAATTTGGGCACACCTCCTCAGAGGAATATCTTTTTTTCTTTTTACCATTTCAAAATTTTGATTTAATGGCAAAGTCATAAAATCTGTGAAATGACATACATATAATAAATATGCAGTAACAACAAACAAAAAAACAATTAAATCTCATTTTTTTAGTTTCTCCATACCAACTGCCAGCCTTTGCCTCTTTGAATACTTGGTGCAACATTTCTGATTTCTAAACACATTAATCTAGTACAAATGCAGGTACATCAGTTTTACTTATCTAATCCTTTTTTGAATGCATTGAAGCAATAAATCACCAAAATGTTTTTCAACGTGTTTGTACTGGCTAACTATCCAATTGTTTTGTACCCCACAGGCAGCATATTGACACTTTTTTAGTCAATTCATTACTGGATCCATAAAATCCTGGCCTGTTGCCATGATGAAGTGATTTTCTCTATGAGTTTGGCATGGCCATAATATGAGACAGGTTCAAAACTAAGAATCGACTGGTGGTAGATGAATAAAATTCAGAGATTTAATAAAGTAGTGCCTTTCAGATACAGTAGATCATGAGAAAGAGGTATTCCACCAAGTGTGTCCAATCTTTTGACTGGTATTGTATAAAACGTAAGCTAGTGTGAGCTTTGAACTTCATCCTCAACCTTTAAAACAGCAGTTGACATTACAATCTCATTTTGTGATCCATAAAGTGCCACAGGGATGGGATATTTTTGTGGGCTAATCTGAAATTGAGCATCATTATTGGTCCCTGAGACTACACTAGATTAGCAAACAATAGTTACTGAGAGACTTTTTTCAGAAAAATAAACTTGCAATGAAACACTACTTTAATGATTTTGTTTTTTAAAGCATATAACCTCCTTTTTAAAGACACATCAGCCTTGAAATTCACAAAAGTGATATTTACTGATGTATCTTATGCTATAGCACAAAATATTAAAACCTGTGACTGGTCACAGACCTAATTTCAAGCATTTAACCAAAAAAACAATTAAAAAAAACTGATTTACTTTGAGATTAAGGAACCAGATGTTCAATAATGCCAACCAATTTGTGGGCTTCAGGACTCATTCCTGCACCACTCTAGGGCTTCATGTCATAAGATCAGAAGATTTTCATAAGTAGATGGATTTTGATAATATAAAACACAGAACTTCTACTAAATGGGGAAAAAATACCAGCCATTTACAACTTGTCATTATTTATACCTCTATACATATAATAAATTCATTACAGAGGGGCCAGCAACATTGTGTGTAATGTGTGTGACTAATGAAGTGATCTGTGATGAGGACTTCATGCATGAAAGGAGTCCCCACATGTGCATTTTATAACAGCACAGTAATTCTAACATGCATGCGGTAATCCTTGTTTTCTATGTTAAAATCCTTGCCACTCTTCTGTAATTGTATCATCAAATAGCTCTTCCTCCATCCCACACACACAAAACACAGAAACGAGAGAGATAGAGAGAGAGAGCAAGACAGGCATGTGCCATTATTCTGTAATAAAAAAGGTTGCCATGGAAGGATTCGGGGATTGAATCACATGATCATTTACAGAGATAAATTGTTTCCTTTTTGGATTCAGTTATAATCTCACTGAATATTTGCCACACATGGACTGAACTTCACAGCTGCAAAATTCATCCTGTAAAACCGGGCTTAGAAGTATGAGTGTGCATGTGTTTGTTTTGGAGTGTGTACACAGTATGATTCCATAGCCTTGCTGCCAGAGTGCAGTGACCCAGTTCCTTCGCCTCTCAAAGGAGCAATGGGACTTACAAGGAAAAGCATCTCCCTGCGTATGGACACAAACATACAAAGCAACACACTCTCTTTGGCACACAGAGATGGACAAGATTGCCATGCTTCAAAATGTGTGAACACAATGCACAGCCACCTGCCCTGATGAACACACACACACACACACACACACACACACACACACACACACACACACACACACACACACACACACACACACTGTTTAATAGGATATTTTGGAATCACTGAATTATCTCCAGCATTTGCTTGAGTAGCAGCTCTTGTTTCAGAGCCTGTAGATGCTTCTGAATAATTAAGTGATCAGTCTTTCTGAGTGAGAACACACCTAAAACACCCCTTTCTTTGCTCTCTTCTACACATACAGTATCGGTGCTCTGATCTGGGTACTTATGGTACATTTGGCTCTTTGCAGATCCTCAGGAATGCACAAAATCATTCCCAAAATCCTCTGCTGTTGCATAGCAAATATAACAATAAACTAATGATGTAAACTTGGAGGTGAGCTAACACTCTTCCAAACACTGTTTTTGAAAGTGATACAAATTAAACTGCAGCAGGAGCAAAGTGAAAATGGTCAGTACAGGTTTTTATTGGCTTTGAAGCATTATAGAAACCATAGCCACAAAACACATCAAGATGCCTGTCACCTGTACCCTTAACTGACACATACAACATGAGCAGCACTTGCTTGAAAAGCACAAAGATCCTGGAAGACCAAAGCAGGTGAAAAACAGAAAAGGAGGACATACAAAAAAAGCAAAGAAGAAAGAGATCGAGAAAAAAACGTACACAACTCCACCTCCTCAAGGCTCTGGCCTTTTTGACCAAAGTTTGGAAATAAATCCCAAACCCAAACTAAGTTTCAATTCATTTAAAAGCACGATTCTCAATTTGTCTCATCCAGCCTGGAAACCTTTACAGCCACTCTTATTTATTATTGTACCGCCCTCCTGGTCCTTACTCTGACTTCTTATCTGAATTCTCAGAGTTTATATCCAGTTTAGTTCTCAAATCAGATAAAGTCATGATTGTAGGTGACTTCAGTATTCATGTGGATGTTGATAACGACAGTCTGGGTGCTGCATTTCTCTCTCCTCTAGACTCAATTGGTTTCCATCAGTCTGTACATGAACCCACTCACCGTCACAACCACACTCTCCACCTCGTCCTAACACATGGAATTGAAGCTGAATATCTAGTTGTATTTCCACAGAACACACTTTTGTCAGACCATCAATTAATCACTTTTGAATTTGTACTAATCGACTACACTCCACTCAGGAAAACTGTAGTTTCCAGATGTTTGTCTGATCAGGCTGTAGCTAGATTTAAGGAAGCGATTCCATTGGCGCTAAATTTAGTGTCATGTCCCGTTATAACAGAGGACGCTGTGATTAATTTTCACTGTTACGCAGACGATGCGCAGCTGTGCTTATCAAAGCATCCACATGAAACAAATCAGCTGACTAAACGGGAGGCCTGTCTAAAGGAGATAAAAACTTGGATTACCCATAATTTACTTTTGTGAAACTCTGACAAAACTGAAGTTATTGTGCTGGGCCCAAAACCCCATATAGGTACCCTGGATGGCATTATCTTGGCCCCCAGCACTACAGTATGGAACCTAGGAGTTGTCTTTGTTCAGGATCTGTCTTTTAACTCCCACATTAAGCAAATCTCTAGGACTGCTTTCTTTCATTTACGTAAAAGATGCAGAAAAACTAGTCCATGCTTTTGTCACAAAGCAGATGGCCGTCCCCATTGAGCCTGGATCTGCTCAACATTCCTGCCTGTTAAAAGGAAGGTTTTCTTCGCCACTGTTGCAGGATGTGCTGCTGATGGAGAATTGTTGGGTGTAAATTCATTGAAGGAGTGTGGTACTAGACCTGCTCTACAGATTAATCCTGGCCTGACCCCCCTGTTACATCTTGGTAAAGCTTGGTCTGTTTTGCGCACCTGAATTGTAGAATGGATTGTGTTGATTCTTGGTGACTGAGAGTGGCACTCTCTGTGACTGACAGTGGCACAGTATTCATTTTGAAAGTGATACTTCACCCAACAAGTTCTTTTTTCTTACAAGCGCAAGCATGTGTCTTGAGTTCACAAAGATTTTTTTTCTCCTACTGTCACAATCCCTGTCTCGTGTTCCTGTTTCACTTTGTAGTTTGTGTCCTGTCTTCCTGTGCTCCTTCCTGCGATTACCTCATGTGTCTCACCTGCATTGATTGTACCACCTGTGTCTCGTTTCCCCAACGTATTTAACCTCTATGTTACCCTTTGTCTTGGTCAGATCATTGTCAGTTGTTGTTAGTTGTGGTCAGTCTCGGTTTCATGTTTTCTCCCTCATTTTCCCAGCTCCTCCACGTTCCAGTGTAAGTTTTGGTGATGTTGCTTCTTTATTCACGTCCAGGACTTAGGCCTATTGACCCCTTTTGTTTGTGAGTTTGTATTTTCTCTTCTGTTGGTACTTCAAGTTCCTGTGTTGTTAATTTGTCTTTTTATCATTAAAACCTTTTGTTGAACACTCCTTACCCACCGTCTGCATTTTGGGTTGTATTTCCCTGCTGCATTACTAATTTGTGAATCCAGAATTAGAGCCCTTAACAGGACTGCTTATTTTCTGACCACTGGTGTCTGCGCCTGCAGTGTGTATTATCTTCCCACTCAGTCCTGCAACTTCTGTGTACAGTCCTGTTCACAACCGTAAACAACTTCACTATTAATGCCTGCACAATAAGAGATCCACTGATTTAGTGCTTATCCTATCCCGCATGGATAATGTGTTCTGTGTGCAAGTACTTTGCTTTTAATGTCCTCACAGTCAGGTGTCTTGAGCCTACAGATGTGTTGTTTTTTTTCCCCCCTCTGCATCACTTCCCTGTGGTTCCAAAAGTAATAAAACTGTCAAAATGTATGCTCAGTGATCAACAGACACTTAAGGGGCCTGATTTTATTTTTGTTCAAACTTTGTATCTGCTTCTCTGCACTTGGTGGAATCTGCAGTTTTGTTTTGTTGTTTTTCAAAAATCTGTCGTAGGCGGTGCAGTAGTTAGCATTGTCGCCTCACAGCAAGAAGGTTCCAGGTTCGAGTTAAAGCTTGTGTACGGGATCTTTCTGTGTGGAGTCTGCATGTTCTCCCTGTGCCTGTGTGGGTTCTCTGGTATTCCAGCTTCCTCCCACAGTCCAAAGACATGCAAATGGGGACTAGGCTGATTGGGTACTCTAAATTGACCGTAGGTGTGAATGGTTGTCTGTCCATAGGTGTTGGCCCTGCGATGGACAGGCGACTTGTCCAGGGTGAACCACACCTCTCGCCTGAAAGCTGTTGGGATAGGCTGCAGCCCCCCTTGCGACCCTTAATCAGGATAAGCGGAAGAAAATGGAAGGGATGGTTGGAAAAATCTGTCCTCCATACATTTAAAACCACCATTTTCTCCTGCTCCCAATGAAGCTCTCTTCTCTAGTGTAAAAAGAACTTCGTATACTTAATTTAATGTACAGTAATGGTGACTGTGTGTTTACTCCCAAGCATGCAATCAGGTATAACCCATATTATCCAGCTGTGTGCTCAGTAATCAGCAAAAAATATAATTTTAATGCAGTTTTATTATCATCAGTTGCTATTTAGCATCTAGGTAAATATATTTTTTGCTGGCTAATATATAGCTGGTTTTGATTGATCCTGCATGGGACAGCCAACGTCCTGCCCTCCAATCACAGCCCTTCCTTTGCACACATGACATGATGTGCAAGGCAATAGTTTCTTGGTGCATGCAGAAGAGCCAACTCCTCAAAAAGAGCTCTGGGTGAAACTGGTGAGTGGCGATGTCACAAAAGCTTACTGCACAGTTTGCTGCCAAGAGTTCTCAATTAGCCACAGAGGTGAGAATGACCTGTCTAGACATGCTGGCTCTGAGATACACAGGAAGGCTATCCTAGCTAAAGGGGCGAGCAGCATCAGTGTATTCTTTGACGTGACAACATGACAAAATGAGAAAATAGCAGCAAGCGAAGCCATCTTGGTGTACCACACTGTTAAACATGCTCTCAGCTCTGCAGAGACTAGCAACACAGACAGAGTTACAGAGACTAGCAACAGAGACAGAGCTGCAGAGACAAGCAACAGGGACAGAGCTGCAGAGACAAGCAACAGGGACAGAGCTACAGAGACTAGCAACAGGGACTGTTGGCAACAGAGAGACAGAGCTGCGGATACAGGTGAGACCAGAGCAACAGAGACAAAGAGGGATAAACAATAAATTGACCACTGATTATAAATAAAATGTTAGTAAATGAATAAAGAAGTATTTGTTGTCTGCCCCCCCCCCCACTCCCCCCTGCCGCTGCAAAAAAAAGTCCCTAATTAGAGAGTCAGATTGTTGGCAACCCAATTATGGAGTCACAAAGAACTGATGCATGAGGGAAGAATGTCTAGCGACACCCATTTGTGAGTACTTGAAAGACATACACTTTTTGGGTTTGAACATTTTTAAATGGACCTTTATGGGCTGTTGTCAGCCACCAGTCTCCATTAGCATCCAGCTAAATTTATGTGGTTAACCCATCTGGACTGCCTGAATTTTTTAGTTATGGGCTCTAAGTTTTGGACTTTTAGTTTGTATCTGAGACTTGGTTATGATCTTATATTAATGTCCTGCTTAGTTTCTTCTTTTTGACTGACACTTACTACATTCTGGAGTCACAAAGAACTGATGCAGAGGGGAAGAATGTCTTTGTGAGCTCAAGAGTCCCTGAAAGCATGAATGCTTTAGATGAAGCATTGCTTTAACTGAATTGCATACAAACCTTGTGTGTTTCCTTTTACATAGTGCTGTCTGGGATTACATGAAGAGACATGATTTAAGGCAGCCTATAACCACAGAAGATCTGTGGTTAAGTTTTCTAAGACGATTGGAACAACCTTCCTGCCGAAGAAGAAGAAAACGCAAGTGCAAGTGTACCCAGAATAATAATCAATGCTGTTTTGAAGGCCACACCAAATTTAGTGTGGTCACATCGAACATCGATTTAATTTAGATTTCTCTTCTGTTTGCTTACTTATCATTTTGTAAATTGATAAAAATGAACAATTTTTTTTTATTTTTTTGTAAGCATTCTTAAGGGCAGTGCAGTGGTACAGTGGTTAGCTCTGTTGCCCCACAGCAAGGAGGTTCCAGCTTCGAGCGGTGGGCTTTTCTGTGTGGAGTCTGCATGTTCTCCCTGTGCCTGCATGGGTCCTCTCTGGGTACTCTAGCTTCCTCCCACAGTCCAAAGACATGCAAGTTAGGTTTATCGGCGACTCTAATTTGACAGTAGTTGTGAGTGTGAATGGTTATTTGTCTATGTGTGTTGGCCCTGTGACGGACTGGCGATCTGTCCAAAGTGTACCCCGCCTCTCACTCAAAGTCAGCTGGGATAGGCTCCTCCATCATGAACTTACAGTTATCTGAATCTAAATAGAATGTGTTTCAGGTGGAAGTTAACTGTTTGTGGACGGCTTTGACGTCTTCCCGCAGCTTGTAAAAATAAGAGGTTTGTCAAAACACTTGACAGGAGGATTGACACAAGGTCAAACAGTGAAGAAGTCTCTTTTGAAAATATTCATCTTGAGAGTGGATTTCACATTTTTTGGGTCCTTGTGCAAATCTCAGTTACATCGATTCTTCACTGAGACAGTTTCACACTTTTCAAGTCAGGATGTAGAGAAGATTAAAAAAAATGCCACTGATGTGTTTTTGCTGGTGTTTATTACCTGCAGACCCAATGGTTTCCAGCGGACATTCCTGAGCAAAGCTGGCGTGGAGCTCAGGGTGTTCTGGGGTCTTTTCTTCAATGTGAGGATTACTCCGCATGGGTCCTCTCTCAGAGCGTTGACCAGGTTCTTCAGCTGCCAACCCACCTTGACACACACACACACACACACACACACACACACACACACACACACACACACACACACACAGTACTACTGAAACAATTCCTGAGAGCCATTATACACATAGACTGTGCTTAGATTTAAGGTGATGTTTGTATTTGTGTGTATTTCATCTGGAACAGATTAGGTTTTGATTCAGGTGTCACCATCATATGACTTTTGGTGAGCTTTACATTTTTTATGTCATTCTGATACATCATATTAGAGGAGGAAAAGCTCCATCAGGATTGTGTTGCTCGATGGGAGAGAAAGAAGACAAAAGAATAAGCGAGGGCGCTGACTGCAGTGTTTTCTTGTGGTTCTGGCCGGCCTGTCTCCAGAGCACAACATTTGTCAGGCTGTTGATTGGCTACATTGGTCTCAGCTACTGAAAGTGTCTGCAGAGGCTGCCCCCCCCCCCCCCCCCGCCACACACACACACACATGAACACAAGCACATACACGTACACACATACTAATCTGCACACAGGCAGAACTGCTCTGACCTTATTCCTGACATACTGATAACTGGCCTGTGTCAGCCATGTATTTCCTGTACTCTTTGGCCCAGTTCACAAGTCTGGGTTCATCCAGTGTTTACAAAACAAACAAAACTGGATGGATGTTTGTTTCTACTGTTTTTATTTGATATTCTGCTCTGCCCACTAACACTACAAGACCAGGTAAAAATCTGAAACATGGCTGGGCCATGTTGGGCGAGGATAAAAAAAAAATGCAGCCAATTTGTCACGGGGATGGTCAGTGTGTAACATGTAAATGTGATTTCTTGATATTACATGCTCATCTGCAATTTGTCGCCACCGCAAGCATAACTGCTACTACTTCCACCACTACTCTAAAGGATTCTTCAATAAGAAAGTGTTTCTTCAAGTACACCCAAATGTGTCTTGAGCTCATAATTGTTTTTCCACCGCAGCATCACTTATTTGTGACTCCAGGATGTAGAAAAAGCTTGACGCTAATAGCACCCCAAGGCCATCAACTACAGTAAAGCTGTCCAAACAGGTCAGTTTACACAAGTTGATCGTCAGATACACTGTATGTCTTCTTTAACTAGCTGTATGCTCAGTAATCCAAAAACACTTTGATGTGAGCTAAAAACAAGCTTTAAAAAAAAGCACTTTAGTTTGTCACTCCTTCTTAGTAGATTAAAATTCACTTGTGCTCATTCTTGGTGACTAACTGGAAGACTTCGGTTTATATCATTATATAATGGGATAAAAATATGGCATTCATTATCCCAGACGATGTGCTTGAGAGTTTGTAAAAACAAACAGTACATTTTTGGATAGTTGTGCTGTTATTTGTTGTTGGGCACCATGAGGTTCAAGTTTAATATAAGCGGTTGGCTCTTTCAGCATTCTGGTGTAAGTAACACCTTACATCTTGTGAGCTCAAGACACCGATTTGTGAATGCTTGAAAGGCAATGCAAGGCAAATGCAACTTTTAAACTTAAAAGTTCCTACCTGCATACCATTGGAAGGACAGAATGATCTCATGATTTTATTTTGGCCAATTCTGGTTTGTTCTGTAAGTTTTTTTCCTTAAAATATAAATGGCCTATGAAAGTTTTTTTTTATGGTAGAAAATAATATTGAGAAATGATTGAACTGAACAATAATTTAATTTGTAAATGTGAGCTCGTATCAATAATAGATCTAATAAAATCGCACACCATTATTCCATTCCATCCAAGGGATCTTGCTCTCACAACCATTTAAAAAAAAACAAAAACAGAAGAAAAATACAATGCAGTGCAGTGCGTCTCTGATGAGGATGCCAGTAACCTGCTCTTTGGCTGCCACACACCACCAGGGTTTAGAGTTGTTGATTCTAGCAGTGGACCACTCCAGCAGTAGAATACCATGGAAATACATCATCCATGTACTTTTTAGATTGTGGGATGGCAACCATCTTTGGACTTCAAGTTTTTTGGCGGCTGTGAGTTCATTCAGGAACAACTTACACTTTCTCCCATTCTGTTGAAAATGTAAGTCATCACCAAGGAGCAGCAGCACAATCTCAGGTAAAACTCTAGATTTTTAACCCCCAAAACACTTGGAGGAATACGCCAACATAACAAAATCTGATGGTATCAAGTTTGCATGTGTCATAATTGTTACTTTGAAACGGACTAAGTTTGCATGATCTCAATCTCCACAGTGTTTAAAAGATGTTAGACAGAATGATAATTTTCATTCAAAGGAATTTGACATTTTCAGCCAAAAGGACTTTAATTAACTTGAGGCAGCAAAAGTAGAAATCAACCACCTCCAGTGAATCATACACAGATGATATAATAAACAAACACAAAACTAACTAACCAGGCCAGTTAGCAACTCTTCTGTTATGTAAATACGCAGAGTGCATAGACCGACCAAAAATAATAAGAGCATAAACTGCTGCTGGAGAGGTTTTTTTCTTAAATCCCAGGAGTCTTCATTATTTTCCCAGATGCTATTACCTCCACATAATTATGTTGTCTCTTAAAACAATCAGTTTGCTATTTGAGCAAATTCTACATTTTACCTCAAAAGAGAAGCTCATCTAAAAGCTACCGATGGTGTTTTTGAAGTGGCTGACAAACAGAAGCTCATGCATAGACATGAAGGCAGTGCTGTTGCTAAATACACTGAATAGACTGACATAATGATTTGATAATGTCGTGGAAATATTAACACTAATCTCATTGTTAAAATGGAACCTCACTAGAATGAACTCATCAGCCGTGATGCTGACAGAGTTTGCTGGTGGTGGGGATCCATCTTTCCTCTTCAGCAGCTCAATTTAGACTATTGACTTGAGACTTCTCACTGCTGTCTCCTCCTTTCTTTCATCATTTCCTTCATTCCCTCGTCCCATTTTACTTCCTCCTCCCTCCCTTTTTCATTGCCTCATTGCAGCACCCACTCTTCCCCACACTTGTGCCTCCCTTTGCTAATCTTCTCCCCCAGGGTGAGAGATCAGAGTGGTGAGGGTCTAGCTGAGGGAGTAATGAGTAGTTGGAGCAAAGAGCCTGGCAGGGTGCGATCTGCACTGTCACCCTGAGGAGAGTGGGTACGGGGTGTGGGGGAGGGATAACACACAGCTCCCTTGCACATCAATCAATACAGCTCCCCAGCACATGCCTGCACACTTTTGCATGAGCAGCACCTGTCAAGACATACAAGGAAGCACTCACGGCAAAGCATATGAGACATCTACACACAGATGCCAAAAAAAATCTCAAATAAACGCTGGAACAAATCGTTTGTGCCAGAGCTGACAGCACAAGCACTCAAACACATGCTCTCACAAGGCGTCGCTGCATTAAAATGGCTGCCTGTATTTGTGCTTCCATCTGATGTGATGAGTTGAAGGCAGCGCTACAACATATTCAAGTCTGAAAGTGGAACACGGGTTCACATTTCAAACCAGACGGCTCCTACAAGGGGTTCTTGTGAAAATGGCGACAAATTACAGAGAGAGAAAGCTGACAATCCCCCTGTCCTGAAGTAAGACCCTGTGACAATCGTCCTATAATCTGTTCCTGTGGCAATTCCAATTAGCCTATATAGCTATACAAGAACAGGACAGGAAGCACCGTGGAGGCAATGGAGGTAGCAGGAGGCTCCTTAACGCAGTACAGAATTGAGAACTAAATGCCATTTGTGGTAAAAAGTCACAGTGAAAACAACTGACGACAGCATTGTGTTTGGGAGCGACTTGCACTCACCACTGTCTGGTGGTTGACTTGGATGACTTCATCACCTGCATGGATCTTTTTACACTGATCAGCTGGAGACTGCAGATGGAGAAATTAGGGGACAGAAGGGGACAAATTGAAAAAATTGGGTGTAAACCGTAACGCTGGAATTATGTGATCACTTCCGATCAAATATGGTTGAAGAGGATACGCAACAAAGTGTATTTGGCCTTTCAAGTCCTCACTAATCACGTGAGGACTAAAGAAAGGTTCTTATGTCATACGTCCATTTGCCTGTGTGAAACTTCAGGTTGAATGAAATAAAAACTCACATTCTCTGTGGTTCCAGTAATTACATGAAGCCCATCATATGTTGATTTAATGTACATCCCCTGAAACACAAGCACACACACACAGGAAGTGAGGATTCAGTATAGTATACATTCATGCACATGCATAGATTGTTGCATCGGTGAATTGTCTTAATATATTAAGTGGTTGTGTCCAGAACAGTGTCATCGTTCTTTCCAGGTCGGGAAATAATCTGCAAAGAAAGCTATTTTTCTATAAAAGGAGTTTGGAGCATATTCACAAAAACTCCCAAAGGTTAAAGTTCATTCTTAGTTCTGTGTGTAATGTTCTTGTTAGTTTCCATCACATTTGGTCACATTTGATAATTGCTCATTTTGTTCTTGTTTTAGTCATATGACAAAAAGGTAGTCAATGAATAAATTAGTCTAGTTTTAGTCCAGACAACTCTGCAGGACCAAGTACATTTCTCCAGTAATGTATTACTAAATTTATTGTATCTCAAACTTGATTATTAAAGCCCCCTCACAAAAACAATATAGGCAAAATACTCACAATGTTCATGTTCCATTTTAATGTCAATAAAATGCAATAAAAAAAACCATCTACATATATTGGTTTAGTCAGTGACATTATCAATATTACGATTGTATGCCAGTCGCAACATTTGAAATGAAATGATTTATCTAAGTGCCATGTGATTCATAAAGAAGCCTAAATTATGAAGTTGAGCTTATTTTCAAGTATTTCAACAATGACAGGAGCAGACATTATTTACATAATAAAATGACAAGGACAGTTAGCAATACATGTGTGTATTTAAGAAAAATTAAACAAGGGAAAATGTTTCCAATGATCAAAAGAATGAAATCACAAAATTGTCAACAGTATAACTATCATGTTATTACACATTTTAAATGTCATCTGGGTTGATTTTTAGTTACTTATTTTTGTAATCTAATTCTGTAGTCCCAAATACACGTAATCATCCAATCATGCTGCTGGGAACAGGGTTACTGACAATTTGTGTCTTGTAAAAAACTAAAGCATTTAGCTAAAAGGTGATAAGAAACAAAAGGGGCTGAGGAATATGAATAATTTTCTGTTCTTCAACACAAGCAACTTGGTCCATGGCACAAATTAGATCCATTACAGATTTCAACAGCTGTGTGTTTCTGTGGGTGGGGTCCTTACCAGGCCTTCACTGGGCATGATGCTGGTAAGGTGGACCACCTCCAGATGGGCGGACTGAGAGACCAGGGAGTCTGATGACAGCGAGATGATGTGGTCGCATATACCTGCTAAGGTCTTACACTGGAACATAGGTTGAGAAAAGAAGAGACAGGAAAAGGACAGGATGTTATTGAGATTGGCTTTGGTCCACAAGGGATACTGTGACCTAGCTGTAGGAGGTGAAACAGAATCAGCTCATCAGATTGTTCCACATTGCCACTTTCAACATTCCCGCACACAAACTGCTTCCTGTCACTTTGTGTCCAAAGGCATGCCTGCCAGTCCCTGTCACAGACTGAGCAGCACATCCCTGATACCAGCCAGCCCCTTGAGGGAGCCAAATGACATTCTGTAACATCTAAATTATCAGTATTTTTTTTTTATATAGATGGCAGCTATTTTTGCCATTACAGCAAATGCACAAAAATCATAGCGAAGTGGTTAGGATGATCTGAGGTGAAAAGACTGAGAGAATACATTCAATCTGAGTGCATCAGTGTAAATATGCCAAAGATAAAAGCATGACTTCACCTTGCCTTCATTCTAATACTACACTGCTATTCTAATGTCTACATTGGTTGATGCAAATTAACTCACTGATGACCAACCAATTTATTGAGTATGTGATGTAAAAGTACCACAAAATCTGATCCGATTGGTCTAATGCTTAGTTTCCATATATATTTGTCTGGTGTCCTTAATTCTGTCGTGTATAACAAACTAAAATATGCCCCATGAACACTATCAAAATTTAAAAGGAAATGTTTTTCTTAACCAATAGATGTGGAAATGAAAGAGGCTCATATAATTCTGTCTGATTTTTACATGAAATCGCATAAAATATGCACATATAGCACGACAGAGATAGAAATAGCAGGTTAGCTAATTTGAATCGAGTTAGCTTATTTTTGTGAAACACAGTCTCTCTGAAATCTGTGGGAAAATTTATAATCTTTTTTACATATTGAGGTGATTAACAGATCAAAAGTAAAAAAAGAGAGACTTCGAAGTACAGGAAGAGTAGGAATGAACAGGTTTCTGGATCCCTCACCTAGAGCTTTGTGGAACTGAGTCTGGAATTTTGGTGCAGGCATTATTGGTGCAAAATATTCAGATATAGAAAAGTACAATTTTATAAATGTGAAAGTCTGAATTTTGAAAACTAAGATATTTTTACACAGCATATACAGTATGTAGTTTAAATTGTGTTCATATCTTTGTTATTCTACTTTTTATGTTGTATTTTCTCAGTGTGGGCTCCTGCTTATGTATTCATAGTAGGTATTCAACTATTGTCAGTTGACAACAGATGCAAGGATCATATTTCCAACATGACATGCTTACATTATCATGAATTATATCTGGAAGCCCAAAGAAGACTTCCAGTTGAGACAATTCTTAATTTCAGTTGAAGGAACCTTTCACCTTTAGCAGCATTTCTGCCTTCTAATCATGGCTGACTGCAGTGGGCGTACAGTGATAGTTACCCTGGTTATCCTGCTTGATAGCTGCTTAATGCGCGTGCGCACTCTCTCTCTCTCTCTCTCTCTCTCTCTCTCTCACTCACACACACACACACACACACACACACACACATAAACACACACATGCACTATTCTTATTAGAACATGGCACTGACTTCCATTTATGTGGCTAGCCTAACCCATGCCATAATCCTAACCCTAACCAACTAACGTAACCTCAATATACACCTTAACTTTAACTTTAACCAGGAATTCATAAAATATGTGAGGACTAGGGGTCCTGAAAAGGTTAGTGTTTATACCAGAAAAGATCTTCCATTGGCAACAAAAACCAAGTACACACATACAAACATGTTACTTTTCTGGGTAGATTATTTAAATATTCCTGTTTTGTGTTCTGAATATTATGACATATATTCCAGTCAGTGCATACACATTAAATAGTGGGATATGCAGGGCTTTTCATGCAATATGATCAAGAGTACACAATACATGTCGCTATAAATTTTGTTTCCAAAATGAACTGGGAACTAGAAAAAGACGCATTAAAAAATTCGGGGGTTGTAGTGCTACATCTAATCCTGCCTGGATGAAGCCATAAATAGTCCCCAGCTGTATCCCATGGCGAGTGACAGTATTACAGCTCTGCTTGTGTTCCTCTTTGATCATTGGGCTAATAATCTTGACCTGGGATTGACATCGTCTGAGAGACAAAAGGCCAGTCACAAAGTGGAGTCTCCACAGCTCCAGTTCTAACACACCCCGCCTTGATCTGACATGCCTCCGGTCAATCTAAGCATAGATGCTAGGGAAGTTCACTTATGTGGCGGGCTGGCGTGAGATTTAAGAGCAGTCAAACAGAAAGCCAGACACAGTACGCTGCCAAATGGATTAAGCTCTGACTGCACACTCCCAGTCCCACCCTCTTCACCCGCCTTCCTCACTCTCTCTCTCTCTCCCTATTTAATCAACTTGCACCTTTTCCCAAGAGCACACGACTACATATAAACGCATACACTTACTAACAGCCACTGCTGTTAATGTATCATCTCCACATGCAGGACAGTTCACAGAGTGGCAGATATGAAGCTGACAGCAAAATTAAGAAAGAGGGAAAGACAGAGGAGAGACAGAAAGGATGGGAGGTAGGATGTGGGAGGCTAGTCCAGGGAGGAAAGAGGAGACAACAAGAGAAACGGAAAACACACAACTAGGACAGTGTTATGTAATTGCTCTCATCCTTATGCATGCATGCACATATAAACACATTCACTCATACACACTTCATGCTCCATCAGACTGACAGACTTACTTACCTCTCCTCTTCCCCTATCTCTCTCTCTCTCTGATAAACACACACTCATACACACACACACACACACACACACACACACACACTCACACACACACCTTCACAGCCCATCTGATTGCTGCAGGTTGTAGTGTAGAGGAGAGCAGAAGAGCATGGAGTTCTGCATTATTGAGCAGAAGCACAGAAACGTACAACCACAGTAAGACAGCCACACACTAACCTATAGACTATAGATATACTGCTCTACTGTCAGGGGCTGCGTTTACATTAGTGATTAAAGGTGGTGAATTTTCACATCACAACTACTTTTGGGCCAGCTATGTCCCACTTAATTCAGCCTGATCTTGCCTGATTCTGACATATAACATACAGCAATTCTTCAAAATGCTAGCATGTAAGAACTTTTGTGATTTCATCTCTTCAGCATATTCTACAATATTTACCAACAAGAATCATTTCGGGCTAATACTTCTAAACAAAGGTGAAGAGGGGGGATTATGCTGCTGCTGACAGGGGAGACAAATAATACCCGTCATTTATAGATGTTCAAAGTTAATGTTGCTGGGGAATAGCAGAGACACTCCAGCAACATGGTGATTAATTGGTTAACTACGCTATTCCCACAAAGAATGTGAATTTGATTTATAACCGACAATTTCTTGATCCTCTCCCCAGACAACCTGTATACTGCATAAACTTGCTCCTGAATGATAATTGTGATAATGATACTGATGGTGTGTCCCTCAGCCAGGACACAAGAGAAATATGTCACTTTAACAACCTAATCTGAAGTCTGATACCATTATTGCACAGACTTAAAGGCAGGGAATTGGTAAACAAGTCAATAAACAAACCAGTAAAATGGACAATCAGTCAGTCAGTCAATGCCTCATTCAGCCAGTCAGCCAGTCAGTAAACTTGGCCGTCAATCAGTATGTGAATGGGTCAGCCAATAAACCAGTTTGTAAGTTAGTAAACTAGTCAGTCAAAGTCTGCCACTAAACCAGTCAGTAAGTTATTCACCAAACTTATCAGTAAACCAGTAGGTCAGTCAGCCAGGGAACCCATCTATCTTTCAGGAAACCAATACTCATTCATTCAGTAAACTAGTCTGGCATTAAACCAGTCAGTAAGCCATGTCAGAAAACCAGTGGGTAATTCAGTTTGAAAACAGTCTTTCCTTCAGTCAGTCAGTCAGTCACTCTGTTGTAAAGGTGTCAGTAAAACAACAACAACAACAAACAGTTTCAGCCAACTCATTCATTCAGTCTGTAAACCAGTCTGTCAATCACTATGTAAATCAGTCAGGCAATATACCAGATTGTCAATCAGGAAACAAGTCAGTCAAAACTAGTCTGCCATTAAACTGGTCAATAGTAAACCAGCCAGTCAGGAAATCACTAAGTCATTCATTCAGTAAACTAGTCTGTCCATCAGTCTGCAAAAGGATTCAGTCTGTAAGTCAATCCATCAGTCAGTCAATCAGTTTGCAAAGAAGTCACTCAGTAAGTAAGTAATTAAGTAAGTAAGTAAGTCATTTCATTCTACATATTTGCAAAGAGAAACAACACCATGAATAATACATGATGTAATGGAAAATATGTCTCTGCACACAATCACAGAGAGGAAAGGCAGAAATGTTCCATTTACATTTTTCTCATTTTCTAGGCTTCTCAAAGTTTTTTCCCTCACTTGATATGAAGAAGAAAGATATGACAGATATAGTGGTTTGAAACTTAGTGGTCTCAAATGTGCATTATCATCTTAGTCCAACACGTGCATCGTGTGTGTGTGTGTGTGTGTGTGTGTGTGTGTGTGTGTGTGTGTGTGTGTGTGTGTGTGTGTTTCATAGTGCCTATGTCACTTCATTGTCATTTCCTGTTTTATTTTCTGGTTAGTGTTCTGTCTTCCTGTGTGCTCTCTTGTCTTGGTCTGCCTTTAGTTCCTGTTTTATTTTGAAGTTCAGATCTTGTCTTCCTGTGTGCTCCCTGCTGTGATTACCTTGTGTCTTGCCTCTGTTTGATTGCACCACCTGTGTGTCGTTTCCTCATGTATTTAACCTATGTGTTTCCCATTGTCTCTCGTTTGTTTATTGTCCCTGTGTTTGTCATGGTCATTCTCCATGTCCTGTCCCCTGCTCTCCTGTGGTTCCATAAATCCTTGGTCATCAGTTTTGCATTGAACTTCTTTTGATGGTACTTCGATTTAAGTGTGTCCAGGACATAGGCCTGTTGACCCTTTTAGCTGGTACTTTGTTTTTTCTTCCATTGGACTTTGAACTCCCTGTATTGCATTTGCCCTTTTGAAATAAATCTCTCTGCTTTTATTACAGAATAATGGCACATGCTTGTGTGTGTGTGTGTGTCTCTCTCTCTGTCTCTCTCTCTGTCTGTCTGTCTGTCTGTCTGTCTGTCTGTCTCTCTCTCTCTCTCTCTCTCTCTCTCTCTCATCACCCTCAGATATGTGAACGTCCCCCTTCCCACATTTCATTTGGTTCCCTCCACCTGACCTTGAATGGCAGCAGGAACTGTCAGCCCAGATCAGACACTTGCTGTTCACTCAGTTTCACACATGGACGCAGATAGTTCTTCGCCAGCCCACACACACTCACACAAAGAAATTAAATTGGATGTTTCAAAAACCTTGAGGTTCTCAAGCACTTTATTGTATGCAATTTTAAAAATAGAAGTTTCTTTCAAAAACACGAATTTCAATTTTTGGGGCAAATACGAAATAGAAAACTAAGATTCATTTTTCAAACTGAGGCCTTGCTACATACACAGGTGTTGTAATCTTGTTTTGACTGTCCATTCTATCTATTCACGAAATAGAATGAAAGAATGAATGGGCAACAAGGAAGGAATGGCATAATTATGTCGTATGCCACTGTCCTACAGTATGTCATTAGGATCAACATGGTTCCCCTCCCACGACCACAAGCTACAGGATTTTTTAATTGAATTTAGAGTTATTGTTGAAAATAACCTCTGTGGTGAAAAAAAATCTAACTTAACCGAGTCCAGTAACCATGGGCCATTATTCATTTTTAACAACAATTTGTCTGCTTAGTGAAGAAACTTACCACATGGAGAATCTTGTTCTCTGTCTCGTAAACAGTGCAATCCTGTGAAGAGTGAGGAGAAGAGAAAAATGAAAAATGAGACAGAACGACATCAATGTGAAAATCTGCACTACAGCTCCAATATCCTCAAAATACAATTAACACAATTTTTATTGGCACATCAATTCGACCAATTACTGCATCTATAAATGTTCCATTTTTCAACAATAAGAGAAGTCAGTTCCCACAGTTTGTCACTACAGTTAAAAAAATGAAAATGTTAAGGATCAGAAGTTTCATCTGCTGCATTGTTTGACCTATTAAACTCAGCTACTCATACAGCATACATGATTTTGATTTTGAGGAGAGCTCATGTGAATATTGTCAGCAGAGGGGAGCATGGTGCAGGTGGAGTTATGGTTTGGAGTGGGATTTTTTTATGGACATCAGACATAGTTGTAGATCCTCCAAGGGTACACGAGTGCAATTGGATCCTAGGATATGTTATGTATCTTTGTCCATGTTGTCACGTCAGTGTGTCAGTTCTTGGCCTCGTGTCACTAGGTTGCATAAACAGTTTCTGGAAAAACTAAAACAACCCCATTGTCCACTGGCCTACTGTTCACCTGTTACATCTCTTTATTTGGCATGTGGGATGTTCTGGATTGTTGTGTACACCAATGTGTTGCTCTCCCTAGAATATCAAACTCTTGTGAAAGAATATGACATTTGACAAGGCTGAATCAACCTTCACCTTAATCTTATGCAGAGTTGTGCTGAATTACAAAACACAAATGGTTTTAAACACACGAAGTGATCAGTATTGATCTTCTCCAATATACAATTTATGTTTTGGATTGAAAGACTTCTTTGAGTGTAGAAATGCTGGAACAGCAAACTTGGGAGTTCAAACAGATTCACATTGTGACTGAGTGGTTTCTATCTTCATGTTAATAAACCATTTTGAGTATGTAATAATGGAATATAAAAGAAAAATACATATTTTCAGTTCCACGTATAATGCTCAAGAATATGAGAGGACAAACAGTAAGGGACACAGATGATGATTTTTTTTCAGAGAAGAACATTAACAGTTGGCTATTTCATTTCTATCCTTCGTCATTGTGCACATGACCTGATAATTTAGACAGACTATGAACTACTGTAGTCCTACTCTGCTGCTTGCAGCATGATGTACCTCCCCAGGATTTAGAAACCTATCAACCACAGTATTTGAACATAACAGATTGTTATTTAACAATAGCTGATAGTTAATCTATTTCTGGGAGAGCAGCCCAGTGAATCCACCAGATGTGCATGGTAACAGCTAATTTATCTCTTTAATGCACTAGCATGTGCTGCACTGCCACCTTTGTCTGCCTCTCGATACCCTGGCAGACACATGTTCATGGGCCAACTGTGGACCTACAGTGGCCCCCTCTGCTGGCTTCTCCTCCGGCACTTGTAAGAGGGGATGGGTGTTATCTGCTCAGCTACAGGACTCACTCTGGGCACACATACAAACACATGCTAAGCAGGGTCTTACAGGGAGGACATGGATGAAGTCCAGGGGAGCAGCCCTAGTTTCTGTCCAAACAATAAGACAGTATGAGAATGTGCACAGGCACTTCCAACTCTATATATAAATAAGTGCGCTCAGAGAGCGCAGATCTGCCAAGGTCCTGGACACACCACGTGTATTATTTACACATTATGAGCCACTGTTAGTTTTACATATCTATGTTAGGGTATACTATGTCAGGGCCAACTGATACACCACTGGGCAGCATGGTGGTACAGTGGTCAGCACTGTCCCCCACAGCAAGAGGTTCTGGGTTTGAGCACCAACTCGAGCACGGGATCTTTCTGTGTGAGTCTCCATGTTCTACCTGTGCCTGCCTGGGTTCTCTCTGGTACTCCAGCTTCCTCCCACAGTCCAAAGACATCAAGAGGGGACGAGGCTGATTGATACTCTAAATTGACTGTAGGTGTGACTGTGAGTGTGAATGGTTGTCTGTCTCTATGTGTTGGTCCTGTGATGGACTGGCGACCTGTCCAGGGTGAACCCTGCTGATGGATGGATACACCACTGAGATGAACATGAGAGACAAGATGCCAGGATAAAATGAAGGAATTTTGATTTTTTTGTTTATTAGACCAATTGAACTGGCATCATGACATTTCTTAAGGTCGAAAATCAAATAATACAATTACTTTTAGGGAACTGACACCATTGTCAAGCATTATCAAGCTATGTGGTGTGTTGACTTCACATCACCTGACATTGAAGTTTGTTTTTACTCCACTCTTAAAAAGTGACCCTCCATCCCAAAAAGCACATTTTACATTTCAAGTATTCACAAATAAGAGCCCTGAACTCACAGACATATCGTCCATCCACATTGCGTCTTTTTAACTCCAGAATGTAGAAGGAGACATACACATTTAGCTTAAAGCTAACGGAACCCAATGGCCACAAACTAACAACAGCAAAACTATCCAAACACATCTTTGCACAAACTCTTCAGCAGAAAACTGCACTCTCCAGTAGAATCCTACTTTTTACCTAGTAGTTTGCTCAATAATCTACAAAATTTAGGTGTGAGCTTCAGCATATTCCTGATTTGGCACTTGTGCTTAAAAAAGCAGCGAGAGGCAAAAACAGAACCTAAAACCTGAAGCTGAAAGAAATTTAAAGATGAAATAGGTTGAACCCTTTGAAAACGCAAGTTTCTCTAAAGAGGTGAGAATTTCAATATTTGAAATGTTTGTGTGGAAGAAATGATTATTTTCAATAAGGTAAGAGAACCAAGGCTAGGGCAGAAAAAAATGCTTACATACAGATTGAAACTGTGGAACTTGAAGCTGAAATCACTTGAAGAATGGTTGAAGTATGAAGGGGAAAGGAGAGGGAAGACAGAAAGGTGGAAGAGAGGGAAGCCTTGTTATTATCATTTGTGGCACCTGTGTTGTTGCCATGGTGACTGGGATCCATTCCTGGGAGACTGTCCTACCACTAAAAACTCAAGTCCCATCGACAAAATTATATGACAAAAGCCCTTGAAGTCTTCAGCAAAGACAACAATCTTTTATATGAGAAAGTAGTGTGATAAAGGCCCAATTCCATGGCACTCAATGGAGCTTTGGCTAATCATGCAATAACAATATATAAGCAGTGGTGAAAACATGCCAACCATCATCATCTCAGAGAGAAAATAGTAATAAAATAAGCTATATTATGACCTCAGTTATCCTCTATTGGCTGTCGTAATTATGACCATGTTCATTTCTGGTTTCAACATACAGCACATTTCGAATTTTCTTTTTTTGTGTTTGTTTGACTTATCACTGATTGGAGTCAGAGATGTTTCCTGGCTCTTCCTAAAGTGTGAGGCCTAACCTGACTGATTTAATATTCAATTTTCAGGTAAGTAACCAGAAAAGGGATTTTGGAAAAGCTGCAGGTTATTGGTGTCCAGTAAAATATCCTTTAAGAATCCCGTGGTCATTAAAGAGGATCTGGATTTCCTTTTTACAGTTTTTTAGGAGGGTTTAAGAAATTTGTGGTGTTCTCGAGGTGTTTTAGTATGTTGTAATTTGCCAGTTAGAAGCTCTAGGGGTTATCAAGGATGTTCATTGGGATGTGGTGTTCTTTCAGGAGGCTCATAGGTTGTTCTAATTTTGCTTTTAGTTTCCCCTAAGTTGTAGAGGTTATTAAGTGGCTTCCTTAACACTCAAAGGAACACTACCTTGAGAAAACTCCTTAAATATTGAGGAGGTTCTGTGGTTCACTTCTTCTTCTTGTTACTTGGTTAAATCTTCTGTTAAACCTTTGGGCAATAAAGAAGTC
This sequence comes from Aulostomus chinensis, assembly GCF_037954235.1. Lineage (NCBI taxonomy): Eukaryota > Metazoa > Chordata > Actinopteri > Syngnathiformes > Aulostomidae > Aulostomus > Aulostomus chinensis. The sequence continues at coordinate 8,589,087 of NC_141332.1, read as the reverse complement.
TTGATTGTTCTGGTATGGGTAGAGAGAAAGTTGTAGGGTTGGTAGTCCTAGTGTTCTGGAAGTTCTTTGGACCAACTGCATTTTTGCATGAAGTTGTTCTTTTGTATTACATTAAATTCCAGGAGTGAAAAAAAGAAGTTCATCTCCAGGGAGTATTCGATGGAATCCTGAAATTTGTTAGGAAAGTATCGAAACCGATGGACAACAAGATGGAAAAAAGTTCTTTGGATATGCGGGACTAGAATTAGCACCAAGGGGCTCCCTGGCACCATTACAGTACAGTTGCCAAGCACATCCAGTGGTTCTCCTGGTAACCAGTCCCCCCTTCTTGCTGTGGCTTGTACCAGCAAAATGATTTAAATTTATGGACAATTCAGTAGTCCTGTTTCACAACAGATAAAACAAACAAAAAAAATCTCCCAAGCCATTACTGAGATATTGTGAACAAGTGAGGTGACAGTGACCTTGACATGTAGTGACATTGATCCAACCTAATTATAACCCTGACCCCAAATGTGCTGCAAAGCCCACATTCATTGGAGCTAGCTAACAGTCAGCCTGCAGCTCTGCAATTCATGCAATGAGGACTGAAGGTTATCTATTGGCTTGACAACAATATGGACAATAAGCATATTTCCCAAAAGTCTAGGTAGGTATGTTCCCTTAAAATCTGAGCCTCTGAAGTTGTTTACTTGTCTCGCTTGGAGAAACAAATATGAGTATTTCTGCTAAGAAAGTTACATTGTGTGACATAAAATAAATTTGCCTATATTCTGGAAAAATATTATGTATGAAGAGTGAAGTTAGTTGCTGTGAAATCAAACTCATGTGAAACTTTTGCTGTCAACATCACAGATGCTCTTGTCGTGTATATTGCCCTGTCCATGGTCAATGATTTGAGATGAGTTTTATCAAATGTCAGTACTCAGTGTATGGCAAAGTTCTACTGAAATCTTACAGTATGTTTTGCAGTGCCATCTTTATAAAAGCATTAATGGTGAATGTCAGTATATGACAACTTTGTTAAATTTATGTTTGTACTGCAGGGAAACTTGTGACAGTCACCCATATACAAAGAAAAATATACTGAAGAATGTTGTTCAAATAACAGACGACATCTGTGGATAAATACAAATAAAATCCAAAGTAACTTTATGTGTAATGGCGTAAGTTCTCAGTTGTGTACAAGTACTCAAATGCAAGTACTCGTACACTACTCATTTTGGAAAGAGTGCTATTGATGCACCCCTATAATTTCTTAATGTTAACAAAAGGATTCACTCCAAAAAATACAAGTGAACACGGTATCATGGTGTATGTACATGATGAGTGGAGCCAGGGGGGAAGGAACACAGGAAATGAAGGGAAGAGAGACCCCCTGTTTCATCTCCATCAGGGCCTCAAGTGGGGATGAGGTATGACAGTGGGTCAATGAGCACAATGCCATCGGCTGTCACAGAGAGCAACTCCGCCCACCAGCCATGCTGCACACAACCTGTGGCTGAGGGCATATATTCCACTCCTGTCAGATCTATCGAAATGAGATAGAGACATGAGTGGAATGCACTGCTGCCCTCCCAATTCAAATCACAATGTAAGTATGAGGCTGCAGTTCTTATATGTGTGATGGATTGTGTGTTGCATGCATCACATATGTGTGTGTTTGTGTGTGTGTGTGTGTGTAGTACCTGCTGTACAATAGTTGTTAATTCTAGGCAGAGCTGCACAATGTTGTTCTTCAATAATGAATACTCTGTCACACTTGCAAATGGAGACCTAAAATGAAGGAAAAACATTATTTTTAACTCTATATCAGGGGTCTCAACGTCTCGACTCAGGGGCCAGAGATGGCCCACCCCACAATTTTATACAGCTACAGAGAAGTTCTGCAGGTTCTGTCATTTTTAACGATCTTATTCAAAGTAATTGTTGTGGTAGTAGAAGTAGAATTCAATTCCTACATTAAAAAATACAAAACAATTAATGATAAATGAAGATCATTTCAGTGGAAAAATCAGTCACTGCAAAAAAAACAATCATCAACCTCCATCCATGTTACATTTCACTTGTGGATAAATACAAGTCGAATCAAGCCGGTGGAAAGAAAACTTTTGGGACGCTAATGTTATATTTTGGGTTCATTCTTAGTTCTAAGGTAATATTTTGGTACTCAGTCTTAGATCTAGAATAATGTTACCATTTGGTGTTTGTTCTTATTTCTAAGCTCGTGTTATTTTTCGTGTTAATTCTTTGTTCAAAGCAAACTTAATATTTTGGTTTTAGTTCTACTGTTTGTCAGCAGAACTCTTTCAAAGGCCAATAAAATTGAATATTTGAAGTGGATTTTTTTTTTATCAGAATACCTAAAGTGGCCACTTGTGACAAGACTAGACGATGAGCAGCCCAAACCTATTTGTATTTTGACACCCCTCATACAAAATAATACATTTTAGCCCTTAAAATAATGATGTATTACTATATGAATTGAATCGTATAGTATTTAATTTTCCCTGGGTTGCTATTGGCGGCGTGTTGTTGACATATGAAATCAAGCTTTTTTGCCTCTAAATGAATGTTTAACAAGCAATATGATCACTCTATTTCATTACTGAGTTTGGGAAGTGTTTGTAATTGCTGTTTTTATTTTGGGTTTTTTTCATATATTTGCCAGCTTTTAAAAGCTGCAAGTGTGCAGTGAGCAAGAAAAATAAAAGCCCTCCCCTGCTCCTCACCAAGCTCTGAAGCAACTAATAAAGACAAACAACAATATTTGATTTTGTATCATTGTTCCAGGAGGCTGGGGGGTGCACTAAAGCTCAATATTGCTTCCTTTTATGTGTTCTCAAGTTCAGACGGTTCCATCAGCAGATATGAGCTCCAGATAACAAAAAGTGTGCGCTTGTATTCTTCATCCTTCTATGAAAGATGTTACTTGAGGAGAACTGGATGACTTCTCTGGAAAATTGACCAGTCCCAGTGGGATTGTAAACTATGCTGTGTTTCCTACCAACAAACTCCATCAACTTTACATAGCAGGTGTCTTCACTGAAACAGTAATTATAACAATAGTTCAGTATTTTTGAAAAAAAGGCTCATTCTGTTCCTTGCTGAGGAGAACAATGGCACTTTCCTATCGGTCCTCAACAGAAGCACAAAGGAAGAGCTAATTTGGCTCCGTCTAAAGGTAAAAAAAAAAAAAAAAAATGAAGAAGCCAGTGGTTGCCTGGCAACGTTGTAGTAAAAAGATACCAGGAAGTAACTGAAAAATGGAAGAAATAAACCTGTACATACATTATCCCCATGCAATTTTAGAATTTTAATACACATCCGACTAAGAATAAGTGAGTTGATTGAGGTGATGGTAGAAATTTTTACTTTTGCACAAATCCAAATTTGTTGTTAATCCCTGATTTTAGTCTATTTGTGAAACTAAACAGCTGTTGCTTGTAGCTTTATATTGAACAACATGAGTAGCAGTGTTGCTTTGAAGCTCTCAGAATTGTCTTTGTCCCAAACATTCAACACAATGGAGAAGTCAACATTTTTATCATCAAAATATTTGCAAATGCAGAGTCCCCATTTAGGCTGGGTAAGATTTAAAATATGAACTTTTTCCATGAAACAGAGGCATGTGTGGGCAATAGTCATCAGTACTGTCTTAAAAATTTTGTGATGGTCATTTCATGATGATGACATTGCTCACTGTGCCCCAAAAATTGGAACAAATTCTCATTATACCTGTCGAGCCAGGCAAGTAGGTTTTTTGCTGCACCAATCAAATCCACCACCGAGGTGAGGAAATCATTGGGCAGCCTCCGGGAAGCTCTTCCATCATAGTGTCCACCCCTCCGCCTGCCAAGGATGAAGTTCTGAAGGTTCTTGGCGGAAGCGTTGAGCTTGTGTGACAGAGTCCGGAGGTTCTCGGTCTCCAGGCCATAGTTCTAGAGGGACAAAGAAGAGATTTGAATTAGGAGACAAATTAACATGAGGGAAATCAAGATATTCATTCACTGAAGTGTCTGCATGAATGCGACGACACTGTAAAGCTCTTTGAGTTAATTGGATACACTAAATTGGCCGTGGGTGTGTCTGTGGCTGAGAGCAAATGGTTGTCTGTCTATGTGTGTTGACCCTGTGATGGACTGGCAACCTGTCCAGGGTATATGCCCCCTCTCCCCAATGTGAGCTGGGATAGGATCCAGCCCCCCACGACCCTGCACGGATAAGCGGTACAGAAAATGGATGGATAGATGGATGGATTCCCTTACATTTGCAGTAAGTTTTATAGGTATTATTATCTGTTTTAATTAAAAAATAGAATTAATTGAATTAGAGGAACAGTCACTGACAAACAGAAATTCTCTAAATCCTTCATTCTTGGCAAATATTTGTCAAATAGCCCATCACTGCACTGTACTGTAACCCTTTCAAATAAACACACAAACATACGCATGCACACACACAAAACACACACACAGACCCACTGAGCCATATTGTGCACAGCGTCCCAAGGCACCTCGAGTCATGTCCTGCCTGACGGAGAATGATTCCTGCTGACACAAAGGCAACACATACACACATGCATGCATGCACCGCACACTCATGGACTCACACACACACGCACGCATGCATGCACGCACGCACACACTCACATACATCTTCCTTGTATAGTCAGATGCACAGGCTAGACGTATCTATTCCCCCTCTGCCTCTAGATCTATTTTATACAGTCACGACCGCAGTAACTACAAAGGAGAGAGGGTTTCACAGTGACAGTGGGGAGAGAGAGAGAGAGAGAGAGAGAGAGAGAGAGAGAGAGAGAGAGAGAGAGAGAGCACCCAGCTATGCATCTTGTTGAAACTGGGTCATGTATACAGCAAATTCTGTTTAATCCGTGCATGAATGTAGATGTATACATGAACTTGGAGCTCACATGTTTGCACAGCTGTAATTAGGCTGTCCTATAATTCCATCTAAAGCTGCATACTGCTCTCCGGGGGGGACGGAGTGCTGAGACGAATGTGAGGAAGAAGGCCTGTCTGAATTTGTGTGTGTGTGTGTGTGTGTGTGTGTGTGTGTGTGTGTGTGTGTGTGTGTGTGTGTGTGTGTGTGGACAAGAGAAATTATTTGAGCAGTGTGCATATGATAGTCTGTGTGTGTCAAATCAATACAGTAAGAGGACAATGCCATTAGAGCAAATCCCCCTCACCCATGTCGATGTGGTTGCCATGGCAGCCATGTGTGGAATGGCCTCTTGTCTATAATGATATTTTTCACTATCTACAAACATTATTTGTGAAATTTTTGGGGGGGGGGGGGTTACCCTCCTAATGTCTCCTTACTTAAATAAACATTTATTTGTCTTGCTCAATGTTGCATTGACTCATCCCGAATGGAAGCTTTTGTAGTCCACAGATGTAATCTATCCTCTCTTATTCAGTATAATATTGATGTTGCATCCTCTCACCATATTCAACAACCTTTCAATTCAAAGATATGGGTTAAGATCAGGCAGCTTTATCTATTCCTCGAGTCTGACCTTTTACACAACAGGAAGCCTTTTTTTTTGTTCACCCGTTTAAAGAACTGTTACCAAACAGAAATTGCAATGTCATGTAGATCCAAACACATAAACGACTCTCACACACTCAGAGATCATTAACCAAGGTGGCACCTTTGTGCTTGGGCCCTTATTAAAGTTGTAAGCCGTGTTGAGTGAAGCCTTGAACTCCCGTGCATGTCACAGGGTGTGGCTGTTCTGTTAAGTGAGAGGGAGAGGAAACCTGATAACTGTTAGATTTTGCATGAAGGAGCAGGTTAATGTGTGCAATGCACTGCAAATAGCATTCCCTTTGTATACTAGGTGGTGCTGTAGAACACACACATTATGTTGCTGTGCATCATGAAGACAACACATTGCAGTTTAATGCAAATCAAATTACATTCATCAGGTCACGCTTACTTCCTGTAACCACTATGTGGCGCAATTATGATGACTTAAATTCAGCTTGCAGGTGTCCTCAGACAGAGACTCATCAAAATATGAATTCTGGAAAAGACCTGACCACATGGACTCCAGTCACAGCAGTTTCCTGTTCTATGGTGTCATATCAAAATTGGACACCTTGCCAAGGTACCACTGTTTAACAAAGACTCAGACATCACAGTATCCCCTTAGCAAGTTGTTATGTTCTTTTTGACCAAATTTGAAACAGAACTGGTTGACCAGTGAGAAGTATATCAAAGCATAAAAAGCGTAATGTCCTGATGCTAGTTGCAGCGCTATAAGTAATCTGCCCCAAAATATAATCACTTCTTCCTTGGTCATTCAATCCCACCTATCCATCTATCCATCTATCCACCCATCCATCCATCCATTTTCTACCGCCTATCCTGTTAAGGGTTGCGGGGGGCTGAAGCCTATGTCTGCCTAATGTCTGCCTTTGGGCGAGAGTATTGGTCGCCAGTCCATCGCAGGGCCAACACATATAGGCAGACACCAATCACACTCACAGCCACACCAAGGGTCAATTAGAGTTTCCAATTAGCCTCGTCCCCTCTTGACAATTTTGGACTGTGGGAGGAAGCCAGCCCATGCAGGCACAGGGAGAACATGGAGACTCCACACAGAAAGATCCTGTGATTGAGACAGGGGCATTTTAGGGCCATTTCAGCTCACAGCAGTGAGTTATAATACAAGAACTCCCACCAGTGACTGAAAATCCAAATCGTGAAAATTAGGCTGTTCATGATATCATTCTCTGTGATGAACATGCACATGCAGTCACACACGTGCACACACGCACATTCCAGTTGATTTAGAAAGTGTAATCTTCAAGCATTCAACCAGATTGGGCCTGGACAAGCTATTGGGAGCTCCAAGAGCATTCCCAGTTGCCTGGCCCACTGAATAGCCTGCAGACTGCAGCTCTTAAATATATTGTATATTTAGGAGGAGACAAAAAGCCAACTGGCAGCCTGACATTGACCAACAGCAGGCTGCCAGCCCAGTTTGTAGTGTGTAGCCCAGGGGCTTAAAATGTAGATGTAAACTCATAATGTCACAATCCAGCAACAGAGCAGACAGATGGGGGCGCAGATGATAATGGGGGGTGCTGTCTCACAGACCACAACAAAGATAAGACTATTGTCTAAGGACTCCCGTTGAGCTCAAATATTCATGGGAGGATGAAAAGGACTGGAAGTATGGAATGGAAATAAAAAAGGAACTACTTCATAACTTTAAAGTAACCAGAAGATAGTTGAAATAAATTGGGAGTCATCCAACGTGAAAATTCAAGGAACCTACAAATAAAGTTGACTCATATATGAGCAAGAGTCTAAATAAATCTCTTTCTATGAAACAGGGAAAACAGAATATTTACAACATACTAAAGCGTGTAAAGGAATCATGAAGAATACATTTCAGAAATGTGACGGGAAACGGGAGAGTAAAAACAGAAACTGGAGAAGATGGGGAACGTAAACTATATTTGAACAACAGCTGCTCGGCCAGAGCAGAGAGAGGCCAGAGGATGCTGGATTAAGTTTAAATGTGGGTAACACAGATTGAGCCAAAAAAAAAAAAAATCACACAGGAATATGTACAGCATGCAAATGGATCAAATCATTAATATATGAGAATTACAACTAACTCTGACAACTGAGTATAATCAGTGACCATTGGTTCAAAACCTGTGTGCAGCATATTAGCTATATACAGTATTTACTTTATTTTACACATCTATTATTGAGATAGCTCTGATTTTGGAATGAACATTCAGTCTATATTATTGAATTAGGATCATTCTTCCAAACATTTTGCTGAGAATTAAATGAACAACTTTAACATATACATGATGGGGACAAATCTCAATTCAAAAGCTCATAGATCCAGGTCTACAGAACCCCGCTCTTTAACTGTCAGAGCACCAGAGAGTCTTAACATTTGAGCAATGATGACAAAGTTCTGCTTTCTAGATTATATTGATAAGGACACCGAGCTGTGTTCATTTATTACCTGGTGGGCAATCGATGTGGGTGATGAGGAGTTGGAGTAAGCCAGAAAATACATTTAATGCCTGGTATACTGTGTGTTTTTTTTTATCTTTTATTGCACACCCTGTGGAACACAGATGTACTCATCTTGAGTGCTACCATCAATCTAATGCATATACTCTGTCCAATGAGACTCCTACTCGATCAGAAGCTATGAGATAGTGTCACCTGTGTTGTCATTAAAACAGATTGAAACAGAGACGATACAACAGTGATGCTAAGCAAGAAGCAATTCCTTGAAGTAGTGCAAAGGTGCTGAAACATGTTCCCTTGGACAGCCAAGACTCAAAGTAAATGATGGGCCAAATTTGGCTTTCATGCACATTGAAAAAGCTAAGCTAAAGGAAAGGATTAGAAAAGCGTTGCCATGCTTGTGATGAGGGAAAAGAGGCGAGCTAATTTTGCAAAGTAAGCTTGGCGTAAGTTACACTGCACTCAAGTGTGGTGGCACTGATCAGTACATCATTACATGCTGCATCTCTACTAGTTAGTTGGCTGACATAGGTTGTAGCAGCAGTCACACTGTGAGAGGATCATCCTAAATGACTGTTACACAAGATTTTGGGTTCAAGTTAAGTCATTGCTCAGAGAAAGCAAAAGATACCACACTGTCTGTGTGTCTGTGTGTGTGTCCAGTTCCAGGACAAATGGTGATTGCTGCTCTGGGACACTCATTCCCATGCTGGAACATTTGAATGAGAGGAAGTGCCGATTAGCACACACAAGCATATAGTGTACACAATTACGCACGCACGCACGCACACACACACACACACATACACACACACACACACACACACACACACACACACACACACACACACACACACACACACACACACACACAGCCCTGTCTAATCCAGCAGTGTGTGGCTGGAAGATAAGGTGCAACCTGCATATTCTTTCCACATACTCACTCTCTCTCTGTGTCTCTCTCTCACACCCCCTCTACCCCTCTCACCATCCTGTCCTTGCTCCCTTTCCCTTCCAGTAGAGTAACACCTAATTCCCCCTAATTCCCTAATCCTGAGCAGGGCCACTGCACAGACTATCAGCAGTGGTCGAGGCAGCACACACTAAACACAGCCCAAATGATAGAAGATTTTTTTTGCCATTTCTTAATCCAATATCAATAACTTGTGGAGGACGCTAAATACCCATTACATGCATCTTTCTACCAGTCAGTTTTCTTTCATGGTTGGACAAACAAAAACCACTATTTTAAAGTTTTTAGAGTCATTTGGGCAACACCAACCGTTTTTAACCTTAAATACTGAATACCTCAATCACTTGATACAGGTGACTGAGCACTTTATTAGGAACACTTGTGTTCCTTCTTTTTCATGCAATGGTTTAATCAGCCAAGCTTATTGCAGCTTTCGGAAAGGTTGGTAGAGCAAGTTGGGATCCCAAGGATTTGGAATGATTGTTGGCAAATATATCATGGGGTTTTTATGTAAAAAAAATTCCATAGAGTTGACTCAGAGTGGAGCCAAATGCAAAAGAAAAACAATCAATGAGCAGCAGTTTTTGATAGCGGTCAATGGCCGGACTGGCACAAGTGAACAGGAAGGCTACAGTAACTCAGATAACTACCCATTACAATGCAGAAACCATTATACAGTTGACAACATGTCAAACCTTTAGGCTGATGGGCAAGAACAACAGAAGCCCATTCAGGAATCCTCCTCTGTCCAGAACAGAGAGCTGAAGCTGCAGTGGGCACATGCTCACTAAAACCTAACAACTGAATACCACAAAAACAAAACCCAGTCAAATGAGTTTTGATTCCTGATGAGGACAGATGGTACAGGCAAAACTACCCGAAGGTGGAAGTGAAGGTCTATAAAAATGCTATCTTAATTTTACATTGCTTTTAGAAGAGTCATGACAAAGTAGCACCCATACAAAACTACAACATGAAACATACAGCCTGCTATGCAACACATTAGATTTCAGATAAAACTAAAAAATATAGCTATTACTAATAGAACTATTGAGACAAAATGGCGAATTACCTCTTTCCCCACCAGGTTTAAAAACATTTTTTGCCAACCTCTGTGTGCCTTGTATTAACATTTTCTCATCTTTCAATCTTTCAAGCACAATATTTTGTGCTATGATATTGAAAAGTGGGCGGCACGGTGGTGCAGTGGTCAGCAATGACGCCTCACAGCAAGAAGGTTCTGGGTTTGACCCTTGGCTTGAGCACGGGATCTTTCTGTGTGGAGTCTCCATGTTCTCCCTGTTCCTGCGTGGGTTCTCTCTGGTACTCCAGCTTCCTCCCACAGTCCAAAGACTCACAAGTGGGGACGAGGCTGATTGATACTCTAAATTGACCGTAGGTGTGACTGTGAGTGTGAATGGTTGTCTGCCTCTATGTGTTGGCCCTGTGATAGACTGGCGACCCATCCAGGATGTACCCTGCCTCTTGCCTGAAGGCATCCGGGACATGCTCCAGCCCCAGCGACCCTTAACAGGATAAGCTGTAGAAAATGGATGGATGGATGGATGGATGGATATTGAAAAGAGCCAACATAGTAGAAAGAAGAGTAAGGCCTCTTATTTTTATTTTATAAAATGTTTCCTTGTTATTGCATCCATTTTAGAACTTTAATGAGGGTTGATGTCATGGAAACTGTAATTTTCATTCAAAAAGCTGAGAAAATTGCATAAGCGATTCTCCAGCATGAAATTCCTTTGTTTTTTTTCCCCAGTTCCATACGTTTACTTTGATTGTATGCTATGAAAAAAAAAACAATAGTCATCAGCCAGAAACAAGCTCATTGATACACCTTCCTCTGCCTAACTAAAGTCAGCCTGGTGCAGCACAGCTATATTAAAATATTAATAACCTCCTAAAACGTACTTGGAGTATGAGATTTCAGAGCGGACAACAAAGAAACAATTCTGGAAAATGATCCTAATTCCACTCTGTGGAATGGTCCAAGGGCCAGAAAAGACCCTGAGTGGGTATGAGAATGGAAGTCAGGAGAAGCAGCTATAGACACAGGCTAGATAAGATTGGGGACCCTCTGACAGGGATTCCGTGATGGAGACCCTGTAGCTGGGCCTACTGGGTTGGCAGCTGTTGGTGCAACTGACAACTGAAGGCCAGCTTGTTGGAACACAGAAACATCAGATTTAAGCCTAGGCTCAATGGAAACAGGCTGGAAGAATTATTTGTGAGGCAGCTGCTGCCTTTTTTTTTTTTTTTTTAAACCTTTATTTTACCAGGTAGTCACTTGAGATCAGGTGATCTCTTTTTCGAGCGAGACCTGGCCAAAATGGCAACATCTAAAACAAACAAAATAACACAAAATCAAACAAGAACAAACAAAGCGAAGTGGTGCAGAGAAAAAACCAAACAGTGAAACAAGGCCAGAAGTAGATAAAAGTCGAAGCAAGAAGGCAGGCGGAGGCGGGGCTTTACTAAGGGTCACTTTGAATGATCACATCAGCACACTGTCAAACAACTACGTGAGAAATAAGTTTGTAGCATCCAAACTGAGCCAGTGATCAACAATGGGCCTGAGTGCCTTTGAAAGGTCAACAAATGGTGATGTTCTTGGAAATTGCAGAACATTCTGTTTGGCCTTGTGATATTTTTAGTTTTTGGTAATTTCACTTTTAGGTTTTCCTATTTTGGATTCTTTTAAAGCTAGTTCCAATTTTATTTTTGAAATGTAATTACCTTGTGTGCCTCTTTCCTTGCCACTGATGTTTTCACCTATGTCTAGTTTGTGAATCAGTCTTAATCAGTGCTGGTCTGTTTCCAACTCTCATGTCTGTCCATCTGTTTCGCATTGTCTGGATACTGTAGTTCTTTTGTATTTTAGTTCATCAGATCCTCTGTTCAGTTAGTTCTTTTGTTGCCCAGTCAGCCGTGCTTATGACCCACTCATTTGGGCAGATTTTGCTAGCTTTTTGTGTGCTTCCATTTGCTCTTTTTGTATTTTTGTTAGTTTTAAATAAACATTATTGTCCTTCACATTCTTGCCTGCCAGCTGAATTCTGTCACTTGGGTCCACCCGTCTGCCATCCACATAGGATCTCACCAGCTCTAGTGCCAGGAGTTTCAGCAGCCTCATCTCAAAATATTTCAGAGGTAAGGAGGCATTCTTGTTTCATTCTGGCAGATATCTTCAAACCCTGAGTGGAAGCACACCTTTGAGGCTGATATTTTCCAGATTATTAATTCAAAGCCAGGGATTCTGTGGTTGGTGCCAAGCTTGGCACGGGCACTGACACTTACTTCTCTTCAACCTGCTTGCCTATAGACCTCAACCTGTTTGTCCTGAGGCTAGGTTACCTGAGCAATGAGACATCCCTGCTGACTCAGGCCACTCCTTGTTCCCAAGCAGCTGGCCATTATTGCAAACTCGAAACATGTTCCTAACAAGTTTCCAGGATCTCCAGGGACCCTACTGCAGCAGAGCCAGTCTCCTGAGTTGTTATCTTTGGCACCTCAGCTTCTACCAGAATATTAATTCTGTTTTCCATTTGTGTTGCAATCAACTAAAAATGTTCATAAAGCAGGCCATTACTATCGGTCTAGAACCGTCAGTCATGCATTTATTTCCTCCCATTTAGATAACAAAACCTCAACAAGCTGATTCAAAATGTCACAACTAGGGTTTAGAATTTCACAGTGCAATAATTGTCTCAGGAAATATCACAGTTTCATAGGATCATGGTATAATGTATATTATTATCACTTATACTTTGAGAAAACAGGGTTTTTACTTGAACAAATGCTGTATAAAATATCTCTCAAGGGAGTATCTGCAAAAAGGCTCCTGTTTGAATAGAAGGAAAGATGATGTGCCCAATGTTTTTTTTTTTTCAATAGCTTATATAAACAAATGTACACAGAATGGAAACCTTAAATTTCAATACCAGGGTATAGCTTGACAACAGTGTTTCACTGCAACCTCACTCATTACCAGGTCCAAAGGGAAATAAAATGGCCTTTTCTTCTGCACCCAGCACATTTTCTGGAACATTTTTCAAATCGTTTTGATCACCTTTAATGCCTTTGCATGGTGAGCATTCCAGAAAATACAGTATAACTGACATCTTTAATTTCTGTGAGCCCATATGCAACTTGAATTCCATTGTTCATGCATTCAAGACCATTGCTTAATTGAACATTAAAAAAAAAGAAATCAGGGAGATGAAACACCTTGTCTTTTTACTTCCTGGCAACTGACAACTCGCATGCAGGCTATCCAGAATATCTAAATTAAAAGTACACATGTACCGAAATCATTTGTATGAGAGAGGCTGACTGACTTACCAGGGCGCAGAGGAGGTCCACAGCCTCCAGGATAAGCTCCTGATGTCCTATTCTGGTGACACCCAGCTCCTCCAGTTCCTGGTGGGTGATGTGCAACAGCTGCTCTCCACCCATCTGCTCCCGCTCAAAACTCTTCACATACTGCTGCAAACAATCATCCAGACCTGAGGAGAATATAGATAGACTCCAGTTTAGCCTGAGCTGATACTTTTAACCTTTACTTTTCTGGTCAACTCAGCCATTTTTAACTACATAGCCTAGGTGTCTTCTTTCTGATTAAAAAGATGGGAAATAAGAACCTGAAGACTGATATTTCCATGATGCTTTATTGGAAACGCTTTGTCATCAAGAAAAAAAAATCTGTTGGTTTAGCTGTGACATATCAGATGATCACCTAGCCATGCACTTTTGTAATTTCCGTTGATAACTCAGATTTTTACATACACAAGCAAAGTCATTTTAGTGTTTTCATACATTGCATTTCACACACAAAATATACCTCAAGAGATGTGAGTCACATATCGACATATGACTTTTCACTGTAAAGCTGCTGCAGCCTGCCAAGCAGAGAGCCAATCAGCTGTCCCTAGACATGGTGGGTCTGCAATATTATTGATCAGAAAATGCTTCGGGCTCTGAACCAAACAAAGTCAGCAAAAAGCACACGTCTCCACAGACCTAATGAACAAGCCTGCTTGAAATGAGTGCATACAAAGCAAAAACGCATGAGAGGAGCCAACCAAATCCACACGTGCGCGCACACGCGCGCAGACACACACACAGAATCACAGGAGAATACAAGTACACACTTGAATCACAGTCACACAATTACAAATGCTGTTGTTATTCAGGGTTTGACGCTTCTGTGGAGGCATGTTGATTAAGCTGAGTGGAGCTGTGAGGAAAACACTGATGCCCAAGGGAAGCGATGCTGACAGAGAGCAGACAGTGTGGTAGCACCTTAACACAGTCACCACACACACACACACACACACACACACACACACACACACACACACACACACACACACATGCACTTGAAACAAAGAATGAGCAGCTTGCTCTTAGTATGCCATGGGACATAACAGACAAAATATTGAGTCCAGTGTTGCACTCAGTGACATGGGCAAACAATCTTGATACAGCACAGCAGAGCAATTTTACATGTAACTCATCAGTAAGAAACTCCGTGCTATGAATATATAAGTGAAAATGGTTTAATGAAATACATTCTCTACGGACAAAAATGAAATATCTCTCATGTTTACAAGTTTGACAATACAATGTTAATACACACAAGGATGTTATGATGCCAAATGAATGGTGTACAACAGGCATATGAAGCAGAGAGCCACTCTTCCTCCAGCCAAAAAAACAAAAAAACAATCCACTCACACTAACATCTGTCTCAGAACCAGCCTTCCTTGTGTTTGTTTCATGAATAAAGTGAACTGGATGTACCATGGAAGTTGGGGCCTCGTCATTTCTATGAAAGTTGCAGAATGGTGCATGAATCCAAAAAGGTTTGACAAGCAGGTGTGCATACTTAGTGAGCCACACAGGTCCTTTCTGTCAGGCCCTGGTCTGTCATGTAACAGATTCTAAATGATAATAATTACACACCAAGGTCACTATGTAAAAGATGACCAGCACACTTCATGTATATGTAAATTGAGACCTAGATACAAGGTTGGTTATTATTATTATAACTATATGATAAATATTAGAAACCACCAAAAGCCTACATCCCATTTTCTCAATAAATTTAGACAAATTGCTTCAGGGCGTTCCATAAATTTCATGTTTATGAGAGGTGAAAGGGACTTTAAGCCACCAAACCTGGGACCCAGTGCCTGACTGTGTCAGATTTTGGAAAAGTTCCCTGAAGCATTCCAGATATATCACATAAGGGAAAAAAGGGACAAATGGACCATCAACCTGAAATCAGAATGC
Organism: Aulostomus chinensis; assembly: GCF_037954235.1. Lineage (NCBI taxonomy): Eukaryota > Metazoa > Chordata > Actinopteri > Syngnathiformes > Aulostomidae > Aulostomus > Aulostomus chinensis. Next base: position 8,573,777 of record NC_141332.1, on the reverse strand, counting down.
CCCCAGCCTATGGCTTTCACCAGTACTGAAGCATAAAAAGTGATTTTAATCCAGCAAGGCAAGCAACCACATTGTCTAAACATGATCTGAAGATCTTATAACCTGGATCATTTTCCTGTAAATTTTTAACCAAACTACATTCCATATGTACAACAGCTCCAACTTGACCTGCATCTTCCTGAAAACATTTATAGTTAGATGTATGACACACGTGACATATTAAAATCAATGTGCGCAAGAAAATATGACTAGGAAAATACAAAGACAAATTCTCACCAGAGTTGACAGAGATGTGCACTGCATGCGCAGATTCTTTCTTTAGCCAAAAGCTATAGGAGCAGAAACAGCCATGCAGAAAAACCATGGAAGCAGAGCAGCCCTGCAGCTAGTAACCAGGATTTGTTAGTATCCGACTCCTGACCCTACCATATGAGAGAGCGAGACAGAGACATATTCGCACTTTGCCATTTACACCCAGCTTTTCCTGCTGCAGCAGTTTAGCACGTTGTATAAAGTTCCACATTACAGCTTCAATCACCATAATGCAAATGCAATATCTGATTATATTTGCAAAATGATGACTGTATAATACTGTCAACTGACATTTATGATTCTCTTTAGGTGGAAAAAGTTGAATTACATTCTCACACTCATTACTTCAGTCAGCGTTTGTGTTGTCTTCTTGCTGTCTAATCATTAGCTGTTGTGCCTTTTCTCCTCTCCCTTTCCCTCTCTTCACCTACAGTAGTGTATAAAGTACATAAATTATATAAAGAGGTGATGAATAAAGAATCAAAGAGGTGCAGGCAGGCTGACTACCACGACTTCCTCTGGGGAAGCCTCTCACTATAGTTATGTCCTACTTCTTCAACATTCACAGAGAACCTAGCTGGATTGCTGTGTTACGTGGCAGAGACTTTGGTGGTATTTTCCCCTTTTAAACAATTGAATATGTTGTATCAAATATATTAAATGCTGACACATACTTATTCACAGCTTCACACATGTACATACACACTGAGAAAACAGCTGCTATCCAATCAATTGAGTCAGGAATCCTCCCAAAGAGGAAAAACAGCTGATTTGGGTTCATCTGCTGAGTTCATATGCCAGCTGTAAAAAGCACATGGTGTTCACTCACTCACCCACACACGCATGCACGCACACACACACACACACACACACACACACACACACACACACACACACACACACACACACACACTAATGAACAGGGGTTTTGAAGCATTAGCAGCACTAAGAGAGATCATTTTTTTCCTTGCAAATTCTCATATCAAACTGCATTTTTAACTACAGGACATGTGAAAACTGACCCCTCATGTGAAGTTGGTCATGCAAAATAACGAGAGACAAACAAATTCTACCCTAGGTGCTATAATGAGAATTAAGAAATTTTGCATTATGTAATGTCAGGAGTGTCTCTTTGCGTAATGAAGTTATGAACTTCGGCTACTTCCCCCCAGGAGTTGTACTAACTGGGCAATCGTGTATTTCATCGTAGCTGAATTGCAGATGGCTACCATAGTTCATGAAGTCATATCACTGTGCTGACGGATGAAGTGTGTTTTCTGTAACTATTATTTTGTTATTGTGTTCCAGGGGCTTAATATTGGATAGTATTCACCGAGCTAGGCTATTGCTTGCATATCTGTCTTGCCCTTTGTTAAACAAAGGGTCAAATGTAAATACTCAGAGTTTTGACCAGATTTGCTTGTATTTATTTGGACAGATCTCTCATGCAGCATGTTGATGTAATATGACACAGTGGTGCAGTGGGAGTCACTGCCCAGCAAGAAGGTTTTGTATTTGAAACTGCATGCCAGCAGGGACCTTTTGTGCCTGCATGGGTTCTCTCCGACTTACTCCCACAGACCAAAAACATGTAAGTTGGCTGAAACTCTGAATTTGCTGCAGGTGTGAATGTTTGCCTGTCTATATGTCTGCCTTTTTATGATCTGATGACCTGTCCAGGGAACACCCCACCTCTCACCTGAAGCTTACTGGGTTCGGCTTCAGCTCCACAAGACCAGGTAAGTGGTACAGATATTTGATGTATTTATTAGCAAAGCAAAGTAATATGCACGTGCCAAAAAAAAACAAAACTTGAATCGTACCTCTATGTATATCAGCACCTGAGATGTATGATTTATTTATGTTGCTAACAAAAAGGCTGAAAGCTACCGATTGAATTTGTTAAGGAATACAAACTAAGCCATTATGCTTCATCGCTTGGTTGGATGATAAGTAGGTGTTTACAATATATGGTAAAATTGTGTCCTCCAGTAGATAAATGTCAATACAATTTCTACCGTAGGACATGTGTCATCTAGGGAAATTGAGTGAATAGGCAAAATACACAGCAGTGAAATTATAATTTTCTTTAAAAAAAAAAAGGCATTATCTTAAACCTTGTCACAACTGAATATATAGAACAATTACCATATTGATTACAGATATTGATACATCTCTTTACCGTGATACACGATTTGGGCCATATCACCCACCCCTATTTTAATGTGTTTTTATCCCCCAGCAACAGCTGCAGTGCCTGGTGTATTTGTTATCATTAAAGAAAATCGTTCTTATTCTATGGTTCTCATTCAGTAATTCAATTTTATGCCAGATTAAGATTTAATAAAATGGCTCTTTCTAAAGGGTTTTTTAGCTTTAAGCTTGAGCAAGCATCTCAAGTTGACAGCTTCATCCACATTTCATGTAACTCCCACCAAACTTTTCCTCTTTCCTGGGCAAAATAAACCCCGCCTTTTCTGAAACACCAGGGTTGCCAGGCAACAGCAAAAGAAGCAAAAGCAAAAGAGGGCTAAGAGCAGAAGTGAAGAATCAGCAGTTGCTGCCCCTCAGGACCCTGCACTAATGCTAGGCTAAGGAGTACTCACACACACAACATACACTATAATTACACACACACATACTGTACTTTACTGATAGAAAGGATTATTCAAGGCCACAATCAAAACTACTACTTTTACCAGTGAATATGCCTCATGCTTGCCCACTAAAACAAGCTAAAATCCATCAGTCAAACCTGTCTGGCCTGTCCTCGGAGACCACCCTTTGGTCAGAGTAAAGCCTGGGCAAAGAGCAATGGCAGGAAACACAGACTTCTGTCTTGTCGCCTTGCCCCCCATTTGTGAGCTTCCAGCTGGAGTAAGTGCTTCAGTGGGTGCAAAGAAAAGACACAACACTCACTAAAAATAATCCTACTGTGAAATATTCATCACATCATGACGGAATATTCTTAAGACCGTGGCATTTTAGCTCCTGTGTGTGCTTCCAAGTGCACAGCCTGCTCTCAGGAATGCAGTGAGCAAGGAGGTGTCAAGATGCAGGAAAACAGAGTCTGAAGTGGTTACAGTTATACTTGAAATATGCTAACAAGAACTTGACCTTACAAGCCATAACTATCCTGGCCCATTGCTCTTTTCAAAGAACTTAAATTCCAGCTCCAGGAATTTGGCTGAATTACACAGTACTTGAAAATGTATTTATTAGTTTCCCTGAGAGATGCTTGGTCATTGGGCAAAAGCTGAAGACATTCAAACCTGGAAGCTGTTGACCTCTATTTAAGCGGCCATTGGGGTCCCCGACTGGTTGGGGTCAAAGAGAGCAAGAAAGAAAGAGGCCAAAAGAGAGAGATTATTCACACAGGTTGTGCAGTGGTCTAATATGTTCACTACCAACACAAGGGCCACTGATTCAGTACCCAGTTTTTCTGTACAGACACAATTGTCCATGTTTTCAGGTGGGAAGCAGAATGAAGTTGTGTTTCCTGGTTGGTTAGGGCACCTGTTCAGGAGGGAGGGGAACTGGTGGGAATAGCATAACTTCCCATGCTCTGTGTCCTCCTGATGTAACTCCTCGAATTTGGTTAAAAGAGGTGGTAGAGGACTCTATATGGACTCCTTGGGTCCCTGGAGGGGGTGGTTCCCTTCTTGTTAGGTTGGAAAAGGACAGATACCATTTGGTCGATGGTCAGGGACCAATTTACTTGGTCCATATCAGAGTAGAATTACTGATTTTATAAGTGACCAAAAACTAACTAAATGCTGGGTAGGGAAAACACCTCCAAACCATGCCAGTTTTGATTGGTTGGTTGTTTTCAGTTAAAAAGAGAATTTTACTATGTCTCAGCTGCATGAAGGCACTATAAACTATTTTCATGACATGTCATAGGAGGAAAATAAAGGAGCAATAAATCAAAATCAGAATCCCATTCTACATAGTGTCACAGCAACAATTCAAAGGCTCATCGACATGGAACAGGGACACAATTCATGTTATTAATTATATCAATGTTATTGTGTTTACCTTGCAAAGAAATGTAAACATAACTTGCATTTGGTCACAGTGCACAAGCTGTGAGATTCAAAGTTAGGTACTTAGGATATTGGTTGAACTGGGCCAAAGAACTGGGTTAATAATCTGAACATACTGCTGATGGCACATTTGATTTTTTTTTCTTTAGAACTATGTATTGTGATTGGAAGTGGATTAATAATTAAGTCAGTATACTATACAGTATACAGCTAGTGCTGTAACACACTGTAATTTTGGTCCCATTGTTAAGGATCCTGATGCTACTAAAGCTTTGTTTATGCTTCTGCGTTGCGGCGACGCCGTCATCTAGCATTCAAAGTTCTGCATCGAGGGAACGCATTGCTCTGCAATTCACCGCCAAGCCGCTAGGAGTGTGTGGCTGTGTCTTTGTATGGTTTTGGGGGACTCTTGTCAGATTCCTTGGTTTTCTTCCGGTCAGAGACAACAATGGCAATTGAGATGGAGTGCGTGTTTTTGGAGATGGAGCTCATTGATATTGAACAACAAATGTTGTTACTCCAAATGTTGAAGCGCAGGCGATGCAGAAGACGTTTGAGGAGGTGGTCTGTCCGACCACTGAACCAGTTGAGATTGAGAACAGGTTTAAAAATGGCAGTGTTGTTGTGCTGAACCGGAAATGATGTTCTGAGCAGACCGATCACAGTCCTTGACGTTCACGTCACGATGCATCGACGCAACGCGTAGTCAGGATTTTTTGGAGGTGCACGTCAGGCTATGGTGTAGGGTCCGCGTAGGGGTCTGCATTGACGATGTAGGTACGGCGTCACTGCGATGCCGAAGCATAAACCAGGCTTAAGAAAGGAAAAATATTCTTTTAACCCCAAGTATTTTTTTTTTTTTTTTAGTATTAGCACTGAAAGGTCCTTCATTTTAAAATGAAGATGTTAGACTCAGAAAATTGGACTAGTAGTACAAGATCTTGTTTTGTATCTTAATTAAGGGTTTCCAAACATATATGCTATTTCAGCATACTTCAAGTTCTTCCTCTCGTATGCCTCTTCAATAGCAGATTCCCACGCTACCGTTAGTTCAACGATGTATAGGAGTTTCTGGGAGGTTGACCACAGGATAAGGTCAGGCCCTAGAGTAGTTGTTACTATCTCTCTTGGGAAGACAAGCTTGTGATCCAGGTCTACCTGCATTTTCCAGTCACGGGCCAGATCAAGTAGGGTTGTGTTCTTTCTTGTCACTTTTTTAACTGGATGTTCGCCTGTTCTCACAAAGGAGGTAGTGCTTGAAGCTTTGTGTATCAATGGCGGGAAGGCATTGGTGGTGGGGTTTTTTTCCTTCCGGTGTAATTGCTTGCTGCCGCAAAACCTTGTTGTGTCTCCAGGTGTAGCGACGTTGGGACAGGCTGGTTTTGCATCCGGTAAGGATGTGCCTTAGTGTTGCGGGTGTTTGGCACATTTGGGATCTTCCCCTAGCCACTGGTGTAAGTTTTTGTGGGTTGGAAGGAAATCATACGTGGCTCTGATGATGAAGCTAAGTCTGCTTCCTTCCATTTCCCAGATACCCCACCAGGTTAGCTTACAAGGTTCCAGATTTTCCCAGCTGGTCCACTGCCCCTGCTTAGACTGTGAGACTGTCTTTGTGCATCTTTCTGCCTCCTTGTGGCGCCGACTTCACTTTGGTGCACTTGTACACTTTTATGAGGCTGCAGACAGGCAATTTCAGAGCACCTCGTCCATACAAGCCAACATTGCCGAGGCACCTTGGGAGACCAAGCCATTTCTTAATGTAGGAACTGACTGTTCTCTCTTCATAGACCGTCATGGGCCACATCAGACAGGGGCGCAGTCCAAGCTGCTGACGCCACAGTTTTAGTTTGCTAAGAAATGTGTTCTTGTCAATGGTGGTAAGGCCTTTGATGGTTTCCTCCCTCAGTTGGTTAATCTGGTCTGCATCCTTGGGGCTTTCGTTGTACCACCATCCAAACTCTTCACCAGCTTTTTTCTCCAATGTGAAATCTGTTGTTAGAGAGTTTTCCTCCGATGAGGTGGATATACTCCTGGATTTGCTGGGTTTCAACTTTGTTATGTTTTCATAAAGCTTTTCCAGCAGTTGCTTGGTGCATGGGACTGTCGACATCAGAGTGGTCAGGTCGTCCGTGTAGGTATGGATTGGTGGTAATCACTGTCCATCCTGCAGTCGCTCTCCTCCTACAACCCACTTGGAAGCCTGAATGATAACTTCCATTGCCATGGTGAAGGCTAATGGGGAGATGGTACACCCTGCCATTTTTCCCATTTCCAGTCGTTGCCATGACGTTGTGTATTCTGCCGTTGTTATGCAGAATTGAAAATCTTGGAAATAGTTCCTGACCAGGTCTGTGATGCTCTTTGGTATGTGGAATAGGTTGAAGGCTGCCCAGATGAGGGAATGGGGAACAGATCCAAATGCACTTGCTAGATCCATGAATAGTACATGTAGATCTTTTCCCTTTTGTTTTGCCGACTGGATTTGGTGCCATATCATGATTGTGTGCTCTCGGCATCCAGAGAAGCCTGGTATCCCATCATTCTGTACCGTCATGTCAATCAGCCCATTTTGTTTTAGGTAGGTTGTCATTCTTTGTACAAGGAAGATCTTGCCTTCTCCTTCTTCTTGTGTTTTGATCTGAGGTTTTCAGCTCTCTGCAGGCTTGCTGGGCAACCCTTAAGATCCGCCTGTAGTTGTTCAATACCTGTTTTTTCCTCCACTGAGGCTTTCCTCCATTGCTTTCTCAATTTCCATCTTTCCTTGACAAGTTGTTCAATCTCTTGTTGTCTTCTGGACTTGGGTGGGGTCTGAGTTTCTTCTTCCTTGTTTGTTTTAATCCAAATCTTTCTGTTCCATATGAGTAGATCAGATCACACATTTTCTCCAGTTTCTTCTCCATGGTTCCTTTTAGGCTGCTTAGGATGTTCTTCGGGTCTGCGTTGATTGTTGCCCACTCTTTCTTATTGCAAGATTTTGGCCATCTCACTTGATGTCTGTGGCCTTGGATGTTCTTCTCCAATGTAGGCTGTGGTTGGCTGGGTTCATTGTTGTCATCTGAAGTGCTTGAGTCGCTCTCAGTCACTGGGGTATTGATGCTCAGTGGACTGGGTTGGCTCCTGCCACTGATCTTCACTCAATTTATTTGGTCTTTCTCTTAGTAGATACTGGTCAATACAAGGTCCCGACTTTGTCTTGTTCAAGCACTTCTTTCCCTGATGTATTTTTAGGCCCCTCAGGGATTTAACACCACTCCATCTGCAAGTGCATGTTCAGAGTTCTTTTCTTGCAGCAGAAGTAGTCACCATGCTTATATTCTTTCTCGTCATCATTGTCTTTCCTGGGTTTGTTGCTGTGTTGTTAGCCAAGGAGTCATCTTCTGCCCCCACTTTCACAGATTCTAGGGGTGATTTTCTCTTTGAACGTAAATGTGCAATGAGGGGTGCAACTGTTCCACTTTTCAGTGTAATGGAGCTTGCTGCCATAGGGAGCGAGTCCATGGCAGCCCTATAGGGGTCTTTCCCTCCTGTCAGCTGTCTCTCCAAGCTGTCGCAAGGTCTTTCCCTTGTTGTCATCACTTTCACAGCAGTCACTGGTTGCCCAGTTTGTCATTACTGTTTCTAGGACTAGATGGTACAATCTCCCGTATAGTCAGCACAGCTTCTTGTTTGATGGTCAGAGTGGGAGAGGTAACCTTACTAGGCATTCCCCCTCTCTGTCTTTGCCTCTCTTCGCTTCCCTCGCAACGTAGCCTCCACTTTCTTCTGTCCAATCCAATAGTATCACCTCCTCATACCAACTGTACACTACCCACACAAAATCCCATACAGGGTGCTCCTATCCCCAAGCCACATGGACACTTGAACATCACATCAGCAATGGACCTCTAGCATCATTGGTTGGCATTATCATTGTACACCCTCGCCTGGGGAAGGCCCCACCAGGAGTGTGCTCCTCCTCGTGTGTGTCGAATCAGCTCAGGGCCAGGCACAGCAGCAATCCTGTAGGGTGGGGGAGCTAATTTGATGTCCGTGATTTGTCCCATATCAGCCTTGTATGTATTTCTCCAATAGGTACAGTTGCTTCACAGCTGCACAACAACCATCCTTTTTTTCTTTTTTCTTTTTGCTCCTCTCAGATCATTTTGCAGCCCAACTGGCATCCTTTCTTTTGATCCAGATCCAGTTGCTGCTTCGTTCCACCACCTCCGAGGTTGTCTTCAGGGCTTGTCAGAGTTTTTCCTCTCGCACGCCCCTTCATTAGCAGTTTCCCATGGTACTGTTAGTTCCACGATGTATAGGAGTTTCTGGGAGGTTGACCACAGGTTAAGGTCAGGCCTGAGAGTAGTTGTTACTATCTCTGTTGGGAAGGCAAGCTTGTGATCCAGGTCTTCCTGCATTTTCCAGCCATGAGCCGGATCAAATAGGGTTGTGTTCTTTCTTACAGCATAAATCTAGTATTTACAATCATTTACATTTAAAGTCAGTTGCAAAGAGCAAGGATCTAACTCCAGTCTGAATGTCTTGAAAATATAAATTTTTTGATGAATCTCCAAATATATACCCCCCCCCCCCATCTTGCAACCAGGTTCTGATCAATTTGCTTGATGTTAAACAATAGTTCACCCAAATATTGCATTTCCCCTTCAAGTACTCACACATATGTCTCTTGACCTTGCAGAGATGTAGTTTTTTTTCCCTTCTGCATCACATTTTTTGACTGCATAATGCACAAATACCCAGCCACATATATTTAGCTTGAGGCTAATGGCTACTGAGGGCTAATAACAGCTACAGCAACAGAGCAACCGCATAGCTGTCCACAAATGTACATCAACAAACCCTCAAGAGCATCATCTAGTATAATCCATGTCTTTTTTTATCAAGCCATATGCTAAGTAATCCACAGATACTTTGATTTAAGTTATAAACAACAAAATATCAATTCTCTTACACATTCACCTTGTGCATTCAGTTGAACTAACCCGTTCACACAAGCTGAAGAGGTAGTTTTTCAGCTTAAATCAAAGTTTTGTGTATTACTCATCCTATGGCTGGATAAAGAAGACACCGATTATACCAGATGATGCACTTGAGAGTTTATAAACAATAGTTTGAGTAGTTTGCTGTTGTTTTTTGATAGCTGTTGTTCTGTATTTAGAGTATATGCAGGGGGAAAAACATTTTTGTGAGCTTAAAACACGTTTGTGAATACTTGAAAGACAGATACACTTTTTTGGCGAAATATTGCTTTCATATATGTGATGATATAAATGAAGCTCCAAAAACAACAGGTGCAAAAAGGACCTAGTAAAACACTTACGGATGTCCAGACCAACACACAGGCCCTCTGTGTGAGCAGCCGGATAGAGCCGGTGCTTTGATATCATGCCCACCACATCTCTCATTCTACACACCACTCTGCCATCACTGCTGTGCTCTTCCCCTCTCTCTCCGTCATGCCCTGGTTTCCTCCCCCATCTTAGACTCTTCAGCCTTTCTTTCATTTGCTTCGCACCCTCCCCATTTTTTTTTCTAAATCTCCACCACTCCTCGCTCTCTGCTCAGGGCCATAAAACAGGGGCGAACGTGTTGCCTGAATGTTTGCTCCAGAATGTAGATTTTGTGTGTGTGTGTGTGTGTGTGTGTGTGTGTGTGTGTGTGTGTGTGTGTGTGTGTGTGTACTTCCCCATTTTATGACATGTGCTGTGACTCCAACACGATGAGATCTGGTTTCCATGACTACCGATGCCCCACTTAAAGCTCCTGCTCGTAAGTTTGTGTCTTTGCATGTTCATCTGTGTGTGTGTGTGTGTGTGTGTGTACATACATCACATGTTAAGTAAAATTAACATTTTAAAATTATACTTTTTTTTGTAATCCTACTTAATATATATTTAATCAAACATTCTGTGTGCATCGATACACAGCAAATGCATCCCTGGATATCTTTTGTGCATGAGGCTGAAAATCGAGGACTTCCACTATCTTTCATGTGTGTAAGCGCTATTTAATCTTTAATGCAACTGAAGTGACAACAAGCACACAGTCAGAACCAAGGGAAACATGTTTTCCACCACACATTCTCTTACCATGTCAGCTGGAGACAATATCAGGGAACACTATGGAATGGTTGGTATGGAAACATAATTGCTGACCCCTTTAAAATACTCTTACCACCACACATCATCTAGACTGAAGATTCATCAACAGTATAGTAAAGTATTTCTTCATTCTCTCCTAATAAACAAATGTATATTTTCAATGCTACAATGCGGCACTTTTGTTTCAACTTTCTGGCAGACATTACAAAAAACACTTAAAGGGAAATACTGTATAGCATAAGCTTCTCTGTAGCTTACTCTGTTGTAACTGTTGCGGTTGTAAAACAGAGGCTACATTGTTTTGAGCATCACACAATTCCTGCTGAATAATTTATTCAATTATCAAAATTTGATCCATCTGGCCTGATAACATTTTTAAGGGTTAATTTAAGTTATTCATCTGCATTTGTCTGTATTCAATTTAGTAAAAAGGTAACTGGAAGTAGCAGGCTCAGTTGTAGCCTTCTTATTATGTGACTGTAAAACAGTGGATAAATTGTTCTGAGCCACACACAGCACATGCAAAATGAGTCATTTCAATCTCAGAATTTAATCCATTTGGTCCAAAAACATTTGGTTTAGTGAAGAAGAGCCACAAAGTTAAATCATTTATCCACATTCAAGTTTGCAGAAGGCTAACTGAAAGTAGCTGGCAAAGCTAGTGTAAGCCACTGTGCATGCTCAGTCGGCATCCTCCTGGTACTGTTGGAATGTTGCCACAGTCACAAACTCCATATACTGTGAAATGTAGAATGATTAACCTGGCAATGCTGAGCTTAATGAGCAATGTGAGAGCTTGTTTGGCTTGAATGTAAGGGGTCCTATATATGCTCGCTATAGCGTGAAAAGATCCTAAATTGAACATAATATATATACATATATATATATATATATATATATATATATATATATATATATGGTCAGCACAACAAATGGGAGAAGAGAGAGGAAATAGATCTTGTTCATTTTCAATTCAATTGTTTTACATATTAGCAATATATTAGCAAGAGTTTTACAGCATTGAGAGCACAGAAGTCCATTTTTCTTTGTTGCCTTGCATTATCTACAGATCTGTAAGCGTCATACTTTACACATCAATTGCGTCTGCATACACCCAAGCTGATACATACACACATATAGAGGAAACTCCTCCAGTGTGGGTGTTCAAATCAAAACAAACGTTGATGAGTCATCTTTCTGTGAGGCTCAGTGCTGCTGAAGCAGTCCTTCTACAGCACATCTTGTATAGGGTGCTTGGCCTGCAAGTGTAAGGTTTTCTCGATGAGATAGCAGTGTGTGTGTGTGTCCTGTCTGTGAGTCCCATATTCTTTCACAGAACATGTTCACGAACTGTCCCAAAAGAGCTGCAAATACCTTTTTTTCTCTTTATGTCAGGATGATGTATTCTGCATTTTGGGGATGAAGGCAATCTGACTTCTGTTTTCAATTTTGTCTTATTAAGTGCATAGCTCTTTTGGGGGTACTGTTTTTCAAACTGTGACTGCTTGTTTACTTCATTTCTATGTTGTTTGAGTCTGCACACCAACTACATCGAGACAAATTCCTCACAATAAACTTTACCTGAATTCTGATTCAGAATAATTTTTCAATGTTATATTACTTCATTCTGCATTTTTAATTTCGTGTTCATGTTCAATATGTTTTTAATTTTACTCCATTATTTTGACAGCTGTCATGACAACTTATTGTGTAAATATTGTGTACAATCCGTCCATCCATCCATCCATTTTCTTCTGCTTATCTTGTCAAGGGTCATGGGGGGGTCTGAAGCCTATCCCAGCAGCCTTCGGGTGAGAGGCGGGGTTCACCCTGGACAGGTCACCAGTCCATCACAGGACCAACACATAGAGACAAACAACCATTCACACTCACAGTCACACCTACGGTCAGTTTAGAGCAGGGGTCTCAAACTGATCCAGTAAAGGGCCGTGTGGCTGCAGGTTTTGATTCCAACCCAGCAAAAGCAACACCTGATTCTACTTAAATCAATTAAGCAGTTTCCACACAGTTCATTTGTTGGATCAGGTGTTGCTTTTGCTTGGTTGGAAAGAAAACCTGCAGCCACACGGCCCTTCACTGGATCAGTTTGAGACCCCTGGTTTAGAGTATCCAATTAGCCTAGTCCCCACTTGCATGTCTTTGGACTGTGGGAAGAAGCTGGAGTACTGGAGAGAACCCACGCAGGAACAGGGAGAACATGGAGACTCCAAACAGAAAGATCCCGTGCCTGAGCCGGGGCTCAAACCCGGAAACTTTTTGCTGTGGGGCGACAGTGCTAATTTACATACAGAACACATAATCGAAAAATTATATAAGTTGATCGATTAAAGTTTCAAGCAAAACCATAAAATAACACTACTGCCAAATATGTCCATCCATCCATTCATTCATTTTCTTCTACTATTCCTCTGAAGGGTCATGGAGGGGCTGGAGCCTATCCCAGCAGCTTTCGGGCAAAAGGCGGGGTTCACCCTGGACAGATTGTAGGTCAATGGCAGGGCCAACACATATAGACAGACAGCCATTCACACTCACAGTCACACCTACAGTCAATTTAGAGTATCAATCAGCCTCGTCCCCACTTGAATGCCTTTGGACTGTGGGAGGAAGCCGGAGGACCCGGAGAGAACCCACACAGGCACAGGGAGAACATGGAGACTCCAGAAAGATCCCACTGCACCACCATGCCACCCTGCCATATATGTAAAAACAGTATATTTGCATGATGAGAACTTCTGCTGTGGGAGTACACATGTGTTGCTCTATTTTGAGCACAGCAATCCTTAATTACTGATTGTATCTGTATAGATAGGACTTAAATAAAAGATCAGCGTACCCCTGACATTGAGCAGAATGGACAAAACGTGTTGTAAAGTGCATTTTAAAGCCTGTTCCACAAATGGACTTTGTGACTTTATTATGTGCAACATGTGGTTAAAGTAACATGTAAACTTTCTGGAAAACGCAATTATTGTCAATCCTCCCCAGAGTCAGACAAGAGATATACCTTTCTCACTTTTGTGTGTCTTAGGGAGCTGCAACAGAGAACAGATGACTGCTGGATACCTTAGCATAATAAATGGTAATGGGAACAAAGTTTTAGCATACTTCCACTAAAATGAATCAAATACACATTTTTCCAAAATAGTCTTTGTCTGAAATACTATAACTATGACTGTGCAAAGTATCTGTTGTGAAATTATGATTCCAAAAAAAAAATTGTTTGATGACTAGAAGAGCAACTGCTAAAATCAATCATGGCTGACTTAATATGGGAGGATGAGAAGTATTACTTTGGGTTGAATCAACATAGAGAACCTTATCTATTTGACCACTTTTTATGGCTGTATGCAAAGACTTACGATCCACCACCATTCATTATGCTAACTAGAGGTAAGCCATCAAGTCTCACCTCCCAGCTGTTCTCACTGAGAGGATAAGGAGGTTTTCTTCTGGACACTAAGATCTTGAACCTTATCTGTTCGAACCAAAATACACTGAGGAGAAACCATAGGTTTTGGAAAGTAAGCAGACACAATGGACGTATGCTAATAGTTCCCACCCACAACCATTCATTCAGATGGTCTGGGTGTCTCAGCTCCCTAATGCACACACAGAGCAGAGTATGAATGTATATGTATCTCTCCGGCTTTGAGAAGGAGGATGGCAAATAATATTTCCCAAAAAACTGACAAGTTGATGATTAAAAGAAGAATGATTCTAATCTAATCTAATCTAATCTGATTGAGTACTTTGACATCTGTATGTAATCAGGGAAATGTAACAACTTTCCACTGAACACCTTATCTGAAATTTCTGTATATTTGATGGATGATACAGTGAAATATTTGAGACTTTGTGGCCAGGCACCCCTGTGACTTATGGGTTGCCAGCCATTGGCTTTGCCAGCTTCAGTTTGGATGCTTTTCTCTCTCCCTTAGAAAACGCTCCAACAGTAATAATGATGTAAAAAAAATAGCACAAACTCTCTCTCTCTCTCTCTCTCTCTCTCTCTCTCACACACACACACACACACACACACGCACACACTAAAACACGTGTCTGTTTCTGAAGGTGTTGCTATCGTGCTACTTTTAGCCACTTACAAAAAGGCAAAGTCTCTCTGTCATTAAAGAACGAGAAACTGCAGAACTCCTGTACAGAATAATATTAACATTATTTGTTTACAAGGTGTAGCTAAGCACAAATGTTTTCTATAAACCTGCTTGCCTTACACACTTCCTCTCTTATAACCAAGAGAAATCACTAATGTACTTCTAAAGGGAGTCTCAATGTCCCTGCTCCCTAAAAGTGGCACAAGACTACTCAGATCAGCCTGAGAGAGATGAAGAGCTTCTAGACAAAAAAGGGCCAAAGGGAAGTCTGTGTAAGAGCACAGATTAATACTAGCCTTCTGCCTTTTTCTTTATTCATATGAAAATAAGATCTTAGCTTAAGCCTGCCACTGAGGGTCTATGTTTGAAGCCCCACAGCAAGAGAGAGGGAGCTTCAAGGAACAGGGACAACAGTGCTATAGTTGTCTATGAAAATTAATCTCTGAGACCGAGCTCTTCATCAGGAGGAGGCGATGACTGAAACACATAGCCCAGATGAGAGGCTCCAGTTGAAGAATGTAGCAGTACAAGGATGCTTTTGAGAGATAACGCAATCATTTCAATACATTTAATTACATATTAAATCTTTTCTCATACATGACATGTAACATTTGTTTCCATGATAGATCTTAATCATGACAACCACTAGCAGTGCTTATACTGTCATACCACTCTAACTTCCCTTTGTGGTGACTTCAGAATTGTAGACTGGGGATGATAACTGTTGAAAATATCTGATATCGAAATGTGCCATGCTTATAAATGAGTCGGAATTGATGCTTGAGCTGGAAATGTTTTAGATACAGTATTTCTTGATGTTCAGCTCTCCTAAAAGATGGATTGGGAAATATCATTTCTCTATTAGAAAAATTTAGCAAAAAAAAAAAGTCAAGTAAAATTGCATATTCCATGTTGCAAAAATCTAACCACATTTGGCTCCATACTCATGAATCCTCCAATCAGATTGGGCCTCTTCAATAATGAAGAGTGCATCACGAAAAATTTCCAACTCCACCAGTAGACCATAACTCCCCCGGCAGTATAATGTGACTGAGGAAACAATTTGAAAACAGGGACATCACCTTTGAGCATCTCAAATAGTCCCCCTGCCATATCCCTGAGGGACTCTAAAGCCATCCTGACAACTGATCTTTCAGGTTGCCATAAAAATGTACTTATCGTGAAACAAAACTTAGTACTGTTCAGCTGATAACACAAATCGTGAATCTACTAAATCCCCTTCCCCCAGCCTTAAAAGGCCCACCAAAGGATGATCATTATTTTTCACACACACACGATTAGAGGTTACTCATACTGTCTGTTTGAAGCGACATGCTGAAGAGGCCAACTACAAAAAAAAGCCAAGTGTAATCGTTGCGTTTTGCCTTATATGGCAGGCAGCATTGCGCTGTCCACGGTGCTGAATCTGACTGTAAGGCTGGCACTGGGGAAGAAGGGGGGTCAGGGGGAGGGGGGGGGCGGTTGCAGCTAACTACATTAATCACACACGCGCTCGCGCACATGCAACACACACACACACACACACACACACACACAAACGGCGAGTGGCGATATGAGTCAGTGACATCCATTGATGAGAGGTGCTGCTGCCCCTGGGATCTACGGAGTATAGATGCCTAATGACAGTGTCCAGGGCCCCTCTCCCAGATTAACGGGGGGCATTCATTTATTACACTGCACCGGCTAAAACGCATACTTAAGAGACTTGAATCAGGATCAGCGGCTAGAACCACATCAGCCTTCAGGTTTAGATAAGGAGACTGCATGACCAGCACACACAATCACACATGCAGAGTGTGGCCCTCCGCGTTTAGACCACCACGACCACCACCACCACCACCACGACCACCACCACCACCACCACCACGACCACCACCACCATCATTCCTAATCACAATCATTACCCCAACTAACCTTTCATCCAGTCCAGCACTTGCTTTGGTGTCCATTTACTTATAGGTTCCATAACCAGAGCCATGGTGTCACAGTCTCTCCGAGATGAACAGCACGGGACTCGATGCGGGCAACATATAACGACCTGTCAGTCACATCTGGAATGACACGACGGTGGATCAGTGTGAGAATACACAGAAACGGTTGTCAGTTTAAGTCTCCCCATCAGAGCATGGCTGCCTGCAGAAACGGTGAACGGGATGCGGTGGTGCAATCCACGCGCACACACAGGAGACACGCGCACTCTCTCTCTCTCTGCCTCCCTCCCTCCCTCGCTCCTTTTCACTCTCTCTCTTTCTCGTGCCTTCCCGCCAGCAGCCCGCGCGCTGTGAGAAGTGGATTCGGTGGACGCGAGGGGATAGAGCGACCCCTCCCCTCTTCTCTTTCTTCCCCTCCTCTCTCGCCTGCCTCGCTGCAGCATCACAAGGGCCACCACTCATAATACAGAGCATGGAATGGTGCAACGCAACCCCCCCCCCCCCCCCCAGCTCTGCGAAGACAGATGATTTGTACTCAATTGGTGGAAAATCGACTACTAGGTAACCCACTATTTACAAACACTGGTAGCGCTTACAGAAATTATATTAATTATGATGTGTGAAGGTGGAGTTTTGCCATCAAGGATCAGTACTCATATCACCTCCCGGAGATGTACGTTACATTTTACAAGACAGCTAACTGTTAGTTCACCATCTTTACAGGAGAAAATCAGCATCAGTTGTCAGGCGGTCAGATGGGGGAAACAGCGGCCCCTGCTGCGCACCTGAGACACAGGTGACGTCATGGATTAAAGCGCCTCTTCCTATCTTTGCCCTCCTCCTCTCCTTGCCCCCCCCCCCCTTCCTCCTCCTCCTCACACAAAGTAGACGTTATTATCTCGCGGGAGCATTCATTAATTCATATGCATTCCCTAGCCCCTTACCGTGAATGCCTGACCCTAACCTTCAAACAGACAGTTAAACTTGTGGGGTCCCAGTCTTCAGGCTCCACAAGTGTAGTTAAGCAAGACACATCACAAATTAGGCCCACTTCATCTATTGAGACACAAAAAGAAAAGCAAAAGTTGGCTTTTCTTAAATATAAATATACTTATATTTTTTTCTTTTGACATGTTTTCTTTCCATTTTTGATCCTATTGAAGCACCAAATACATTAGATTAAGACAGGAAAAGTTTAACAATTTTAATATTTGACATTATAGTCAGATTTATACAAAATAAAATATATTCTCAAAAAGTCCATTTTTTAAAGAAGAAATAAAGAGCATGAGAATATGACAACACACACTGTAATTAAAAATGTCTTTATTGCTGATATATACATACAAACAAACGTGACACTATGAAGCACCTTCAGATAATACAAGAGCTCTACAAAGTAAAAATAATGACTTGAGAAGTCAAATGAAAATATAATATGGCAGTTAGTGCCTTTTTTGTCACTGGCAGGGTTCATTATGAGGGTCAAGATTTGCTCTATTGTGCTCCTCAGAGTTCAGCCTATGAAATAAGTCCTACAACTTAGAAATAAGTTAGCACTGTTGAATGTGCGGTTCCCTTGTCTCAGAGTCAGTGGACTTTTGTAGAGCTTTCAGTTAAAATGCTTTATGTAAGGTCTGTGTTTCACATTGGTTTAAGATATTTTAAGCTTTTGTTCTGCATCATAAAATATGTCAGGTGAATATACCAAACAGGGATTTCAAAGCGTTTGTGTGCCTTCAAAAATGGCAGCTGCTGTCAGGTGTTAAAACGAGGCTACGGAGGTTGCCGTGGACAAACCAGAGGAAGCTCAAAGTTAGCTGTGATAAAGTTGAAGTCATGGGTCCATAGTGTATTTTCAACCACTTATCCTGTTAAGGGTCGGGGGTGGGGTTCACCCTGAACAGGTCACCAGTCCATCACAGGGCCAACACATAGAGACAGACAACCATTCACACTCACAGTCACACCTACAGTCAATTTAGAGTATCAATCAGCCTCGTCCCCTCTTGATGTCTTTGGACTGTGGGAGGAAGCTGGAGTACCTGGAGAGAACCCACACAGGAACAGGGAGAACATGGAGACTCACACAGAAAGATCCCGTGCCTGAGCCCGGAACCTTCTTGCTATGAGGCAACAGTGCTAACCACTGCACCACTGTGCCACCATATCCTAATGTAAGTTCTTTCATTCTAATGATTGGATTTGTGCGTCAAATATCACAAGTTGCAAGTCTCAATTTAAGTTTGACACAAAGGTTATTTTCTGACAGAATATCCAGTGTAAAATTCCCATTGGCTTTAAACTGAAGGAATCCAGGGTGATGCTTTCAGTGTGGCCTGCAAAAATAAATCTTCCCTGTGGCATTGTATTTGACAGGGTACGATGATCAAATCTTAGTGATTGGTGCATTATCACTAAGTCCACTATGAATAAAACCTTGGTGTGGGACAATATGGGTCATTGTCAAAAGTGTAAAGCTTTTAGATGGCTTCCTCTTACTGCTGCTTAAGGAACAAAAAAAAAATTCTGTGAGGTACTTACTTAAACCATGGATTGACCTGTTTAATGGATAGCAAATAATACATTTCATAATAAAAATAACTGACATAAACACCATTCCTGGAGTGGGAGAGTAATCAACATAATACAGTGGATAAAATAATTTGTATAGCAGAAAGCAGTCACAGGGCTGGAACTGCCATACTGAAACTAGGACCTGGACTGCGTGGCGTTTCTGAGCCACAGATTACCAATATGTGCAACTTGCACTGTGAATTTTTGCGCTGGCCGGAAAATAGAGCCTTTCTCTGTTCATTGTGCACCAAGTTTGTGTCATTGTGACTATGTAAAGGTACTAATAAGGCTAATTTCTTAAAAAAACAACAAAAAAAAATTTTTTATAACAAAAAAAAATCTCACATAGCAATTTAAATAAAGAACAAAATAGTTCAATTAAAAAAGAGGTGCGGAAGCATTTGCTGCATTATACACTATGTTACACGATTTTAAACTCATCAGTCATTGGTTTCTGCGTTCTATGTGCTGTAAAAAAAAAAAAGGGGGGGTATTCACCACATATCAGAAATTATACAAACGGATTTGATATGTCTGTGATAGGCCAATATATCAGCCAACCATCATATCAGACAGGCCCTAATTGAAACAAGTGAAATATTTGACAGGTAATTTTCTACTTCAGTTTGGATTCCTGTTGACTATATGATAATGTACAGTGGACTCAGTTTGTTTAATCAATCAAAATACTGATAGTTTATTTTAAAGGAAATAAAAATAAAATGCAAAACATTATTCAAACATCTACACATGAAGCACAAATGTGCTTCTCCCTCAGGATCATAAAGAATCAATCATATCCCTTATAAATAGACTTCACACTAAGTAACACAAGCAACAGACAGGGCAACATTGTGGACAGAAATGAGAGCAAATGGGGATAATAATTGATCAAATTAAGTTACGTGAAACCTAGTTTATGGCTCGATGTCTGGTCAGAAAGCCAACATGTGAAGAAATTTTTCCACAAATAAGTTTTTGGTTGGGTTTGTAGTGTGTATTCTTGGATATTCTATGTCCATCGCTTTTCTGTAGAGGTTCAATAATAGTCTCTGATTATTAGTGAAGCAGAGATGTTTTAAATGCAGTTTAGAGAGCGGAACTTGTCACTCATATTTGTAACTGTATATGTGTTGTGATTTTGACGATACTCACAGTCTGCAGGCCACGTCTTTGTGGCCACACATCCATGCTACCGCTGGATGGAAACGAGGTGGCCATGCAGATCACTGCCAAGTCTCCGTATTTCTACATCGTCACCACTGCGCTTCTACTCATCCAGCATCAAAGAGTGGTGAGACTTTAAAAAAAACCCTGTTTATCCGGGGTACTGTAGGAGGTTGAAAGATAAGAAAGCTCCCAAAATATCAGTTCCTCTTTATTTAATAGAGTACAAAATTAATGTAAAACAGGGGCAGCATGGCTCAGGGGTAGCGTGGCCATCTAGTAACCAAAGGGTCGCTGGCTCAATCCTTGCTCCCCCCGGTGACCATACTTAAATAACCTTGAGCAAGATAGTGAGCCCCTTATTGCTCCTGATGGCCTTTCAACGGGCTGTCAACCCGTCCAGAGTAAACCCTGCCTTTCATCCAATGTCAGCTGAGATAGGCTCCAGCCCCCCATGCAATACTGCGGGGAGCAGCTGAGCAATAAAGCATCTCTGCAGCGGCCGGGTCTCTTCCAGCCTCATACCCAACAGGACATGATAGGTCTCTACTCCTAACACAGGAAAAAGCTCCCCTACCTTTCTATGTTCACTACCGGCTATTGTAAAAGTTTTGAAAGACGTTGGCCACACAGGAAGATGAGCGCACAAGCGATCATCCATTGGTTTCATCATTCTTGGTTTAGGGCAGTAAATTACAGTGCTTACAAATGTAACAGTTGTTTCAGTTTTTAAGCTTGTATTGTGTCCATCAGCTGTAAACTCCACTGTGTTGGGGGGAAAAAAAAAGAAAAAAAAAATATATATTCATATATAGTAGACCACTTTAGTGTAAGAAAATGAGCATATCTCTTCTCTCCCAGTGGAGAGTATCATTCTCAGCAAATGAGAAGAAGACTCCATTCAAGATTCTGCACAGGTGCATTTAAAATTTTCCACTCACTCAGCAACACAGCTATTGTAGGGCCAAAAAAGGACAGTTCACACTGCAAGTATGTCAGGGTTTCTTCTGTCTGTCTCAGATAAAATTAATCAATGAATTAAATAGAAATAAGCGACGGGGTTTAATCATAGATATTGAAAGACAGAAAACAGTTTTTTTTTTAATTCATTTTTTCAATTTTATATATAATTGTATATATGTATTTGACATGTCTACCAAGGATTAAAAAAAAAACATTTCACAACTTTTATTATGTCTTAATAAACAAGAAACATGAAATCATGTTCAACCTTTTTCCATCATTTCAGTATGTGAGACATAATCAAAAGTTAAAAGAAAGAATCCAAACATTTCACTCACAGGCAAATTAAAAGGCTATATTTTTGCAGGTAAAGTTAAATCTGAAAAACCTAAATATATCCTGTTAAAGGATACTTGGACATAGTCAGGTGTTTATTTTCTCATCCCCAGCTCCATGTCTGTGACCTCCCTCCTCCAGCTCCACACTCAACAAAGTCAACGGTGGGCGGGGCAGCAGCGCTCAGTTTTCAACCTCTCCAACTGTCACAGCCATGATCTTGAGCGCCCATTGGCTCCTGTCTGCGAACACGTCACAATCATGATTAGAATTGATGATCGGACGGTCTGATTTCATTGTCTAGCAACGGGGACTGGTGAAGAAATCTGCTGAATTAGAACGTTCGTCTGAATTTGACATAAAAATGGTAAGAAAGTGATTTCACTTTTGGCTTCAGTGTGTACCGTCATGTTTTTTATTCGTATCCGCTCCAAGTCAGGGTCAGGGAAAACAGCCGTGGCAGAGGTCGGGAAACAACAGATTTAAAGGAAAAGTTCAGCTGCAGCTATCCATTTGGGGAAGCTATGCTAAAGCTAGCTAGCGTCGACAAGCTGTTATGGCCGCTCGGGCCTGTAAGCTAACGTCTGCTGTTTGAGATAATAGACGCGGTGCTTACCCGGTTTGTTTACTGTCTGGATTTCCGTCCTATCGTGAAGGCAAATGCTTCCTTCATGGCCATTTTTTTTCCTCATGCTCATTCTCTTTTCTGGTCGTGTACAGACGTGACGTGCCCTCAATTTGTTTGCTAATTATCTCTATTATGTTTCCATATTGACTTTGGCCATGCGCAGTCAGCCTTCCAAAATAAACCTGCTGGATGCTTATTGGTCGCACAACATTCCCGTATGTGACATCTTCTGTGTTTAGTGGAAACCTGGAGAGACGTAACACTTTACCACCATTGTACAAAGAGGAAACACCATACCGTTACAGTATATACTACACTGTATATAAGGGCTGGTTAGTGCCACTACCCCCCCAAGGACAGAACACAAGGCAGCTGTTTAACAAATTGATGACACTAAAATCTCCATTTCCGTCACACACTGAATGATGCTGACAATATAGCCACGGTGTGTATTATTTCACCTTGTCTTTACTAGGAATGACATGGAATTTGAATATAGTTCCCTATGAAGCTATTAAATGTTATTTAGTTTTGATTACTACTAAACTGCATTACACTATTTGTATTGCAACCTTAATTCAAAGTCACACATGTACATACAAATAGCATATTGTATGTTACATTTGTAGATAGCTATTTGTTTGGTTGATGTATAGTTGATGCTGACACTAGCTGTGTTTTCAGCGACACTAATATTCCTGTCAAAATCAGAATATGAGATGAGATGACAGAACTTTGTCTCACCCCTCAAACAACAAGTAGTGCAAAGAATAAAGGGGACACAGAAAGATCAACAGGCACTGTGCTAATTTCTCCAAATGTTGGAACGCTACATGCAAAATTCAGTATCAGGAACATTACAGTTCCAGTCAGGTTTCTGAGAAAAGACATAGTAATAATTAGATGAATTGTGTGATGTTCTGCAGTCATTAGTGTTGACCTTCATTAAATACAACTTTGTTTCTCCTCAGTCACATTACCCAACAGTGTGCCAGGTGCACTGAGGCAGGATGAGTAGAAGCACAGTGGTGACAATGTAGAAATACGGAGACTTGGCAGTGATCTGCATGGCTACCCCGTTTCCATCCAGTAGCAGCATGGATGTGTGGCCACAAAGACGTGGCCTGCAGACTGTGAGTATGGTAAAAATCTGCACTCGTAATATGGACACAATGGAACTGTGGGTGATTAGATTTTCCAAGCATTTGATATATTGATGAAAGCTTAATATTAAAAAAACAGTGACCATGTTTGTGGCATATTAGAAAAAGCACAGTTAAAATGATCATACCATAAAACAAGAAATATCTATGTCTTCATGTTTGTCTGTAACCGACTCAACAACTGTTCATCTGATAGATGTCATCCTTGGCATGTCCATTCCTGGTTTGAAGTCAGGTTAGAGATGACAGGTAGAATGACTGAGATCAAAGTCAGAGGGAAGTTGTTTTTTTTATGTCACAAACCCTGGCCTCACCCCTCCAACAATAATTACTGCACTAGTAAAATCAATAATGGCTTTAACCCAGGGAGAGGGTAGACTCCCCATCCTAGTCTTGAAACCAGGTCCATGGGGATTCAAACATGGCTTTTGACCATGATGCCAAAGACCTTGGTGTTAAAGCCCATACTCAGTCATAGAGATTCCATGAAGAAGTATTCCATTTAGATGTTTTGGGTCTGGTTTCCTGCTGTCATACATTGCGCCTTACTGTCACACTGTTATGACTGTTTGAATAGTGCTATTGCTAACATTGTCAGTCGTATTAGAACAGCTTTGCTGATAATGACAAGTCAGAATGACTGCTGTGAAAAAAAGCCTGTTGGCTACAAATGTTACTGCAGTATATGAGACGAAGAAAGGAAATAGCATACGTGCGGTGAATTTTTCTGTTTAACGTGAAGTACATCTCTTTAACTGGATAATTTAAAGAATAGTAATAGTTTTTGGTGTCTGTCTTTGTCTCTCAGATGAACCTGCGATCGGTATTCACAGCTGAACAGCAGAGGATCCTGGAGCGTTACTATGATAATGGGATGACCAATCAGAGCAAGGCCTGCTTCCAGCTAATACTGCAATGTGCACAGGAGGCCAAACTGGACTTCAGTGTTGTCCGAGTAGGTCCATAGCAAGTTTATGTTAGATAGAGTAAGAAGGGAGATTGACAAGTCTTAATTACAATTGCATGTGTTTTCAATGAGAGATGTAATGCTATAATGACCCAGGTAAGTAAAAGAATGTGGGGTTGTAGTGAGATTCCAATTAGTGTAAAGTCATTATATATTGTCCTCACTTTGCTGAATTAGTCTCTGCATTATTTTGGACTATTTCACAATTGACATCACTCAGCTAATTCTTCTCCCTACAGACATGGGTTGGCAACAAAAGGCGTAAGCTGGCTTCTAAGGTAGACCAGAATGGAGGCATGTCCCATTCCTTATCCAGTCATGGACTTGCCGGGGGACTACTGTCCAATCACACATTAGTTGGAAATGCTCTGTCCAATCACAGCCTGGCAGCAGGGGCCCTGCTCCCTGCTGAAATGGCTGCAGCACGGAACATTCAGAATCGTGTGCACCTTCTCCCTCCATCGTCGTCTTTCCCCTCTTTCTCGTCATCATCTTCCTCTCCTTCCTCTTCCTCTCCCCTCAGCAGTGGGAGTAACCACAACAACAACAATAATGACGTCATACTGACTGGGATCTACTCTCTGAATTCCGTCCCTCGCTCACGACCAAAACCCACAGCCCCATCATCTCAGTCAGAGTCAGACCTCCCTGCACACCCAGCTTCGTCTTTGATCAACCAAACTCTGCAGAGCAGAACCAGCTCCAGCTCCGGCTCCTCACCTCTCCACTCCAAGCTTGTCTCCCTGTCTCAGAATCTGCCATCC
The DNA here is from genome assembly GCF_037954235.1 of Aulostomus chinensis. Lineage (NCBI taxonomy): Eukaryota > Metazoa > Chordata > Actinopteri > Syngnathiformes > Aulostomidae > Aulostomus > Aulostomus chinensis. Next base: position 8,548,665 of record NC_141332.1, on the reverse strand, counting down.
CTCACATCTGCCTCAGGGCCTTTAGTCTACACTGCAGTCAGGAAGGGAAGTCTGTCCCTTGGGGAGGCAGGGGTAAATGCAAGAGCAGGGGCAGTACCTCACAGCTGGACTAGGCAGTATGGTACAGTGCAAACTCACCCTTGGTCCTCCTCGTCCCAGTCACAGCTTCAGCCCAGACCTCACTCTAACCCCCAACCTCAACCCCCTGCTCCACAGAAGACTCGGGTTTCCCTCCCTGTCCAAAACTCTAGTCCTTCCTCCAAGCAGACACCCTGTATTCAGCGGGTCTTCACCTTATCAGAAAGAGAGGAGGGGGCTGGACTTGCATCTACTCCAAGGAGGCAGGAGATTCATAGACCATTGCTCCACACTCTGGACACCAGTCATAACTTCTCCATTGCCATGGAAACTGCAGATGAAGAAGACGAATGGCAACGGGAAGAGGAACTGGCAAATATGGCTGCTCAGAATCACATCCATGGGGAGCAGACGTCACCTTCTGCAGAGGGAGGAACTCATGCATTTCCTACGACTAGCACCAAACTCCCACCATTTCAGAGCAACACAAGTCTTCAGGGCAGCTACACAGTACCGACCTCACTTACAGGGGAATCCAGCTCACAGGTAAAAGGTTAACTTCAAAGGATTGAAGTTAAGTTAAGGTAAAATAATTTTTCCAGTGCTCCCATGTGAATTAAAAGACTAAATGTGTGTTTGCAGATTTCAGTCAGTGTGTCTGCTGCCCCCTGGGTTATCAGCAACTCCAGAAAGAGAACAGTGAGTCCTATCTCTCTCTCGGTATATATATATATATATATATATATATATATATATATATATATATATATATATATAATATGTGTGTGTGTGTGTATATGTATGTATATACACACACACACATATATATATATATATGTGTGTGTGTGTATATACATAGATATATACACACATACACACACATATATATGTGTTTGTGTGTGTGTACATATATATATACATATATATGTATATATATATATACACACACATATATATATATTATATATTATATATATATATATATATATATATATATATATATATATATATATATATATATATATATATATATATATAAACAAGTGTGATGTACTGTAGGGTTATCCCACATTTACAATGATGTTGTCTGGCAAATTATAAAACTAGATGTTGCTTAGCATCCATGTATGTTGTGTGCTCAGCTGCAGGATCGGACCCAATTCAGCGATGTGGATCTCATCCAGTTGAAGCGCTATTGGGATAGAGGCATGACCAGCTTGGGCTCTGTCTGCAGGGAAAAGATCACAGCTGCAGCAAACCAGCTCAATGTAGACACTGAAATAGTCAAGGTAATAACTTCACTTGGTGGAAGTTAAATTCTGCATAAACCCACTCTCAAAAGAATTTTAGCAAATCAAATGTGCTGGTTCCCTAGAGGCATCACATTTCTGCAGGATCACTGAAATTTCATATTGTCTGGTGGGGAGTTGAGGACATTTAGGAGAAGGAGAATACCAAAATTAATATTGTTTGGGCAAAGTTAAGTCGTCATATCTCAGGGCAACTGTAGGAATGCTGAGGGACAAAATAGGCTCTCAGTCCTAACACAAGCATGTAACCCACGACTATCTCACTTAGGACATGTGGTATAGAAGACATGTATTTTCCTGTAGAGAGATGTAGTATATCACTATTTGGATCATTTTAAATTCCTCTGAAATTATTACATGAAGTCGCTGCTCTACATCTTGTCCCGTTGATATAGACTGTTCAAAGAACAATTTTCAACAACTTTTAAGGATCAAAAGGGTATCCCCATGTTCTTAATTAACCAGTCAAAAGAATTTAAGGGGCCCTATCAGCAGAAGCGAAATATAATGGTCATAAATATATTTCAGCTTGTGTATGTCACATATACGCAGAACAATGAAACCAAACATCATATCTACATAGGGAGTGAAAACATGTTTACTCATGTTTGGTAATTTCATTCCAAATTAGCTACAAGCTAACACAAAACTTTGACATGATAATTTCTACTATCAATACTGCTTCTGTTGCTAACATTTTGTAGCATGTTCAAAAATGGGATATTCCAGAACATTTATCACAACAGTCTTGTAAAAATAACTAAATCATTATATTGAACATCACAGTGATAATTTAATGTACACATTAGCTCTCATGTTCGAGGTGATATCAGAGACATAATGCCTTTGACAGGTAGCCTAATGGAATGCAAAATTATCTTGAATAAAACCAGGGATTTATCCAATTTTGAACATTGATAGGAAGCCTTTGCATGTACAGAACTCTCCAAAATATATAAAATAGGCCATGTATAAACGCACTGTGGTGCAGAAGTGTTGCCTGTTCTAGAAGTTGAGTTCAATTTTGAAGTAAAGCTAATTTGTATGGGATTTTGTGCATTTAAACTCCTTTCTTACTCTTTTGTCCACACCATTGACATTTACGTGTCCTTTTTTAAAAAAAATTTTTTTTTTTTTTTTTTTTTGCTTTCTGGCTGGCAGACATGGATCAGCAACAGACGGAGGAAGTACCGTCTGATGGGTATTGAAATCCCTCCACCCAAAGGTGGGCCTGCTGTGTTCTCAAGCTCATCCCCTGAAAATGAATCTCCTGTGGCTCTTAGCCCTGACGAGGAACGGCTCAGAACGCCAGAACTGGGAGATGACTTGAATGATGGAGGATCTGTCTGTCTATCTGAAGGTGAGGCCTCAGATACCTACATTTGGGGATATTGTGATACCAGAAATTTGGTATTTGTCTTTTTTTTACAGCTGACTTTCTACGATTCAGATCTATTGTTTCTCATGCCCTCAAGTGTTTATCTTTGTTTTAATGCCAATGCTATGTGCCTCCTCTTCTAGATGGCACCATTGACTCACAGCATAGAGACGAAGATGGAACAGATGTGACCATTGCTTCTCCACTGGCTAATAATGTGGTACCTCATTATTTACCTGATACTACAGTTAAGCCTCATTAAAAACAGCCTCCTAGAAATAGTTGCTGGTTGAAGCAGCAGTAATGTGCAAGTGTAATAAAATGGAGTGGTCAGTTGGCTCATTCCACATTTGAGCGTTTGATCTCAAACTGTGTTAGCAAGTATGAACAACACTTTAGCAGCGTGGGTCACATATGTGACCAGTCACAGTGGGACATACATAAATCCAAGTTTTGTAGATCCAGTCCAGGACCAAGTATTAATTTCAAACTGTTTTTTGACACGCGGTACAGTCAAAGATAACAGGCATGTAAGAAGAAAAATAGTGATCAACTTTAGGTAACTTTAGGGCTAACACACACAGTTGGCATCTAAGCACATGTCACTAACCAAACTAAGACATTTAGGAGTCTAGTTTGGGTGAAAGAAAGTAGCTTCTATCGCATGAAACTCTTCAACAGTTAGTGAACAGTGGTTCCTGGAAAGGGTCATTTCTTGCTTTTCTAGGTCTTTGACCAATATTTCCACACAAGCTCTAAATGGAAAAACAGTCCCACAGGCAAGAACAGTCAGTTGAACCGGCATAGCTAAATCACTTCCAATGGAAATATATCTATAGTTGCATATCATCATACTGTTCAACAGTAATGGGCCTATTTACCTGAGACAGTAAACTACAGAAACTGTATTTAAGAAATACTGCATTTAACATAGGAATAATAGGGATTAAATGTCCACATTCGAACAAGGGCAATCTGATTATACTCCTTTTTTTTTTTTTTTTTTTTACAGAAGATCGAAATAATTGATGAGGATGAAGAAGATGATGAAGGTGAAATAGTGGCTTCTGATTTAGAGCAGATGCAGAGCCTGCTGGAATTCAAGGTGAAGGCACAAACACATACATTTCTACTGTGTAGAAGAGGCATGTTTAATTTTCAAAGAGTTTAGGTTCTGGATCAAGTTTTTGTTTTCCTTATTTTCAGCATGAGGAAGTGCAGTTCTTAGAAAATGAGCTAGAGAACCAAAAACAAAAATACCAGGAGCTTGCCAGCTTCACCAAGAACCTGCTCAGTGCTGTGAAGAATCACGATCTGGAGAAACAGCAGGTAATTGAACTAACGGTTGTTTTGGAATATCAACTTGACATGAAACACTGTCATTTTCAGATTCCAGTCGATTTGGCTTTTCAGCACCATAGTTCAACCAACTACCTACCGTCTACCCTAACCTACATTCTCACCTAAAAGGTGCTTTAAATGTACATAAATAGTTGTTGTAATTTACGACAACAGTGGCATTATTCCTGTCCTCTGTTCCAGAAGACAATACTCTTGTGTTGCCGTTCTTGAGAGGTGAGTAAATAAATTATTCTGCGGCCAAACCAAAGACAGGAAATAATTGCAAGTCTTCTTGACTTGAAGAATCACTGTTAAGACTCTGGGGTTTCCCACCTGATGATTCGAACCTTCCCTGTTCATGGGCCAGCCCTAATTTGTAACCTGAAATGCATCTGTGTGCTCAGGAACTCATTGCCAGTCTACCTCAGCCTTCAGACCAGGACTGGGACACGGTGGAGAGAGGAACTCTGCCTGATGTTGTGTTAGAAGACAAATCCTCTAACCACAATGAAACCCCGACACCTGTCACAAGCACCATTGGCCATACACAGGCACCAGTAAATGAAGACGTCCCACCAGTCACCATAAAAAAAGACGGTTCTATGACTGAAGTTACTGAGCCCTCTGCATCAGAGGAGCAAATGCAAGGAGCAATTCAAGAACAAGAGTGATACTCTACATCAGTTCAACTCAGCTCACAGAGATGTTACCATCGTCCACACAGAGGCTGGTATCAGACGACATGGTTTTACACTAACATACACAATCTCTGGTTAATCACGCTTCATGCCCAGTGCCTGTGGATTGATGCTTCACTATGACTGTTGGGCTGATGCCTTTTTTACTGCATATCATTCGCCTTCCTCTGGTCCAGTCCAGAGAAAATAATAAACAACCTCTAACTTATCTATGTCTGTGTCCTGTGTTCACTGACAGTTTATTCATCTTAGAGGAGGTATTTTGTAGCCCATTAAACTTTACTTGTGAAATTTGAATGTTCTGTATCTACTTACTGTCAGTCAGCTCAAACCATCCACTAGCTTGAATTCAGGCTGGCTGCATACAATTTAGAATTGATTCAAAATGGTCTCTAAATGTCAATAAATCAAGAGGGAACTCTTTGAGGTTTTGCTGCAAAAAAAAAGGAGACATATCCTTGTACCTCACAACACAAAACTTGTGTGCTTATTGATAGGAGAGAAACAGCTGGACAGCAAGTGGATGAGCTTTAAGCCTCTTATTTCCTCTTGTACAAGGGATGGACAGGCTTACGAAACACAGGCTATAAAACATTAAATTCTTAAGGTCAGAGGCTCACCACTAAAGTACTGACCGAGTGTACCCTGTCAACCGGAATTTAAACTTGTTTGTTCTAACATTGCCCATTTAAGCAAATAGTCCGTCATCCGGATGCATGTTTGTCATACACAACATGTCATACAGCATCAGGGCCCCCACGCGACCACGTCCTATCTCCCTCCCCTTCATCTCGAGATCCGCCGCTTTGGTTTGGACAGGGGAAATCCTTAACTGAGTTGCGTCATTAATACGTCAATAAACTCTCATTCACTGACGGTCAGGTACCACGGTAGCCGCCATATTCGCATCTATGGCAGGGAAGTGGTGCTGTCTCTGATCGTATGGTCCAGCCATCGACACCGAGCATTCCCGCACCGATCCCCTTAATCCCATCCTGATAGCGGTTCGCAGCCACGAAGCTTCCATCTGACCATCACAACCGAGCAGCCGGACTTCTGTTTGGGGAATACATGCAACGTGGAGTGGGGATATAGGTGGATTACAATGCCTTAGACTTAGAGAAAAATTCCTGGCACAAGATGGAGGTAAACAGCGTAAGCAGTGAGGTGAGATAATAACACGTCTTGCATATTCATTTGTTGAATATTGCTTCTTGGTTTCCGTTTGTCCCGTTAAGTTAGCTCGTCCTGGTTCAAGCTTATTAGCGTCACGACCTGCAGCTCTCCGCGATGCATGCTAACATGCTAGCTAATGCTAACAGCTGGTTAGATGATTATTTTTGTTGCATTTCCAGGATTATCAGTGTGATAACCGTCCGTCCGGACTTTCACCTTCATATCCCACATGAATACTGGGCTCTGTATCTGATAAGGCGCTGTCTCCTTTAGGTTGTTGTTGTTACTTACACTACTCAAGAGGAGTTTGCTTCATAGCTAGCGTACATATGTAGCATTAGCATGTAGTTAGCTTGCTAACTGACAGCTTGATGAAACTTGGATACAAGTTTACGTTATAAGTTCCCTCCGCCGTCTAAGTATGAAGAGCCGGGAAGTGTTTAATTAATCAGTTGGAAAGGTTGAAAATATTAATCAGCCATTCAGAGTTAAAGCACTACTGGGGACAGGTTTTTCAGGAGCACAAGTGACATAGCGTCAAGTGATGCTGCTATTAGCATAAATGTTTATGCTTCTGAATAATGTACATTTAAAATATGAACACTGTAAAGTATTCTTTTAACGCCATTATCATCATATATTCTTTCCACTTGACTCAAATATAACATTATGGAACCCATAACTATATTGTAAAAATGCGAAATTGCATCCTTTGGTGCAACCTATGACATTCTAATGACTCCAGTTATTATTTTCGGACTTTAAAAAGTCCATGCTTTCACGTGTAGCTAAGCAAACTTTACAACGGAACCTTCTTTGCGGTCTTTACACACTTCGCCTCCAAATGTTTCCTGTTCGACTGCTGATAAGACAGTTTCAAAGCCAGTAGAAAGCTATTGCAGCACTCCGTTATGACCCAGTCCGCTCTTTTTTTAAAACATGTTCTGAGAGTTTCAATGACATTGTATGGTTTGATAACATTGAAACATTCAGTGATTTCCTAAGTTTTGTTTTTATTGCTCTCATACCATGCCATGAGTACCCAGTGTAATCCATTCAACTCTGAATGAAGCACCTTGAATCTTACCTAGACAACAAGGGGCAGCACTGAGGTAAACATCAAGATTAGCCGCTTAAATTGGGCTAACCATTTAATCCACTTTGTATCACTTTTTTTTGACTGAAGACAGTGTTATGAGATGCACAGTGTATGGCTGTGTATCATGCTTTCCATTGGCAGAAAAAGGGCTCCTCTGGTGTGGGCTGCACTCTGTTCCAAGCTGGGATGAGCCACAGCAAAGGTGGGAGTGAAAATGTATGTGTGAATTATGACACAAGCACTCCTTTAGCTAGGTTGAATGTCACACTTCAGATGCACCAAAGCCAAATTTCACTCTGTTATATGTTGCTCATTCAAATGTTAAATATCATAGTTTTTAGCTCTGCAATATTGTACGTATTGTTGGCCTGTGTTATGTGCATTTATGTGAGTGTGCTGGTGGCTCCACCCACTGAGTGGGCTTGCGTAGGGCTATGACTCATCCCCTCTTCTGAGGCTTGATGGAATTCAACACACACAAACACACCGGGCTGAATACATCACACAGGCTGAGCTTCAGCTCTGAACTCAAATATGCAGACCCGATAGTACAAGAGCGGCTGGTTAATTATCTAATTTAAATGCAGATACAGAGGTATCTACTAATGATTAAATAATGTGTTGCTGTTTAAAAAAGAGAGGCTAAAACATATTGATAAGGTATGTTGATCGGTATTTTTAAAAAAACAACACTACCATCGCACTGAACTAGAAGAACCAGGGCCTAGTTATTCTCAAAACCATAAATTCTGACTACAGCTCTATCAAACATCCCACTCTCCAAGCCATTCAGACATGTTATTTTTGCTCTAGCTGGGGATTAAGCTAGAATGCTAATAATGAGGGGCTTTGTAGGGACAGGATGAGAGCTGGGCGGCTGGACATGCTTAGGGTATGGACTCCATACTCTGTGACAACAAACAGAGATCTAAGTTGGAAAAGTGCAGATGATATACGTGACTCATTGAGTTCATCAGTGGATTTGTCTGTCATACATGTGGGCGTGCAGCAGCTGCAGTCCTGTTCAGCTGAATGCTGGGATGCACAAGCTTTATTCCAGAGTTTACTGCTTCTGATGAACTCAATTGTTTTGGTTGCAGGTCAATGGACATCAGATCATGGATGAACCCATGGAGGAGGGAGAGTCTTACACACACTGTGTAAGTAATGATTTAAGTGTATTGAAGATGTCATACTTTTGTACTTGTGTTTTTAACCCACTTGTTATTGTGTGATTTTTTTTTTTTTTTTTTTTTTGGTAGGATGAAGGGGCATATAAGGAGATACCTATCACTCACCATGTAAAAGAGGGCTGTGAGAAAGCTGATCCATCTCAGTTTGAGCTGCTCAAAGTTTTGGGTCAGGGATCTTTTGGGAAGGTGAGCACACACCCTTCAGCAAAATCTAACCACTCTATTGCTGGATCATACTCAGCATATTTCTTCTGCTCTTAGGTGTTTCTTGTTCGGAAGATTGTGGGCCCAGATGCTGGTCAGTTATATGCAATGAAAGTTCTAAAAAAGGCATCTTTGAAAGGTATTTCGACTCTTTGTTTCTCTTCATGAAACTCAAATGGATGAGCATGTTATGTCCTTAGTGTTGGATTTCTCTCATTGTCTGTTTTGTCTTCCAGTCAGGGATAGAGTTCGTACGAAGATGGAGAGAGACATTTTAGTGGAGGTCAATCATCCCTTCATAGTGAAATTGCACTACGGTAAGAGAGGTCAAAATCATAAAAGTTGGAGATATTATGAACAGCTCTCGACACATGCTTAAACCCTAGCCTACTTTATCATTACAGTTTTGGCTGTGCAACAGTGGAAAAGTTGTTTGAGCATCACACAACCCCTGTGAATTGAGTTTGAATTTGATCCATTTGGCCTGATAGCATTTGAAAAGTCAAGAAGCTGAAGCATCATTCAATTATTTATCCATATTAAAGTCAGCTGAGGGCAAACCAGAAGTAATTTAGCAGGCCTCCTGTATCTCTGGTGCAGAAGAATGTCACCACATACACAAACTCCATACACAGTCAAATTTAGAGAAATCTTACAATGAGGTTAATAGTATTATATGAACTCATCAGATGTTGGCTTGAATATATGGGACATTCATTTTATATTTGAAAGTCCTGCACTATACAGGGTAGCTGTAAAATAGAATTTAGTATAAGCGGATTATCGGCACCTTCATATCATCACAGATTGGAATATTTTTAGTGTCATTACACAACATCAAAGTGGATTATTGAATTAGTTGTAAGATTGTATGACATTAACAAAAACACATGGCTTCTGATTGAACTGCAACTATTATTGTCTTTATTAAAATAATGTGCCATTGAACATATTCAATGGCACATTATTTGTATGGCACATAATTATGTTCTATTATTCATTGAACCATATGTAGAATGTCAAAAAAATAGAAAAATGCTCATGATAATTTCCCAGAGCTCAGTCACAGGTAGAAATTGATTCCTTTGTAAATGTGAAACCACTGGAAACCATGGATTATCATAACTATTGCTGATCAATTTTCCATCCATCCAAAAAAATTACTTAATTGGTGTATGCGAGCTCCAGCGTTACACAAGTCACCAGTATGATCAACTTGCAGACCGCTTCTGTTTTTTGTTTCTTCCACAGCCTTTCAGACAGAAGGGAAACTGTATTTAATACTGGACTTTCTCAGGGGAGGGGATGTATTCACTCGCTTATCCAAAGAGGTAAACTCATGTCTTGTTACCTCAAATCTCATTATACTTTAAGCCTACTTGTATGTGTATACCCTGTTTGAAAAGCAAAGTACAGCTTGTTATTTCCATTCAAAAGTGCAATCTGACTCTACCTCTAAACGCCTAGGAACACAACTGCTAATGGAACAGGTGTACATTTAATATGCAGCATTTAATTTAGTTTGTAGCAGCCCGAGTATTGCCAACTATTTACCTCCCCTGTTTTTGTTTGCATTTTATTCAAATGATGACTTCAATTCCTCCTGGAAATGAGTGCTTTTTTGCTTGTAGATTATTAATTGCCTCTCTGTATGAGGCCCTGATCAGCTCTTAACAACTGCTTTTGCTCTGGGAACTCAAGCAATGTGTGACTGTTCTCTTGATAGATCTCATGATGAAAGCATGTCTCTGAACCAAAGTAATGGCTGCTGGCAATGTCGGTTCAACAACTTGCTGGATCTGTTTGAAATGTTAATATTGTGAAAATAATATTCTACTTTCTCTGTTTGGGGTTACCGAGGCTTCATATTGATATTTTTTGTTTTATCTGCTGAATTTCTCTCCACTTCTGAGTTCAGAGAGTAAATTTGTCCAGTTCTTATCAGGTTATGTTTACAGAGGAAGATGTGAAATTCTACCTTGCAGAGCTGGCCCTGGCCCTTGACCATCTGCACAACTTGGGCATAGTTTACAGAGACCTCAAGCCAGAAAAGTAAGAGTCCAAGGCTTCACCTTCACTTTTGAACTTTCCCACTTTTAAACCTATATCAACATCCCTCAACTCAGAAAGGACATAAAGAGCTTTCAGCTCCTTCTCACATGTACACAGCCTCTCATGACTTTACACCTCCTCTGGCCATCACAGCTTTTTAAAACCATAATGCTGCAATCTACTTCTTTCCTAAATGGAGGTCTCAGATTAGCAATTCTTTTGAATGCACTACAAGTCCACAGTTGAAACCTCCTAAAACCAAGCTTTCTCTAAACAAAAGATTAACCACAGAATTTTTAAATTACTGTCTGGCATTACATCAAATGAGCTCAAGCTCAACTGAATGTGCTTTTGTCTTTCAGCATCTTACTTGATGAAGCTGGACACATAAAGTTGACAGGTTTGTCTTGATTATTTTGTTGTGTCATTGAATTGTTAACAAGTAAGGGTAAATGTTAAATGAATCACTACACCTCCTCCTATCTAGACGCTGACCTTGCTGCACCTATTTTTTTTGTTTGTTTGCCAGAGAACTGGTGCAATTACCGGATGTGACTGTTCATGTACCTGTTTGTCCTAACATTTAATATTATGATACTACTGTGTGCAGACTTTGGCCTGAGCAAAGAGTCAGTAGATGCTGATAAGAAGGCTTATTCCTTCTGTGGTACGGTGGAGTATATGGCCCCTGAGGTGGTCAACAGGAGAGGACACACGCAGAGTGCGGACTGGTGGTCTCTGGGAGTACTTATGGTACACAAACTTGCAAAACCCTCCACACTGGATAACCTGTTTCTATTTTTATTGACAATGATTTTATTTTTGTGTGATTTATTGTATGTTTGCAGTTTGAGATGCTAACAGGGACCTTACCATTCCAAGGAAAGGACCGCAATGAGACCATGAACATGATTCTTAAGTGAGTTATTATGAACTACATGATTATGGGCACATTAACACTTGCACTGAAATACTGGGGGAGGGGGGGAGGCGCTGTGATTTTTCTGACTGATATTGAAATTTGTGATTATATTTTCTCTCTCCAAAATTCAGTTCAATGGTCAGTGTGTAATAGTTTGAAAATGTGATGGAGCACCACAACGATACCATCAAACCATAATTGCACTACATTGTAATGCAAGAATGATAGTTTGAGATTTTGACTCAAGAAATTGATGCTAACTCTCTTTGATAAAGTAGAAATAAGAACAAAAATGTAAAAAATAAAAACAGGTAGAATGTAGAATAACAAAAACGTAGAAAATGATAATTAAAACAAAAAAGATTTGTGAGTTTGTCCTCATTCTTGCATGCCTCAAGTATTGTTTTTCCATCTATAAATGACATGATTAGCACAAATATATTTGTCAACAATAACCGATATGGGCCAAAGCACAGAATAAATACAAGACAACAGATTGAAAAATTAATGGGGCAAAAAAGGCGAGTGGATACAAACGTGTCTTCAGTCTTTAAACTAAACCACCCCTGCTCAAACATGGTCAGTAACGAGCTAGTTTTAACGTCAGTTTTATTAACTTTTCATGCTTGTCTAGCTGGATAACAAGCAAACACCAGCACCAGACGAGCTTCCAGAGGGACGTTACGTCTCGTCACTTTAAAACGGGACAAACCTAGGATTCTGTAGTGACTTACCCCGGGGACACACCGGAGGCGGAAGCGCTGCCAAACATAATTTCCCTTGCCAGGCGCCTGGCGGTTCACACCAGAAGCTCACTTATCCGCGCCAGTCAACAAGCTATTTTAATCCTCTCCGCATTTATTATCACGTAAAGAGCAGTTTTTTTAAATTCTGGATAGGTTTACAAATTGATGAGGTTATAAACCTATCCACGTCTTTGGGCGGCTATAGTAACGAGTTTTTAATCAATCGGGGTGTTGTAGTTGAAATTTGCTTTATTTTGATAGCTGACCGGATGCTTTATGCCGTTCTTGTCTCCGACTTCCTGTTTAACTTGACAGATTCACTCGTGGGTCGCGGAAAAAATAGACTAGATGCCGAAACGATCGTTGCAGAGCGTGAGCCGGCCGCGTCGCTCCGCGCCGAATGTGAACGAACGGATCTGTTAACATGGGGCGCCGACAGCAAACCTGGTGTGTCCCCGGGGTTACCCTGCTGTTCAACTCCCTTCCTCATCATCAAGGACTCCGACATGTTTACGTTTCAGCTGCTGAATCGTAACTGTGGTGCTCCCGTTCCATGTCATGTCATTTTTACATAGCTTGCAGCTAACACACGTTCTTGATTTATTGAGCGTAAAATGCTCCCAGACCTTGGACGACTTAGGTCGTACCGGTGTCTCCGCCTCCTACATGGTTCAAAACAACGGTCTCTCCTGTAATTCCGCTCCGCGCTCAACTCAGCTCAAATAACTCCGCGACATTGTGAGTGACATAATTGTCGCGCGACACAACGAATTGGTAATGAAAATCGTTGCCAATACTTTTAATAATCGATTTTTATCGATTCGTTCTTGCAGCTCTAAAGTATTTGCTTCGTTCACCACACTTAACTCCATGCATGTCACTTCATAAATGGAGTTGACTTTTGCTCAGCGATATACCAGAACTCCAACAATTCGTCACTTCAGCTGCTCTGCCATGATGTACTGGTTTCATTTGGGGCTCATTTTCTGGATCGCATCCTCCTCATCCCTGCTCTTTCCCTGCACGTTGCAGCCAGGTAGTGGAGCCACGAAGCTCCACCCCCACACCACCACCTACACAGAGCAGAAGGAATCTTTCAGAGCTGGATTATCACCAAGGGAAACATATACCTTGCTTTATTAGAGCCTTAGTTTAATAGAGCAATAAAATGATGAGCTGGCAATTTGGAGTCCATGATGTAGTGTCTTCTCCTGTTCCTGGCAGACTGCACTGTTTGGTGAATAGTTGTTTTTGGGGATACAGTGTATTCAGTGGCCTTTGGACAATTCTGATGGCAATGGCTGATACAAGAGGCGCATGTGCTTGTGATTGGTTAGCATCACTGTCTGTCACATAATAAAAAAAACCCTAGAATGTACCTAGAATGAAGACAGCCTTTGTGATTGGCAAATCATGTCTCAAATCGTAATTTTGATTTCAAATCTATAATTGTTCAGCTCTAGAATGCCCCATTCACTATCATGATTCTTTCTCATTCCTCAATTAAAATTTAACCAATGATTATTTCATACACTTGTCTGTGACGCTGTCCAAATAGTTCTCTGACAAGCTCTGATTAATTGCCCAGTCCTACTGTGTACCATGTTTGAGTCTGATCCCCCCCCCCCCCCCCCCCCCCCCTGGTTGGCTTATGCCCACATGAATCTTGGCCTGAGCACACTTGCCAAATCACTGAGCTGTATAAGTCTGGATATTTGGTTGGGAATCTCACGGTCAGGATCACATTTCACCACAGGAGCAGGACAAGAGTACTTTGCGGGATGTATGGGAGTGAAAATCTCATGTTGTCAGACTCCAACTGTAGACACACAGTACCAAGTGCTGACAAGTTTGCATCAAAAGCTGATGGTTTATGATGTGCTTTAACTATGATTGTCTAGCAAAAGACAAGCCGCACATGTAAGATGATGTCGTTCTATTGTCTAACATTACTTGTACTTCTGGAAAGTATTTTTCAATGTACCTGCTTGTGTCTAGTCACTCTCACTGTGTGTACAACCAAAACACAAGTGGCCACTGTCCATATGCATGTGCCATGTACCATACTGACACCTACATCTTCCAGCCGTGCCAGTGATAGGAAAATGAACTGTACCTGGGTGCTGTACGGAGCGATCACACTAGTCAGACAAACCATACTGTAAATTTGCTAGGGCACCTGAGGAATCATGCAGTGTGACTAGGCCCTAAACCATTTGATGCATGAAAGAATAGAAGTCTGCCCTGATGAGCATTCTCCCGAGCAGTGACTTGGATAGGAGCAAAGACAACAAATATTATGTTTATGTTCCCTAATTTAAAGGCAGATTAGCCATGTGAAATAAAGATTACGTCACTCAAGTGGACAACGCTTTGTTACATTAGAGAGGGAGAAAGGGCACTACTGGTATCCCTTAAACCATTATTTCACACCAAAATTAAGTAAAGAAGGGAAGCCAACAGGGAGGAGCAGCAGCTGGTGAGCCATAGCAATGCTACATCAAGGGCAGTCAACCTTGGAGAAACACTGCTGATATCTAAAGCTGATTTCCCACTGGTGGAAAGTCTGCAAACAGCTTCTACCAATTGTTTTTTGGGTTGTTTTTTTTCTACAGTGGGAAAGGGTATGGATATAAACACAAAACAGGTCAATGTATTAAAGTAATTTGCTTGCTGCTTTTGGTGTGATGCTAGGATGTGTACCATCACAACTTTTTTGTCATCTCAGCCTCAAATTCAACCCATCTGTGTTTAAGCAGTGCACCAACATCTTAAAGTTAGTGTTGAGTTTGTAGAACAGACTGGAGTAAAGGTATGGAATAGTAACTGTTGAAACACTTCTGCTGCCCTCCATGCTGCTTTCTACGATACTGAATTTTAAACGTGTTTTCCGGCCCATTTGAGACTTCAAATCTAAAACACCCAGAAATAAAGAAACAGAACCACAACTGGTCCACATGTGCTGGCAATAGGAATGGGGTACATTTTTTTAAGCTTTTATCTGGTTTTAAATAACCCCCACATACACATATTAATTAATTTTATTTTGCCCCCCAGAGCGAAGTTAGGAATGCCTCAGTTCCTAAGTTTGGAAGCTCAGAGTTTGCTGAGAATGCTGTTTAAACGTAACCCGGCCAACAGACTAGGTAAGGTGTGTGTGTGTGTGTGTGTGTGTGTGTGTGTGTGTGTGTGTCAAAAGAACTGAGGAGGTGGTTCTCACATTGGTTTAGCTTCAGCTTGTTAACATCTTGGCATTCATTTAAATCACATCCTGAGCAAGAGAAAAATGTGTGAAGGTGTTGGTCCTTTTGAAAGCAGCAAAAAGATGATGGTGCCAGATTTAGTGAACCAGACTGATCTGTGTGTTCAGGGGCCGGCCCCGATGGAGTGGAGGAGATCAAACGCCATGCTTTCTTTTCCACCATCGACTGGAATGTGAGTGCCCAGACACACACACACACACCCCTCCCATTTCTCGCTGGCCCCACACACACGCACGTAACCCTCCAGCTTCTGTTGAGGATTCACACCTCAGAAACAGTTGGCTTAGTGAGTTCTGGCTATCAGTTTGTATGTATGCTTCTGGGCAGAGTGCCAGTCCTCACTGTGTGTGCACTAATAGCTCTGTGTGAGTGTTTAAGAGCCAGCAGGACACCATTGGCTGGATAGAGCTGTAGATGGATGGGAGGGCGTTAATCTGGGATGTGTCTTTCACATATGGTCACATACTCCACTCAGCCTGCAGTAAGGTTTTATCTGTGACATGTATGTGGGTTTTCTGCATGTGTGTGCTTGTCTTCTCCACTGTAGAAACTGTACAGGAGAGAGCTTCAGCCCCCATTTAAGCCTGCAGCAGGTAAACCAGATGACACGTTCTGCTTCGACCCCGAGTTCACTGCTAAAACACCTAAAGGTAAATCCACTCACAGGCTCTGTGCACATCCTTTAACTTAAAAAGTCTGTAGCCGTACAAACAGCAAGTACATACAGAATCTTCTTGTAACAGCAAAATTCAGTGGGCAGTTGTATGTTCATGGTATTATGAAGCGTTTTTGTGTATTAAGATTCTCCAGGTATCCCTCCCAGTGCTAATGCCCACCAGCTCTTCAAAGGCTTCAGTTTTGTTGCTCCAACACCAATGGATGAGAACAAGAGCTCATCGATGCTCAGCATACTCCCGATAGTTCAGGTGAACCATTCTTTTCATGCGATCACCAATTATACAGGTAAAAGGTTTGGTGTTTTCGTGTAAAACTGTTAGGAATTTGAGAAATCATAAATGCCCCAAACCCTCCAAAGTAGAATAAAAACTCTACATTACTTCTCAGGTAGCTTTGAACAGCCATTGTTCCCCTGTAAGTACAGCTCTGCCTCAAATTTCCAAATAAGACGCTCTGTGACAGTACAAAACAGACCAATGTGAAAGTGCCAGATGTCTTTTTTTTTTTTTTTAAGGAAAAAAGGGTATTCTCAGCATCAACTCAAGGCTAAAATAAATGTTCCTAAGCAAGGTAGTGAATGACTCTTAAAATAAAAGTATATCGTGTCCAAAGTGCAGGAAGGCAGACCAAACATAACCACAACATAAGAAGGTGAATAGGCGAAGGTTTTGGCCATAAAAGATAGAAAACCACTTTGATCAAAGACAGAAGACAAAGTGTCCATCAATGAGCAATTAAGAGGAGGCTATCTAGTAGCTTAGTGTGAGCCAGGATATATCATTGAGGGAAAAAGTCCTTTTTACATTACTTTATTTGATTTTGACTTTATTTGTTTGAGACATTTGGTAGTAAAGTAGAGCAGGAGAGAGAGGATATAATGTATCAAACCAGCGGTGAAATGTGATGGTGTGAATATTCAAGTCTCATGATGACTTGTCTACACTACAGTTGGACACCTGGACTTAATCAAAGGAGACCTAGCACTCTTTAGCCCAGACATGGTATCCCCTCTGGTATGCATCTTTTTTGAGAAGCGTTTCTTTGATGATGAATCCAAACACACGTCAAACCTCAAAAGACTGATGACTGTCACAGATTTTCTTCCATATCCACCAGCCCTCAACCTAGACTGACATCACAAGATGTCATGCAAATGGACTCATCAAATCTGATTTAGATCATGTTAGTCCACTGGTAATACACTTAACTCTACAATGCATGCAAAAGCTTTTATGATCCTTTTCCTTCAATGGCTGAAAGTACTGTGAAGCCATCAGTGCACCCAACAAGTATAGTTGTCCCGAAGTAGATAAAACAACCTCTGATAATAGAGCGGCGACGGACTGGCGACCCGTCGAGGGTGTACCCCGCCTCTCGACCAGTGTCAGCTGGGATAGGCTCCACCCCTCCCCTGCGACCCCTAACAGATAAGCGTTACAGAAAATGGATGGATGGAATCTCTGATAATATTTATTGGAATACTCTACTGCCATCATGACAGATAATATGGTCATGGCCAGCAATGTGGCTGCATCAGTTCAAGTACCGTAATATCCAGATTCTAAAGTGCACCTGAATATAAGCCGCACCAGCAAAATTTAGGGGAAAAAAACAAATGTGTACATATACAAGCCGCACTGGACTATAAGCCACAGCATATTCGTGAACAGAGGGGATTGTCAGGAAAGAGATGGCTGTTTGGGGAAGCTTCCCATTTATTAACATTTCCTACAAACAACAAGTTGCATATATGCATAACTTATTCAAGTGTTACCATTTAGTGCAATAGTACGGAACATGTACCGTGCTGTGTAAACTGTACTGTATCACATGATACATAGCGTTTCAGACACACAAACTTTCACAGCATTCGAAACGTATTTACTGTGCAGAAATAAATGGTGCGCTCTCAGCGCACGTACCATAAACAAAGCTTACAGCGCTTGACGAGGCAATGCCTAAATTAAATGTGTTTTTTTTTTTTAAGTGCTAAATTGAAAGTGCCTGTAACACGGCAGTAGGCCTAAAGGTGCAGTAACGTCTGCTTAAAATATAACCGGCCTACCAGAAAAGTCCCGTACATTAATCTATTAATCCATCAATCCAGTAACGTGGCTGTAACAAGAAAAGTCAGTCAACCATCCTCGTCTTCGTCTTCTTCCTGCGTACTAAAACCACCAAAGTCCTCATCTTCAGTGTCGGAAAGGAACAGCCTCAGGATGGCTTCGTCAGCCACTCTCCTCGTCTCTCCTTCGTAGCTCTCAAAACCAAAGAAGCACCCCTAGTGGCCGTTAGCCGCACCGTTGTATAAGCCGCAGGGTTCAAAGCAGGGGGAAAAAGTAGCGACTTATATTCCGGAAATTACGGTAGTTGCTTAATATTTATGGCCTCTCTACCATGTAAACCATGTTTACGTATATGCCTTCCCGAGACTTCAAAAGTCAGTATATTGCACATTGTTCATCACTTTTGTTTTTATATTGCTCTTATATTGTTTTTATATTTATATATCTTCTCTGCAGTGGAAGGCCTGCACCTTACCTTTTCATTGTACTAGTTACAATGGCAATACAGTGAATCTGAATCTGAATCTAATATTTCTGTATCTGCCATCTTTAGTATTAAGTTTGTATCTATGCAAATTTTTTCAAGCGCGTAATTGGCATACATAGTTCTCGATCTTTATCACAGCCATACTCATATCGTCTTGCAATAAACATAAAGAAAACTTTTTTTAATTTGAGAGACTTTTTTTCAAACCACTGTTTCAAATGTTTATTTAAAAACCCACCTGGATAGGTTTACTCAAGTATGGCTTTTATCCACACAGCAAAAGACTAGTTTGAGCAAGTCTACAGTTACAGTGCAGTCAGAAGTGACAGTGTTGTCCATTAGCCATGTATTTAATTTTAATATTTCTTTACTGAGAATGTTTTCTATGATGGCTAATGCTTTAGAGTTGAGTCCTACACTTCACACACACCCTCGCTGCCATCACTACACTCTGCAGGGCCCAGCAGATACCACATTTTAGATGCTATTTCCAAAGTGCTCTCAGTCTAAAAATGTTTTCACACCTTTGCCATGGACAGTTTGACAGCATTTTGCCACTCAGTGAGTGACGTGTGAAAAAGGGGGTCAGTACTTCAATGGCAGGAAATATGTTGTTATGGCACTGTGACTGTGGAATATGTAATTACCCATAAATTCTTGGGGAAATTTATGAGCTCCATCCCCTAAAACATCAATATCAATATCAGTGATAGTTCGCCCCACCAGCATTCTGTGCCACATGGAACATTTTGTTGAATTGTAAAGACCAACAGTAGTGGCTTTGTTGTAGACTGTGAATTACAGCTAGGTTTAACTGAAAATGTTTTATTCATAATGATTTTTACTCAATGAAATGTAAAAGTTCATGTAGTTTTGATGGCTTGATGCCACAAACAGCTGGTTGAAAGACTGACTGGCTGAACAGACGAGTTTAAATGCTCCTTAGTAGCATCTACAGACTGACCCTTTAGTCGAGTGGTGATTACAGTGTCTTTATATTCTTAGGGGCATGGGTTCGGAGCGGGGTGATAGGGTTAACCTGAGTTATAACCTTATACTCCAGTGCATGCATCATGTCTAATGATATGTTCTCAGCCTACGTTACAGTATTAATTATTCAATTAATCAGACAGGAGCTGTTTCTTGTGTTTGAAGCAGAGACCTGTTCTCTTTTCTAAGTAGCAAGTGAGGGAATTTTTAGAGCTGATCCAGCCACCACTTCTTGCACGGGACCACATGCTTACCGGTGCACTACAAAGTCCTTTGCTCTTATGCCCCTCGAAGTATTGCACGGCATCTCCTGCTCAGACCTTTCCAGGGCTGTGTTTTGTCAGTTCTGCCAATTAAGTGCCATTTCACAGCCCATACTTCCCTGTTTTCACTCAACTTATCCTGACATTGAAATTGTAATTTATTAGATGAATCATAACTGATAATTTGGTTACCAGTGGGATATTGTCCCACTCTGATCCTCCTGCAGCACCCAGGATAACCAGGTTTATTTTAAGGCTGACTACTTATGGAGAAACATTGTTAAAAACAATTTTATGACTCAAATCAAATATATGAAAATATGAGTGACAAGTTATGCTCTTACAACTGCATTTAAAATCTCTCTAGCTTAACCATGTAATGTATTTTGCTGCTTCAGTACTCTAAATACTAATATTAACTGAACCACAACAGAAAATAGATGACGATATAGGAATACACATTATGAACCCAACTATAATTCATCTATGCAATAGTTTCTCCCCTGACCAAGTCATATGTTAAGATTCACACAGTCTTTTTTGTTTTTTTTTTCTTTTCAGATGCATGGGGGGGCAGCCAAGTTCTCTGACCTGTATGAGCTGCAGGAGGACATAGGAGTGGGCTCATACTCCATTTGTAAACGCTGTGTACACAGAGTCTCTGCCATGGACTATGCTGTGAAGGTGAGCAGACATTGCACTTGAATGCCCTCCCAGCAAAACTGTTACTCTTCGTCTGCTTTTGATAGTCAAATTTGAATGACCAGGTGTAGCAATCCCTGAAGTTTCTGCCCTGCACTTGATTTGAGTGGGGTTTTTCTTGGAGATGACCCCTGCTGCTGCCTTTTAGACACATCTTCAACTGTGCACCTCAACATCACTGGGTGTTTAAGCCTTTTACCACAAGAACCCCCCGTGAGGCCCACACACCACAGACTCATCAAACCTAGGTGTGTGTCTCATAAATAGCCTCTAAATGATCACGAGCCAGCTCAGACAGCATTGCTTCCTTTTAGCAAAAGCCAGTGACTGCTTATTTCTGCAGCATTGGCAAGTGCTTTTATAACTGACCTATGAGACTGGCCTCTGATTCCCTTAAGAGCTTTGCAGCAGAACTGGCTACAAAGCCCCTGCACTCTACCTCAACTGGACCATATCTTCAACCTCAACCATGACTTCTTTCCAGCCCATCTCCTCCAACTAACCTGACATATCACGGCTTTTCTTGTCATGTTCCTCAGTCAGTGCATCTTTCCAGGAGCCAGACTCAATGCCATCCATCCATGCATTTTCTACCGCTTATCATTTTAAGGGTCATGGGGGGGGGGGGGGGCAGGAGCCTATACCAGCTGCCTTCGGGCAAGAGGCGGGGTTCACCCTGGACAGGTCACCAGTCCATCACAGGGCCAACACATAGAGACAGACAACCATTCACACTCACAGTCACACCTACGGTCAATTTAGAGTATCAATCAGCCTCGTCCCCTCTTGATGTCTTTGGACTGTGGGAGGAAGCTGGAGTACCAGAGAGAACCCACGCAGGCACAGGGAAAACATACAAACTCAGAGCAGGGGCTGGAACCAGAATCTTCTTGTTGTTAGGCGACAGTGCTAACCACTGCACCACTGTGCCAACCTGCATGGTATACTGCATTTTAAAAATAGAACATAGAACATATAACCTCAGAGCAGGGGCTGGAACCAGAATCTTCTTGTTGTTAGGTGACAGTGCTAACCACAGCACCAATGTGCCGCCCCCTGTCTCAATCATGAAGATTAATTGGCAGATATTGGGCCAGAAACCAGGTCAGAACTTACTGGTCATTGTGATTTCAGATGGGAAACAAAAGAGCCTCTTGCCTCGGTCAACATGTATTTCCCTGGTGGAGGAAGTGGAGTGTCTCTGCTGGACACACTATGTCATACCAACTTTGAATCATAATAGATGTTGTTTATTGCATTTTATGTGCTGTAAATGTCTTTCAATATGGGTGCGTATAAGGAAATGTATACACTGATACAATATTTCTGTGATAGACCCATGACAGGCCCATGACGAATACATCGTCTGGGTCGTACTTGTAAGCCCCCAAAATATGCTGGACATTTCGTGGAGGACTGCTTATCAAAGAGAACAGAAGCAAATTCCTTGTTCATATGCTTTCTTTGAAAATATGTTGTAAATATGAAGCCACAGTGAGTATGTTATTTGGCTAATTTTAGCCTGAGCTTAGTTTAGCATAAAGACTACAGAGGTTGAAAAGAGAAGTCTGGCTAATTATAGCCAGAGCTTAGTTTAACATAAAGACCATAGAGGGGGAAAAAGGCTGAACTGTCCCTGTCAACCCAAACACAAATACACTGACAATTTAAGCAATCCAAAGAGATTAAGATTCTCTCTCTCTCTCTCTCTCTCTCTCGATAGATAGATAGATAGATAGATAGATAGATAGATATACTGTGTGTATATATAATGATAATAACATTCCTCAAAGTAGCCACATTTGCTTTGTTGACAGCGTTGCAAACCATTGGCCTTCTCTCACTGAGCTTCATGATTTAGTCACTTTAAATGGTTTCACTTCACAGGTGCGCCTTGTCAGGGTTCATTTGTGGAATTACTTGCTTTCTTAATAGGGTCAGGGCATCAGTTTTGTTTTTCATAAGTCAGGTTGGTACACAGCTGACAGCCCTATTTGACAACTGTTTGGTTCTTGCCATAATGTGAATTCTATATGGTAAGTATGGACAAACAAAAGTCCATTATCACTTTAGGAACTGAAGGTCAGTCACTCCAGAAAATTGCAAAAACTTTGGATGTGTCCCCAAGTGCAGTCGCAAAAACCATCAAGCGCAACAACGAAACTGGCTCACATGAGGACTGCCCTAGGAAAGGAAGACCAAGAGTCACCTCTGCTGGTGAAGTTCACCCGAGTCTCTAGTCTCAGAAATGGCAAGTTAATAGCACCTCAGATTGGAGCCCAGATAAATGCCACACAGAGTTCTAGTTGCAGACAGACCTCTACATCAACTATTCAGGGGAGACTGTGCGTATCAGGCCTTTATGGTTGAAGAGCTGCTAAGAAACCGCTACTAAGGAAAAGCAACAAGCAGAATGGACATTAGACCAGTGGACATCTGTGCTTTGATCTGATAAGTGCAAGTTTGAGATTGCTGGTTTACTAGCCGTGTCTTTGTGCGGCAAAGAAAAGGTGAACGGATGGTCTCTACATGTGTGGTTCCCACCATGAAGCATGGAGGAGGAGGTATGATATAGGGGTGCTTTGCTGGTGACACTGTTGGGGATTTGTTCAAAATTGAAGGCACACTGAACCAACATGGCTACCACAGCATCCTGCAGCGACACGCCATCCCGTCTGGTTTGCGTTTAGTTGGACCATCATTGATTTTCAACAGGACAACGACCCCAAACACACCTCCAGGCTGTTAAAGGACTTTTTACCAAGAAGGAGAGTGATGACGTGATGAGCCAAATGACCTGGCCTCCACAGTCACCTGACCTAAACCCATTTGAGATGTTTGGGATGAGATGGACCGCAGAGTGAAGGCAAAAGGACCAACAAGTGCTCTGCATCTCTGGGAACTCCTTCAAGACTGTTAGAAAACCACTGAGGTGATGATCTTGTGAAGCTCACTGAGAGAATCCAAGAGTGTGCAAAGCAAAGGGTGGCTATTTTGAAGAATATAAAATATAAAACATGTTTTGAGTCATTTCACACTTTTTTGTTACTACATAATTCCATATATGTTCATTCATAGTTTTGAAGCCTTCAGTGAGAATCTATCGTCATGAAAATAAATTAAAAAAAATTAATGAGGTGTGCCCAAATGTGTGTGTGTGTGTGTGTGTTTGTGTGTATATACATAGATAAATATGTATTCACGTGTATATATGTATACATGTAAATATATGTATGTGATATATAAATGTGTATATATGTATATACACACGTGTGCGCATATATATACAATGTTTTAGAGTTTTGTCATAACTGTGTCATGCTTAGAGCAACAAATGTCAACTTAAATGTCTTTACTGCATCAAGGATTAGCATATGTGGTTACTTTGTTTCCTTCCAATCTCCTTCAGCCGTCCATTTTATAATTCCAATTTCAGGGCCACAGATGAATGAATTTTCCTGTGGCACTGGAAAGTAGGTTAATAGAGTTTTGGAGTCTTGGCTTTGTTACTGAGAGTAGAGCTATCACAACGGATGTTCATAGTGCTGCCAAGAGCCAGCAGAGGGCAGCATATCTTTACACAGTAGCTGAAGAGCTTTGATTTGACAATGTTTTTCTGTTATAATATGCAAAAAATTGACTCAGTCTCTGCTTTGTCTGTTACTACCTGCCTTACAGATTATAGACAAAAGTAAGAGGGACCCCTCCGAAGAGATTGAAATCCTAATGCGATATGGGCAGCATCCCAACATCATCACTCTTAAAGACGTCAGTGCCATTTTTTTGTGAGCATTTCATCAAGTTTTGAAGTATTTATCCACATTCATAACAGCTTCTTGCTCTGTGTGCATTAGGTGTATGACGAGGGCAGGTATGTTTACCTGGTGACAGAGCTGATGAAGGGAGGAGAGCTTCTGGACAAGATCCTCAGGCAGAAGTTTTTTTCTGAGCGAGAAGCCAGCGCTGTTCTCTACACCATCACCAAGACTGTTGACTACCTCCACTGCCAAGGAGTGAGGATACACTTCATAACACTTACAAGCATAAGTGAAGTGAATATCAGAGATTCTCTTATGTGTTCTTGTTCTCCTCTTCAGGTGGTGCACCGAGACCTGAAGCCCAGCAACATCCTGTATATGGATGACTCTGGGAATCCGGACTCTATCAGGATTTGTGACTTTGGATTTGCCAAGCAGCTTAGAGGTGGAAACGGTCTGCTTCTAACACCCTGTTACACCGCCAACTTTGTGGCACCAGAGGTGAGAGAGGAGAAATGATGCATGTTAAAAGAGAACAGATGGTAGTAGCATGGATGATAACTTTTAAAGATGTAGAGAAATAAAATATACATCCCTGCCAGTGCTTCATCTCTGTTAAACTGTTTGTGTGAAACTTTGTGTTTATTTTAGGTACTAATGCGGCAAGGGTATGATGCAGCCTGTGATATATGGAGTCTTGGAGTTCTACTATATACAATGCTGGCAGGGTAAGACTGAATAAGAAACAAATCCATATCCATTTGACAAATCTAATTGGCCAAACTTTGCCCTTGGCAGTATGGTCAGACTAACAAGACAGTCTAGTTTACCATAGATCTAGTGTCTTAGCAGATAATTCTTAATTTTGCTCGGCATCAGGGCGCATTCAAGCTTCCAGCAGATGCGGGTCTGAGCCAGGGACGTGCAAATGACCATAGAGGGGCAGGGGCTCAAAGTCAGAAAAGGGCAGCATGTGCGCAAGTTATTTTTTTGGTCCTTTCCCACCATAGAAAGTAATGACAAATTAAAAATAAAGCACTAATAGAAAGCTAACCACTTAGCTATGTGTCCAGTGTTGGTGAAAGTGATATGCAATTGCCACTCCTTCTCCTTCCTTTTCTATATCCCTTCTTTTTTTGGCATCGTGCTGCAGGCATAATCAACATGAATCCAGTTTAAATACAGATGGTAACATTTTAAACACAGATAACCTACAGTTTACCATCCCCATAATGCTGAAATCACTATATTATTAGGGTCTGAGCCAGAAGGTACTTCATTATCATTATCATTATTATTATTATTATTATCATTTTGTGAGCCCACACAGCAGTAGCAAAGTCACAATAAACTTTATCTAAATTTAAACCTCGGACCTGTACTTCAGACCTGAAGTGAGGGAAATAGGCTATGATCCACCGAAAACACGGTGTATTTTATTTTGAAAATTAGGCAAAACTAGAGCATTTTTCTGAAATATGAGGCAACCCATATTTAAGCAGTTTGAATGAATGGACAGCAACGAGTTAGACCAGAACTCACAGGTTCAAGTTGCTCCACTGTCATGTCCCCTTAGTTACACATGGGGCAGCGGCTTCTCTCCCTCTCACTCACTCGCCCGCTTGCTCTCTCTGTGACCGCGTGGAGCCGCAACGAACAGAGAAGCGCCTCAACACACACAACAACCCAGTATTACAACAAAACTGGTACGGTAGAATACCGTGGAGTTTTTGTACCTCAGATTTTTTTATTTTACATCACTAACAGGAATTTATTAATGTTATTAAAAAAAACACACACACACACACACACACAGGGCACTTTTTAATACAGGGCTAAAAGGGCAGGGGCTCAAGTACCCCTAGGGCCCTATGTGTGCACTTGCCTGGTCTGAGCTCCCGCTGTGAGGGCTGCGTACCTGTGTTTTTCTCTCTCGTGCATCATAGTGCTGACGTCATCATTACACATAAAAGTGTGCCATGTCTCAAAATGCCGGTGATGTTCCCATAAATCATCGTGTGTCGTACGGTTCTAGAGATTTGCCGCCTGATCTCCTCTTCACCGCGGATGGCGAGCAGCTCGCGTACTTCACGATTTTGCCACTGCACTGCCATGATCGATAAAAAAGATGTGAAGATCGCTATACAAGTTGTTTATAAACACGACCGCGCTTGCACAGTTCACGTTAGGGTTCCCCGGTTGCTGGGAGTTCCCAAGCATTGATAAATTCACGTAAGATCATACACACATAAATTGTTTGAAAAAAGGAGTGAAATAGAGCCTCGGGGACATCAACAGGAAGACTGATCTTATGGCAGAGGCCAAAACTTTATTGAGAGATGAGTGAGCAGCCCAGCCCAATGTTTTGTTTTGTTTTTTCTTTCCCCGGAGCTTCCACAATGACAGCCTGAAAGGCGGCACAGTGACAAAATCAGAATGCGGCAGGAAAATTGAGACAATGGGTTGCCTTTTTCACACTGCAGGCGAGCCGAGCAGAGCCAAGGCGAGTCGCTAAACACCCGGGTCGCTTGGAGGGTCGGTGGATGTGGGTTGAAATGCCGAGTCAACCCTTTCAGAGTGCCCAAACACCCATGTTGACCCACGTTTTTGATGCAGTGTGAAAGGGGCTTATGAGATAGTTTGTATTAAGTGCTGTATGAATGGTACAAGTTAAGATTTATTACAGTGTGTTTTAATTTCTTTTTTACCTCATGTCAGGTACACACCATTTGCAAATGGGCCAAACGACACACCAGAGGAAATTCTACTTCGAATAGGGTCTGGAAAATTTTCTTTGACGGGTGGAAACTGGGACACTGTATCAGACACCTCAAAGGTAAACGGGAAAGTTTAATGTTTCGTACCACCCGTTGCCAGTAAAACAATAACTTGTCATAGTACACAAAATCCCCAAGGCATTTGAGAGAGAGATAAAAATCTTTGTCCTAGGATTCAGTGAAAGGGCTCATGAGCTTCATTGTGCACATGAGCAGCAGCAGTATTGGTTACAGGTATGAAAATGTAGTAATCCTGAAAGATAAGCCAGCGGATACAGTTAATGCCCATATTTGCTAATGTGTCCCTTCCCAACTTTCTATTAGTGCAGTTTTATTACCTCTGACAATCAAGTTATATTTTCTACTGTTTTTTTGTTGTTGTTGTTGTTGTTGTTTTGTTTTTTTCCTCGAACATTGTTGGGGGAGTTCAGCAACTTGGGTAAAGGCCATTCAATTTTGGGGCAGATCTGTTTTACATGACTTTTGGTAGGCATTCCATCTGTCCCATTCAGCTGAACTCAGTATCTTAGGAACACTTCCTGAGAGTTTCCTCTAAATTGGGAGACATGTTTAATTGGATCCTGGGATTATTTGATTTTTGTGCACAAGGGTCAACTTCACTGTGACCCTAAAACATATTTTCGGTTGTAATTCAAGAATTGACACAGCATTTACAATAAAATTATACAAATGTGCAATAGCATGAAATAATTCTAGTGATAATATTTGATATTCAAAAGATCAACTTCAGTGTGTCATCATAATGTTCCTTTCAAACTGAATATCTTCCTCAAATACCTTGATGTGTTTGTTTTTAATGTCATAGGATCTACTTTCCCATATGCTCCATGTGGACCCTCACCAGCGATACACAGCAGAGCAGGTTCTAAAGCATTCCTGGATTACCTGCAGAGATTCGCTACCACACTTCCAGCTCACACGCCATGATGCACCACACCTTGTCAAGGTGAGTGTACATCCTGCTTCGTAGGAAAGAGACCAACACACAGGACCACCCTCCACTGTGTTAGTGTAGTCCACTGGCTATATGTTAGGGCCCAACTATAGCCATTAGAGAATAAGCGGTAAACGGCCACGTAATTTTCAGTAATAAAATGCTGGTAATATGGCGCTTTTCTTAGAAATGATGTCCTTGTGTATTCAGTAGAGGGCGCTCCGACTCCTCTCATGACACGCTCCACAGCATCCCCACAGAGTGAGAGGGAGGTATTGTACGGTACTGAAAAGCCAACAGCGCACGAGTACTAAAACCAAGCAGTTTAAGTCAATGGTAAGTTTATAATAACTAGATTGTGAAATAAAAAAATCATAAGTTTCCTATTTTCCATGACGTGCCTCGTTGTGTCTTTCACGCTTCACTGATATTATCAGTCGAGAGTGACATGTTATGTTAGCAAGCTAAAGAAAGTTTGGATAACCTAGCTTAAATATTGGCCACTTTGCTAAACTATTAATCGAGTCAGTCACGGCACCATGAATGATGTAACAGTATCGTTACAGTACCTCAAAGTAATATTACACTCACTCAGGCAGCTGATGCTACCAGTCTGGATTAGAAAATTGAGGAAATTAGGATAATGCTTCGTCGCCCTGAAAAAAACCGCTGTGGGCTGCATTTATTTTCAGCAGCGCGCAGTCTTTTAACTTAAGGCGTTGAGGAGGAAAAAGCGTTTCTGGACAGGGTTGTAACTTAATGGAGGAAAGAAAATATGACATACGAGAGGCGCATTTCAAATCATGTTTTACCAGAGATGTTTATGACACTGTTTATCCACCCGCCTGTTGCCAAGGGATATACACTTACTGACCTCTTAATTAGACACTATGCAATTCAGGCTAATGCACACAATAACGGTCCTACCATGAATTCTACTTCAACCGTCAGAGAGACTTCTTTGTGTTAACTGAGATGAGAGTGGGTGTTTCCCTTCAGTTTAAAGTCAGTTTAAAGTCCAGTGGTGCTCCGAAACCCCCAGTCTATCAAATATTGAAGTAGGTTTTCCATTCATATTTAATGGTGTGTGTGTGTGTGTGTGTGTATGTGTGTATGTGTGTGTGTGTGTGTGTGCGCGCGTATATTTATATATATATATATATATATATATATATATATATATATATATATATATATATATATATATAATGTATGTATGTGTGTGTGTATGTATGTGTGTATATATGTATATGTTTGTGTATATATGTGTGTGCATATGTATATATGTGTATATATGTATGTGTGTATGTATATTTATATATGTATATGTGTGTATATGTGTGTATATATATATGTATGAATATATACATATATGTGTGTGTATATATATGTATGAATATATACATATATGTGTGTATATATATATGTATGAATATATACATATATGTGTGTATATATATATGTATGTATGTATTTCACTTGTGAATTGGGTCTCCATAGGCTTTGTTACTTGTGCAATGGTCTGGCTGTGATTGTAATGCTAATGGCAGGGTTTTTGTGCCCTGTGCTGACTTGCTTCATGTTCTTTGAAGACTGATGGTTGACAAAGAGCAAATATTTATTTTTGAATTAGAGCTGATAAATCTTGAACAACATTTTCTCATTAAAATAAGTAGAATGGTGCAAAAAGGCTTAGACCAGAGGAAGGGATGGACAAGAAATGAGCCTGTGGAGAGGTACAGGAGAAAATGTGTCATGATCGGTGACAGCTGCTCATGTTGAGCTGCTCCTCTGGACACCGCTGCCACAGTAAGATTTAACTTCTGCTGAGGAGGATGTATATTCTATGGTGGGTCTTCTGTCTACGAGACATGATTTTCAAATTGATCTAAGGTATGATTTATTTGCAGCCCTATTTTTTTAAATGATGATATATTACTTTTTGAAGTTTACATCATGTTCCAACAACAAAAATAACAAATATCTGTCCCTAACCCTATTAACTCAATGACGTAGTCATAAATTATTAAGGAGGTTTTGTAATGTCATATAACCCATTTCCCTGGCCCTCAAGCAATGGCCACTGCTCTAATTTTTCCCGCAAAAAACAAAAACAGAGTTGGGACCTGTCTTTGCATGACAGTTTTCCTCTAAACATGTCTTTTCAGTCGTGTTCACTGAAAACTGGGCATTTGCCTTATACTTTTTTTTTTTTTTTTCAGGATGACCTTCCTTTTTTGTCTCAGGCTGTCTTTCTAAATAAGTTTTTTTTTTCTTAATCACTTACCTAGTTAAATAAAGGTAAAATAAAATTGAATTTTTTGGGGGGGGGGGCTGCTCTGAGCACTTCTATGTGAAAATCACAACTTTTAAAAAGAGGGTAGTCTTATCACTATCTCTTTTTAAGCAACCAGTCAGATTGGTCCACCTTAGAAAAATGGAGGTGAAGCTTATTCCTCCCACATCTGTTTATCCCAAACAATATCATGTCTTATAAAAACTGCGTAATGATGAGAAAGAAAAGCCCATTTGAACAGATGATTAATTGTGAGTGTTGGTTCGCTGTGTTTTTGTCAGTGGCGGATTGTATCATGCATCCATATCCTCCTAGCTATGGCTTCCAGACTGAGGACAGTCTGACATCCACAAAAACCATGATGGAGTGCATCCCCTGGTTGATGGTCATAACAAAAAACCATCAAACAAATTTGGACAAAAACAAATAAATAAAAAGACAACGCTAGTCTATAGGCTAGTCTGTCACTGCCAGTTATGTTGACGTCGTCACTGAGACTTGACAAACTCATGCAGCTTTTCAACCAGGAAAAAAAGGTCATGTGGACATGTGGCCTTATAATCCATGGTGAAATGTAAAGACCAGTCACTGGGGATTTTGCCTAATTAGTAATGCAAAACAGACTGACCCTTGTCATTAATTAAAAAAAAATAGGGTGTATAATATCTAACTTCTTCCCCAGGGAGCCATGGCCGCAACTTATTCAGCACTAAGCCAGAAGACCAGTCAACCAGTGTTGGAACCCGTGGCAGCATCCAGTCTAGCCCAGAGACGCAGCATGAAGAAACTCACCTCAACAGACATGTAGACACACACATATGGCACTCACCCGCAACTCACCTCACTCTCACCTCACTCTCAGTCGGACTCCTCATTTGCAACCCCAGATGCGCACATCCAGACTGAAGTCCTGGCCAGTCAGATCTACTGTCTCCCTTTTTAATCTATTTATTTTGACACTCAAACACACCTACATGCACACACACCCGCTGGACGAGCATTGTGAAGAAGTCAGCCAGAGAGGAAGAGGGGAACCTCACATATCTGTTACTGCTGGGGAGACAGATTTGTATTTATTTCCACAGCTTTCATATGCACTTGCCCTTCTCGCCTTTCATTCTTTCTTCCTCAAGAAGAAACACACCAGCTGATGTTCTCCTTCACTGTGATTGGCTGATTCAAAGCTGCTTCGTAAACTGTGCCCCCCCACCCCCCACACTGCTCTTCATCTGTGCTCTGCCATCCTCTATAACCCCCAATCTTTCTCCTTCCCTGTTTGCTTTTGCTCTCTTTACTTTTTTCTTCAAAGTGAAGTGTAGTGATTTATGTGTGAGAGTATTGGCACAATGATATTGACTGGGGGACAATTGTAAACAAAAAAACTAAATAATTCTGCTTGAGTCAGACTCAAGAGTCCCTCAGGATCAAAATCATCTACCAGCACTTTTGGTAACATAAATGCATGTGTGGACAGAACCTCTATTTCTTTTCCCTTTAAAAGTCAGCCTGACTCACGCTACTTTGTGATGCTAACAATGTATCAAAAGAGTTTAAAAAATAAGCTGCAGATGGACAAAAGATACTATCTTGAATGTGAAACATTGTGGTAATGATAACAGGAATTCTAGACTGCATATATACACCCACTTGTCAATTTATTGAGTTCAAGATTAAACAGAAGCAGTATAATACAACAACTTTTTATGAATTACATTCTCCAAATGAACATTCAAGCAAGTCGGCACATTTCCTAAGCAAATTCGATAAAAACTGAACATTATCATCCTCATGAAGGGAGGATTTATTGTCGAGCTGTTGTATTATAGTGTGTCTTGGTGTACTTAATAATTTGGCTTGTGAGTCTTTATTACATTCGATATATACAGTATATATAATAATGAAGATATTGTGGATGAAGAGCATGTGGGGGAGCTGTAGGGATTTCTCTGGGGGGGATGGGACGCACCCCATCAAACCAGAGGCTGAAAAAATAATAATTTCCATGGATATCTCTTTAAAAAGACATTGTGGAAATTGTATGATATTGTATTTATTTCATTTGATTTTTAAGATTCTATTTTTCTTTCAAGTTCTGTATATATTGACATTAAAGATCATTATTGACATGCATCCACTTTGTTTGTGACACTAATTCATGGTGAGTTCATCAATCCTTTTTGCTGAGAAGCAGCCATTTTATTTCCAAAAGTTGTAATTATAGTATCTCACCCTGAATTTTCCTTCTAGGTATGGCATAAAGATTCTGTTTTATAGCACATCAAGGATTGAAGTTGACATACTTAAATGTTCACTAAAAGAAGCCATCATGATCCATCGGCCATTTTTTAATCATTCTACTGTACGCTCAGATTAGCCATCATAAACTCGGCATATATCAGGAGACTAAATATTACTAACGTTCGTGATCATGAACTTCTGACCACTTTGTTTTAATCTAATATACATGTACAACATTAACACATTATATCTCGGTGGTCAAATGAATGTATGCTAACAAGAGCCATCTCAAGGTTCTAATGATCCATCCATTGTCTATGCCGCTTATCTGTGAAGGATTAGGCTGGAGCCTATCCCAGCTGACATTGGGCGAGAGGCGGGGCTCACCCTGGAAGAGTCACTAGTCTGACATAGGGCCATCAGGAGCAATTTTGCTCAAGGATACTTTGACATGGTCACCGGGGGAAGTGAGGATCAAATTAGTGACCCTTTGGTTGCTAAACTACCTCTGAGCCATGCTGCCCCCTAAGGTTTGGATCATATAGGAGAAATCGACTATATGCCAACATAAACTAGGATATCCTAGTAACAGCATTCAATCATTTTAGTGTAAACCAACATTAGACAGTATATCCTAATGGTCCATCCATCCATTTCCTTCCACTTATCCTGTTAAGGGTCGCGGGGGGGGGGGCTGGAGCCTATCCCAGCAGTCTTCGGGTGAGAGGCGGGGTTCACCCTGGACAGGTCACCAGTCCATCACAGGACCAACACATAGAGACAGACAACCATTCACACTCACAGTCACACCTACAGTCAATTTAGAGTATCAATCAGCCTCGTCCCCTCTTGATGTCTTTGGACTGTGGGAGGAAGCTGGAGTACCAGAGAGAACCCACGCAGGAACAGGGAGAACATGGAGACTCCACACAGAAAGATCCCGTGCTGGAGCCGGGACTCAAACCAGGAACCGTCTTGCTGTGAGGCGATGTGCTGCTCATCCTACTGGTCACGTAGTGAATAATTAACTTGTGCTAACATTAGCCAGAGATGATAACTAACTTGTATTTGTGAATATTCTCAGTCCTCCAGGTCATTGTAATTCTCAAAAAAGATCAAACTAGGCACTGAGGTGAGTCAAGTTGCCTAGTTTGATCTTTTTTTAGGATAACTAGTCAAATTAAATCAATCTAAAGTATGCTAAAATAGTCATGAGAACCAACCAGTCAATTTAAATCAAACTAATATATGCTAACATTAATCATGATAACCTACTCCCCATTGCATTTGTGTTGTCTAAGTTTGGGAATATACCACAATTACGAGGAGAAGACACCTTTTTTTTTAATGTTACTGCTTGTTGACCAAGTTTGATAATCATGGATTTGTATTGCTTGGCAAGTTACTGAGCATCCTATTTTCTGGACAGACCAACTACTTTAAGTCAATGTTCATTTGCTTTTTGGCTCTTTCCATCATTTTTTCAAACTGAGAGGAAAATACATGACCTATTGAAACCTCTCCTGTTTTTACCAGATAGTTGCTAACTTGTGATACTGTTCAGTTGTGAGCACTGGATTTACCTGAGCTTTTTTCAATAACTGCCCGATGATGCTGGAAATGAGGCTGATGAGAGGACAAACGTTCAATAAATCTCTAGTAGACCACAGTGCGCTTGCAGTGATGGTTCTTCATCTTTACATCACATTGTTAAGGAACACTATGCTTACATAAAAGCAGTGACCAATGCACTTTGTTTACTGTCTAACTATTCTTTTTTTTAATCAACAAAGCCATTGGAAAAAGATGGCTTCATCCCAAACTGGTTTGTCTCCTCACCTCTGAATACAAGAGGTGCAGAGAGCTTCAGCAACCACTAGGTGGTAACACTATCCAGTGCATGAGACTTAAGCTGAACATCCCTGAGTGTGTCTGCATCCTATACTTCATGTAAATGATCAGTCTCGCCTGGTTCCATTTTGTCTCTCCATTGTGTGTGTGTGTGTGTGTGTGTGTGTGTGTGTGTGTTACAGCTGTCATGACCAGATAGTAGAGGATGGAGATCCGGGCAGGAAAGCAGATGGACTGAGGCTGCAGGATTGCTCCCATCAATACACACATACTCACTCTTGCCTATGGACCAGCTGTTGTCCTTTTTACGGCAACTGCGTGAGTTGACTCTATGACCCCCCCCCCCCCCCAATTAGATGCATTTCCAGCGTGGGAGCTGAGGAGTAAACAGTGGGGCTAATTGCTTTGACATACTGCTCTTTGTTTTGCCCTCCTGGTGCTAATCAAGCACTAGGCTAATAAGTCCGCCTGGCAAGGAAACAAAACCATGTTCCATGTTGAGGCTGGAAAGAAGTAAATGGGGACATGGCTCCGTCACATTGACTTACAGTCTCACAATCTAGAACTGCGGTCCATATTTGCGTGTCATTCAGAGTTCTCTCAGTGCTGCTGTGGCTGCAGTGCGCCCCACTCAGGTGTGAATCAATTTTCCTCATTAACGAGTGTCTCCCCAAAGTCAGCCAATTAACACGCAGCTCTTAATGAAGCCATTAGCTGTCAGATGAGGTAGAGGCAGCGCTTGTCATCGGTCCACTGTGTGTGTGTGTGTGTGTGTGTGTGTGTGTATCCACTCTTGCTGCTAATAAAAGCAAGGGAATTAATGGAGTGAGTGTGTGTGATAATGAGTTAATGTGGAACAAGCAGGACAAGCAGTGATCAGCCCTCTGTCTCAAATGAAGATATCAGACACAGTGATTTACTCTCTCAGAGCCATAAACAGGCCTTTTTGCCCTCACAGATACCACTCTCACTTCTGTGTGTGTATGTCTGTGTTCAGTAGACATGCTGGCAGTGTAAGTAGGATGAAAAAAGTTCATGTCATATGCAGGCATGTTGCTCAGTTTTTTAAACAAGACCTCCTAATTGTGCAGCCATGTCTGACCAGGTAATGTTACACTGAAGTTGGCAGGGACTTCAAAATAACAAACTAGTCATCTTTTCCCTAATGAGGCCATCATACTGCACGAGCATCATATTTTAATTGTGGAAATTTTTGTAAAGACATCAATCACGGGCTTGACACACGAGAAAAATAAGATCACAGAGGCAGCTGTTGGACTGACACCATTCCTGGGATTCATATTAGTGACAGGATCACAACACAGGAGACGTCAGGGTTCCCTATTTCTATGCATGACCATTCCTACACTCACAATAAGATCCTCCCCTCCACTGAAGCTGCAGCCCTTTGAAATAATTTCACAATTAATGCAGATTCTTCCATCTGCTTCATCCATGTCCTCTCCTTCGACTCTGCTTTCTCAGATAAACCTGTTACACACTAAATCGCTCCAGTCCTTCTCGACCACGCTCATCTGCCCTCCAGCCATCTCTGAAATTGTGCCCTGCAGTTGTCAGAGTGTAGGATTGCCTGTTTTGCCCCTGCGGTGAGTTAATGCATTCTAATATGTGATTATAGTGTAAAAACACCAAATTAAGGCCGAAGAATTAATGTCTTCACCCTTGTGTCACTGTAGGGAGATTTTGTTTTAAAAGTGTGTGATAATTCTCAGGAATTGGTTTCCCTCGACAAGATGTCCTGTGTGCATCTGACCTGCAAGCCGGATTGGCCGGGTGATTCACTGCGCACACACACACTCTGTCACTCAACCCGAATGACTGTTGGAGCTACTCTAACCAACTATAATTATTTATAAACTAAAGGGCACTCGGAGAGTAAATACCTCCACCAAGATGATAACGTCATCTCTCTGACAGACAGGAGCTTTGAGAGTAAAGAACTCAGCTAAATTCAACATAAAACAATGTAAGTTTTCCACAATGTTCTGAGGAACTGATCCACATTTATAATGTTGGCTAATGCTTTTTTTTTTTTCTACAAAAGTGATCATATTTGTCAACCGATTAGAAATTTTAGCATCATCATCTAATTTCAGCCAACCATGTCTTCATATTTTGTTTGATTCATTTGCCCACACACACACACACACACACACACGCGCGCACACACACACACACACACACACACACTTTTGTCTAGGTTTAAAAGGGAATCCTGGTGTGAATGAAATATCTAGGGCTGGGATGACAGACTTATCTATTTTCCGAAAAGTTCTATTGAAGTTCTTTAATATTGCAATTATACAAAAATGTTATTTTGATCTTTGAATTTTGGGGCTATTTTTCTTGGCAGTTTTGATACTTGACCAACCACATACAAGTTGAACCATAAATCATTCTAGAGGACTTTGAAATGTGAGGCCAGAATGCAAATAGCACCTGGCACAAATGTGAACTTGGAAACTCTACTTGCAAAACACTGGACTGCATTTCAGAGTCTGAAATGTACACTAGATTAAAACTATATAATCACTTTTTGATGTAGCAACTGAAACTTGTTGCTTTTTTTTTTGTTGCTGTTCCTCTGTGCAAAAGAACAACTCTTTTATTAAGCAGAGACTATGGTTAAGCATAGATAGAATCTAGAATGAAAAATGAATCGTTATTCTTTTAAATGATATTCAATATGCCAATATTGATGAATACCGATGACATTCTGATTTTAATTTGCATCACTAATTGATAAGACTTTACTGAAAAGGGAATTATAACACTTAGATTAATTGATTCCCCCCCCACCTCTAATAAAAGCATCAGTTGACAGACAGGAATCAATCTCGACTCTGTGGGATGTGAAAATTAACAGAGTGGAGTTTCTTTTGAAACAAGAAGTTCTAAAAGTACATGATGTTGTGACTGACCTGAAGCCCACTGCTTCCCACGATAATTCAAGACAAATATGGTGTCCAATGACCTCTCTTTGACCTTGGACAGTGCCACTTTGACTGCAAACTCTATTAGCACCAAAGAGCTCGCCCTGCTTTCAACTTAATGCTCTTTACTCCCAAAGTGTTTTTATTCACTGTATCAACCTCCAGAGATATCTTTGTAAGCTTGAAAAAATTAAGACTATTCATAAAAACACTGAGAACAATTTATATAGAATTTGGTTATTTATTCATTTTCTACTTTTGTGTATTTTAAGTATGTATTCATGTTGAATCTTTGAAACAGACTTCAGAATATATTAAAAGAGATGCAGTTGTGAGTCAGCTGCAGCCAGTAAATAACTGTTCCGACACAAGTCACCCCACTATTGTGGCTGTCTTGTCTGATGATCAGTCCACGCTTACTCAGGATCTGATTCACAGGCTCACTCATTTCTGGGGCTTCAGATTCTTTGACACTTGAATGTTTTGGAGAACACAAAAGTTCTTCATTACTCTGAAATCCTAATCCATCCTGCACCAGTGTTGTTTCCTATCTGTCCTTTAAGTCAATCATTTCTCCACTAGTGAGATATTTATGTGGATGTATCAGTTACTCTTTAGAGAAGTGTTTAGTTTAAGAGTGTATAAAGAGTTTCAAGTAGCTCTGAAGTGGAAGGGAAACCACATCGCTGCTCCTTTCTTCTTCATCCTAGGTCATTCCACCTCTCCCTTCCTTTAAGAAATCAGTGATTATGAACTAAAATAGATGGATGGAATCAATCTGCCACGGTTTTACTTTTCTCTTCTTGTCCCCTTTCACCTCCAACCTCACACCCACTCTCTCTCTCTCTTGCCGTCTCCCCCACCCCCCTCTCTCAGGGCCGCAGACTGAGGAGATGCATAAATTCAGACACATTAGTATTCCAGTCAGGCTTGTGTTTTCAAGGCAAGGCCTAGCACCCTTCCGCCTCCCCTCCTACTTCTCTCCCCTCCTTCACTCTCCCTCTCCAGCTCTATTTTTGAATGATTTAACCAGTGCTGCAGCTACTTACATCCAAACCATCCCCAAATTATTTTTAGGCATTATAGCTTTTTCTGAGGAATATAGCTCTATTTTACCCTTGCATGGCCAATTATACGCAGCTGTAGTCTTTGAAATGAGATTCATCTGCTCCTGATTGTGTGTGTGTGTGTGTGTGTGTGTGTGTTCGTGAGTGTGTGTGTGTGTGTGTCATTGTGTTATGCTGTCAGGCCCAGCGGCCCAGGCGATACATCACGCATGTCTGATTGAGGAGGGCAGAAGGCCCGGACAATAACATTTCAGAGGAATTGCAAACAGAAAGCTTCTAATTTTTCCTGCAATCAATACACCCAAAGTCTCCACACTGCTGGATACTTTACAGATGTGAGAATGATACTTGAATCTTGGAAAATGTGGAGAAGACAGTTTGTAAATTGATCTATGAATTGAGCATTCTCTTAATTTAAATAGGAGTCAGGTTAGACCATGACTGAATCAAAACATTGTCAGATTTCTTTTAAGTGATATGGTGTATAATGTTTAAAAACTAAAATACTGTTGAATTATACAACTACATATTAATATGACCAAAAATAATCAGCAATAAATCAAAAGGATAATAATAATTTCAGTTTTCCTCCCCCTTTAAATTCGGTTTTAGACCGTGAACAGTTGTAGCAAGAAATTGTTTATTACAACATACATAGTTTATTTCAAAACATAATACAAGCTTTATACTGAAAATAAATAATTACTTGAGCTGTCATCGAAATTTGGAATAAAACCGCCGAAACAGTTCAATCTTACTGAAAATATTGTGTTCTTTTACATTGCTAATTAAGTGCATGAATAACTAAGAGCATTTGTTTAAATTAATGACTTCAAAAGGGTAATATATAAAACTGTACAATATTGGAAAAAATACTTAGGAAATAAACCAAGAACAGGAGTAATTAATATTATAAAAAATTTTGATACTGAACGTACAATAAAATTATAGGCAGGTGTATAGCATCAAACCCCTCTTTTTCTATTCACGGCTCTGGTTCAGAGTCCACACAGTTTCTCTGGTCAACGAAAAGAAGGAATTCATAAATAACTGTGACTGTATGTTGTGTGATGTGTTGTGTGCGTGTGTGTGTGGCTTCATGAGCTACAGGCCATGAGGGAGAAATCCTCCCTCCAAGTGCTATTATGTTGGTAGCAGTACCTCTACAACTGGAATGAGGGCCTATATTTGCATATATGCAAAAATAATTACAGATTTGCTACGAGTATGTTACAAAATAATACGCTGAGAAGGAAGTGAGCCCGAGGGAAGGTGGACTGTAAAAAAAAAAAAAAAAATCTATCGAGCCAGTTCTATTATTTCTTTCTCTCCACTGACCATAAAAGTGTGTGAGAGACAATCCCAAACAGTCCCATCTGTAGAATTACTACCGAGACAGAAACTAAAGGCGCTGGCAGGTTATTAGGCACATTTTGTATTTATATCCGTGAAAATAATGTGGCGGGCTCCAGAGAGAGAGAGAGAGAGAGCGAGAGAGAGAGAGAGAGAGAGAGAGAGAGAGAGAGAGAGTAATGCCCTCATGACGGTCAGAGAAGTACGAAGGCTGAGCAGGTGTTATTTGTGGTGGGTCAGTGCTGGAGGGATCTGCAAGAGTCCGTACCGGGACGAGCGCGGCGGCTGGAAGATGCCACCTCGCGGCCCCTGCGCTCTAGAGTCTGGCCGGGGGGTGGGTGGGGGGGGATATTCCTCCCGGGGCTCCGGTCAGAGATCATGGCAGGAGGAGGCGTCTCCTGCGCTCCCACTGTGCGAGTAGGGTCCCTCGTGCGGCGGCGGCTCCCCCGGTGGCGTCATGCGCTTCTCTTTCTGCCTCCGGTTGCAGAACCATACGCGCACAACCTCCTTCTCCAGCTGCAGTGTGTCCGCCAACGAGCTGATCTCCTGCGCGGAGGGTTTAGGACACTTGAGGAAGTGCGTCTCCAAAACCCCCTTGACGCTGACCTCGATGGACGTCCTCTTCTTCCTCTTCCTCCCCTGAGCTGCTATCTTGTCTATACTGCTCGAGCTGCCCGTGGACGAGTCCGCCTCTTCCAGCCACTTGTTCAGCAGCGGCTTCAGTTTGCACATGTTTTTAAAGCTCAGCTGCAAAGCCTCGAACCTGCAGAT
The DNA here is from genome assembly GCF_037954235.1 of Aulostomus chinensis. Lineage (NCBI taxonomy): Eukaryota > Metazoa > Chordata > Actinopteri > Syngnathiformes > Aulostomidae > Aulostomus > Aulostomus chinensis. Next base: position 8,507,999 of record NC_141332.1, on the reverse strand, counting down.
GGTGGTTTGGGAGAAGACGTTACCGTAGAGAGTCCCTAGAGCCAATCCCACGTCCGCCTGCGTAAAGCCTAGCTTGATCCTGCGCTGCTTGAACTGCTTGGCAAAGTGCTCCAGCTCGTCCGAGGTCGGCGTCTCCTCGTCTGAGTGATCGTGGCAGTGGTGCCCGCCGAGGTCGCTGTGCTCTGGGCTGAGTGTGTCCCTGAGGCCCGGGTGCATGCCTTGGCCCTGTGGGTTTGGTGGAGGTGTGAGCCCACCGTGGTCGAGCATGCCGTTGACAGTGAAACCCGTCTGGGAGTAGATGTTGATCTGCTGCCCGCTGGTAATGGAGGAGTTGTGGGACACCGGAGTTCCCCAGGCTCCTGGGTGGTTGCCATGGCTGTTGTGATGCGGGGAATGATGCGCTACGTGCGGTGAGCGATGATGGATGATGCCGAGCTGCAGGTCCTCCCTGCCAGGTTTGACGTCCTGCTGCTCCATGGAGGCCGACCAGGGGCTGCCCTCCGTCAGATTGCTCGCCCACTGGTGCCCGAGGGGGTGTCCGTTGCTCTGCACGCTTTGCAGGTAGTCGCTCTGCAGGAGCTTCTGGTGTCCTCTGTAGGGGCTAGCAGGCTGCATGGCCTGGCTGTCCGGGTGGATCATGGGACTGGAGCTGAGCAGGGTATAGGGGCTGGAGGCAGCTGTGGCCATGCTGGCTGCTGAACCCCACTAGTGCTACTAAAGGGAGGGAGAAGCTCAGCCTCTGACATCTCCCTCTCTCTGGAGTCTCAGCAGCAGCCCGCCGCTGACTGACAGTCCCCCCCACCACTCACAATTCGGCTGAGGCGCAGCGATGACGCGGCTCCGCCAATGACGGCACAGACCCCCGAACCTCCGCCTCTGGAAGCAAAGCTGTGGATGGGAAAGGGTTACAAGCAATCGAACCGGAAGTGAGTCGGAGGTGTTGGTCCATTTAGCCAGACTGTGGAACAATGTGCGCGTGGAGCGCAGTTCCTGTTTATTAATTAAAGTTTCCAACTGATTTACGTACGAGTTAAACGCTGCTCCCGCCACTCTTGAGGGCGCACGGAGGAGATTAAAGCGCAATGGCATTTGTTAGACGTGCCAGCACTTAATTTGGGAGGATCTAATCCAACCAAAAGCAGGTGTCGCTGCTAATGGTTAACTTTTAGTGAACACGTCCTCGGGCTTTTAAAGGATGGCACGTCTTTAGATGGCAAACTGTTTAAGGCAAGGGCCATTTGAGTCAGACACATAGTAAACTTGTAGTTGACCAAATTTAAATTTGTAAATATTGAAAATCAGACATACCAGTCTTAAAGAACGTATAATTTCACTTACAAACCAATTCATTTATCTTGTTGTTACTCTTGTTGTTATCTCCTCTTGGGTGCGCATCTCACCTGAAACGTCATCATGTGTTGGCCTATGTTTTCTCCAACGTTGGCCTGTCATTTAAAACCACAATCCAATCTTCTCAGGTCCTCTGACGCTTGAAACATATCTATCTGCATGTGTGAGCTCTAACTTGGCTGCTAATTTCATTTGCCATTCGAAGACTGCGTCCCAGTCTCCTTACTGGGTTGAGATTCCATTAAATATATTGCTCTAGCGCCCAGGTTAAGCTTGATTTAAATTTGCATACATTTTCATACATTTAGGAGAAATAAAAAGAAGGCTGCAGCCACCAGAAAGTCATTAAAGAGCGTGGGGGCTTGTGGAGAAGACGCAGAGGAGGCCGGAGCAGGTGAGCTAACAGCGGGGCTGGATGTGTGGACGGCCGTGGCCGCGGCTGGAGGGGGACTGGCCTCGGTATCCGAAGGACAAACAGGAATGGAAAGAAAGGTGGTGAACAGGAGTATCGCTCCTCAGAAGGCCTGTATGAAGGAGGATCAATGAATTAGAGATAGGTTTTGTTTATTCCGGCGCGTAATTTCTTCATGTAATTCGCTCTTTGAAATTTCAGTGCTTAAATATTTGATGCTTGTGTTGTTCCAGTGGCCTAGTTCGCTGAACTGAATTGCGGTGTTTGGCATTCATGTATAATTTTAAGTGTGAGATTGACTTGCAACGAAATCGAGTGAATTCATATGGCAGAGAGGCAATATTGTTTTGATAGAATACGCGTTTTGTTGTGAAATTGCGCACAAGAAAGGATTACATTTACAAGGCATATTTTCTATTAAAAGTAATATACTAAGCCGATATATGCCAAGTAGGTTGAAGGGAACACCCCCCCCCCCAAAAAAAAAATAAGCAAAAAAATAAACAAAACGTTTAAAACAATTAATTTAGGCGCATTTATCAGCGTTAAAGCAGGCATGGAGTGCTTCTTGGAGAGGGGGTTTGTAGCGCTCTCGATAGTCTAAGTTTCTAAGTGTAACAGATGCTTCTCTCGAAACGCTCCTTGTGCTGATTCCTTTTATTCACATCAACATTTTTCTGCCGTCGAGCGCGTTTCCATAGAGAGGCGAATAAAAGGCAAATCCCCGCTCCGCGCCTCCAATAAAGAACCCATTCACAGATAACCCGAGCCAGCACCGCTACACTTACACCAGCCTGCCAGCCGGGCTCGCCTACCAAGGTGCACACTGGTGCTGTTCAACAACATTAAATATTCATAATTTGTGTCATTTATTATTTGTAAAATGATACTTTATCAGTGTATTTGTATGTGTTTATTTGGGGGCTTGCGCGTTTAGCTCTGTGACTCGACGGCGGTAAATAAAAACGGGCAAACGTGAGCTCCTGTGAAATAAAGCAAATGATGTACAAATATCTATAATTTGATACATATTTCGAGCCGTGGAAGCCTTTTTATATGCAGGAGCCTGTTTGTATTCCGTTTGTCTCAGTTCGGATTCCTAAGATTATATATATATATATATATATATATATATATATATATATATATATATATATATATATATATATATATATATATATATATATATGTATGTGTGTGTGTGTGTGTGTGTGTGTGTGTGTGTGTGTGTGTGATTTACGAAACATTTGTTTAGCTTTGAAAGTTTATGAAGGGTCACCATATTTTTGTTGTTGCAAATGTCGATACATTTTCATTTTAAGGGGCATTCTGTGTGTTATTTATATGGAGTAACGTTTATAAATCAGTTTTGCTTTGCTTTTTCAGAAACGATTGAAATGTTAGAAGTTGAGGTGTGTAGCTTCATAGTTTTTTTTTTGTATTTTCTCCTTTTTTTTTTGGTTTAAATAAACGCAAAAATACCCCAAATCCCGCCCTTCCATTTTGAGGTGCAGCAGCTTAGAGATAAATCAGCTTTAGTCTGCTATTGAGACAGCCTCGGGCCTCAGGGTGCGACCTGTCACTGAGTGTCATGACCTATGCAAACTTTCCCTGCTTGCAGCCTAAACCTCTGAATCGGTTCAAGCCTTTACAACAGTCCATATGTATCACTTTGGCACACACACACACACACACACACACACACACACACACACGCACACACGCACATTCATTTATATGAAAAATTTAGATATTTAATAATAAGCGATTGTAATCACTCTTCATAAACAGGCATATATGTCTGCATGTTACCTCTGAATTTCAACTCTTCATCCTAGACATTAGCGCGCGCGCACGCGCACACTCACACACACACACACGCACACACACACAAACACACATCCAGACAGTAAAATCAATATCCCCATTACTCCGTGACGTGGCTAATAAAGGACAGTGACACCGTGTTTAAACAGGAGCTCCTTTCAAAAACAAGCCCGAACTAATCCCGCGTCACTCCGGTGACAAGCCGTTTGTTTTCACCATACATTTGAAACTAAGTGCGGTGTAGTTAGTCTGTGTGTGTGCGTGCGTGTGTGTGTGTGCGTGCGTGCGTGCGTGTGTGTGTGTGTGTGTGTGTCCAGCAGATTTTAGAAGGAGGAAACACAAAAGAAGATGAAAATATAGGAGGCTAAAGCTCATTCCATTTATGATGCATGTGGCCCGGTGCGTCTGTTTGGTCTGCTGTGAAAGCGAGTTCAAATCCTTACAAGGTATTTCAAGCGTTTATTCATTTCCCACAAGCTTAGAATGAAGGCTGATACGCTGATACGTTTAGGAAAAATTCCCTCCAAAGCACTCTGATCATTTTTTTGATGAATGAGTTTATTCTCACCAAAGTCGCTCAAGAATCGTTACGTTTTTGAGTTGGATATTAATCCGAATCAGTGGATCTTCACGTCATTCCAAGGAATTTAATAAGATTTTAGGCCACTCAGGTTTCATTTGTGTCGTATAATTTATATCTTTCTGGATCGTTTTAATATAGATTTTATTTCACTTACCATGAGTGAAAATGATTCGTAAAAGAAAATGTATTTATTTTTATTCCGGTTATTAAGTGAGTTTTTAATCAGGAATATATCAGGAAATGGTCTTTAGTTAAAGATAATAAATGAATAAGGATTCCAGCCACTGTCATGTGGAGAATCCACACTTAAATCCTGGAAAAAATGGATGATCATTATATATGGAAGTAATAAAAAGCGACATTTTATGAAACTATATTCTATTTTTTTTTTAAACCTGTAAAATGATTTGGAATCCACCACAAAATGTAATTAAATTTTCTGGAACAAGTGCAAAAAGAAGCTTCAATGAAGTGTATCAGGTCTTCAACCGGAATGTGTGTGTGAGTGCGTGTATGTGTGTGTATTTGTATTCCAGCGATGATGCAAATTCCAGCGTAAAATTATTTGGGTTTCTAGTTAATTAGAAAATGAATTCAGTCAAAACAGCACACACGCCTGAGGTCAGGGAGTCTTTCAGTTGCCTCCTTCTTTAACTGAAGCCCCTCCACTTGCACACAGCAATCCAATATTATTTTTTTCATTATCTGCAAGACTTTGGAACACCTTCACAAAATTAAAATTGTTTGTCTGTCTTGCCTTCCCTCAAACAAGTAAGTATTTGTCAAAGGTGCTGTTCACCTTTGTGTGTGTGTGTGTGTGTGTTTGTTTGTGTGTGTGTGTGTGTGTGGGGGGGGGGTGGTACAAAGACTTACCTTTTGGAAACCTTTACTGGTATAAACACTGACCTAAAGTCCAAATGTTGCAAAGTATAATTTCTGAGTTCCTTGATGGTTAGGGTTAGACATCAGCTGCAGAGGGTTTCGGTTAAGGCTGTCCATATCAATGACAGTCAGTACAATGTCCCAAAAACTGATAGCTGCGCAAACCTTTGTGTTCGCGTCCATGCGCGTGCGTGCGTGTGCGTGCGTGTGTGTGTTTTCCAGGTAATGTTTGGCCAGTATATCGTCACTGGGACTGAAGGACCCACTGTTTGTGAAAAATCTACATAACATTACCATCTGTTAAACGTCTATCTGCTCCACCACAACACAAACATCCAGCATACACAGCCCCAAATTGCCATGTAGAAGAGTGAAGAGTCTATAGAAACCTAATGTACGCTCTTTAGTCCCTCTCCAACTCCTCTACGTCCTCCCTCTTCTTCTCTTCTGCGCAGAGAGCAGAAAAGAGCTTGGGGTCTAGGCCTCTGCTGGCAACAACAAGGAAGAGGAGAGGTCAGGTTAAATGAAGAAACCAAAACAGTATTTCCAAAAGTTCTTTTTGGCTTTTTCAAAATCAATTCTGGTTAATTTCAGCAACAACCCAGATGAATGTCATATTAATATCAGCACATTTTTTGCTCCTGCCAAAAAAATAACCAACAACTCCCCCCTAACACACACACACACACACACACACACACACACACACACACACACACACACACACACACAGGTCCCTCTGAAAGAGCAGGCGGAGCTGGCAGTTGCACATCTGCATTTCAAACGTAGACTCTCTGGGATTCATTATTAATTAGCCTACTGAGCCCTGGAGGTCTGGTGATGCTGCCATGACACGCACGCACACACACACACACACACACACACACACACACACACACACACACACACACACACACACACACACACACACACACACACGCTTACACACATTAAATCCTGACACCCTTTGCTACCTCTCCTTCACAGCCTTCACAAAAATGCTGAACTTCGTAGGCATGGTTCTCCTATACCACCAATCACATGACCCTCCTCTTGATTCCTGATTTAATGTGTGTTGGAGGATGATGAATTACTTGAAATACAGGAGGGGATGGATTTATTAAGCTGAGCGCATTGTGTGTTTAAAACACCACATTCAGTGACTTGTTTAGCAAAAGCAGAGGCCTCAATGACTTGATTGAAAAAGAACCTCGAGAGCTACACTAGCTCTTATATCACATCAATAAACATTACAAAACACCTTCTTTGCACTTATTTTCTTTATTCTTTCTATTTGTGGGGTGATCGGATTGTTCTGTTTTGCTGAAGAATTGCGTCTTATTTATGTGCATTAATCTCCGCTTGCAGTTGAGGCAGATCAGAAACACACACAGCTATTATGCATGAGGAATGTCTCTAGGGTCCAGAGAGAGAGAGAGAGAGAGAGAGAGCGAGAGAGAGAGAGAGAGAGAGAGAGAGAGAGAGAGAGAGAGAGAGAGAGAGAGATCAAACACACTGCAGTGAGAACACTCTGTCCACAACACACGTTCCACTGCTGTGCAAAGTTAGGGCTGCGTAGTTTATAAAAATAAACACACAAACACACACAGACACACACACACACAGACACACACACAAACACACACACACACACACACACACACACACACACACACTCGGATTTCAGTTTATTGTGTGCCTGTGCTGCTGCAGACCACAGTTGCATTAGTATGCAGGGGGCTCACGTGTGATGCAGGAATCATTGGAGAGCGTCAGATTGTCAGGATGATGTGTTGACTGCAAATATTTGAATAGAATTCAGGAGATTGGAAATGCTTCTGTTGCTCCTGAAATGGAATAATGTGTTCATTTATTAATTAGACATGATAATCTGATCCAAGATAAGTCTCCACCTGCAACATGTGCCTCCATCCAATGCTCAGATTATGTTACCTTGGCTACTGGGGCTGCAGAGGTATAGTCTATGATCTCACACCTCGTCTCACATGATCAGTTTGCTCAAGGCTATAACCTGGCTCCTGATAGGGCGAGAGGCTCTGGCAGTGATTTGGACATAATTTCATAATTGAGCAAGACTCGACCATCATCACCTTCTACCTCAGAAGTCTTTAATTTAGGCCTCACAGTGGCTGAGACTACTGCTCAGCTGTCATCTTCTATCCTGAGTCAAACTGATATTTCATGGGAGTACACACACACACACACACACACACACACACACACACACACACACACACCACAGCATCCCTGTGAGCACCGCAGCCTCTTGAACCAATTGGATCGGATTCAGTGCCGGCAGCAGACATCCACTGAACACAAACACACACACGCACAAACACACACACACACACACACACACACACACACACACACAAAACTCTTGCGCAGCCTGGTGTTATGGAAAAAGCTGGGTAGTAGTGCGCTACCATTTGCAAGGGGAAAAGACCACTTCTCGGCGACACAGCACAGCCTTTGTTAGATGTGTAATGAAGAATCTGGGGCAACTGAAGAATCGGCACAAATGTTTTTACAAGTTTTTTGCTAGAAAGGGAATTCTGGTTCCCTTCTCGGAGCGATCTCTCGGTTCACTCTTTCATTCAAAGGAATGCACGTATGATTTTTGGTTTGGTACCAATTCCACCTGGAGTCTCAAAGGGAAGAATAACAAATATGGGAAACATTTAATCCAGAATAATATGTTTATCCAGAGACCTGTGGATTTGGGAGGAATGGACCCCCTCTGATGTGGTCTACTGCCAGTGTGTGTGCTTTTTGTGTCAGTGCATGTGTGTTGTTAGGTGTTTGGGTTGGATGTGTGAGATGGGTGAAGAGACCCTCCACCCCCTGAGGCCAGGAACTCTGAGTGAGGAGGAAGAGAGGTCCAACATGCTCTCAGATTTCCCTTTTTCCCTTGTCTGAGTGTGTGTGTGTGTGTGTGTGTGTGTGTGTGTGTGTGTGCGTGATACAGGATGTGCAACAAAAGCCAGATTAAGAAGTTGGACGGAGATGCAGTAAAAACTAAAAGATCCAAAATTTTGAGTCTTGTATTGCTTGGAAATAATCCTTAACTGGGACCTTCCTAACTTCTTCTGCATGTCTGCAAGTGGGGTTACGTTTGGAGAAACTCTTAAAGCACTTAAGTATTTAAGTTAATTGTCCGTTTCAACAAAAAAATCTGCAACACTTTATTTTGAGGTACAAAGGACATGGCATAATAGCAGTACCTGGGATAAACATGTAACAGAAATCAATCCGTTTCATTGACAAAATTAAGGATTAAGCAAGGAGGGTGCAGGTCACCTGGCTCAGACAGTAACATGCATGCTACAAACTGGCTTTTATTCATCCTTAACATACTGGTATATTTGTGAACAGTCTTGAGGAATCCTCCTTTCATAGGAATATTGTCCTCTAACTTTTACTACTATGAGAGCGGAAGCTATCTGTTAACTGTGTGTCAGCCTATGTGACATGGTGTTATTCAATAGTTTCAGTGTGCTCCTCCATGTTAATTGTTAATTTTTAAACCAATCAACCTGTGTAAGTAACTTCCTGTTTTATTATGATAAGTACATTTCACTTCCTTTGTTTTCCTCTCTTTCGTGGCAGGACCAATAACAGGGCAAGATGGGCTGATGATATAATATTCAAGTTGATCAAAGTAACTAATTTAAGTTGCAGCAGGCTGTTTTTTTTCCAGGTGTTGTGACAGTTCAGACTTCCAGTCTGGAGTTCATTGAAACATTGTATTTCTGAGCATTTTTATTTAAATCTCATAATAAACTATAAATACCACATTGCAGTGGTAGACCTCTGTGATTTGTGCCTGGCAGAGTGACCTTGACCTTTACTATTTGATCACCAACATTTTTTTCAGCTCATTGTTGAGTTCCAGTAGATATTTGTTCTGTACTTGAAGACATTTCCTGAAGATGTTCCTGAGATATTGTTTTCATGTGATGTGACAGTGACCTTTGAACCTCCAAAATCTTCCCTATTCAGCCTTGAATGAACATTTATTGTAAGTCTGAAGATATTCAGAGATATTATATTTATATATTTATATTTATATTTATGGGATGGATGAACAGACACATGGACAAATCAAAATCATGATACCACAGCAATACTTCCCCAACAACTGTATCATCTTATAATCATATGCTGAGTTTGCCCTCTTATTCATTCCTGAATAGCCAACATGCACTACACATTCTTAGAATCCACACAAAATCCAAGTTGTTCAATGAAAAGAGAAGCTAACTTCCACTGTGCAGATGTACAATAGTGCTGAACCTAAAGACTAAAACTTTCTCTCAGCTTTTGCAAACTATTCTGATTCAGCCATCCAGCACCGCAAAGCATCCTGCATCATCTTCGTCAGAAACACGCATCTCCTCATCCCCTGAGAAGGTGTGGTATTTCATTAAGCACAATTAATAGATCAGCTGTAATGCTAATTTGCACAACTGTCAGTATTAATGTGGATTACTAACAGCTTGTTTTCATGTTACGTTGGCCGCTCATGTTGCTCATCATCGGAGATGTCCTCTCTGTCTGATCTTTTGTAAGGGCAGGTTTCCACTGGCTCACTTTGGCTCGGGTCGGGTGGGGTCAGATTGGTACGGCTCAGTATGGGTGTGTTTCAATTAGCACTGGGTACCACGTCAGCATGGGTGGACTCACCGGCCGAGAGTTCCCGCGTGTAATTTGTGTGCGACAAAACTACAATGGACAACACGGAGGCAGCGTTTGCCCGTTGCTCGGCCAGTGATTTTTAAACTAAAAGTAAGGGGCATCAGACGGGCAAGGCTTAAAGCGGCAAAACAGAACACCCAAGAAATGTATAAAAGACTTTACCAAGCGATGACCACTTTTTGACAGAGGCCAAGATGATAAGAGGTGGATGACATAAGCGGGTAAGTTACCCAAACAGCGCCGGCTATGTTTTTAACGCCACATTTTAGTCCCTTGGAAAACAAGTGGTGCAGGGACCAAAATGGTTATGGTTAGTACCGTGTTGGGGCCAGTGGAATTGGGGCCAAACCGACCAGAGCCGAAGTGAGCCAGTGGAAACGTGCACTAAGACTTGATCTTGGTATGAGGGCAAGAATGAGTAAGTTATTGTTTGTGGAGGTCTAAATCAGGACTGTTTTAATAATGTTCTACTTACGGTGTGTGTTCAAGCAGTGCTTGTGACTTTGAGGTATTTCAGGACGACAAACCTGTCAGGTGAATTTACTTCTGACATTCAAGGCTATATTATAATCTATGTGAGCTAAAATGGCGGCACGGTGGTGCAGCACGGTGGTGCAGCACGGTGGTAGAGCACTGTTGCCTCACAGCAAGCAGGTTCCTGGTTCGAGTCCCGGCTCGGGCACGGGATCTTTCTGTGTGAGTCTCCATGTTCTCCCTGTTCCTGTGTGGGTTCTCTCTGGTACTCCAGCTTCCTCCACAGTCCAAAGACATCAAGAGGGGACGAGGCTGATTGATACTCTAAATTGACCGTAGGTGTGACTGTGAGTGTGAATGGTTGTTTGTCTCTATGTGTTGGCCCTGCGATGGACTGGTGACCTGTCCAGGGTGAACCCCGCCTCTCGCCCGTAGCCGCTGGGATAGGCTCCAGCCCCCCCGCGACCCTTAGCGGAAGACAATGGATGAGCTAAAATGTTTGTCATTATAAGGCTGATCGTAAACATCGTCATGTTAGCCTTTACATGTTTTATTTTGCTCCTGCTGTGTATTATTTTTAGTCAAAGTAATAAATTAATTTTTCAAGTTCCTAGTTGTCTTCTGTATTCACTGTCTTGTTCCTGGGTGCCTCCAGCTGAATAATTCAAGCTAAACTGGGTGGCTGTCGGACTGAGTGGAACTAAACTCTCACTGTAAAAAAAAAGAAAAAAAAAAGGAAGAATTTGCGTAACCACCGTTTACACTACACACCCATTGCCTCTTACACAACTGGATAGCCCTTCATTCATGCAACAATTCCTTTTTGTTTATAAAGCAGAGAAACATGACCATCATTGTGACGATTATAAATAAAAAGCACTAGCATCATTAGCTCTTTTTTTAATGTTAGTGTTAACTGTTAAGTGTTGTGTCATAGTTAATTGGACTGTTTCAGTTAGCTTGGGGACATTTTGTCCTTCATCTAAAAGGCTTCTTTGTGAGAAGTGAAGAAGAGAACATGAAATCTAACTTATTCCCACAATTTAGTTAATTTGAGGCCACAGGATATGGCCAGTATATTTTTCCTTCAATTTAGTTTTTTAGGCAACAATATATAACTTGTTTAAAAAATGTAAAATAAATAAAATGAAGGAACAAGTTATGTCTTACGGCCTCAAAATAGTTTCTTCTCTACGCTCAAATTCTCTCTCTCTCGCTCTTTCTCACTCGGTCGCTCTCTCTCGCTCTGTAATCACGCAGTCTGTAGGCTGACTTCAGCTCCAGGTTCTATAACTATAAATATTCTCTTGAAAGTTGCCTTGTTTTGAACTTGAAGAAGAGTGCTCCAGCTTGCTCCAACAGTCAACACACGCACGCACACACACGCACACACACGCACGCACACACACACGCACACACACACACACACACACACACACACGCACACACACACACACACACACTCGTGCATGTGCGCACTTTCATCACTATATCTATTACTACCAGTTAGGTCTTTTTCTCCTCTTCTGCTCTGACTCCCTCTCTCTGCCCCTCAAAGAAGGTCTTATTATGGCAATGTCAGCTGTCTCAAGGGCATCCAGAACAAAGAAGCTTTTCACTTCTCAGTATATCCTCTGCCATCCCTCACTCTCTCATCTCCTTTTGACTCCTGTATTATGTACACCACTTGTTTGTTTGTGCTTTCTTTCCCTACTTCATCTTTAGCTGGAATTTTTTTTCTCCTGTTGGAAGGATGTGTCTGGTTGCTGGAGCTTTCAGGTTGAAGACAATGAGAGAAAATTACCCTAAAACACTGACCTGGAAAAGTCATTTTATAGACTTGAGATGACTGTGTGAGGGAGATAGTATGTCCTATATGTATCAGTGGCTGGCAGAGTAGAGGGAGGCAGGAGAGGAAGGATGTATGCAGGCAGCAGCAGCAGCTGGTGGAGATACACGGTGTCAAGAGAGCTCAGAGGACAACAGAGGATGCTTCCTTGGCTGACTGTGTGGAAGGGGGACAGTGGAGCATAACAAACAGGATCCACCTTTCTGCTTGGCTAATTTTCCCCATTAAAACAGCCCAGCAGGAGCCTCAGCAGTCCACCAGCTGGAACAGGGGTTATTTTAGTGCCTGTCTTTCAGCAGGGTGTGTGTATGTGTGTGTCACTTGCATCTATTTTGGCATGAGGTTTAGGGAAGCATAAAGATCTTCCATAGGAGTGGATTCAATTCACTGATATTAATTTCCTTCTCTCCAGTCATGCATAAACACAGAAAATCTCCACGGCTGTCTACTGTATGTGTTTTGCTCGGCTGGGTGCAGCTATAATGTGCTTGCTGCTGATATTGATGTATGTGCCCATATTTGCCCCGTCATCTCTTTATGTGGCTAAAGTCATCAGCCCTTCTCTCCTCTGTCTCAGTCAGATCCTAAACTAATCCCCAACCCTGCTACTCTGACAAGAAAATCCCCTATTTTAATGCATGCACACACACTCCATCCTCCTCTCACCCCCCTGTCACACACCCACACACCCATTTTCTTTTTCATTCATCTGTGTACCTGTGTACTGCATCTCTCTAGTCTCTGTACCTTTTAGTAAAGCATGCTTGTGACAAAACTTGTGATATTTGTTATGGTAATATCTTCATAGTGTGGCAGTGTTTCTTGAAAATTCATACAGGGATGTAATGTTTTGTATGGGGCACACATGACTATTCGGCAGCATGGCATCATTGCAGTAGAAGCTGAGAACTGAAATGTGTCACAGTCCATTTAGTGAAAGAAAATATAATCAGAAACAGATATTTTTTGATTTAAAAAGTAAAAAATCAAACAAAAGCACAATAAAACTGCTTTCAAAAGTCACTGATAGTTTCCTAGCATTGAACTCTAAATGTTTAAATGCTTTTTTTCTGAGTGTATGAGTCAAAAAAGGAAAAAAAACCTGTTCATTTATGTTTGCACATCAGTTACTAACATTACTTAGCTTTATACTATTGTATGTTGCTTTCTTAATGTGTTAAAATTTCCTGGTAGCACCATGGAAACAATAGCAATGAAAAGTCAATTAGGATGTTTTGTCCTGGTGGATGCAAATGATATCTGGTATTTACTGTTGTTTAAATATGAGAAAGGCCACAAGGAAATATTATGGGTCGGGGGTTTGGCTCCAACAAACACCAGAGAGATGGGTGTCTCACTCCCGGTGACAGTACTGTGTTTCACATCCTTGACCCAATCACTGAGGTTTTCTTCACTTTAATGTGAATCATTTTAGCCACAATTACATGTCTTGACCTCATGAAGATGTTTTTTTTTTTTTTAAATTCCTGCATTACTCCTTTGTGACTCCAGAGTATCCTTATAGCTTGAAGCGAATGGCAAGGGTTACGGCAGCACAATTGCCCAAGAATGACATTTGTTAACAAACTCTCCACCACGTTGTCCAGAATAATCCATGTATTATTTATCCAGCAATAAAAATCAATAATCCACAAACACAGTGATTTGAGCAAAAGGCAAAGAAAGTAGACACTTCTGTTCTGGCGCTACCATGAACCAGCGTGGACCAAGCTTCTCATGCTATATGCTATACTGTAAATAAGTGCAAACGAAGGCATGGATTATACTGGATGCTGCTTTTGAGAGTTTATAAACAGATGGGTTTGGACAGTTTTGTTGTTGTTTGCTGTCAGTTGTGATTAGCTCCAAACTAAATATGTGGCTGACTATTTCTGCCTCCTGGAGTCACAAAGAAGTGATGCAGGAGGAGAAAAAATTCTTGTGAGCTCAAGAGACCACTTGCGAGCAAAATTTGGAAAGGCAAATTCAACTTTTTGATTATCACTCTAAACTGCAACACTAGTATCCGGAGACAATTTATGGTCAGTTACATCACACTCAGCCTTCGATCAGACTATCAGGTTTCCTTCTCTGTAAGAAAACAAAGGATTATATCAGATGAGATATTAGATTCAGCATATAGAGGGACTGTCTGCATTTCCCAGCCCAGAGAGATGAGGTGCGGTTGACCTTGGCATGTGTACAAGCACATGCACACAAGCGTAACACATACGCACATACACTATGCAGGGGGATACTGACAAATGGCAGCGCAGGAGCTCAGTTAGGTGGTAAATGTGTGTTTAAACAATGCAGAGTGACGCTTACATGTGCAACACTTAGTGACTAGCTGGTGATATAAGATTGATTTAGTTCACTCTCTCCCTCTCGGACTATGCAACACAAAAACACACACCCACACAGATACACACACACACTTAGTGGATTATGAGTGATGTGATTCAGGACACCTCTCGGCAGCCACTCTGCTTTCCATCCTAACGCCTGAGCAGAATACTAATCACTGGATCACATTACACATGGAGAGAGAGAGAGAAAGAGAGAGAGAGAGAGAGAGACAGAAAGACAGACAAACAGAGAGAAAGAGAGAGAGAGGTGGTCACTGCTACAGATAAAATGGAAGAGTGGAATACATGAATTTTCTCAAATAGAAATATTTAGGTGGGCTTTGAAGGCTTCGGTGTGTCTTGGTGTTTTTAAAAAAAAATGTTCATCCTTTTTTTTAAACCGCTACACCTTCATGAGAGCAGCATACAAATATTGCGCTGCAGATTTTGAGAAGATGAGAATTTAAACAGTGACTAAACCAGAAAAAAGGTTATCGAAACAAGTATTCTAAGTACCGCCAAGAAAAAAAAATTGTGATGGAATGTTTATAAATACATTTATTCAAGTACGTGAAGATGTTTCAACATGCAGATTTTGGATACAAATACTCAGCTCAGACAGATGTCAACCAATAACATGTTCAGCAAATGGAATAAAAGACAATAATATAACATATCTCTGTCTCTATGTGTTGGCCCTGCGATGGACTGGTGACCTGTCCAGGGTGAACCCCGCCTCTCGCCCGTAGATGCTGGGATAGGCTCCAGCCCCTTGACAAGATAAGCGGAAGAAAATGGAAGGATGGATGGATGGAATATAACATATCTGACAATATCTTACAAATATCTAAGAAGTAAGTATATTTGTCTAATTTTTAGTCAGTGTGACATTATTTTACTACTTTAACAATCTCAACAGGGTTTTTACAAGTAAAAAAAAAAAACAGTTAAAAAAAACAGTTTGCCAAATTTATTTGTGATATGTGTGTAATATATTTTCCTAGAAACCAGCCCCTTTATCCCAGATGCTGTTTTTCTGTTTTGTGTAGACGTTAGACAAATATACCTGACAAGACTTTGGTTTATATTGTGGCCACCAGAAAGGTTTTACTTCAAAATATTACAAAACACAATTACCCACATTAACCTTTAATTATCCACATTAAAACTAGCATTTTCATCAAATACAGGGGTTTGAGTTTAGACAATGTATCTTTTTTCAAGATGCATAAAAAAAATCTGTATGTTTTTGCTAGTTCTTTTGGTAAATTACATACAAGGAAAAGTAGAGGAATGAAATTACCTTTTTGCATGGGTCCAACTATTTTAGCTTATAGTTTTTTTGACAGGAAAACGTTGCTTAACCAGAATGTTGAATATGCATTGAAGAGGGGCACAAACTGAAAACTTGGGTTTTTGCAGTGTATAAGCCTTGAAATATTTGGAATAAACAAGATAGTGAGGTTTTATAGTTCTTCACCTCAGCCCGCGACAGAGTAAAAGTTTGCATAAATATTAATGCATAAATTCCATTAACTTTATTGTCAGTGTATAAAACAACTTGACAGTGAAGCAGTCAGAATTTACTAGGACTAGTTATCTGTTTTACTATAGCTTCACTTGTGAGTGAAGGATTTTAATCGAAGATATGTCCCTGTGTTGTGCAAGATGAAATGAACCAGAGTCACCCTCAGTGCTCTCCAGAGTATTTTTCAGCACTTGGTGTTTTTAGCTGAATAGGTCTGATAAACCACCTCTACACTACCTGTCTGGTGGATCATTCATCAAAGACATAACCAAAATGATTGCAAACATGTTCAGTGATGACATGCTCTGGACCAGGGCTACCCACTGTGAGGCCTGCGGGCAAAATCTAGCCTGCTAAAAAGTTAGATTTTGCCTTCCAGATATAAAAAATAAACAAAATATGTATATGGAATCATAATAACAGTAACAGGAAAAAAAGTAATAAACATTTAAAAAATTGTTTTGTGGTGGTTTATGGTGGTGGTGTTTTATTTTTGCGAGGTAAAAATGTTCTTTAAATATGTAGGGTTCCTAATTATCATTTATTTTTCATTGTTTGATCGGGCAGTTGATTTACTCTTTGTGCAGGATGTCACGCACTGGCTGACTGAAGCTGAAGATGCCTGAAGTAATCATTTCTTAGGCTGTGTGCACTGAATTTCTTACACAGTCCTGGTTTTCAGTACATTTATGTTGTCCTCATTCTGATTATGAGTTACCTGCTCTTGAAAAACAGACTTATTACGTAATGGCAGCACCTATAAAAATGCATTTGTCATCGGAACAGGAAGGGATATGCAAAAGCTTATATAGTGTTTAATGAAAGGGAATTGAGATATAGCACCTTTTTCTATTTTGATAAGATTATCTGTATTTTCTTTTGGACCCTGCAAGGAAAAACATTTGGGCCATCCTGGTCAGGACAATGAACTGTTTGAAAACAAGTTTGTCGTGTCATCTTTATGTTATTAGGTGATAATGTCAAGGTTCGCAGTTTGCTGCACTGCCCCCAAGTGGACAAAAACGAATGAAAGTAGCTTTATTTCCATTTTTCAGGTAATAATTCGTGACAAATTTTCATAAGAAAATGGTCTGAATTGTTCTGCTGCCACTGAAACGCATTAGATGAACATATAATAAAGAAGTGTGTCCCCTCATGTTTGAGTGTGTGACTTTGCTTCAGGAGCTAATCGTGAGAGTTCTTCATATTGCCAGAAGTAAAAAAAAAAAGTAGGAGTGACTCAAATTACAGCTCAATTTGGAGTCATCTGGATCGACAAACGGCAGTTTAGGATCTCCTGCTTTCTTTATTCTTAGTACCGCACACGCCTAACAAGGAAACAGAAACTCACACACTTTCCCTCCACCGACACCCCCTCCCTTCCTTCTCTCTCCAACCCCATGCTGAAGCAATTATGTCCAGTGTGTGAGTCTTCCACAGGCAGTGTGAGGGTGATTGATGATGCTGTCAGCGTAGGGAACATGTTTTAACGTCAGAATAATCTCCCTGCTAATATATTACATCCACTGGATAAGGTTCAATCATTACTAATAGCGCCGCTAAGTTGGTGAGAGGGGAGATGGTGTTTAGAGCACGTGCCTTTGGTTGTGTATGCGTGTGTGTGTGTGTGTGTGTGTGTGTGTGTGTGTGTGTGTGTGTGTGTGTGTGTGTGTGTGTGTGTGATTAATCAGAGGAGAAACAGTGGCAGGAAAATCGAGCAAGGCCAAGCGATATGCCAGCGCAGGGTGGAATAAGCAGCTAGTAAGAAATATTTACCTCTTACATAATTACTCACTGGTATCCTGTAGTCAGTGAATCAAGTGAGGCGCTGTTATTGTGAAAGTGAGAGTCTTACTACCACTCCATATAATAATGTCTTATGAAATGAAAGAGGTGGAAAGAATGGAGCACAAAGGCACCCGATGTTTCAGAAAGAGGCAGCCTTGTGGTGTCTAATCCGCGCCGTCTAATCTCTCAAATTGCTGTGACGTTTGATGAAGAGGATCGAGTTGGTGCGCGGGCCCAGTCAGTGTTTTTTTCTTCTGATTTGTACATTACGGATCCAGCTGTGCCCCTCCGCTTCAGAACAAATCCCTCTTTAAATATGGGCTGTGTTGTTTACAGCAGTTCTCTGTACACACAGACACACACAGACACACACAGACACACACAGACACACCCACACACACACATATATATATATGTATATATATATATATATATATATATATATGAGAGAGAGAGACAGAGAGTATGTTTGCAAGTGAGTCTGCAGGGATTGGTGTTATATTCTGCTGGTGTCAGCTGGCTCGTGGCCTGCAGATTAATGTGTGTATGTGTATGTGTGCACATGCACATGTGCAAACAAAGGCGCCCTCACAAATACCGGTAAACAGATTAGCTCGTCTGCTGAGAAACAAAGGGTTAAGAGAGAATGCAGATTTCACAGGGAAGGGGAGGGAGCTGAGGTGGTGCGTCTTGTGTGTGTGCTTGTGTTTGAGGGGTGAGCTGGGCCGGCACGGCGGTGGAGCGGCGTGATCCCTCTCCCTAATATTGTGTGGAGAATCTCCTCGCCGGGCCCAGCTGCCAATTCTCTCCACTGTAACAGTTCCATTCTCCTCCTCAGCCGGTGAAACAATACTGCCATGCCTTTCTGTGCTTCTCCACACAAAGACCCTAGCACTGAGACAGACGCTCTGAGCGAACTGAGACACAGCACCAGGACAATAGACTAAGAATGGTTTTGTTCGGCATTGTGTTGTGTGCTTGTGGAGGCAAACAATAAAGAAAGTTCCAAGGGGACGAGCAACTCATTCCTTATTGTGGTTACTTAAAGAAGATGCGCAGTTAACAGAAATCAGTTGGATCAGAAAGTTGCTTGAACCTGGGGGTATCGTACAAGTATCAGTTTCAGCTCAAATACTGATTGTACTTGGAATGAAACTTCGGGGCAAACTTTCTAGAGATGATACTCAGGTCAAAAACATTCTGCTTCTGCAACATAGAGAGCAAGCAACAACAACAAAAAAAAAAAACAAGCAGCACACGTGCACGCACAGTAACCTGTGCTTTAAACTCACTCTTTACTGGTGGTGGTGAACAGCCCCTGAGGACCACCTCCTTGGGACCTCGAGCCAATCACGACAGCCGAAACAAGCCCTTTATCTACAGGGGCTTATTAAGCTAATTGAATTAGCATGTTGTGGTTTCTGAACCCAAATACGATTAGCCTGTTATTACTGCGTTATCAGGGTCCCTTGTTACAGTAACAGCAGGTTACTTTTGGCTGCTTCAGTGGCTCATTCTCTCTTTCAGTCTTGGCCTGTGTAGCACTGGAGCTTCTCACACATCATGTAGCCACACTCACTATTCACTCTTTATCTGGTAAATACCTGCCACACTTATGAAGTCACGAGTGCCAGTTAAGTCTGAGCTCTTGATAATATTTGGTTTATTCACTCAACAGACTTATTATACTGACATTTGTTGAGATGGCTAAAAAGTTGTCTGGGGTAAATGACAAATAAAACAAGTAAAAGGAAATATTAGACTTCAACATTTTTTTTCTTAAAGTGCCTTATAAGTCTTAAAGTCTGTATGTTTTGGCACTTCGGAACACCTGTTCCCCCCGGTCAAGTTTTTGAAGTGGGTTTTCAGTCAAATGAATGAAATAAGGTTTGCAGTAATCACTGAGATGTTTTAATGTGTGGCTCCAACTATAATGTTACTGTGTCAGACAATGCTCTTACTTATGATTGGTCAAAGCACTAGCAAAGTATTACATGGGCTACAAGGCTGACCCTTCAAAAGAATCAGCCTGGTTTAGTGTTGTGGTTACTAAGCTAATAATTTCAGTTGTTGACATATGTAGAAGACAAGAAGTATAATACTGACAATTAACAGCTAGCTTGAAGGACATTCTTTGCTAGTTGTCTGCTGTATAATAATAACAATAATTATAAAAAATAGCGGCTGCACGGTGGTGCAGTGGTCAGCACTGTCTCCTCACAGGCAGAAGGTTTCGGATTCGAGTCCCGGCTCGACCACGGGATCTTTCTGTGTGGAGTCTCCATGTCCTCCCTGTTCCTGCGTGGGTTCTCTCTGGTACTCCAGCTTCCTCCCACAGTCCAAAGACATCAAGAGGGGACGAGGCTGATTGATACTCTAAATTGACTGTAGGTGTGACTGTGAGTGTGAATGGTTGTCTGTCTCTATGTGTTGGTCCTGTGATGGACTGGAGACCTGTCCAGGGTGAACCCTGCCTCTCACTTGAAGGCAGCTGGGACAGGCTGGATGTGATTGACCACAACCCCTTCACACTGCATACCTCTGCCAACATGCCATCATAAATTGTTCCTCAACCTAAGTTCTGGATGGATAGAAAAAGCTGTAGTAGTGGTGTGGAATAGTGAGGCTAGTTAGAAGAAACTAGAGTGAACATTGACCGGTACTTTCCTTTTGAAGTCATGGTTTGCCAGTAAGAGGAGACAGCTGTCTGTTAAAACGTATACACGTCACATTCCAAAAAGAAAACACATCATGAAAATAAGGCATTTTTCTCATAAACTGCCCCTAAATGGTTCAAGTGTGTCTGTTTTTAGACTCTGGCATCTTTTCTTCCTAAACACACAAATCTTGGAAGGGTAAATATTTACACACACTTTACTGTTATCATTTGCCCTGAACAAGTATCAGTGATAAATGATTTCACCAAAATGGTACATTTTTTTGCGGGAGAATGATAATTATCAATATATTCATAACTGGTTTCATACCTCATTCAAAAGAAAAAAAGTGGTGAAAAACATCAGCGTGATAAGCTTTTATTGAAGCTGCCATTTATGTGTACAGGGATTTGAAAGTTCAGTTGTCTCAGACTTATACCCCTTAATTTTTAATGAAGCAAATGATTTTTAACAATACTCTCAAAATATTTGGTGGCCTAAACAGCAATATTTCAAAGACCCACTCCTATGAAAATCATGTTGTCATTTGTTCACATGTTCATGTGGCATTTTTCTGAAGCTAGAAGACATATCTTTGGAAAACTAAGATCAAAATTGCATTTCTCAGTTTTCTGCTGTGAACCATTGGCAGACCCTAAAAGGCAGGCTCAGGCAGACTGGCTTTCACATGTCACAAAATCACCAATCAGGCCTCAAGCTCCAGCCCCGCTCCCCCCCACTCAGACTATGAGGAGAAGAGAAGATGATAGCACATCAACGCCTATATGCTGTTTGGGTTTGCAATGCTAAGAAGAAAGATAATAAAATTAGCTTTCAAAATCTACCAAAACACTTTGCTGTGAAAGAGCACTGGATAAGGTGTCTTTGTCATACCAATATGACAAACCACACATTGGTTTGCAGTCAACATTTCACACAAGACTGTTTTACCAACTGGCAGCAGAAAAAAAATGGGCTTCACTATCCATCTATCCAACCATTTTCTACCGCTTATCCTGTTAATGGTCGCGGGGGGGGGGGGGGGGCTGGAGCCTATCCTAGCAGCCTTTGGGCGAGAGGCGGGTTGCAATCTAGATGGGCCAATCCATCACAGGGCAAACACATATAGACAGACAACCATTTGAATTAGCATCGTCCCCTCTTGCATGAATTTGGACCGTGGGAGGAAGCTGGGGTACCCGGAAAGAACCCATGCAGGCACAGGGAGAAAATGCAAACTCCACAGAGAGGTCCAGTGCCTGAGCCGGGACTCAAACTCTGAACCTTCTTGCTGTGAGGCTACAGTGCTGACCACTGCACCACTGCGCTGCCCGTGGGCTTCACCAGCAAGTTAAATTTGAAACTGGATGCTGTTCCTTCCATGAAGATACCATCAAGTGAACATCCTGTATCTTTGCTGGTAAGTTGATTTTTTTCTGTCGGGTGCAAATAATTCAGCCGAGCCTGTCCACCAGGTCCTAATGACCTGGTCCTAACCAGGTGACCCACCATCGGAGGGGCCCCTCCGGCCCCAGTTGACCAGTACAGCTGGTTGCCTCTATTGGCCAGGAATGATGTCTTGGGCCTCTTCCTGAACGTTAACCGCCCCAGAATGAGACCAAGATGTCCCATCTTGCCACAGAGCTCGCCACTGTGTCTGGTCCCGTACCTCTGTGCAGCCGGTTTGAACTCTCTGGCAAACACTCTGGCAAACACAATGTTTCTCCAGACCTGTGTGCGGGGTATCCCCCAGCTGTGTCGTGTGCGAGGGAGGTCACTGAGCATTGCTGTCTCCGCCCACAACTTAGAGGCAAATTGCTAATGAGCTACTGGTGCTCTGCAGAAGCAGTGGCACAGGTTTTGTGATTTTGGCTAAAAACATCATAATCACAATTTAAAGACTACTGAGAATGCTTTAAAATAACTAAAAAGGATCATTTAAGTGGGTATTTAATGTTCTGTTGTATAATTAAATAAATCACTTCACTTGATTTGAATTGTTTCATTTCCACTCACACACACACACTCTCTCTCTCACACACACACACACACACACACACACACAAACACACACACACACACACACACACACACACACACACACACACGCACATAAACACACTTGCTCAGCCAAACATAATGTAGAAGAGTTTACCTTAATATTAGAAGGGACATGTCCTTACTCCATATGCAGACTTACACCACTGAGATGTGCATAGAACATTGCATA
Organism: Aulostomus chinensis; assembly: GCF_037954235.1. Lineage (NCBI taxonomy): Eukaryota > Metazoa > Chordata > Actinopteri > Syngnathiformes > Aulostomidae > Aulostomus > Aulostomus chinensis. Next base: position 8,485,352 of record NC_141332.1, on the reverse strand, counting down.
ACACACAGGGAGTTGTTTAGAACACAGTCATTAACCCTCCTCTTAAACCTCCCACTTTCAAAACCCAGTTTCTTTAATGCTAAAGTAACTATAGATGTTTGCAGTTGCATTGCATACCTGTGTATGTGTTGTTGCATTTAGACATTTCAGTTTTTAGCAATAAAGCTTTAACTGAAAAACACCAACATAATGTGGGGAACACAGCGCTCTCTGTTCACTGAAGCTCCCATCACCAGATGGACAGTGGGAGAGTAGGAGGTGGGCAGACTGGGCAAAAAGAGTTACAGGAGTGAGAGAGGGGGAAAATATGGGTGAGGGGGGCTCAGAGACCAGGTTGGGGAGTCAGCTGGTCTCCCCGAGTCTGTGATTAATACACTGGGGCTGCTCTGTGCCACCTCCACATCACACTGTCCTAACCTCCAATTAGCATGCTAATGAACCTGCCAGTGTGTGTGTGTGTGTGTGTGTGTGTGTGTGTGTGTGTGTCACCTGAGGGCTCTTTCTCACTGTGCAGCAGAAAACAGAAAGCTTATTCAGAGGAATGGCTTCTGCTCTCTTAATTGAGAGTGTTTGTGTGTATGTGTGTGTGCTATGGACTGTGACCCTGGTCTAACCTGCCGCTGTTATGGTAACCAGTTGAATGGGAACGTTTCTCTGTCTTGTTAGACCTGTCATGGCGACCTTTGTTCTCTATGATTGCTAAGAGGTCGATATGAGCAGCTCAGCCTGTTCCTCATCATAACATGAATTTCCCATCCACAGTTTAAATGCACTTGTACATTTGGACTAAAAACATTATGTAAGGAACCACTGGAATTTCTGCTACTTCATCATATACATGATATCCTATAGGATCTGGGGGCACGGGGCATTAACATCAACAATATATTACATCTCTCTTTTTTTTTTAAATTTAAGAGTGCAATGCTTAGTTTTAATATTATGTGCCAATACTCTGTTGATGGCATGACTGTTAAGACGTACCAAGCACGAGTCCTGTAAAACCATGTTGTTATTAATATATAATGAGATTGATAAGGAATTTCATCTGGTGTCGTCTTTTTTTAACTTTTTTAGGCCTCATCCCTGCACTTTGTCTGCAAGGTTAAGAACTGATCGGACCCCTGGACCTTGACCTGGGTCTTGGAAAGAACCACAGGTTCTTTTCACAATTCTTTTATAATCATAATTTTGTTGTTCGAACACTTACCGATAGTAAAACTGACACTTCAGGCGTCAGCATTGTCTATACGCACAGCTACATTTAGACTACGTGAAAGGTCACATTTGTGCAGGATATTCCAAAGAGGTATTATTGATAGCACCCATCATTACTAGTATAACTGTTCATGAGGGGTGAAACTCATATGTTCTGGGGGAGCTTACTCAATCTCATCTCACAGCAAACCTTGTACATCTGCGGTGGAAATTTCAAGTTAAGTGTCCAGCGTACACCATCTCCGAGTCTTCAGCCTGTTTCTTATGTGTTGTTTGTCTGACAAATTCCTTCATCACATACAAGCCCTTCACAGAGATACTAAGGAGTGTTTGAGGTGTTTTAGACAAAGCTAATCTGGTTCTTTGTTTCACACTAAACTAGGTAGCTGTTGCTTCTTGATTTTTATTGGGGTTGTTGGATAGAGACAGACCTATAGGGAGCATAGAATTTGCAGTACCACTTTTTAACATTTTTTTTTTTTTGCCTAAAACAACTCCTTATGACGTTCTGTCTCCAGAATTTTGTGGTTTTTGAAAAACTTACATTACACAAAATTACATAGGTGATTATTTTCAGAAGACGACGGCATGTTTTCTAAGCTGTGTGCCTCCATCAAGATCATGCTACACAGTCAAAAGATTTTCTGTTTCTAATTTCAAGGACAGAACTGTGGCTGTGCTTGTTTGGAATTGTCCTTCATTTTTTTTTTTTTACCTTTATATTCCAGCATATAATCACTACACTACAACATAAAAACAAAAAAATATAAACATAATGGTGAAAATGCACACACATAGACATACATCCTGTCTTTGTAAACTGGTGCCTCATTAAAACACAGTTTCATGACATCCATCATAATATCCAAAAATGTTACATCCACACATTTAGGAAGATCAGAAAAACATGTCCATATGTATCCCCACACCATATTTTGTCAATGAAAAAAAAACCTTTGTTTCTGTTGTGCCTCCAACCCATCACCTTACATCACATGATTACATTTTTCAATATAATATTAACTCAAGGAATTGTAACTTCATTTTCATCAACGTGTTTTAATATGCATTTCATTTTGCGTTGGAAAATGTTAGTCAAGTCAAGTCAAGTCACTTTTATTTAAATAGCGCCAAATCCCAACAAAAGTTATCTCATGACACTTTACAGGTAGAGCAGGTCTGGTACTGTGGGGATTCCTCCCCCATAAACTCCCTGCCTTCCTGCTGCATGAGGAGTGGGCGTGGCTCCAGCAGCTGCACACCTGGGAGGAATCACGTCATCATCCACCTACAAAACCGGCTCGTGGAGGCTTCACCCTTGCCAGTGGATTCCACGTCTTCCGTGGTTTGTTGGCCCTCTAAGACGCTTCTTACTACTTATGCTAAAAAAGCTTGATCTCCTTCTTGGAGTATTCTGGCCTAGGCCATTAAAATATTTATGTTGCTGTTGCCCACGTGTTCATCGGCTCTCTGCTTATCTTCTCTCTTTGCAGTGTCTCCACGAGCCCACACCACGCCGGCCCTCCTCACAACCCATCACCTTCCAGTTTCCACCTTGTTTAATAAATCCATTTCTATTGCACCCTCCACCCGCCTCCGATTTTAGCTCTTGGATCCTCCACTACAACCCTCGGTTTCATACCATCACAGGTACCACACTCCTTCAATTAATCTACACCCAACAATTCTCCATCAGCAGCACATCCTGCAACAGCGGCGACGAAAACCTTCCTTTTAACAAGCAGGAACGTCGAGCAGATCCAGGCTCAATGGGGACGGCCTTCTGCTTTGACCGGTTGGGGGGAAAGAGAGCAGGAACGTGGGGCAGTTACTGGAAACAATGATTTCGACAAACTCCCCCAATTTTGCAGAAAAGTTTTTATACTTTTTAGAGGTGGGTTTTGGTCTTTTTAAAAAATAATTAAAAGAAAAAATGACAGAAAGAAACCCCTAATTCAAATAACTCCTGAAGTAATGAATCATTTATGATTGAGCAAATCAAGAAACTTTCCACAGACATTCCCAAACTTTTTCTTTCTTTCGAGAAAGCATCAACAATTACAATTTATCCATCTCATGTGGTTCCTCAAGATCTCACTTATTTTTCACTGGAAAATGGTCGAAAGGCCTATCCTTTTGTGCTTCCAGGTTTGTGACCTCTTATTCTTCTATGCTGCCCGCAATTATCTTGTACACATTTCGTTCAACATTTCCTATCCAGTCACCTTCTGATGGAAATACACATTATGTAGCCTGGTTTACTGGCTACTATTCACATTTCCTCTTGGAGACTTAAAAAAAAAATTGACATTTAAATGGACTCAATATATCCTGTTTTGTTTTTGCACCAGTCTGTTTATGTGTATGAACAAGACTGTGCATTTAAGCTCAGGAGTATGTTTGCACGGTAGCACATGCCCAGAGTGCTCACAGGCAGAAAAGCAGTAACCTTTACAATTATCAGTTCTGTCTGATGGGCCTCTTTAATTAACCTTGTAGGAAATTAATCCCAGTGTTAAACGGACAAGAAAAAGATGTTTGATTACCAGTGCAAGCCAGCTGGGACTTCTCCCTCTGTCTAATTGCCCAGGAAGAGAGAACAAGAGAAAAAGTAAGACATTTGAGAAAGCGAGAAACACAGGGCAAGAGAAAGGTGAGAGGTAAGCATCTCCAATGCTGTGGTGTCATTAGTGTCTGTGTGAATGTCAGTTAGTCCCCTGAGTGCTGATAAGAGAGAGGAGGTGGAAAAAGGGAGGACGGGAAAAAGAAGGGCAGACATGTAATATTCATTCAAGGTGTGTGTCATCTATTAATTAATATTATTATAAACTGAGTTGTTCTTGTGTGGCAAAGTTTTGAAGGAACATTCCATCTTTTTGGTAAATACACTTATTTTTCCATTCCACCAGAGCCAAACAGGAAGTGTGTGCAAGAGACCGGCTGACTGCTAGTAAGCGTAACACAAGGAATGATACTGGACAGGTTAGGACACCTCAATCTCAGCTCAGCGTCTTGTAGTTCCTCCTCAGTGTGTTCCTGTTCAAATACATAAGGTTCAGGCTCTTCATTTGTCCAGACATAATCCTCCTCATCCTCACTTACAAAGTTCTGACAAGAAGTTGTGGCTAGTAAAGGATTAGAAGCAGCAGCTGCATTTCCCATCATCAACAAACATTTTGTTGACCGAAACTTTGAGGTGCAGCATCTGCATCACTGTTCCAGCTTTGTATCTATTCTAAAATGACAGTGTACAATGTAGATTTAAATTGTCATAGCAAAAGTTATGCACATCCCATTTTATATTTAAGGATGCAGAAAAGTGTATGGGATCACACTTCCCACCTGCAAGCATTTATTCCACAAAGCTAACTTGCAGTTAGCTGTTCTCTTTGGGTCTCATCCCTCTAATGCACACACAGAGGATGGAACAGTATCTTAGTGTCTGGCTTTGATGGTAAATAAATTTATTTCCCAAAAAGTTGCAGCTAAACTTTTCAGAACATTAAGAGGAGCAGATAACATCAGGGTGGGGAAAAAAGCAAATGAATTCCAAAATTTGCAGTTAGGGCATAATTGAGATGATAGAGGAAGAAGATTCTGACAGTGCCTTTGAGCGAGGTGGACCTGAAGATGGGGTGAAGTTTCTCACTTAGTACTGTTATGAAATATTCCACATGTCCCTTTTTATCTGCCTGCATAGGTCAAACGGTCAAATGAATCCCTCGGTAAAATAGTTCCACCTGCCCTCCATAACCAATGCAGTGTTGCCATAACATGGATGGAAGAAGCTCTGTGGTCAGAGAATAAACAATTGTTACAGCAGTGCTTCAAGGACAGCAGGCAAGTCAGAATAATTTGCCAGTTGCAGGGTGTTCATAGAGGGATAGGATAGTGGCAAAGTTCAGTCTGTGAAAACATCAGTGGAGGGTCAAGAATAAGTTACATGACCGCGGTTTAGGTATTCCTCGCATTGACCAATCATTGCTTGCAACTTATGTAAAGCGAAGAGTTTTCCTTTTATGGATATTGTTATATTGAAAGAAAGGGGGGTAAATTTGGGACATCTTCAGACTTTGGGCAACATGCTGAAGTGTCATTTGTATTGATCATTGCTGGGTCTCCTCAATGTGCATTGAGCATGGAATAAATCCCTCTGCATAAGCCATCAGATCTGCTTTCACAAGCTCACATCCAGGAAACTTCCACAAGTACCAGGAGCAGTTGCTATGTCTCCGTCCCCAAAATACCAACACCTAGTCAAAGAATTTCGCTGCACATTTTGCCATTCTGATCTTGATATAAGCGACTAAAGAGGTTAAACTTTAATGATTGTAAACCTCTTGTAACACAGAGGTAAAATTGTGGTTAAGTTCCAGGAAAACTAGGCATTCTTTTTCAATGAATAATATATAAAGGAATATATAATATGAGATAAATATGTATTTCGTTGAAATGAGTATTCACAAGAATAAACAATTACACTGTTTCCTTCACATCAGATTTATCTTGAATAACTTGATGATAAACCAGTCAGTAAAGAACTGAGCATGTTCACAGCTATCCAAGAGAAATAATGTTTACTCTGTAGAGAGGTGCAGAGGTCTCCATGGTCTGGTTCCCTCATCTCAAAGTCTTCGGGAATTTTAAATGATCTTATGTGTCTACAAAATTGTGGTTTCTCACAAATGGCCAAACAAAACTATAAACTTACTTTCTGCAATGATCAAAAAACAATTTCAAAATCCTGTTGGCTTTTGGTGAGGGAACCCATGGTAATGGTTATAAATTGGCCCGCAAAAATACCTAATTTCTGTGGCACTTTGTTGGGAATGAGATACACAAAACATTCTTCTGAGGTTTTGTATTATTCAGGGTTGCTCTGTAACACCTGACATTATCGGGGTCATCCCTCGCTATCTTCCACAATGTGAAGATTTTCTCCTCAGGTCCACACCAGCATTAGAACTATTTGACCCAAGTTCTGCAGTGATATTTTTTGGAGTGTGGAGTACTTTTCCAAGCTTATGTGAAGATAGTAAATGATGAGGTCCAGCAGCACTTGTAAGAGCACATTGCTCTTCAGATTTCTGTCGTCTCTAAGTGTGTAATCTCATATTAAGGTGTTCCTCTGTCCTACTCCATCCATTCCTCCATTCCAGAGACCCGATTGAGCAGGTGCTTTTGTGCTCTCTTCACTAATGTCTTCAGATCTCTGCACTGACCTCAGCTCTATGTGACTCATCTCCGCAGTGTGCTGGCTCTATGTGCCAGCAAATGTGTGTATTGGCTATGTTCATCGGTGTGTGTCGACTTCCCGGATCGCTGCGGGTGTCTGTATCAATAAAGCTGAGGACACAGCAGAGAACCAGCAGAGGCTATGGCTTCTCCTCTATTTTGTATGGAGCTTGAGTCTGCCTGAATGTTATGTTATGGAGTTTAGAGAGTGGTTTGTGTTCTCAGGTTCAAAGTTCATGTATGAAAGGGCAAAGCTCTTGTCTTACAAAAACTCTTGAGCATCAAGTCCAGTGTTTACAGTCTGTCTTTAATAAAATAATATCACCTTGCTTCAGGTTTTGTGTGTGCAATGTGTTAAACCATGACATTACAACATCCATCCCTCCATCCATCCATTTATTCCTGTTGAGGGTCGTGGGGGGGTGGGGGGGCCTATCCCAGCGGCTATGGGTGAGAGGCGGGGTTCCTCCTGGACAGGTCGCCAGTCCATCGCAGGGCCAACACATAGAGACAGACAACCATTCACACTCACATTCATACCTACGGTCAATTCAGAGTATCCAGTTAGCCAAGACCCCAATTGCATGTCTTTGGACTGTGGGAAGAAGCTGGAGTACCAGAGAGAACCCACGCAGGCACGGGGAGAACATGGAGACTCCACACAGAAAGATCCTGTGATGGAGCCGGGACTCGAACCCGGAACCTTCTTGCTGTGAGGCAACAGCGCTGACAACTGCACCACCCATTACAACATATTACCTCAAAATCAAATCAAACAATTTAGATCTTAAAACTAGATTTAAGTGAGGTTCATCTGTACAGGCCAGGACCACAAGAATGACAATTTAATGAAATTATGAGCAACCACATTCTATGTGATGCCTTTGGGGACAATTGATGATTATAAATCCAGCCTCCGTCTCAAAGGCCCTCTTCCTGAAAGGCTTTGTGGCAGAGATCATATAGTGCACATGCCAATCATCTGAATTGTCTGAAACCTTTTGGAAGTTAGATGATAAAATAAATGTGGATGATGAGCTCATACAGGACCTTCACCCAGATGAGGGGGTTTGGCATTAGTTAAATGCTGTCTTCTATTTTCATAGTTCTTGACTATTAACTTTAGGTTTTATCAGGATTTGGTTGAGAACTTTGGCAACAAAATTAATTTTTCTAGGTTTAGGAAAACAACCATGTTTGGGTTTCACTAGAACTTTTCTCAGCATTTTACAACATGTTTCTAATGAATGTAGAAACCGTCTCTGAAGCCTTTGATATTAGATAATTTACCACAATAATGTTGCAGTATAAACTTGCAATCTGGAGATTACGTCAGCCACTATCCTCCATACCTTCCAGTTTCAGTGTGCTGAAATTTTCAGGTTCCCCCTCAAAGAACTTACTTTGACAAGACGTAAATGCTAATTTAGTGGTGCTTGGCATTCTCTGTCATTTTGCACTGTAAGAACTTTATTGAAAAATAGGCAAATATACAGTAACTTGACAAGGCATGTAATGAAACCACTTTTGTCTCCTTCAATAGATATTACACATTGCTGTTTCCACTGATGTATTTAGTCCAAAATGGTGGCAGCACTGTTGTCAGATGCCAAATTTTGGCAAATATTATCATAGAATATGGAGGTCTGTCAGGTCATTTCTGTGAATAGTTGTGAAGATTTACGTGCATCATGAAAGTATAAATGTGAAAACAGAGCATGGTGTTCCCCTGATGTTATTTAGCAATGGCATTATCCGTGATAGATAGGATTTGCCTACGGGAATACAAGCAAGCCAGGTTTTTTTTTTCTCTGCACAATGACAGACATCTGTCCTGAGCTGGCACAATGTAATGGAGGAATGTCTGGCTATGGAGTGTTTAAAGAGCAGCTTCTCTGTGTTCATTCACTCTCTGGCTTCACAGGACCCAGGAAAGGGGGCTATCTGTTGATAGTAAATACCCACACAGAGGAATACAACTGAATATCAAAAATAACATTTCAGTTTTTTTCTTATCCTGCGTAACCTTTTGAGCGAGCAAAACCTGATGTAAGAAATATTTTTTTGAGAATCGCAAAGCCCTGCCAACAGAAAGTTCTTCAATCACCAAAATATTTCAGGATGCTGCATTTAACTGTGAACAAGGGTCGAGCCATTCATTTGAGCCACTAACTTCATTGTGCAGCTCACTTGCTGTTTCCTCTTTATGAGTCTGTTCGTGTTAACTCATCAGTCAGGTCAAAAACTATGAAAACACACATTACAACACAGCCAAAAGATCACTTTACACAATTTGAATAAATACAAGGCAATTTGTCACTGTCATGTCGGATTTGCCCATTTCTCTGTCTGCCCTTGCTGCCCTACTTCTCATCCTCCTCCCTACCTCCAAACCCCTCTTCTATGCCCTGCCTTCTCCAGCGTGACAGCAGGAAGCAGTAATGGTGATTGTGTTAACCCCTTGTAGAAAGTATTGACCTTCGCTTCTGTTCAGCTGGAGGTAAGAGTCCAGCCCCACATGTGTTTCAATCCACACAGACTCAGAATAATTTAGAAAGAAGTTAGAAACTTCATTGAAAAAGTTTTTAGAAGATTAGTATTTGGGAAGAATTTGGAAAAGGTGAAGTGAGCTTACAGTATTGAGAACTACTGACGTAAATTATTTATTTATTTATTCTTAGCATGGTATCATGGTATGATTCCCTACTCATCCATTTTCCTAAAATGGAAACAGTGCTCCTTAGGATTGCAGCTGAGCTAAACATCACTTAAAAACCACCACCACCACCAACAACAACAACAACAACAACAAAACTGAGATAGACATGATAACAGTGGGCAGTTGATCCACTGACACTCTGTGTTTGCTCCACGTGCTGGTGCTCTGGTGACTTCATGTAAAAATGTTTGCAGGGCAGCTAGCTGTGTATAACTGTGTCCAGCTGTGTAGAGCTGGCAGTTTGTAAAATAAAGGTGTTTTTGGTTTAACAAGAGAAGTGTGCCCGTGTCTGCTAGAGAGGTACAGTGTTAGTGGACAGACGTTGCATCAAAAAGGGAGTGAAAATAATGATACATTTTACCGATGTCATCTTCACATTCCTGCTAGCGCAGTTGAAGCTTAATAATACTGCGATGATTGCAGATTTGTTCAGTGTAAAAGGGTCATTACATTATTTATGGAGAGATGGTATTATGTGGTAAGGGGTCATCATGTCAGGTAAGTCAAGTTGCAATTTTAATCAGTGGTCTAGCATACGAGTGTGAAACTGAATACACAAGACTTGGTGACGAAAGAGTCAAATAAGACCCGTTAGAATTTGGTCATATATTCATCAAATTACAACAAATTCTTTTATTCTAAATTACTAGGAAATGCAAATACTATCCCAGTCGTATTCATTTTAGATCTTGAGTTTAGGTGACAAATTGTTACCATAGCAGCAGGTGCAGTTAGAAATAAGATACAAAGACGTTTGTCCAATTCACAGCCGGAAATCCTTTCTTTCCTGTCTGTCCTTTTGGTTCTTTCTCAATTCTTGGTCACACATTTCTGTTGGTCGACTGAGGTTGTAGGTATCAACTTGCAGTCTTTTTGTGCTGCCCACTAAATGGCCTCTCTTAGTGTTTCCCGCACTTGAGCACTGCGATTTGTGATTGTAACCTGGATAGAAATTCTGCTTCAGTGATTACTTATTACTTTTTTTCCATGGTTGATTTGCTCTTAAATTAATAATTCCCTTTAAAAATTAACCAGATAAGGAACAGTGAGGGCTTATTTAGGCTACTTTTATCTGCAAGCACAATGTGTTTTGGTACTGACCACAATTTAACAGTGACATACCTTATCTTGGTATGTATGGTCTGTAATTTGTATCTGAGAATAAACCTGGCCACAGCATTGCAGGTTAGCAGGATGAACAGCAGGTTACATTGCAGGTTAGCAGGATGGATGTCATTAGTAGACTAAATAAAGAAACTATGGATAGATTTTGATATTTAATTTTGAGAGAACGTTGGCTCAAGTACTGTTACTTTCCTTTTCGTTTTTTTTTTTTTTTTGCTTTATCCAGATCTGATATTAAATCACCTTTGCGGAGATATACACTTTCTCTAGCGCCCTCTAGTTTATTGATTGTAAATGTTTATGTTAATGTTACTGTTCTTTTTTTGGCTAAATACAGTCCGTAAATATTTTTTGCTCTGTAAATGACACCAGTTGTCTCATATCACATAACAGTATCTCACAATGTTTTCTCACAACAGACTGCACAAGCATTGACCAACTTTTACCAAATCCAGATTATCAATCGGGAAGGTTCTAGATGAATAACAAAACTCATCAAAGTCTCAGACAGTTGAGCCATATCAAATGCAACCAGTCAAATCCTTGTTCCGTTTAGAAAATAAATATTTTCAAATTTTAAAAAGTTACTGCGATTTAATCGCAGCAAATTTGATTGTCATCAAAAGGTTGTTTACACTACACCATTGCTAAAAAAGAGCGCTCCCTCTCTCTCACTACAATTTCAGTGATATTATTACTGTAGCTGTAGCTGCTCATTGGCATTTTTCCGAATCATTTCATATGTTGAGGAATGAATGCTGAGGGAGTAAAAAAAACAAAAAAACAACAACCTTTCATCCCCATTCTCTTGAGAGTGAAGTTCTCAGCAGGCTTATTATCCTTACCAGGTTGACAGGACTTGACCATGGCCAAAATACACAATAAAAATAAAACACATCAATGACACAGACATATTCTTGTAATGGACAGTTTCAAATGAAAGGGAACTGGGAATTATGACAAGCATCTTTCTGATAACTGTACCCAAGCTGTTGCTGCATACATGAGATTTTCTTTTTGTTGCCTCTGGAAATATGGAACTCAGACCAGCCTTTCATAGATGGAGCGGAAGTCACACAGCGCACCTCCGAGTATATGAGGGTTAACACAACAGCACAGACCTCCTGCACTCTTTCATCTGCTTGAACATACCTACATTCCCTCACACACACTCTAGTCAATTCTCTTAAACAAATCCTCTTCCTTGAACAACTTTAATAGTCTTGAACAAATCCTGCCCAATGTGAGATCCTGGCTGTTACCTTCTGGCCTAGACCATACTCCAATGTACACACACACACACACACACACACACACACACACACACACACACACACACACACACACACACACACACACACAAAAGACTGGCCAGTGTGATCATCAGTACTTTGACATCTGTGGCTGAAACAGTTAAAGTCTTCATGGACCCAGATGTACTCTTGGCTTTTAAAACCACACAGCCTCTCCTCTAGGTTCTCTTCTTCACTTGCTCTCCTTTCCCTCCAGCCCCTCTGGAGACTCAGTGATAACCAGGGTAGACAGGAGGAGGAGGGGAGCGGAGGAAAAAGGGATGAAGAGAGAGGAGGAGGGTGGCGAGAGGGAGTTGTGATGTCCCGACTCAGGGATATTTAATCCTCTCAGTGAGGGGTGAGCGTCTCTTTCCCTCTATTTGGCTTTTTGAGATCAAAGAGGCAGTTCAGATCCTGGCAAGATTGCTTGCTCTCTCCTCCTGAGTGGACGGACGGACACACTCACAAACACACACACACACACACACACACACACACACACACACACACACACACACAGATGTTAGTGGTAATGAGGTAGGGAGCAATGGGACTTGTGCCCACTTTACTGACTTACGGCACACATTATACAAATAAAATCAATGTGATAATGCAAAAGGGCACATTTGTTTAAAAAAGATACAAAGAATGAGTAAAGGTAACACTTTTGAGTCTGTTTAACAACATCATGTCATTGAGCCAATAAATATAAATAAATATCTGTATAATAATAAAGAAATCTGAGCCTTAACCTCAATAATTTAACTTCTCAAAGAGAAGGCCTGATGTATGGACGCTCACTTTGCGCACAACAGTTCAACGAGAGTATCAAGATCTCCATGCTTACTTCACACTTGCCAAAATATCTACAAAAATTCAATCCATCCACCCATCCATTTTCTTACGCTTATACCTGTTAAGGGTCGTGGGGGGGTGGAGCCTATCCCAGTGGCTACGGTGAGAGGCAGGGTTCACCCTGGACAGGTCGCCAGTCCATCGCAGGACCAACACATAGAGACAGACAACCATTCACACTCACAGTCACACCTACAGTCAATTTAGAGTATCAATCAGCCTCGTCACCTCTTGATGTCTTTGGACTGTGGGAGGAAGCTGGAGTACCAGAGAGAACCCACACAGGAACAGGGAGAACATGCAAACTCCACACAGAAAGATCCTGTGCCCGAGCCGAGACTCGAACCCGGAACCTTCTTGCTGTGAGGCCACAGTGCTGACCACTGCACCACATTACCACCACAAAAATAGCAACTAATACAAAAAAAAAAAACATTGATTGCATGCTTTCAACATTGACTTGTTTGACAACATTTACATGGACAGTAATAATCTGATGATTGACTTTATTATAAAAAATATGATCCACCCATCCATTTTCTCACACTTAGGCTGGAGTCTATCCCAGCAGCTTTCAGGCGTGAGTCAGGGTTCACCCTGGACGGGTCGCCAATCCATCGCAGGGCCAACACATACAGACAAACAACCATTCACACTCACAGCAACATCTACGGTCAATTTAGAGTATCCAGTTAACCTCGTGCTATCTTGTTGTCTTTGGACTGTGGGAGGAAGCCCACGCAGTCACAGAGAGAACATGCAGACTCCATTCCCAAACCAGGGCTCTGGCGAACCTTAAACCTTCTGGTTGTGAGGCGACAGTGCTAACCATTGCACCACCATGCCGCGCCCCCCCTTTAGAGTTTCTTTCTTAAACCTGTCATATTACTAGCATGATATTTTGGACTGTTTTCTTGTCAAGTATCCATCTTGCAAGTTCTCCCCCTCTCAACTTCTTCAACTGTCATTTTGATATCACGTCATAATTACTCTCTTTGCTCATTTTGTTATGATGTCAAAAAATGCGAACAAAGCCAGAGCAATTCATGTGGAGATAAGCTAACGTATGCTGTAGGAGCCTCCTAATTTGGCAGTTAGAGCCACTCTTTGAGAGAGATTTACAGTATTTCCAGTGAGATAAATGTGATGAAAAGAATGTGAATGTTATCCATGAACCTACATACCAGAGGTGAGGACTCAATGCTTGTGACTTGCTCACTCGAACATTTTCGATAATCACATTGCAAAGCAAAATTCTAGACTCAAATTTTCTATTAATTTTTACATACACACATTTATTAAAAAAAAAGAAAGAAATTGTATCAAAGAAGGTGATTGTTTGACCAAGAAAACATAAAAAAACATATCTTTAACTGAAACCATGACAAACTGGTGCAGAGCGTGACTCCATATGACTTGACTTGTCTACCTAGCAGCTTCAATCGTCTGTACCTGCATCCAGCACCATATACAAGATTATTGCTGCGTTAATATTAATATATCAAACGTGTGTCTTTCCACTGCTTTGACCCTCCACCCACTCTAAGGTCAAAACATCAGTGACTACCCAAACCCTTAAGAAAAATGCTGACATTCTGATTCATTCCTATAACTTCATTCGTGACCTCACATGCCATATTCGGTCACTCATTGCAAAGCATAAACTTTTGAGAGATGTATCTTAAAAAGTATATTCATGGGCCCATACATACTCTGTGTCCACTGTCAGCTTGAGTAAATGAAAGGTTTGCCCCAACCATTCCAGTATTTCCACAGACTGGCATTGATCCAGAAAGACCGCGGCAAGATTGCAAATTTTCTGCTGTAGATGCAACCCGCTGCGTGCGCAGAGGTCACCGGGTCAGCAAGTTCATTCCATCCAAAAAAAAACACTGCAAAAATAAATGACTGAGCACTTTTTTTTCTTTTACCATTTAATCAGAGTGCTCCAAGTTAAATTTTGTCAGCAAATCTTGCTCTTGCTGCTGGTTCTTGTTTGTTTACCGAGAAGCAAATGTAAAATACACTCCTAAAGTTTCCAGATTAATGAAGTAAATCTACAGGACAACAGGCATTTACAGATAGAGTGGTTTCATGGGAAAAGGTCAGCATTTTAAAACACAATTGTAGCTTTCTTGAGACAGCTGAATGAGAGTTCCTACACTCCTGTACAGTATGAGTCTCTTCATGCAGGCTGTCCGTTCATCCCAAGCACTGTCAGTATTGTTAACTCAACAAAGTGACTAATATGTTCTGGCAAATGTATGAACTGCTTTTTAAAAATGTATTATGTATTATAACTTGTCCTATTTGTTTTCTTTCTTTTTTCATATTGACTGTCTGCCGTCATGTTCTTTTATGTACTTGGTCAACCAAAGACAAATTTCTACCTCAGTGGAAAATAAAATATTATTGGTCTATTCTATTCTATCAAAGTATCTCATAACACAATACTGTTGTGATACTTTTTTTTTTAACAATGATAATAGTATAGTGATACTGACATTCTTTGATAATCGATATATTGCAATCAAATTCATTACTACAGCCACTAGACAGCATCTTATGTATCAATATAGGTTTTTTCATCACTGGCATTTGTGGCCTGTCCAATTTTTTTTCTTTTTGTCTTCAGTACTTGTGTCTTCTAAAATTGCCTTACATTGTAGTTACCAGGAGGAGGATGGAGAAAGTTAGTTTGTCTTTTTACGTAGTCCATTGAGTATATAACTCAAAGGTGTAGGTGAATTTTGTTTTTAATTTGGTAGGTCTCCTAGACTACATGAAAAACTCTGAAACTAATTTTACACGGTGGTTTTCAACTGGCAACATACTGGGACACACGATCTGCACTGTTCACATAACTAGATAACCATTCATCATTTCGAATAAACATTATCAGTAGTACTATACATTATATTTAGAGAATTATTAAACAAGTATCAGAGGAACACTTACATATGCATTCACACACCACTGTTACAGATGTGAGACGGCCTGTTGAATGCTATGACAAAGGCTGTTGCTTCTTTGCCTTCTGGGGCTGCTGACTGATTGAGATGGAACTGCCAACCAGGGGGGTGGAGCAGGGACATTTGCATAGGTAGGATGACAGAATTTAGGTTGAGGAACAATTTATGATGGCATGTTGGCAGAGGCATGCAGTGTGAAGGGCTTGTGGTCAATCACATCCAGTCTATCCCAGCAGCCTTCAAGTAAGAGGCAGGGTTCACCCTGGACAGGTCGCCAATCCATCGCAGGGCCAACACATAGAGACAGACAACCATTCACACTCACAGTCACACCTACGGTCAATTTAGAGTATCAATCAGCCTCGTCCCCTCTTGATGTCTTTGGACTGTGGGAGGAAGCTGGAGTACCTGGAGAGAACCCATGCAGGCACAGGGAGAACATGCAGAAAACACACCAAAAGATCCCATGCCCAAGCCAGGACTCGAACCTGGAACCTTCTTGCTGTGAGGTGACAGTGCTAACCACTGCACCACCGTGCCGCCTTGGTCACATCACATATTTTGTGAAATTTCCCTCAGCTAGTATTATGGAGTACAATTTTTTTTCATGTCAAAAGGAAATATTCCATCATAAAAGAACAATGAGGTCAAACTAAATGTCCTGGTTTGCTAACAGGTGGCAGTCTAAAACATGAAGTGTCTCAGAAAGTAAATGTGCATGTACCTGTCAGAGGCAGAGCACCTGATTGTGTTGTTGATGCCATCACGTTTTTGTTCATCTATTGCCTACAATGAGTTTCACACCAAATAGAACTCTTTCCAAGTGTTAACACCCTTACTTGAAAGATATTCCATGAGTCATGAGTGAGAACATTTACTCTCTTCCTGTTTCATCACCCTGGAGGAATATGTTAACAGTGGGAGCTATAAACTGTATAGTTTGTGATAACAGAAGTGATGAATTCAATGTTTCCTTTCTATTTCTATTTTAATTTTACACCAATCCCTTGAAACACACTCACACGCACACACACACACACACACAGACACACACACACGCACACACGCACACACACACACACACACACCAATGCAGGCTCCCCTGCCATTCGGTTTCTGAGGTTTGCAGGTCTCAGATAGGAAGCCTCTGAAATGGAAAACAGATAAGAAGAAATAAACAAATAAATACAATAAAAGTGATTTTGTGCTGGTCCAGCACACACAGAGGAAGAGGGAAATGGAGGGAGTGGGCTATGCAAGGCCCAAAGATGCATTTTCTAAAGCAAGGTAAATACCTGCATGAATTCATGCAAGTTGCATTTATTCGGTGGAATCTGTGGAGACCGTGCACTGATAGAGGGAAAAGCCATTTGACTCTCAAACAGTAAAGCTATCACTTGCTTCCTGTGTGTTTTCCCAACAGCATTTTTGTCCATTTTCAATCATAATGATGTTATTTGGTGTTGTCAGCTAATTCTCAAAGGCACATCGAGCTTTCTCTCAGATCCTGTTGATACCTTAGTAGAGGAACCAAGTGTTCAATCTCCCTTTAAAACAGTACCACAGGCTTTGATGTGCACCCACATGAACACACCACTCCAACAGCCTTTCTTCTCAGATGTTGCTCAATTACACTATCATAGCCTGTTAATTACCTTATCAGTGCTGCATAATCCCATGGTCAGTGTTTGAACACCATGTATCAAAGCCAAGTGGATCTCTTTCATGTGTGTTTTTTGGAGGTTGTATGATTACTGAATGGATATCAGTTATTTTTATACTCAATTAAGAAGAAGAAAGAATAGAAATGTTTGTTTTATTTGTGTAGCAGTGCTCACTAATAATGTAGCTGCCCTCGAGATTGAATTATGTTTCTAATCAAATATTAAAACAGCAGATTTCATGTTGGGAAAACTTTGCATTTTATTCTGATGTGTATCAGATCAACTGTTGACATGGAATTTGATCTAATATGGCTTAGTGTCAAATTTGAGTACAAATGCACATCATGCAATCAGTTCTTGCTTGTGTTGTATGTTGCTTTGGACAAAAGCATCTGCTCAATTCAAAAGAATTGTAGTTTAGGAAGCATTTTTAGTTGAGGATAGATATCTGTTGTTTAATAAGTTATTGTCGTTACTGTGTTGGTCTGGTTTGTCACACCTGTATTATTCAGACTTTACCTCACAGAATTCATCAATACTGTACTGAAAGTTCAATTTACTAGAAATTTTAACATTAGCTTAATTATAATCTGAGATAACTCAAAAAGAAGTCTCTTAATTGCATGATTCATGTCCACACCATGGTTAGCAATGTTTGGGAGCAGACCACCCCCCTTTTGCTTTGCACATAATGTCATAATGTAAAATGGAAGTTGGCTGAGCCAGATGCACTTTTTTATTCTGGGATAGAGTTTATTAGAATTAGAAAGTGATTTTACAGGTGATTTTAATTTTTTCAGTGGTTCATTCTGGCTTCTTTCTGTCTTGCAAGGATTTGTTTGAAAAAACACAGTATCTGTTCCTTTGTTTTTGCCTTGTTGCCATACATCATTCAGATTTGAATTAAAAACAAGTGACAGGTCTAGTTGAGCATAAAGCCATAATTCTGGGCACTCACAGCCATGCCTATGGTCAATTTAGAGCATTCAATTAACCTCGTCCCCTCTTGCATGTCTTTGGACTGTGGGAGGAAGCACCAGAGAGAACCCACACAGGCACAAGGAGAACATGCAAACTCGACACAGAAAGATCCCATGCCCAAGCCGGGGTTCAAACCCGAAACCTTCTTGCTGTGAGGCGACAGTGATAACCACTGCACCACATGCTGCCCTGGAAGGAAATCATATTTCCTAAAATCTTGAGCATTCTGTTAAAATTTTAAAGAAGGAACAGGTGTTAATCTCCACACTGAGAGGAGTGGCTCCTTATATTTCTTTGAGGATGTGAAATTAAACAAACATGTATCAACAACGGATCCATGTTAATGGTTTTCATTTTTCCTATCTCCGTGTTTACTGTCAAGGAGTCTTATGTGTTTTATATGTGTCAATGGGAGATGGTAATTAAGAGGTAATTGGAGGAGCTGAGAGATGGTTCTTAAGTATGAAAAATGCTTGCTGAAAGGTTTCTTCCATTTAGAATATTTAAACATACTGTATGCACAGATGTTAATGTTGCCTCCGTGACGGGTTCTTGTCTTGTGCACTGAGGTGCACAATTCTTCCTCCCTTCAGCTCTGCCAGCAGTCTACTGAATCAATCAATGTGGGGAAAATTTCCATTTTGCAACTAACTCTGCAGCCTTTTGATGGATATGTCTTTCTCACTTTTATCTGTTGGTGGGTCTGCAAACTAATTAATATTTTTTCTCTTACTGTCTTTCTCTCCCCCCTTCAGGCAAATATTTGTTTCCTCAGAAGTAAGCATGGACAAACCTTCCTCACAGCTCCATATGCTGCTCGCTGCCAATCAAGCATTCTGGAACCCTGAAACTAATCACAACCCCCTCCTTCTCCTTCTCCTTCTCTTTCTCCTATTCCTCCTCCTCTCACCTCACTCTCCCTCCCCTTCAGCATGTTAAAAGGCAGTGTGTGTGCGGAACGGGTATTAAAGGGAAATAGGGACATTATTTATTTTATTTTCATTTAACCTTTATTTAACCAGATGAGCATCATTGAGATTAAAACCTCTATTCCAAGAGCGATTTGGCCAAGAAGGCAGCATAAAACAATGTTACAACAATAAACGCAAACAGTACAAACAAATACACACATATCACTGATAACAGACAATAACATAGATTAAACAGTCCATTAAAAGCATCAGTACCAAAAAAAAAAAAGTTTCAATTGCAATTGCACTGATCAAAAGAACTTGTTCCTTTGTCTTTTAAAACTGACTTAAATTCACCTAATGTAATCAGTCCTGACAAATTCAGGAAAGTCGTTCCAGGATGAAGGAGCAGCGTATTTAAAAGCTTTTTTGACTAGTTCTGTTGTAACTCTACGAACTATCATCTGTAACACATCTTAAGTGTGTAGTGCATATTGATTTTTGTTTTTCACACATATGCAAACCAAGATATGAGGGAACCAGTCTAATCAGAGGAGGCTGCTGGCTGATAGAGATGGACAATTTGCACTAGCTTACAGCCTACAGTGGTGTACACAATTTCCACAGCCAGCAACGAATCATAAAGCACACTGGTATACATCCTCCAACTTCCGTAGGTACTGGTCAGGTGCATTTACATAGAGCAAATCACCATAATCTAACCAAGGTAAAAACTTTGTTGAAATTAGATGTTTCCTGACCGACAGTGAGAAGCAGGAATTGTTTCTAAAAAACAAACCAATTTTAAGTTTCAGTTAGGCGATAAGTTTTTCAATGTGTGACCTAAACATAAGCAGCCCCTTCAATTCCAACCCCCTGAGCAGTTGATAATAATGGAAGGTTAGATAGAAGCTGTTTCCCATTTGAAAAAAGCACATATTTGGACTTGTCGGCATCTAAAGCAAGCTGAAGCTGGGTCAGATGGGACTGTACAACATCAAAGGCCGATTGTAAGAATGCCAGGGGGATGAACAATAAGTAAGGGATAATCAACAGGTAGGTGTGCATATATGTGGTTTTGGATGCGTGACGCAGAGGTTGGTTACCTCCGTGAAATGCACACCCAGTTGATTGTCCTGGTTACACAATGGTCATGAAACAGTTTGAAGAAGTAGATGTTACTTTAACAGCTGTTTGAAAGTGGTTGCCAAAATCACTGGTCAAACATTTAATGTGTTTTGTCTTCTGGGATGATGAATTATTTTCTTAAATGTTTCAGATGTTCATACTTTATATTTTGCAGTGTAATTTACTTATTGTGATTTATGCTCACATTTTTTTTAGCACTTACTGAGGTTTGTTAGTCCATAAAGCTATGTTTAGAGACTTGTTAATGATGCTAAACTAGCTTAAATGTTGACCCTTGTTTAATGTGTTCGGATATGTCCCAAGACTGACACAACTTTCCCACACCATCGTGGTGCTATTATACTGTGTTGCAGGTATTTTCTTGAAATTGTCTTTAGTTGTTTGAGTTGTTTATTAGCTGTTAAAAGGGAACCTTAGACAGTTTACAGTTGCCATATTAACATATTGGCTGGCGGAGTAATTTTGAACAAGTGATTATGCTTGAGCTGAACTACATGTGCGTATATACAGATTTAATCAACAACCTGACAGCCAATCAGAAAAGAGTATTCTGCCTGACTATGGTATAAATGACTGTGTCATCTGCATAAAAATGGTATGATGATTTAGATAGATTATCACAAAGACTGTTGACATTAATGGAGAACAGCAATGGTCCTAGTGTAGAATCCTGGGGCACACCCTTTAATACAGGGAGGAGAGAAGAAAAAGACCCAGCAGACTGAGCACATTGTATTGTAGCTGACAGGTAATTTGAGAACCAATTCACTGTCTGCCGACAAAAACCAATTTTGTGAAGACAATCAGGCAAGATGACATGGCCAACTGTGTTGAAGGCTTTAGGTAAGTTGAGAAAAAGAGCAGCACAATATTTTTGCAGTCCAGTGACTCGATGATATCATTCAACACTTTAATAGCAGCCGTTATTGTGCTATGCCCTACCAAAAGAAGGACTAAACCCAATGTTTTCCCTCATCTCTTAAGTAGCCTTAAAACTTATAAGAAAGCCCTCGTATAGCCAGAGCAGCCTACTACTCAGCACTAATCGAGGAGGAGCAGAAGAACAACCCCAGGTTCCTCTTCAGTACTGGAGCCAGACTGACGGAGAGCCACAGCTCTATTGAACCAAGTGTTCCTGTTTCCCTGGGTAGCAAAGATTTCATGGACTTCTTAAATGACAAAATTCTACTTATTAGAAAGAAAGTTCATCTCCTCCTGCCATCTGCTGACAACATGGCACCTAAACCTCAGAAGCCTTAGAGGCAGCTGTAGGACTGGACATACACTTTGACAATATTCTACCGTAAACCTTCGTGAGCTCAGTTCAGTAATTTCCTCTAGACCCCATCCCAACTAAGCTGCTCAAAGAGTCTCCACCACACCCTTTGCACCTCTCTCTTGGACATGATCAATGTGTTGCTGTTATCTCGTTATGTCTCACAGTCCTTTAAAGTAGCAGTAATTAAATCCCTTCTCAAAAAAGCAACCCTGGATCCAGAAGTTTTGGCCAACTACAGACCAATATCAAATCTTCCTTTTCTCTCCAAAATTCTGGAGAAAGCAGTTGCTAAACAGTTCTGTGACTTTCTCCACAGCAACAGCGTATTAGAGGATTTCCAGTCAGGTTTCAGGATTCATCATAGCACAGAAACAGCACAAGTCAAAGTTACCAATGACCTCCTACTGGCATCAGATGAGGGACTGGTCTCTGTGCTGGTCTTATTAGATCTTAGTGCAGCTTTTGATACCATTGACCACCATATACAATTACAGAGACTGGAACTTGTCATTGGCATTAAAGGAACTGCACGAAATAGGTTTTATTGGTCATATTTACTAGGTCAATCTTAGTTCATACTAACTAATGTTAACCCCTCTGAAACCACTGCACTCAGTTATGGTGTTCCACAAGGGACTGTGCTTGGACCAATCCTCTTCACCCTATACCTGCTCCCTCTAGGTCACATTATTAGGAAACACTCCATTAATTCTCTTTAACAACATCTATTGCATGTCTGTCTGTCCTGGGTGAGGGATCCCTCCTCTGTTGCTCACCCTGAGGTTTCTCAGATTTTTCCCTGTCAAAAGGGTTTTCTATGGAGTTTTTCCTCAGTTGATGTGAGGGTCTAAGGGCAGAGGATGTTGTTATGATGCCATGTGAAGCCCTTTGAGACAAACTGTTGGTGAAAATGGGCTACAAATAAAATTGCCTTGCCTTGCCTTGCCTTGCCTAATTTTCACTGCTATGCAGATGATACGCAGCTCTACTTATCAATGCATCCACATGAAACAAATTAGCTGACTAAGCTGGAGGCCTGTCTAAAGCAGATAAAATCTTTGATGACCCTTAATTTCCTTTTATTAAACTGACTAAACTGAAGTCATTGTGCTGGGCCCAAAAAACCTTAGAGACACCCTATCTAATGAGATAGGTACCCTGAATGGCATTACCTTGGCCCCAGCACAACCAAAAGGAACTTAAGAGTTCTCTTCGATCAGGATCTGTCCTTTAACTCCCACATTAAGCAAATGTCTAGGACTGCTTTCTTTCATTTACATAATATTGCTAAGATCAGACACATCCTGTCTCAAAAAGATGCAGAAAAATTAGCCCATGCTTTTGTCACTTCCAGGCTGGATTACTACAATTCCCTCCTATCAGGCTGCACCAGTAAGTCCCTAAAGACTCTCCAACTGGTCCAAAATGCTGCTGCCCACATGTTGACAAGAACTAGTAGAAGAGACCATGTCTCTCCTGTACTGGCTTCTCTGTATTGGCTCCCTGTCAAATTCAGAATGAATTCAAAATTCTCCTTCTAACATACAAAGTCCTCAGTAGTCAGGCTCTTTCATATTTGACAGAGCTCATAGTCCCTTATTACCCAGCTAGAACCCTTCGCTCCCAGGATGCAGGGTTACTTGTGGTTCCCAGAGTTTCTAAAAGTAAAATGGGAGCCAGAGCCTTCAGCTATCAGGTTCCCCTCCTGTGGAACCGTCTCCCAGTTTCAGTCCAGGATGCAGACACCCTCTCGACCTTTAGGAGCAGACTTAAGACCTTCCTTTTTGATCAGGCTTATAGTTAGGGCTGCTTAGGCTGGCCCTTAGATATGCTGATAGGCTTAGACTGCTGGGGGATCTCCCATGGTGCACTGGGCTTCTCCCTCCTTCTCTCTTTCCTCTCTGTCCTCCTATAGGTGTCATATATAAATCATACTCATATGTGTTACTAACTTGTCTTCTTCTCGAGAGCCTTTGGGCTCCCCGCATCCCAGATCCCGGGTGCTGCTGGAGGAGGCTACAGACCTGAAGAGGCTCAAGCTGCCACCTGCTCACGTCCTCATCTGTCCATCAGTCTCTTCTCTTTCTCTCTCTTTATCTCTGTCCCTCTCTTTCCTTCTGTATATCTATTGTCCTACATTATCTATCCCTGTCTATGCCCTGCTCTCCTGCTCTCTTTCCCCCCAACCAGTCAAAGGAGAAGGCCGTCCCCATTGAGCCTGGATCTACTCAACTGTCCTGCCTGTTAAAAGGAAGGTTTTCGTTGCTGCTATTGGCTGATGTGCTTGCTCATGGAGAATTGATGGAGTGTGGTACTAGACCTGCTCTTCTTGTCAAATGTCATGAGATAACTTTTGTTGTGATTTGCCGCTATATAAATAAAATTGACTTGACTTGACTTGACTTAAGTCTCCCGTACATGAAAGGGATTCTTGGATAAAAAAATATTTACTGCTAAGATTGTGATTTTGACAGATATTATCATAACCTCCACACAAAAAGGGCCCAAAATTCTAAACTCCTTTTCATATTGGAGTTAGGACATGCAAACTAATGCAGAAGAATAACACAAGCTCTGAGAGTTGAGAAAAACTTGGCATGTTTGTAGGCAGGGAGTCACTGTATCTACTGGAACACCTAGATATAAACAATATCTTGATGTATGAAGTAGATGGAGACCTCTAAACACATACCTAAAATAATCGGACAGTGAAAAAAAATGATATCTATGCAGAATGTTATCATTTACTTTGTAGTTGCTTTGCCAGGGATTATCATAGGAACACATACAATGGCTTGTTGGAAAGGTGGGGTTGTGCTGAATCCAGTAATGTCAAATATGTATATATGGTCTGAAAAATGCAGATGGTATGTCACTCAATGTATGAGGTGTCCAAAATGAAAGAAAATGAAACACTGATACAGCCTCCAGCCCTATGCCCATTTCCAGTGGTCAGAGGATTTTCAATGTTGCAGCAAATTAACCTACATGAGGTAAGTGCTGCTCTGTATTGTAATACATCGAATAATTATATTTTTAATATGGTTCACACGGAAAGACAGATCCAATTGAATCAGGGTATAAATGAAAGGAACACCTTTATCAAAATATTTACATTCACATGAATTTCTTTGTAGTCAAGCATTTACTGAATAATGAGAAATATTGTTGGCAGCTTTGGTCTCTTCAGACCAGAAGTGGACAGTAGAGCCCACTACTCTCTTAATCAGATATTAGATATACCTGATTTCATAAGTATTAATGTGGTCTCGTGAGTTGACAATTGTTAGGCTCTTGGATCCAGCCGAAGCTAGTTACATCATTCTCTTCATTGATATTTTCCTGAACTGACAGGTAAATCGTTTAATTACAATCATTACATTTCATGTGAAAAGGTCTACCTAGAATCATACAAGTAGTTAATAGCCTAGCTAAGAAAATACTTAGCCCTCTGAATGAGCACCATTCCTTCTGCTAGCACCAAAACTGTAAAATGAAGAGTTTAACATTGTATTATAAAAATGCTAATTCTGAAATGTATATTACTTTCCCTTTTTACTAGTCTGTTGAATTATGGAGGACGTCTTACAGACATTGGATCAAAATCTTTGCATCATTTGTGGGCAAGAAAAATATCCCTATGTCCAAAACCCCACAGTAGAAGGCCTCAAATGTGTACTTACTCTTGCTCAGCAGAGAGATGATGATGTCCATAAAACCCTTGCTCCATATAGAGATGACACACTTTCAGCCAAAATTAAAGTGTCATATCATGTATCATGTAGAGTTAACGACTGCACTAAGACAAAAAAAAACCAGTCTGCAGCAAGTTGCAAATGTTAAGAGAGAGCACATCTTTGCCAAGAAGGCTAAATAGGACCGATACAACATCATTTAACATACGGAGAGATTGCTTCATTTGTGGGAAGGCCAGAACTAGACCAGGACCTCTGACAGCCATTTCAACTGGAACAGGTGCAAGTACCAGTTTGATGAAGATGTACACCTTCAGATTCTTTAATGCCTAGATCTGTTTACGTATGATGCTAAATGCCAGAAAGTGCCTTGCACACTACATCTCTGAACAAAATATAGCAGCTGCCAGACAATGAAAAGAATCAGAAAAGTAGACCAATGATATTATTGATTATTTTATGACAAAGCCTTATCAAACTCACTGAAGATATTGATAAGACAATGTTGTTGACATGGCTCATCGGGTACTGTGGCTGTCTAGTCATCCAAGGGTTACTGGTTTCACCCCAGAGACTGTGCAAAGCAAAACTGAGCAACCTCATCATTGCTCCACATTTGCTGGTTGGTACCATACAATGTTAGCCTTACTGTGCGTGTGACTGGATGAATGAGGCAACACTGTCAATCTCTTTGAATGCCACTGGGTAGAGAAGGCAAGGATGGGTGCTACGTTCACTGGAGCTGTGGGAAACTTACCATGTCATTATTTTTTATTTTCTTCTTCAAAAGGATTACACGGTAACTAGATTTGGTTTTAGATGGCTCTATGTGTGTCCTGGTAAGTCCAGTTTGTGCAGAGGCCAAACAACAAACACACGAACAAACAAACACGCCAAAGAAATCCCCCTGCAGATAAGCTGAGTGAGGCGGCAGCAGCAATGATGAGTTAAATCGTGTTGTCATTCTTCACTCTGCTGTAATTACACCCACAGTAGGCTGAGTTCAAGAGTCAACCAGGGTGAGGACTCAACGGTTCTCACCACATGAGGATGGACTCATATACGTTTAACCTTAAAGACTTAAAATGAACAACATCATATGTTATGGGTGGGTATTTCAAGATATCTGCACAATTAACCAATCACTGCATAAACAACCAGCCTTAGATTTTTAATTTGTGAAAGCAAACTACAGTTTCAAAAATGATTCCCCAAATCTGGCATTGGATTGGGTTTGAGAAATCAAAGACATAGAAAGACATAGACCTGCCGTTAAAATGTAGGGATCTGTCACATGCTTTTCTGGTGGTGTAGCTGCTCAAATTGATTCCACTGATTATTGACTGCAATGACTGTTGCAAGTTACGCATTTCAGATAAACCTTGAGTGTTCTTAATTGATGTGAACAGCTAGTGCTTCATCCCAGCAGCTTTCGGGCGAGAGGCGGGGTTCACCCTGGACCGGTCACCGGTCCATCACAGGGCCAACATATACAGACGGATAACATTTCACACCTACAGTCAATTTAGAGTATCAATCAGCCTCGTCCCCTCTTGATGTCTTTGGACTGTGGGAGGAAGCTGGAGTACCAGAGAGAACCCACACAGGAACAGGGAGAACATGGAGACTCACACAGAAAGATCCTTTCCCTGAGCCGGGACTCGAACCTTCTTGCTGAGGTGACAGTGCTAACCACTGCACCACCGTGCCACAGAGAAATACATATTCATAATGAAAAATACATACTGTATCCATTCTGAAAATCTCCCATCCATCCATCGTCAGCTTATTCCTACACATTAAGGGTCGTGGGGGGGCTGGAGCCTATCC
This sequence comes from Aulostomus chinensis, assembly GCF_037954235.1. Classification (NCBI taxonomy): domain Eukaryota; kingdom Metazoa; phylum Chordata; class Actinopteri; order Syngnathiformes; family Aulostomidae; genus Aulostomus; species Aulostomus chinensis. The sequence continues at coordinate 8,458,427 of NC_141332.1, read as the reverse complement.
CAGCATCAACGGGCGAGAGGCGGGGTTCACCCTGGACAGGTCACCAGTCCATCACAGGGCCAACATAGAGACAGACAACCATTCACACTCACAGTCACACCTACAGTCAATTTAGAGTATCAATCAGCCTCGTCCTCTCTTGATGTCTTTGTACTGTGGGAGGAAGCTGGAGTACCAGAGAGAACCCACGCAGACGCAGGGAGAACATGCAGACTCCACACAGAAAGATCCTGTGATGGAGCCGAGACTGGAACCTGGAACCTTTTTGCTGTGAGGCCACAGTGCTGACCACTGCACCACCATGCTGCCCTGAAAATCTCCCATTTTTGCTAATTTTTACCCTTTTTTGAAAAAGGTACAATCTACCTCAATTAAGTATGAAACTTTTTTTAAATGGGCATCAAGATACCTTTATGGAAACCCATCTACTGACGGCAACGTGTTTTTGCATGCCACTTTCTCATATTGCTGCGTCTTACCCTCACCAGGTTCTTCAGAGAGATACAATACTAATTTTCCATGCGCATACAAATGTACATGTTGAGAATGTAACCTGATTGACCCCTTTCCCATTGCTGGTAGAAATGGAGTTGCTTTACTGAGTTTTCTTTTGATCTTGTGCTTGAAAACAGGATTAAGAAACATAAAACAAAAACAGCGTAGTACATTTTGCTCCTGTGTGTTTTCCACACTCAGCATAAACTGAATGATGGGGTAGAAGTTATGTATGTCATACCATTACAACAGAAATGGCTGGCAAATTACTGCCAGGTTCACACACATTTTATGTTTGCATCAATGTCGTTCTAAAAATACGAGTGTCACTTTACCAGAAGTGAATGCTGATGAGTTGGCCAAAGTCAGCCATTAGAATCACACCCAGAACCTTCTTGCAGTGAGGTGAAACAGGTTACCAACACTCCTTTGCAGGAAAAAGCCAGATGTGAGATGATGTGAGCTGTTGTTTTAACCAGTGGAAAAGCAGCTTCAGTCATATACTGTAACACTGTGAGTATACTACTGTATAGGTGCAGACCTCTGGTACAACCTCTGTGTTACACAGACTCCTTATTGCCTCTTGAAGAACAAAGTTTGGTACGTGCACAAATCAACTCTTAAAATAATTCTTTTTCAAGCATAAACACAAGCTGTTAAAGCTGGCAATTTACAAGATTATACATCCCTCCCATCCATCCAACTATTTTCTTCCACTTATCCTCTTAAGGGTCATGGGGGGGGGGGGGGGGCTGGAGCCTATCCCAGCAGCTTTTGGGTGAGAGGCGGGGTCAAGATGATACAGCCATCTCATATTTCTTTTACGCTCAGCAAAAATAACAACATCAGTTGAATCTGCTGTAGTACAGGAAAACACATATTGCATTCACATGGTGCATGATACAAGGGATGTTTGCATATTATATCAGAAGATACAGCAGATGACATAATGCCCTTCACTAATAAGTCGACCTCTTTACTGCCTCCCTCTTGCTATCATCATCAGTGTGTATGTGTGTAAATGATCCTGTCTTTGTGAGGTTAATTGAAGGCAGGAGCTCTAACTGTCTGAGACATAATCTGTCTGCATAAGTGTGTGTGTGTGTGTGTGTGTGTGTGTGTGTGTGTGTGTGTGTGTGTGTGTGTAGAGCAGGGGAGGGGGATGTCTTTCACAAGTCCAGTAATTTAGACAGAAATAGAAATAGAAACACACACAACTGTTCTTTATGCCTCCACCTGCTCCCTCTTTACCTCAACTACCCTCAACACAGATAGAAGTGTGTCTGTTCATGTGTATGCATGTGTGTGTATGTGTGTTTGAGAGTGTGAGAGAGAGAGAGAGAGAGAGGGTTCCCAGGTATTTGGGGTGTAGAAAAACAAAAAAGCAAGAGCGATGCCATAAGGGTTGCATTTCTTTCATATCAGCTCTTATCAGGGCAATCGTTTTTGACAGGAGAAAAAAAGCCTTTATCTGAAAAATGGTGTCGTCTGGCCCTGTGTGTGCGCGTGCACACACACGCACACACACACATACACCTGTACACATACACACACAAGAGCTTGGGGCCTAGTGGGTTGGGCTCACGCACACAGAGTGGGTAATCAGCTCGCTAGTAGAGTTAGGGGCTTAGGGCAAGGAAGGAAAGTGCTTTCTCCAAGCGTAACCTGTCTTTGACTGGATTAGAGCCCACCTGTATTCAGTTCAGGTGCTCCGAAGGGTAGAGGTCAGCACTGAGTTAATTTTAAGTGCCTGCTGTTTGCTGTCTGACACATCACATATTTGAGACCTTTGGCAAATATTTACAAATCCACTGAAAATAATACTCACACACCTATATATACAGCAGCTAGACATAATGCAAACTCATTAGTCAACACGTTGGATGCTCCCTGGATTCCCTGGGTGAGATGGGGTTAATTTGTGAAACATCTATCATATTATTGTGGTGTAATGTCTTTGTTCATATGATGCTCGATATGCCATAATTTTTTTAAAACCGTGATTGCTGACACTTCAGTTGCAAGATAATTTTCTTCCTTAAATTAACTGATTGTGTTTTTGAATTGTTGTGGATCACAGGGGAGGAGACATAAGAGTTAATTAACTATGATTAGGAAGAGCTACAGTCAGTGAACAAGCTGGGGTTCTACCTCAATACTCTGTTCAGTAATTGCTTCCTTTCCCCTCCTTCCCTTGTATTCCTGTCTGTCCATCCATGCATTGGTGGCTGTCCCTCTTAAGGGGAGAGCTGGAGAGCCCTCTGTTGGCTGATTGTGAGAATTCAACCTTCATGATGAGGCCAGTGACTGGCTAGATATGGTTAATGGCATGTTTCCATTGACTAGACTAGTAAATGTTTAAAAAAAAAAAAAAAAAAAAAGACAAAAATGCTTGGCTAAAGGCTCTGGTTTGTGGAGTGAAATCCACAGAAATTAATATGGTACCTTTCAACTCTGATACCTGAAACATGCTTTTTGTCAACAGGGTAACTGGAATGTTCCTTCAGAAGTCTTTTACCAGCCTGCATGTTTTGATAATTTATGAAGATCATCATATTCAGTTTTGCTGCAGCTGCGTACATTTGTAACATCAGACACAGAAATGTCTTGTCCATATACACAAATAAATACAAATGTCATTAAAGGCTTGGCATTCTTTGTTCCTTTCATTGGTCATACTTCTACTGACGTGGAGATGCACAAGGTGCCCCACCCTTAATTGTGGCTTTCAAACACATCACTAAAACTGATTTATCTATGAAAAACTGATTTATTTACGTCAAGAAATGTCATCTTTGTCTTTGTCATTTAGCCATGTTTATATATTTATTTTTCATGATCATGTTTTTTTTCTGTGTAGGGCAGAATCTCACACAATAGCATATAGTTTGTTCCACTAAAAGCTTTAAGATAACAGTGAATCCTTCAGATTTACCTCAGCATCGAATCTTTCAGATTTCAGATGTTATTTTATTTTTGTTCTAATTTTCTAATTGACAAATTAACCCTCACTGGTGTCAAATGGAACTGAATGAACTATGTTATTGTTCATGGTGACATTAAAAGTGTCCCTTTGAAATTTCTTGAGGATACTCCCTGCTCTATAACTCCTCAAAAAAAAATCAACAACTTTCATCAAGGCTAAGATTCTGCTTTGGGAAGTGAGGCCATTTGGTAATCTTGGACTGTATGAAGGAGGGGATGTACTGGTCTGGGAAAACCTTAAGTTTGTTGTTTGATTTTATTTTTGTTTTTGTTTGTTTCTCAAGAGGTCAAAATGGAGGAGCTGGGTTTCTTCCTCACACAGGTCATGACTTTTCAATTAAAAGTAGCCTTACCAAAAACAAACAATATATATATATATTGTTTTTGGTAAGGCTACTTTTAATTGAAAAGTCATGACCTGTATATATATATATATATATATATATATATATATACATCATGCTGTTATGAAAAAAAACCCTAGAATTTTAAGACCATAAACTTGTTTGATCATGTTTGATGATGTGTCTCTGGACAACAGCAATGATTTCTTAAGTGTGAGCCATCGCTCCCATGTGGGTTGCGAAGGTACTGCAGGCAGCTTTGAACTGTCCATCCATCCCTTTTCTTCCACTTATGGGGGGGGGGGGGTTATCCCGGGGGGCCTATCCCAGCAGCCTCCAAGTGAGAGGCAGGGTTCACCCTGGACAGGTCTCCAGTCCATCACAGGGCCAACACACAGAGACAGACAACCATTCACACTCACAGTCACACCTACAGTCAATTTAGAGTATCAATCAGCCTCGTCCCCTCTTGATGTCTTTGGACTGTGGGAGGAAGCTGGAGTACCAGAGAGAACCCACACAGGAACAGGGAGAACATGCAGACTCCACACAAAGGCCCTGCGCTCAAGCCACTAAGCACTGCATGCTGCCCGCCTTGGACTGTCATGTACAATAAATTCATTAAATATATTATTTATATTCAATTCTGTCACTGAATATGAAAAAACACGTGATAAAATATGATTGGTTATAATTTATTTGTTTTCTTTATGAAGTGTCAGTCTGGACAATTAATAAATTGAACTTAATTTCTTACATTTGCTGCTTAACAAACCAAAATGTATACTGATGGATTTTTAATCCACACAATCCTGCTGTCATCTCACCGAACTGTTCTGTTTGTCAAAAAATATATAGGAATATACAATAGTTAAGAATGTGTGTGGTCTGCCTGAGACTTTGGCCTTTGTGTTCTTTATATTGTGACTGGCTGCACTAGAGATGTTTTGCTTCCCAGTTGTAAGATGTACTTTTAAAAACTCTTTTAACTATACGGTAACTTCTGTTCATCTTTTTGAATTGGGATTGTGTAGGAAGGTCTGTCCTCAGTCTATAACCCTCCCAGAACTTATCTTTACTTTTGCCTTAGACTTCAGTTGGATCGTCATGATCGCAATGACCTGTTCTTAATCTAAATGATTGTTGCTGGGCTCTTTCAGATCAGGTGGAGATTCTTGATGTCAAAATGTTTCACATTGAAAAAGATAATTCACTCAAAAAGTGTATTTTGACTTTCAAGTTGTCAAAAAAAGGTGTCTGGAGCGTCTGGTACCCCTTAGCATTGTGACCAGCTAGCATATTCAGGTGAACCAACTCACTTGTAGACATGCTTGCATTGCAGAACTGGAAAAAATACTTTAGGACCCTGCACAAAGAATTATCAGAATTCTCATTTTCCAAAATTATTAACTTTTTTAGGGCCTTATAATATCCGAAGGTGTCAATTTTGGGGAAAATCTATATATTTTATAAGTCTCGCATCATTTCTCCATCATTTTGACTTTTTTGACATTTTTGATGCATTTAAGGTTATTTTCAGGGATTGTACTTTAATAAACTATGCCGAGGGACATCATCAGATTCCCCTCACATTTCTTCAGTGTACACCAGACACATCAGCAATGTTAAATTGCAAAGCTTTTTGAATTTTTGTCAAACTTTGACGAGTGACGGGTGGGCTGGCAAATGGAATTTGCGATGAAAAATAAAACTGTTAAAACTCCTCTCTACATGGTCAAATCTTTTTTAAACTTCACATGTGTGATAAACATCTTTGTCCCCCAAAGTTATGCACTTTGGGGGACAAAGATGTTTATCACACATGGAGGAGGAAAAGCCTTGCTTGTAGAAGCCCCAGCCTAGAAATATTTTTCTCAGATTGAGCTACAGGTCAATATTTACTCTTCTCATGGCACTGCCTAGTGGATACAGTAGGTCAGCATGATGTAACAAACATTATTTGATTGACAATAAAATTATACTATGATATCTTCATAAAATGTACAGCAATAAAATGTATTGCAAGTGTTTGTTCTCTCGTGCCCTCTAGTGGACACAGCAAGGGATACTTACACCTTATACTGGACCCATTTTTCTGCTTCTTCATGCACAATCCAAGTATAGTAGGGTTCCATGATCTTTTTGCCCTTCTGCTCCATGCTACAGGTCTAAAAAGGTCTGAAAATTCAGACTGAAATTAGTTGAAGCCCAAGCTTGATCATGTATATTAAAAAAAAAGAAAAAAAGCACCACCTTTGGGGGCATTACAAATATACAATACAAAAATGTGATAAACTTGCCAGCAAATAAGTTGCATGAAATCTATTCACCCCAACAATAATGTGAATTTGTGATATTATGTCACTTATTTAAGAATAGGCTGCGGGGAAGACCCAGGACATGTCGGAGAGACTATGTCTCTCAGCTTGCCTGGGAATGCCTCAGGATCCCCCGTGAGGAGTTGGACGAAGTAGCTGGGGAGAAGGAAGTCTGGGTTTCTCTGCTTAGGTTGCTGCCCCCACAACCTGAGCCCAGCTAAGTGGAAGAAGATGGATGAATGAATGGATCATTCAGTGATAGACTCACTCGACTTGTGCCAGCCCAGTCTCCAAATGATAAAATTATTTGCCTTTACATCAAAGTGCATGTATATGATATTTTTGAAATATTATTTCAAATATTATATTTCACAAAAGTTTGTAAACAGATGTTTAGCTGTAGTTACCTGCTGGTCTAATTTGCTTCACGATGCTCTTTCTGCGTTCTGGGATTACAAAAGTAGAAGGGAGAAAAAACATCTTGCAGAGCTCAAGCCACATTTTGTCAGTACATGAAAGTCATAATAAACTTTTTGGGTAAAGTATCACCTTGAACTCGAGCCATGCTCTGTAGTCTCCCACCCTCTTCAGTCTCTTAGTGCAACATCTCCTCCCATGAAGTGCAATATTCCTCAGACTGTTTATATGTGTACACTGTTTGTATTGATATTCCTGTATTTAATTTCATGTCTATCTATCTATCTGTCTATCTATATATATATACTGTATGTATATATATATATATATATATATATATATATATATATATATATATATATATATATATGGGGACGAGGCTGATTGATACTCTAAATTGACTGTAGGTGTGACTGTGAGTGTGAATGGTTGTTCGTCTCTATGTTGACCCTGTGATGGACTGGTGACCTGTCCAGGGTGAACCCTGCCTCTCACCTGAAAGCCACTGGGATAGACAGACAACCATTCACACTCACAGTCAATTTAGAGTATCAATCAGCCTCGTCCCCTCTTGATGTCTTTGGACTGTGGGAGGAAGCTGGAGTACCAGAGAGAACCCACACAGGCACAGGGAGAACATGGAGACTCCACACAGAAAGATCCTGTGCCGGAGCAGGGACTCGAACCCCGAACCTTCTTGCTGTGAGGTGACAGGGCTGACCACTGCACCACCGTGCCACCCTGTTTCTACTTCATTTTTGTTTTTTTATTTATATAGATCTATGTATATATCTTATTCTGTTACTTGATTTTATTTTATTTATTCTTTTTTTATCTTACTTCTCTCTAGTTATATACCTGAGTCCTAATTTCGTACCACTAACATGAAAATGTGAAATGGCATGACAGTAAAAATCCTTGAATCCTTGAATCCTTTCAGCTGAATCATGCTGCTTATAATATAACTTGCATGGCTCTGAGGTAGAGTGGGTATCTAGCAACCAAGGGGTTGCTGGTTTGATCCTCGCTTCCCACCGGTGACCTTGTTGAAGTGTCCTGGAGAATGTTGAAGGGTCCTTGAACAGCATACCAAACCTTTGGTTCCTCCTGATGAGTAGGTTAGCATCTTGCATGGCAGCCTCCTCCAACATTGTGCGTGAATGTGTGAATGACACAGTAAAGCACTTCAAGCACTGCTACGGTAAAAAGGCGTTAAATAAAAATGGGACCATTTACAGTGTGGGGCAATTGTGTTTTAACAGCAGCTGACCTGTAGCATTTGATGGCTGCTGTGGCACCGTAAAGGCTCTGGAGAAATCTATCCTACATGATCAGCGCAGTATACTGTGTATACAGTTATACAGAGTTGAATCTTTCAAAACGATGCATGGTGGACAGTCTGATCACAGAATATGTACGTATGTGTGTGTTTGTGGTCAGTGAGTTCTTTGAAGAAACATTTATCCACTCCTTCATCAGTTTTGAGCAGATAAAAGTGTACGATTTAAAGGGTCCACTCGCTGCCTATTCTCACCAATGAAAGACGAGGATGATCTCATGATCTGTGTCGATCAAACCCTGGTTTCCATTTTAGATAAAACTGAACCAAAGACTGAACAGCTCTCTGAGTCATTTTGAGTGTGTGTGTGTGTGTGTGTGTGTGTGTGTGTGTGTGTGTGTGTGTGTGTGTGTGTGTGTGTGTGTGTGTGTGTGTGTGTGTCTGTCCATCCCATGACATGTATCATTACATTTAGGGGTTGTTCTAAGGTTAAGGTTATAAAAAAAAAATAAAATCTTTAATTGCTGTCAGGATCAACTTTTTTTGTTGCTTACCTTCTTGATCCTGATGGCAAATAGGGTTTTCTCATACAAAGTTATATCGAATTGTTTCATTATTACTGTTGTTATGATAATAATAATAATAATAATAATAATTAGTAGCAGTAGTAGTAGCAACAGTCGTAGCAGCAGCAGCAGTAGTAGTAGTGGTAGTAGAAACAGAAATCAATTTCCACATAAGAATACGGAAAACTATAATAATAAATTAAAATCATTTCAGTCAGCAGGTCAGTCATCCAATCATCACCCTCCATCCATGTTACATTGGACTTTTTTAATAAACACAAGTAGAAACAAGTCAGTGAAAAGAAAACCTTTGGTTCATTGTCTTCTCTAACCTAATGTTACGGCTTGGTTATGTTTGGTCACGTATGGTGACATTATCTTTTCATAATTATTTTCAGCAGCAAGCTGAGGTACCTTTTGCAGCTTGCTCTTATTTCTATCCCAATGTTAGAAGTTGTTGCTGTGTTAATATTTGCACTTAGATCTGGGCTGATGTTATCTTTTCATGTTCCTTCTCAGTTTTTGGTGTTTGTTGTATGTTCTAAGCAAACATTACCTTTTGGTGTTGGTTCTTTCTGGTTCTACTCCTCAAAAGCCAGTATAACTGAATTTGCATTGGACTTTATCGTTGGAGTAATTGAAGTGCCCCCCCCCCCCCTTGACAAAATCTGGAAAATCAGAGGACTTCATTGAACCTTGTTTTAGATAGAAGCTAAAGGTCTAAGATATTCAATTTGCATTCATTTAATTCATTTAGTTTATATCTGACAAAGATGCAAAAAAATAAAGGTTTGACGACTGTTTCAAGTTTTATTAGATTTAGCCTTAGACTTAGACTGAGGCTTAGACTTAGACTTAGACACAGACTTCTCTTCACTGATCCCTTTGGGATGGCTCCCTCAAGGGAATTAAATTTCCAGTAGCAAAAAGAAAGTAAATACTCTTACAAAATAAAGGAGATGGACAATAGACTCTTAAGTAAACAACACTAAATGATAAAATTTTAACTAAACATATAAAAATAAGATTCAGGTAACATGAAATCCGATAAAAACAAAATCTAAAGAACTATTGCAGAAAAGTGTCCAGATTATTGTTCCTACTGTCCTCTTACTCTGTATTTCCTCTCCCCCTGAAGTGAGGACTTCTAGAGCCTGATGGCATGAGGAACAAAGGAGTTCTTAAGTCTGTTTGTCCTACATTTGGGGAGGAACAGCCTTCCACTGAACAGGCTCTTCTGGTTGCTGATGACGGAGAGCTACTGGAGAGGCAGCCGTCTTCCACAGTGCCAGTTAAGTAGTCTTATGGGGTTATATACTAAAAGGTTAAAATGGAGTGGGGGCAGCACAGCATGGCTTGGAGGTAGAGTGGCCATGTAGCAACTGAAGGGTCGCTGGTTTGATCGTCACTTCCCCGGTGACCACATCAAAGTATCCTTGAAAGAGTTACTGAATCCCTCATTGCTCCTGATGGCCCTGCAACTGACTGCTGACCCATCCAGGGTGTGAACTGCCTCTTGCTCAGTGTCAGCCCCACCCTGTGACCCTTAACAGATAAGTGGTATTGAAAATGGATAGATGGATGGAAGTTTAAATGAGTTATCAGGAAAGAAACACTGTGGAGTAACAGGCATTCATTATTTGTATGAAACAGAAAGTCTAAAGCCGCAGTGTAATGCAGAAAGTGTCTGTAAATGTAAAGGACAAGCTCAGTGTAAGCATGCCAGACAAAAAAAAAGAGTTCGGAATGAATGAGGGAATGAAATGTGATTGGGTTGGAGGAGGCAGATGGTAAGCTTGCTGTATTATTACCTACCAAACCCAAAAACAGCTGTTCATTTTTAAAGGTCACCCGACACACATCAGTGCCCCCCCCCCCCCATTCAAATGTACCATCTATGTCCATGCCCCCCCCCCCCCCCCCATCTCATTCTACTTTGATCCTGCACCAAAGTCAGGACACGCAGACACAGCTGGTTCACTTATGACTTATTCACCTTCAACTTCCTCTTTGGCAGCTGTCATAAAGAAGCAGAATTTAATCAGGCACATAAAGACAGTATTGTTTATCCGGCCAGTTATATATCACTCCTCAATGCGGCCATCACGGCCATGTCACACCCTGTCAGTTTGAATTGTAAGACTTTTTGACATTTTTCAAATTTTATACTTTATTTCTTAATCATTTTTGAAAAGAAATAAAGCAAAGCAACAAATAGAAAACTGATACACCTATCTACTTTAACAATGATGGTGCTGTAATACTGCTTGATTCTGTCCAGCTAGTATTTACATGTGTGCTCCAGGGTCCCAACATACAATATAGTGAGGGCGGTCATCTTCTTTCTGTCGGACCAGATGGTTCTCTTACTTGCTGGAATGCAGCGCACGGCCAACAAGCATGAAGACCAACCCAGACACAAGCTCCAGAGGCACGCCGGCTGCTGCCACCATGAACGACAGGCCGTAGAGCACAGAAACCTTCACATTTGGACAGGCCTCGCCTCTCTCCTGTAGTATATAGCGCTTCACGTCCACAATCTCCATCCACAAGACAAAGAGCAGCAGTACAGACAGGAACAAGAAGGCTGTAGAGAGATAGGAAGAGCATCTATCGTTACACCAAAGGAATGTTTCCTGCCCATCTCTGCAGTTACCAGGACAGCAATGTTTACATCTGCAGTTGTTATAGCAACAGTGGGGCAGGGACACATCTACTGCTGTGTTTGTCATGTGACAGATATGAATAGCTGGCAGCAGCAGTGCTCATGTGTTCATCTATTCCCCAACTGCCATATTTCCTTCTACAGACACTTACACTATGCAACCCACATATGCATGTAGATTAGAATATTTTACCAGCGATGATGAAGAGGGCCCCACCCAGCTTGTAAAGTTTATGGCTGATGCAGGGGACCCCGCAGATCAAAAGCAAGCCCCCAGTCAGAGCCGAGACCAGACCAAGGATTATCAGCATAGTCCAGAACCCACGAAACACTGCAAGTCATATAAACAAGCCACCATCATAACTCTAAACCTAGGAAAAACAGTGGGAAAAGCTCTGCCTAAAGGTTTTAAAATGTCTGCCTGGCAGTAGAAAAACAAAAATATGAAACTTTTTTTCTGTCCATGAGCAGTGACTCCTTACAAACATAAAACACAGTCCAAAATATCCCACAGGTTTGGGTTGTGATCTGGTGACATATTTTACACTTTTTTTCTGAAAAATGAGCCAAATCAATCATTACCCTTGTTAAAAACAACCTAGGCTGTTCATCTGCCACCTTCACATCCATCAAATAGCTTAGCATAAAGACTGGGAACAGAGAAAACAGCTAACCTACATCCAAAGGTTTTAAAACATGTACCATGACAAAATGTTTTCAGATCATTTTATCCTACCTTTCAAAAGAAGATTCTGGAAGCAAATTCAACTTTTGCATATAATATTCGTAGAAAATTTTAGAACAAAGCATTCTTAGCGAAGTGGTGAAATCTTAAAAACAAACTCAAAATGTCCCTCAAGTTTGGGTTGTACAATGACTTATTAGGGACACATTTAGACAATAAAATGCAGAAATTTCACAAACTTTAATAAAAATAAAAATAAATAAAATTACAACTTTATTCTCAAAATATTATGGCTATTTTCTTGTAAAATAACATCATTATTCTTGAAATTTATTGTTTTTCCCTCAATGTGGCCCTAATACTTCCTTGTAGAGTTTAGATCTGGTGGCACATTATTTTCATAAAACCACCCAACCCTGACACCAATAGTGACATAATTTACAGTGATTATGCTTGAGTTTTTTTGTATGTACATCACCTGCTGCAGCATCGTAACTGGGATGGGGAACTGGTCCTACAGCAACTGGTAGAGGAAACAGGTAGCCATGAACGCACACCTTTGATTCTGGCTGGTTTGCTACAGGGAAAAGACAATTGAAAGTAGAGAGTAAAACAAAAAACATGAAATCATGACTGCAAAAGTTATAGAAAGGACCAAAATACCCTATAAATAGAAAAGAAAGGACATATTCATACTCTCGTCTCTGTCATTCATCCAAATTATTTCTAATGATAATGACTTTCTGTCAAGGAGACCTTGCCACTGAGCAGGAAACACACAACTTGACAAGCCTCTATCTAAATGTTATTGTAGCCTTAAAAGGCCTCATGCGTGTTCACATACTGAAGAGAGTGGCCAGGACTGGATGCGCTGCAGGCTCCACCTGAAACACGCAGCGCCAGAAAAAGCCCTCATGGTGGAGGACAAGAGTTGAAGGAAATTCACTGACCATCGCTGTGACCTGGATCTTAAGAAAATAAAAAGACCAATCGTCAGTTGACAAGTAAAGAGATAGACACTCATTCACCTGACCACGATGTCTGTCAGCCCTCATCAACACATGGCCCTGCAGCTGCTCAGAACGGCTCAGTACCTACTTTAATGGTGCCAAGGCATTCAATATGGTTCCGATTATGACCTGCTGCTCTGTGAGCTTTTGGAGGAGAACTTATGAAACTTGCATGAATGTTGCGCTCCACTGAATGTCAAAAATAAGATTGATGGTGCTAAATAGCACTGAAAATGAATGACTTTATTGTGTCAAGAAGTTTGGAAAGAATTAGCTCTTATAAATACTGTATAGAGATTATTATGCACTGAGAGAATTTTTGCAAAGAAGGATTAGTTAAATTGAACGACTCCACAACTGAACAGTATGAGGTTCTTTTATTAAGTCATCATTGAAATTTAACAGCATCACACCACCAACCATTTTTAGCCATACTTGTAGTCTGCCGTTCTGGTCTGTCCACCACTTTCCACATTAGAATATTTTTAACAACTACAGGATGGATGGTCTTGATATTTTGAACAAACAGCTATGATGTCTGATCCGAGTGCCTGATTCAGAGTTTTCACCTATCCCATGGTCATACTCATGAAGCCCCTATACAATGTAGGCATCATGATTTTCATAACAATGACGTGTAAGTCATGTGCCATCTCAATGCTATTTATTTCCAGCCCACTGTAATGAAGAGTAGAACAAATGGGAGGAAAACTGCTAAATCTGGCAATGCTGTGGCTTGTGGATTTGAAAAAGGCAGTTAACTTCTCAATTTCCGGTAAAAGTCAGAAAAGAAATTGGTGAGGTCATCATTATTAAATGTGGTATTATAGGCATGACTTGAAAGGTGCTCAAACATGTCTCGCTGTAAATGAGTGTTTCAGCATAAACCTCCTGTTTGTTGGTACCAACCACCCAGCAAACCTTCTCCTGGTGCAGTGACAAAGCCCTTCTTGTTGAACCAAGTTACTTGTGTTTCCATCATGACAATGGCATGTTTCCATGATACTGCTACCGAATTTTAACACATACTATTAATATTCAAGGAGGTGTATGCACTGTCTTGTTGGATGCCCAAAAATATGTTAGAATTTTGGAGCTTTTACACTCTCATCTTGACCAAATTATATTTTCCTTAATTGTCATATACTCCTGGACTATCATTTAAATCTCTATTAGGTTAAGCTTGCTTTTTATTTAGCAAATAAAAAAAAACACTTAACTAAAATGAGGAACATGGTAAACATGTACTTCCTCAACACGGTGTCATTATTTTTGAGTAAGCTGGCATTCCAAAGTTAATAATTAGCTAAGGGCACCATTTTGCCAAAGCACAGCCTCACAGAGTCTAGGTAAAACCTGCCTAGGTAGGGGCCCAGGGGGGCAAGTCTGCCCTGGTATAAGGTCTGATTTGGCCTTCCAGACGTGAAATATATGAATACATTAATATATAAATAATCATAATCATAAATTCAAAATGCACACCACTGTTTATGTTCTTTAAATACATAGGATCCCTGTAATTCCTTTTTTGTGAATAATTTTATTAGGTTGCTTAGAGGCACTTCTGGCACAAATGAAAACCCAAAAAAGAGGCAGAGTCAGTGGGACACAAACTTCTGATGGCATTTCAACAACATAATATGTGTCTTTAGCTCACGGCCAGCCACTGAGTTGTGGAAGTTGTGAATTTGGGCCAAACAAGGGAAAGTATTTTGTTGTTGAGGGAATGCTAGGGTACAGTGTTTCTGAAGTTTGGCCTGTAATAAAGTGACTAAAGTCTGACCTAAATATAAAAATGTGATTTTGGTCTGCCCCACATTTATGACAGTGCAAACATCAAAGATATCAGGGCATCTTTTAACATCCTGGTGTGCCTACAACTGTCAGCAGAGCATCTTTGGTTACATACTGGTGTTTTTGTGGGTATCACATGAGGTTTCAAGGATCTAAATGAATACCATTCTGTCTCCTTGTCTATACGTCAGTTTAACAATTGTGGCAGCAAGTTACATGGTTTACAGCATTGTTGTGTGCAAACATAAACAAAAATGTGCGTCCATGTCCTACCTCAGTCCCATTGGTATCTTCCTCCCCTGCCTGTGTTGCTTGTGTTGGCCATGTATAAGGTCCACAGTTGTCACTGGCCACCAGCCAGTAGTCTGTTCCAAAGGCCAGAAAGAAACACAGGGTCCCTAATACCCCAAATATCCCCCCAGCCAAGGCTGCAGCTCCCACCCTCATAACTCCAGCCTAAAACCTCCTTCAGTGCGTCCTTCTCAGCTGTGTAATATTCGTCTCCTCTGCTCCTTGCTTGGGTCCACTCCTCAGCCTCCTGGACAACCCAAAATCTAAAGAAAACACCCTGGCTATCCCAGCCACTCCCTGGCATGCTGGTGGGGGGAATGAAGCTACAGTAACCAAGGAGGTCAGCTGGGAGTACCAGAGTTATTTTTGGAAGCAGTCTGTCTGTCCTCGTCAAATTACCATTGGTGTGCTGTGCATTTGTAAAGGCAACAAGGATGGTGTGTTTGTTCATAACATGGGCAGTGAGTCTACAAACATTCATGACGGCAAGGTATTTCTCAGCTAGGTGTCATTCTTGGAGTGCCACTTTGAAAATGAATTAGACTGGAGATGCAAATGACCTTTGAACCTCAAAGTGTCTAAATAGCTGAGACAAGGAATGATTTACCGTGGCACACGCTCAATGAGATTAGAACCATTTTATTTGAAAGAAAAACCGCATCAACACAGTTTTAAACCTCACACAGCTTGAAGGCTAAAATAATCACTTCATGTTTGAAATGACTGAACACACCAAGTTGATTCCTTCCTTGTCACTATCTTCATTGCTGTATCTCATTTTCCAAAACAAAGTTGAGTTGCTTCTTTGGAGCTCGGTCGGCAGATGCTTGGTTATTTGAGCACATCTGGTCTCCACCAGCTGAAGAAGCCTTAAGATCCACTGACACAGTCTGAGCTATGGGTACTGGGGAGTCCTGGAACGTGGGCCTCGGGCTTGTGGAGCACACTAATAAAACAGAAGGGGTAGCAGTGAGCTCAGGATGCACAAAGAGTGAGTGGGTCAAAGGTCAGGAGAGAGAGAAAGACAAGGCCTTCACTAAGATTGATCAGACTTCAGGAGAATTTAATTGTGGAAGCCAGGCTGGAACAGTTGATAAGCAGAAGTATTTTCTTGACACATTAAAAAAAACAATCTTTCTGATGTCCTGTATTCTGTATTTTTCTTTGAATATAAAACAAAACTTTACCTGTGTGAGACCTGCTGAGTCCTGTTCTCACTCTGGATGATCCACTGAACTCTCCATCCACCCCCTGTGTTAATTGAAATAAATCATTGTCTACATGCAAGCTTCGTTCCAGTGAATGTTTAGTTAAATTATTGTTTTGCTTCACTCAGTAGTTTTCAGCAAAATTCCACCCATCCACTTTCATCAACTGCTTGCATGACCGTACTGCACATATATTGCTGTGTTGAACATTAGGAGTTAACAAACCATAAAGAATATTTATAAGTAGTATGGTTTTCTTCAAGTGTGGGGGTGGTGCATTTTAGATGGTACTTTATTTCTTAAATGTCTTTATTTTTTCTAAGAAATATTTTTCAGATGCAGTTTAACTGCTTCCAAATTTACAGTTAATGATCAAAATAATTGTAATTAAACTTTTACATTTAACAATTAAAACCAATTTGGGAATGACAGGCAGGTTGGATACTACACATTATTTTGCACTGAATACATTCACATACAATATATACACACTATACATATACTTACATACATATAATTAATGCTTACATATGTTTCCACACACTGATTTATATATGTGTTTATTAACACTCAAGAATGTGTTTTAATTACAGAGCTTGTTCTTATGTTAAGAGTTTTAAATAAATACCTATCAACACAAAAAATGTAATTATCTCACACCATTTGTTGAATATCCATCAGTCAGAAGAAAGAGTCCAATGAGAATTGAAGTCATGTTACCTGCGGCCAGTGTGTGATTGTGTTATGTGTATATCTCTCTCCAATACTCTGATGACAGTGTAGAGGCTTCCTTATTCTCCCTGCATTGGCATCCTGGTGGAGCGTGTGTCTGCTATAGGCTGGCGTCTGCTAGAATCACAATATTGGAGGAAAATTAAGCAGAAGTGCAGCAAACTTTACAAGGAAAACACGTTTTGTGTGGATAGATTGCTGTGAATTTACTTTGTTGTTGAAGTTATGCAGGTTTCTTGAAAGGATACGCCGGATGCTGTCCATCTCCTCTGGGAGGAGAGGGCGGCTATGGGAACGGGGGTCCACACTAAAAAGGGGTGTGGTGAATATTCACATTCAGCTATAAACTGTAATGTTTGACATCGTAAATATTGAAACTAAACTTTGACAGAGTAAGCTGTAATTCATAGATCACAGTAACCTCTGGGGATTTTTTAAAGGAAGCCTCAAGGACACTGAACCCCTTCATAAGGAGAAAATTATTCCTCACAGTGGTGGAGTCTCTTCGTCTCCCCTTGTCTCCCTCCTCTCTAACTCCTGGTACACTCGAAGAATGCTGGAGCGAGCCTGATGATCCTCTCGTATCAGGAACCGGCGAAGGTACTTCTTGTTGAACTGTTCAAACCTCACAAATAACCGCACACACGAAAGTGACTGCAAACACTATTTGTCATCCATACAAGAAATTACCAGGCTTGTGTCGCCATCTCCTGGTGAGTGCAGAAGCAATATATTTACACAAATATGACACAAACTTGTCTTTCCAGTAGTGTTGTCCCCAGTAGCCAACCACATCCTCAATCCCTGCCAGGAGGTGATCGATAAGCTGAGAGGAGACAGCAATATCAACAGTACATTATTAATGGCATGAAATGAGTTTTTCTTTTTTCACGTCTTACAATATGTGTGGAACATGAAATGTGTTTTTGTGCATTTTCACTCATGAGTCCCTAAAGCAGAAGATGTTCTCATGCCCAAGAATTGTTTATAATACATTTATTACTTGCTGTGACGTCAATAACAATAATCTCATAATCAATGCAAAATGATAATCCAGAACTGCTATGGTGTTCAGGAAGATTTGAAGAGACATGATCTACAGGACGAAAAAAAATCTAGAGTTACAATGCATATCTTTTATGCCTGTACTGGACAGATATAATGCAATTACACACACACACACACACACACACACACACACACACACACACACACACACACACACACACACAACTTTAACCACTTTTCTTTTGTTTTAGTCTACCTCATAAGATATGTATTTATCCCTTTTCTTTCTCCAAAAACATTGTACAATATACTTGAAACATTTGGATTTTGTTTACCATACCTTTTTTATTCTGTCTCGTCAGGTACTGATGTTGTTTTTAAAAGTGCTTTGTTTTTAAAATGGTTAGAATCCCCTCTCACCCTGCTATGGATCTCCTCACTGACAGTAGGTAAAGCTCTCTTCTTCCTCTTTACATCCAGTAGCTCTACCAGAGGCTTTATGGTCATCCCCTGGAAAAAAAAAAATTAAACCTGACCAAAAAAGACCAAAGTGCAACAAGAAAGAAAACATGCTATGATCGGCAAATACACAGTCTACCTGTACAAAGACAGTGAATAGGATGACTACAATGGTTGTTGTGATGAAAAGTCTTTTCTTTGGGAAGTCATCAATCAGGAAGACCAAGGAGAAACAGATTGCCCCCCTAAGGCCGCCGTAAGCAATGATGAACTGGTCGCGGAAAGTCACAGCATTCCTTCGCAACTTGTTCACCACCGCAGTCAGTAGCAGAACACCTACAGAGCAGCACTGAGATCTTGAATACTGTCTTGTGTTTTGTGTAAGAAATTTGCTTGATCAAAATGCAGGGAAGATTAAAGCTACCTGTGGCCCTCCAGACAAGGCAGAGCAGAAGCGTAGAGCAGACAAAGGGCCAGCTCCACATGTGCACGTCCTGTATGGTGGACACGCCCAGGAAGATGAAGATTAAGGTTTCACTCACACTGCTCCACATCCTCAGGAAGTACTGGATGCTGATGTTGCTGCGCTCAGACACATTAGCCTCTACATACTGCTTCATAGTCACGGCACAGGTGACAATGCTGCAGGAGGGAAGAGTAAGATGAAACGGAGCAGAATATGAAACTTTGAGCTGAAGCTGAAGCTCAGCAGCACTCACGCCATGATGCCAGACAGATGAAGCATCTCTGAGGTCAAGTAGGACAAGTAGGAGTAGAGGAATACAAAAAGTGGGGCGATGACTTGGGCTCTAGAGGTGAAACGCGAGGTGAGGGCTGCCACCAGTCCAAAAAAGAGTCCGACACAGAGGCCTCCAAGGCCCACCACCACCACTCGGCACCCACCCAGCAACACATCCAGTCCAGACACTGATGGCAGGCGGAGAAAGGACTCAAACAGCTTGTAAAGCACCTGTGAGGAAGATCAATGGTTATTATTTGGTTTTTCCAGTCTTTTTATAACTATTCACTCTCTCTCTCCTCACCACAGTGACAGCATCATTGAGCAAGGACTCTCCAAACACCAAAATGTGCAGCTGTTCATTCACGTGCATCTCCTGGAAGACAGACAGCACGGCCACAGGGTCGACAGCAGCGATCAGAGAGCCAAACAGCAGGCAGTGGAGCAGAGAGACATCGCCCAGGGAGCTTTGGGCGAGCAGGCACACACCATACAGAGACAGCCCAATACCCAGCACGTTCCACAGGGTTCCCAGCACCGCGTACCTGCAGCGACCGTATCTGGATGTCAACTTTAGAGGTTTCTGACCTCAGGGTTCACTTAGTAAACTTTGATTTTGATAGACGCACTAGAAAAATGTATAAACTGGACCTTGAGGTGTAGCTTGTATCAAAAGCTTTTATCAATCACAAAGAAAAGAACTTGTATTTAAATCAGTTTCTTGTGCTGATTTATTGGGAAATGTAAACTAACAAATGCATTAAAATGACAGTTTTGCTTATTCTTGTGTATGGACTTCAACTTTCATTTGTGAGGCAGACATATGAACAACTCTAAAAACGTGTTGGTTTCACGCTCAACACAAGCTGTTATAATGCACCAACCAGAGAATGGTACCCAGGTTCTCAAAGAACAGCCTCCCTGGCAGAAAGTAGCCTGCGTCCAGGACTATTGGTGGTAGAAGGAAGAGGAAGAAAGCATCAGCACTGAGTGTTGGGGGAGCGGAATGACGAACACCGTAAATTACCCCTCCCACCAGGAGGCCCACCATGATGAGGAGACAGCTCTCTGGGACCACAGCTGGGACACGACCAGACCAGTGGAAACCTAGCAGAAACCTGACTCAGTTAGTTTGACTGGATGGACAAAGGTGAAGGTACATTACATCCTCAGTGACTGGGTATCCATTCAGACTCTTCTTGTACAGTAATGCACTTAAAATGCTACTTCTTTGTATACACCCTTGTGTTCACACAGGCTGATATGAAATAAAAACCTATTCAAATGTGTGGCTGTTTTTAATATATTTGAGGAATTCGACTAAAAACTGGTCCCCAGTACATACTTCAGGGTCAAACATTTACAGTTTATCTCTTCTATTTACAGCTCTTCCATTTACTGTCAAAACTCACCCAGTTTGGCCAGTGATGCCAGCATGATCCACAGCACAATCTCAAAGGGAGCTTGCACATGGTGATAGTCTACACTGAAAACTCTCAGAGCCACAGGTACATCCACAGACAAACTACCATTGGTTCTGTTGAAGCCCAGTAACGGGGGGAGGTTGTGGGGCTGTGGGAGCTCCGCAGGGCGGATCAGGCCCAAACAACCCACCAGGTTGGCAGAGGACAGCAGTGAGAATATCCACAGAGCCACCATTCTGCTGCCATGCTGGGACAAACAGAGAGACAGAGAGACAGAGAGAATGGGACAGGGGTTATGGAGGTGGACCCACACACCCACACCCACACCCACACCCACACCCACACAAATCATGCATAAACTAATGTGCACAGGAATCCCTGAGCTAGCATTGACATCCAACCAGCAGTTCAGAGCCTACGGGATGTAACAGACTGACACACACACAAGTGCGCACACACACACACACACACACACAGACACACACACACAGAAACTCATCTTATGATTATTCATTTATCATTTTTCTCTCTGACTCTTTCCATTCCAGGCTTTCCTGATCAGACTAAGGCCTTTATTTTGAACTACATTGTTCTCATGTCAGTGCTTTTGCAGTGGCCAACTAAGAATAGTTTTTCAGTGATTTACAGAAGATTTATACTTCTCGAACGTTCTATGAAGAACACATTATTAGACGATGATACTGTACCTTTACATTCTCAGGTTTCCTGTGTTCCACTTGTTCAATGCTGTTGAACAGCTGTGTTAACCTAAGCAAGGTTCTAATCCTCAAGAATAACTGATGGGTTTGTGAGCGTGCAGGAAAGGGCTTTTATAGACAGATCGTGACAACAGTCCATGTTTTCCCTGACAGTTCTTAGGTGAAAGCTCTTAAAAGAAAAATAATGTTCAAAAGTAATATAACATTTTAGAATGTATATTGTCATGTTGTATATTTGAAAGGTCTCGTACTGATTTTTGATTTTAGATCATAATTTTCAAAATTCAGTTTTTTAAATGACACTTGATCTACACGTCTCCGAAGAACAATCTCTTTTGCTATTTTTGTTTGATTTTTGATCTCTGCGATTAACTAATTACAAATTCATCCATGTGACTGTATCACCAGATATCAAGCTGGTTCACGGTCCATAATGTATGTGTGACGTAAATCTTTCAATTTAGTTTGTTTTGCTTTTACGAACCAGGTTATCATATGATTTTTTTTATGCTTTTATACTGTGACAGCCATGGGCTAGAGACAGTCCATCTAACCATCCCACCCAAAACAATATCTTGAAAATGCCTTTGTGATTTTTTTTTCCTCTTTTAATTTGGCTCAAATGTCTCACTGATGAACTGTGAAGATGTTGGTGGGTCAGAGGTCCCTGTCACTGTTACAGGCAGCTAGGTGGTATTACATTTGTAATGGCTGTCCAGTTCCCGTTAACGTAATATTTTGTGAAAAACTTTGAGGAATATCTTCAAATTTAGTTCAAACAACCTCTGAGACTCAAGGATGTACTGAAAGATTTTCACATCGAAGTTTCATTCAACTGTGATGCAGTATTTCTAGATTTATTGTCTTGACTGACGGACTAAGTTCAACAATCACCCTGTAAGTGTTTATAGTAGCATATCCAAGACAAGGTGAACTTATTTAAGTAACTCTAGAATATATTACTACTTCAACACTAATAATAGTACCCAGGCTCAGGGCAGTATTACTGTCACAACTTTATTTGACAAAATGTATTTTTTGGTCATGATAAAAAAAAAAATACAAGTGCTGGAACCCCATTTCAACAGGGTAGCTCTACAAAACAAAGCCACAAGATTGTATTATGAAGCGGAGCAGATGGACATACAGCACATCCAGACAAAGCCAACCAGTAAACTGGACGCTTGGGCTCCCAGAGGTCTGGGACCCTGTGGATTTAGCCTGCAAATGTTCGTAAAATGACCTCCAACTGATTATACATGATACGGTAGTACTAAAATCTTCCAGCAGATGTCATATAAGATCAGTTGAAGTTTAGGCTGATCCTCTCATCAAACAGGTGAACAAAGACATTGTGTAAATACAGGTAAACAAAAGCGCCACTCCATAAACATTAGAGAGAGGCCGTTGGACTGCATTTACAAATGAGTGCTGTCTGCTTCGGATATCCGCAGCACAGGGGAGCTGAAGTTGGATGAGCAAAGAACTAAATTCTGGGTGCTGAGATAACAAATCTTGCCATTCTCCCCTCCTGATCTTTCCTCCATACTGGCCTCTAGTGAATCCAGCCCTTGCGGCTGGCTGCTGGGCTGTGGAGGAGGCACCAGGCCATGCAGTAGGCTGTTCCCCAGGTGGGAGTTACATCGAGCCAAGTTGTCAGTCAGATGCTGTAGGTATACCTCATCTAGCTGTTTGTCCAGAAGCCCATTCAGCAGTGAGTTTGACATGGGCTCTGGTCCCAGACTGGGCAGGTCCAGGTTGATGTTCACTCGAGATCCCATGACCAGATAACCCTGGTCGGAAGCTGAAAAAATAGGCTCAGCTTGGCACTCCTGCCAAGCTGGCTGATGTGGAACTTGAGAGGCCTTGAGTGGGTTGTGTGAGATGAGGCCTGAGTCTGCTACCTGAATGTCTGGATAATGCTCCAGGAGGCTGCAGTTGTCTAAGCTAAGTGTCAGGTCAGGATCCAGGGTGAGGACAGGTGAATTCCTAGGGATCGAGATGCCTAGGGCTCCTTGAGGCACAACTCCCAATCCATGGGAGTGGATGGGATCAGGGTCCTTCTGGTTTGGACCTGAATATAGAGAATTAAGATGTTTTGGTTTGTGCTAGTGGCAGTAAATCAATGTAAGATCATATCAGCCAGGAAAATCATATCTGTCAGTGGAAACCAAATGTGTCAGGTTTAAGACTTAACAGTTCTATCAATAGTTTGTATGGTATATCTGAACAGAATGGTGTTAATGATTATGCCCATTACCTTCTTCTGATGGGTCTGTCTGCTCCCCATTGTGAGAACGTGTCCGGACTTTGTTTCCTTTGGAGGCCGAAGCAAACTTTCGTTCCTCTCTGTAACGAAGCACTCGGAGAAAACCTTCACCCAGCATGACACACAATTATTCTGCTCTTCTTTTCTGACCCTTTTCCACCCCTGTTGCTTTGACTGTAAGCCTGAACTCCAATGGCAGTTCTGCTGATGTAATTATGGAGATCTACAAGCTTCTGTTTCACTTCTGCAAACACAGACGATGCCTCTCCACCCCCTCGCATACTTCCTTTATCTATAACAGAAACTCACAGAGCCTGCTGAGAAAGACAAAAACAGCAAATAAAAGTGCAACAAAAAAAATACCTGACTCCAAAATATTGTCTTCAAAGTAAAAAGGTAATTGTGCATAAAGTTGCCTTCCAGTGTCGGTTAATGGCTGCTGCTACTTTACATCTCATTTGCTACTTCTTCTTAGGAATCTAGTGAAATGATCATTGTTCCAGATCACCTAGTTAAGGCATTCATAAAGCACAGCAGGTTCAAACATACAGCAAATATGCAATCAATCTGTAAAGAGGGATTTTTCTAAGGAATTATAATTATTTCCCCAAAAAGTTCCAAGAATGATTAGGAAATTACTCCCGTTAAAAGTATATGAAGTGCACACTTCCTTTTTACACATACTTTCTGGACACTTGTGGTATTTTATCATGAGCTCTAGTCAGTAATAAGTTTGAAACATTTGAAAGTTATATTCTCTATACAAAGACAACTAAATAGGGCTATTTTTTAACTGTATTAATGCAGACTATTTTCGTTGTCAAATAGGAAACAATCCAAACACAATTAAAACAATGTTGCATGCAGCAATTTTTAAAAAAATAAATAAATACATTTATCAATTTTAGTAGTGATGTGATTCATTGAATTCATTTTTAAAAATGGCCTAAAAAGCAACAACACATTCTTGTAGCACTCTCTTCCTCTGGGATGTCTGGAATCCACAAGAGTGCACTCTTGCCACAGTTAGGAAGAGTGTCAGTGAAGCTAGAGGGTCCTCCAGGATGGACTTCTCAGCCACATCCTCCCTGTCCTGAACATCAGAAGGGTGGAGTTGGCCTTAGTGTCAGTCAGACTGATGCTCATGCTGTCCTTATCCACAATGATCCCAGCTCCAACAGGACAGCCTGGATGTCAGTGAACACACTCGCTAGCTAACAGGCTGTCAGTTTTATACTAATACTAATAATATGAAACATATAAATGTTTTCTGTGTGGAGTTTGCATGTTGAGAGTCCAAAAGACATGCAATTGGGGACTGGGCTAATTGGATACTCTAAATTGACCGTAGGTGTGAATGGTTGTCTCTATGTGTTGGCCCTGCGATGGACTGGCGACCTGTCCAGGGTGAACCCTGCCTCTTGTCCGAAGGCTGCTCGGATAGGCTCCAGCCCCCCCGCCACCCTTAACATGCATAAGCAGAAGACAATGGATGGATGTATATATATGTGTGTATATAGATGGAGAGAGAGAGTTAGAGAGACACAGAGAGAGAGAGAGAATATAATGGGAGCCTTCAGCTCTCAGGCTCCCCTCCTGTGGAACTGCCTCCCAGTTTTGGTCTGGGATGCAGACACCCTCTCTATGTTTAAGAGCAGACTTAATACCTTCCTTTTTGATCAGGCTTATAGTTGGGCTGCTTAGGCTGGCCCTTAGATATGCTGCTATAGGCTTAGACTGCCATGGGATCTCCCATGGTGCACTGGGCTTCTCTCTCCTCCTCTCTTTCCTCTCTGTCCTCCTATAGGTGTCATATATAAATCATACTCATACGTGTTACTAACTCGTCTTCTTCTCGAGAGCCTTTGGGCTCCCCGCATCCCAGATCCTGGGTGCTGCTGGAGGAGGCTACAGACCTGAAGAGGCTCAAGCTGCCACCTGCTCACGTCCCCATCTGTCCATCAGTCTCTTCCGTTTCTCTCCTTCTTTATCTCTGTCCCTCTCTTTCCTTCTGTTTATCTGTCTTTCTCCATTATCTGTCTTCTTCTGGTCAAAGCAGAAGGCCGTCTCCATTGAGCCTGGATCTGCTTGATGTTCCTGCTTGTTAAAAGGAAGGTTTTCGCCGCAGGTGTCGCAGGATGTACTTGCTCATGGAGAATTGTTGGGTGTAAATTCATTGAAGGAGTGTGGTACTAGACCTGCTCTACCTGTAAAGTGTCATGAGATAACTTTTGTTGTGATTTGGCGCTATATAAATAAAATTGACGACTTGACTTGACTAAGCCTTCCTTCTCTTCTCTCATTTCAAATACCAAACACATTAGCAAACAGTGTCCCTTTTCAATTGTGGACTTAAATTCAAACATTGTTAAAGAAAACTTGACAAATCATTCCGCTCAGACTGCATAACGTTTGGCTTCTTGACTCATCAGGCATCACCCTGGCCTCAAGCACAGCTGTAAGGAACCTGGGAGTTGATCAGGTAGAGGAGATCGTATCGCTCCTGTACTGGCCCCCTGTCAAATTCAGAAAAAAAATCAAAATTCTTCTTGTAACATGCAAAGCCCTCAACAAACAGGCACCTTTATTACTGACAGAGCTAATAGACCCCTACTCTCCAGCGAGAACCCTATGCTCCCAAGATGCAGGGTTACTTGTGGTCCCTCGAGTCTCTAAAAGTAGAATGGGGGCCAGAACCTTCAGCTGTCAGGCTCCTCTTTTCTGGAACCATCTTCTGGTTTTGGTTTGGAACGCAGACACCTTCTCTATGTTTCAGAGTCAACTGAAGACCTTCCTTTTTGATAAAGCTTATAATGAGGGCTGGCCTAGACTAGCCCTTAGATATGCTGGTATAGGCTTCAACTGTCTGGGGATCTCCCATGATGCACAGGGCCTCTCTTTCATCCTCTCTGTCCCCCTGCACTCATACGTGTTACTACTGCAACCCCTTTTGCGGAGCCTTTGTGCTTCCCCATTTCCCAGATCCCTGACTGCTGCAGCTGCTGGACAAGTCTACTGACCTGCAGAGGCTCAAGCTGCCACCCTTAGTATCAGTATTATTAGTACGAGTAGTATTTATGTCAGTATTCTCAGTACTGTACTAGCATTAACATCAGCATTCTGTTTGATAGCACATAATTGGTCATGTTATGTTGAAATTGACAGCTTCAGTAACCTGTAGATGTTATCATTGGCAGCTAGTTGTTGTTATGTTTTGCCCTCTTTATTCTTCCAGCTTGTTCATGTCCCCGTCTATCTATCATTTCCTCCTTCTTTATCTCTGTCCCACTCTTTCCTTCTGTATATCTGTCTTTCTCCATTATCTATCCCTGTCTCTGCCCTGCTCTCCTGCTCTCTTTCCCCCCAACCGGTCAAAGGAGAAGGCTGTTCCCATTGAGCCTGGATCTGCTTGACTTTCCTGCCTGTTAAAAGGAAGGTTTTCGTCGCCGCTGTTGCAGGATGTGCTGCTCATGGAGAATTGTTGGGTGTAAATTAATGGAAGGAGTGTGGTACTCGACCTGCTCTACCTGTAAAGTGTCATGAGATAACTTTTGTTGTTTGGTGCTCTACAAATAAAACTGATTTGACCTGACTATTAATAAAAGCCTTGTTTGTGGCAGCCATGATGACTGCTGGCAGCTTAACTTCAAGGTTACACACAGAAGGAGGCTCCATCATATCCAAAACACCAGGCCAATCAGGGGCTGATTCAAGTGTATACATGCCACAGTATGAGTCCCCAGCCACTTTATCAAGGTATGTTAGTTCAACTTGAAATGTACAATTTCAATCTGACTGACACGTCTATCTGTATTTTAAAAGTCCAGTCCTTGTCAGACTACAAAAAATAAACAGATTTTTTTTTTACTAACATCATGTTAATGTACTGTGTAACAACAGAGTATGCAATGGTGGAGCCTATGATGTACTCAAGTGACAACAGTTGTTTGTAACAACAGTCACTGCCAGAAGATGGAGAAAAAGAGCAAAACTATTCGCTTTAAGTACAAATATTTCACTACTGTAGAGAGCTGCTTAAAGTCGTCAAATATTTGCAGACTTTCAGACTGAATGTGGGATAGTGGTTTCTCGAAAACCTACATTATTCTCTTTTTAACATTTTAAAGATAATTAAATCATATATGGCACAAATGGTTACTTTAAACTAGGATAACACACCATACATTTATAAACTCAAAATCCTTTGTTGTCACAAAATAAGCTTGTTAAAAGGAAACAGAATGGATTTCAAATGTTTGTAATTCTTGATACTTTTCAGGACAACCATCGAAAGGAAATACAGGAATAACTGCTGTTTTGTTTGCAGTCCTTTTTAATTTTTATTTCAGGGAAGGTACCAATGTTTGTAAGACTGGCATAATAATTGATAAAGTAGAAAACAGGATCTTAACAGCAAAACAAAGCAGCTATCCAACTCCCTTGAACAGACAAACAAAAGCAGCAAATAAAAGGATTCATGTCACTCTGTTTGCAGACTTGAATATTTTGGCATGTATTATCATTTTTAAACATCTTGTAGAAAAATGTTTGCTAGTAAAACAGCATTAAGACCATATAAAGGAAATAAAAATAGAAAGAAAGGGATTGTAATATGCAACTCCTGCTGAAAGTGCTGCAGTTTTTGGTGACTGGCAGGAGTGTAAAATTAACAAGTTTCAAGAATTCAATGAGAATGAAACCCTATCAGTAAATGTGTTGATTAAATCTGCTGAGTTAAGTTGATGACAACAGCCATAAATGATCAAATATTGACATAGACGGGGCAGTGTGTATGTATGTAATGTACTGAAGCTACAACCAATGTAATTCTGTTCATTCATGCTAATGGTTGATTGACATGTCATTGGGGAAATAGGCTTAGCAGGCTGAGGTTAATAGGAGGACAAAGAGCTGCTTTTAGAGATCCATAATGCTCTGTTCTTGCACCGCCCTTCACCACAGCTGACAAGGCACAGCTGAACACAGAATAATAGAAAAATTCTGAACTAAATAAAAAAAAACTTCCAAAAACTGACAAGCTAAGTGAAACATTGCTTCTTCTTTTTGTTTCATTCTTTCTTTTTTCTTTCTTTCTTTTTTCTTTTTTTTTTACTGGATCTATTTCAGGTCAGTATGGGTCCAGCTCCAGGGTGGGGGTTGGGATCTCAGGTACAATCGGTGTAAAGCTACTGTTGCACTTTCTTTGCTAGAGCCTCTGCCTCCTGGAGAGAAACACAAAGAGAAACAGGGAGAAGAAGGAGAGTTGTTCAATTAAAATGGAGGATACTGTCTAAGAGATCCCCTGCCACAGAACAGAGGAACCCCCCTCTGTTTCTATGGAAACTGGCACACCTTCCTGCACTTCCTGTTGATGCCGAGAGGAGACGCCAGTGTGCAGGAGTGAGAGGAGCAAGAAGCCTGCTTGGGTGGAAGGATATCAGGAACAGATGGATTATGTAATATGTCTGTTTTCAGTGTGGAAATCACAGACTGAGTATAAATATATATTTACAGCATATACGAAGGTGACATATCTGGGCTGTAGCAATGTGTGTGTGTGTGTGTGTGTGTGTGTGTGTGTGTGTGTGTGTGTGTGTGTGTTCATGAGTGTTTACCTTGGAGCCTGGGGGAGCAGTCAGACCTAGAAATGCATACACAGCGTTGTCCTCTCTGGCGTCAAAGAAGGCCTCATAGTTCTAAGGAATTCAGGAGAAGAACTTTAGAGGTGTAAAATTGATTTGCTCATCTAGAAATGAACTCCATGCTGAGGAATGATAATATGAAACAGACATTGGATCGGTGCCTGAGGGCAATCGGAGCGGCGAAAGCCACACAGAGAATCTTTATGAAGGACAGATTGTGTTATTTGTCCAAAGACAGGCCTTGTTATTCAATCTGATTACATTCTCACAGACAATATCCACTGTATTGTTTTGAGAATGCAACTTCCCACGAGAGTTGGTCCCTTATTCCCTCTTCATCTTTCATGTGCACGGTGGAGCAGTGGTTAGCACTGTTGCCTCATAGCAAGAAGGTTCTGGGTTCGAGCTCAGGAACAGGATTTTCTGTGTATGTTCTCCATGTGCCTGCGTGGGTTCTCTCCAGGTACTCTGGCTTCCTCCCACAGTACAAAGACAAGCAACAATCTTTATGAAGGACAGATTGTCCAAAGACAAGCAAGAGGAGACGAGGTTAATGCAGACTCAATTAACTAAATTGACCGTAGGTGTGTCTGTGAGTGTGAATGGTTGTCTGTCTGTATGCGTTGGCCCTGCGATGGACTGGCGACCTGTCCAGGGTGAACCCCACCTCACACCTGAGAGCTGCTGGGATAGGCTCCCCCCCCCCCCCCGTGACCCTTAACAGGATAAGCAGAAGAAAATGGATGGATGGATGGATCTTTCATGTGTCTCTTCTCTCCCACAAACACACAGCTGCAAGTATCCTGCGGGATGTTGTTCTCTAAGTCAGTGACATTCAACATAGCTCATCCTGTATGCTAAGTTTTACTTCCTGCCATCAATTAGCTACACTGCATGCACCACAGTGCACTCAGGCTAATGAACCTGGGTCTGTATAAAGGCAATGAGCAAGCAACGACTGCAACTGAACAGTCTTTGCATAGTGGAGTTCAACTGAAGTATTCTGTATCCAGGATATTTTAATTCTTTTGTCATGAATCCAAATCACAAAATCTTAGCTCTCACTTCACAATGAGGATACATAAATGATAATTATTTATTGCTTAGCTATATGTATGAGTGCTAAATATGTGTAAAGTATTTATTAATGCTCATTGTGGCCCTTTAGTGAAGAAGGGAAAATGTATTCCTTGAATAACACCTCTCCTTAAAAGCCAAACCAACAAATAAATATGTTGTATTGTTATTTTTTCTATTTTTTGGAATTTAAGTGAATAACAGGGAGTAAAATGACCATTGACATACTTTGATTGTTATGGTCATGAAGTGCCCGACAATATATGGCAAGGATCCTTGCAGAGATAAAGATTTTATTTGCATTACTCTCCTTCCAGGTTAGCTCTTTGAACATTCCATCCATCCATCCTTCCATTTTCTTCCGCTTATCCTGTTAAGGGTCACAGGGGGCTGGAGCCTATCCCAGCAGCTTTCTGGTCAGAGGTGGGGTTCACCCTGGAGGGGTCGCCAGTCCATCACAGGGCCAACACATAGAGACAGACAACCATTCACAGTCACAGTCACACCTACGGTCAATTTAGAGTATCAATCAGCCGAGTCTTTGGATTGTGGGAGGAAGCCAGAGTACCCAGAGAGAACCCACGCAGGAACAGGGAGAACATGCAGACTCACACAGAAAGATCCCATGCTCAAGCCAGGGCTTGAACCCCGAGTCTTCTTGCTGTGAGGCGACAGTGCTGACCACTGCACCACAGGGCTGCCCTCTTTGAACATTCCACAGGGAATAATTTGACCTCCGATCCCTCTGCTCTAGGGACAGCAGTTTCCTTCAATTTCCCCATGTAGGATTTCTTTATTTGTTTGTCTGCAAGGTGCAGTGTACAGAGGAGTGTTTTTTATCCACATGGACCACAACTGGCCACGACTTGTGTCCCTATCTCTCAAGTATAATTTAAAAATCATCCTTAGTCACTTTCTTGCAAGAATAAGCTATACATTCTATACAGGTACATGTTATACATCTGGAGCACATGTGGAAAATGTTGCCACCATGTTGTCCAATATGATGCACGTGGAAAGCGTTTACCTCCAAGTGACCACTATCACTAACAAACAGACTTTGTGAATGGGATGTCTAAATAATAATTGAAAGATTTTGTGAAAAATGTTGGGAATGTAGGTAATATTACAAGCAACACATGATAATGTTTTGGAGGTGATCTGGATCAAATTGAAGACCCTGGATCCTGGAAACAGTTCAGTGCCAGCGGAAGGGCATAGATATGAGCTGTGATTTTACGGACGCGCTTCATCCAATTTCTTAAGTCCATGTGAAATTGAACAGTTTGTCTTTAAGAAAGTAGAGTGGCCATCTAGTAACCCAAGGGTCGCTGGTTTGATCCTCACTTCCCCCATGACCATGTCCAAGTATCCTTGAGGTAGATACTGAACCCCCAATTGCTCCTGATGGCCCTGTGATAGACTGGCGACCGGTCCAGGGTACACCCACCTCTCGCCCGATGTCAGCTGGAATAGGCTCCAGCCCCCTGCGACCCTTAAAAGATAAGCTGTATTGAAAATGGGTGGATGGAATTGGTGTATTGTGATTATCAAAGCAAAAGTTAACGTTTTCTGCTCTTCTCTGCCCGCTTGAGCATTTATTCTTTAGTTTTGACCATTGCCTGGACAAGCTTACTGTAGATATTATCCAATGGGATTATTTGGTTTTTTTACTCTGTTTGGACCCAAAAGTGCTCATAAGCCTTTTTTTTCTTTTTTTAGTATTTTTTTTAACTATTCCATGACTGCCTAAAGCTTTCCCACTGGCCATAACACCAACCAACATCTGGCTTTTGTTTGCAAGGGGAACAGCTTTAATTAGACATGCAAATGGAGACTAGGTTAATTAGATACTCTGGATTGACCGCAGGTGTGGCTGTGAGTGTGAATGGTTGTCTGTCTCTATGTGTTGGCCCTGCGATGGACTGGTGACCTGTCCAGGGTGAACCCCACCTCTGACCAGAAAGCTGCTGGGATAGGCTCCAGTCCCCCCGCGACCCTTAACAGGATAAGCGGAAGAAAATGGATGGATGGATGGATGGAATGTTCAAAGAGCTAACCTGGAAGGAGAGTAATGCAAATAAAATCTTTATCTCTGCAAGGATCCTTGCCATATGTTGTCAGGCACTTCATGACCATAACAATCAAAGTATGTCAATGGTCATTTTACTCCCTGTTATTCACTTAAATTCCAAAAAATAGAAAAAATAACAATACAACATATTTATTTGTTGGTTTGGCTTTTAAGGAGAGGTGTTATTCAAGGAATACATTTTCCCTTCTTCACTAAAGGGCCACAATGAGCATTAATAAATACTTTACACATATTTAGCACTCATACATATAGCTAAGCAATAAATAATTATCATTTATGTATCCTTAATTGTATCGTGGATGCAAAACCCAGGTAAATGTAGTAATTTACTTCTAGTCCCCACCCCTTCCAGTGTCGGCCCTGTGAACAATATGTAGTTGGAGCTCAGCTATCCACAAGATACAGTGAACTGATGCAAGATTGTCTCCTCCATCAGTAACTTCTACCAGTTCAGTCCGTTCACATTCAAGCAGCAATGCTACATCATTTTTTAGTCTTTTTGAGTTTGACAAAAAAAAAAAAAAAAGCAGGTTTAACAAGGTTTGAAAAAGCTGACTGTGTACAGGAATGTGCAATGGGAAAGTGTACATGAGTTTGCATTCGATTCCTCTATCTTGCTACTTTAAATCAAGACGTGACAGTACAAACTGACCACTCGAAAGGGGCAGAATTAAATGTACAGGCAGCTAGTCTAAAAATGTTGAGAAAACAAAGAATCACATGAGGAAGAGCCACTTGAGTAAAACAGGAACTAACTACTTACTGTCCAAACCTTGTGCTTAAATAAACCACATTGCTTTGTCTGTGAGTCGTCCTTGTATGTCATTTCCAGTTGCAATGTGCAGAGCAGAACCACTCTTTTGTCAGTTGATTAATATATGTGAGATTGGCAAAATGAAATGCACCTTTTAATTAGCAGCTTGTGTGAAGCCTACCTACATTGTTGTGTACTGATCTGAACAATTGTGTTAATCACTCAAATCTCTGTGTGTCTCACCCCACAATAGTTGCTTTCATTAAATATCTGTGGAGGGAGAGGGTTCCCTGTGGGCGGCCTGGACTCCTCCGGAATGTTCTCTCTCATCCACTTCCTGTTGGCCTCATTGGCGGCAATGTCACACTCCTCAAACTCGATCTTATTGGCTGCCAGGAAGCCCATCACATCCTGCTGCTGCTTTTTAATCTGGTGGCAGAAAGGAAGTCTTCAGTTAAACTAGAACTGTTAGAGGAAACATATGAGGCTGAGTTCAACCATACTGTCATCAGTCTGCTGCAGAAGTATACTTCTTTTCTGCTGTTCTGTTACCATGTTACCAGTCAGTTACTGATAAGTGAATGAACTGATGGAAATTGGTGAATGTGCCTCATTTATATGGCAGCTTCTCTACTTCTCTAACGGCTACACAGTGTTTCCTCATTCACCCTGTTGCACACATTCATACATTGATGAAGGAGACTACCATGTAAGGAGCCGACAAGCAAATCAGAAGCAATTTGGGGTTCAGTGTCTTGCTCAGGGACACTGCAACTCAAGGCTAAGCAGGGACAGAAAATGCCAGGATTTTACTCGAAGAAATCACATGTCATTGTGATAACAAGAAAGAATATCCCAGAATGTCTGATACCAAGGCTGTGGAGCTACACATTGGAACTGATGTCTCTCACACTACCTGGGATTTTAGGGCACATTTTGAAGAATCAAATAACAAAGATTGATGGGAAGAAATTCTCAATTCTAAATAATAAAAACAAAATCTCTTGCTTGAGCAGGTGTTTGCCATTTTACAGCTCAAGCATAGCTTGACCCTCCCACGTTCTGTGAAACTCGTGAAACTCCTAGCCATCAGGTGAAAAGATGTGGCCAATGAGTCTACATATGACAGAGGAAGCATGTGGTGCTCCCCATAGTGGCAAAGGGGATGAAGCAAATGACAAGGACAGTCATTAAGAGCACCCCCCCCCCACACACACACACACACACACCCCACCCAAAAAAATAAAATAATACTATGAACACACCCCTTTATGTCTGTCTATAGTTTTACAAATATTTAAGAAAATGAAAAGGACTAACAAGATGTGAATAAACTTGTTAACTGGATCCGACCACATTAGGTTTTTAACTCCGTGAAAAGTTTTCAACTTCTCAGGTTCGCATTTGAACGCAAGCACAAAAAAACTGTTAAAAAAGTTGATGAAAAACGATTAGCCAACGCAGGAACATGCCACATAATACTGAAGTACAGTAGATACAGAGTGGGTAGAAGTGTGTGTCTGACTACAAGTTGATCTTGCCTCACTCTGTGTGTGTGTGTGTGTGTGTGTGTGTGTGTTCATTTGTGAAATTGTGGTCCAATGGGGTCTCGGTGGGTGTGTGTTTGAGGGAGGATGGCCGTACAAGGCCAGACGGAAACAAGAGCTTCTCTGGGACTTAAGAGGAGGTAACTGGTCAAACACAAGCCAAATAAGGCCTGCTGCATAGACACATGGACACACACACACACACACACACACACACACACACACCAGCAGCACACACATTAAGCAAAACTAAGCCAGATCTGTCCTATGAGTGATCATTGTCAGTCCAAACATATTCATGAATAGGCTCCTCTGGGGTTTATGGAACACAAATGAGACAGGTGGAATATTAAATAGCCATGTGCTGGAACAATGGAACATAGAAATGAGGGAGCTGGCGAGGATGGCAGATTAGTTTTTACATATTTTGAATCATTTAATGACAGTTGCACTTTTGCAGACAAAGTCTCAACACCACCTGCTCTGAAAATGGGACAGAGCAGCCTGAGTGGAACATTGGGAGCGCTACCTCATTTTGACTCACTGGGCCTCTTTAAACAACTCACATACACACACACTCACACACACACATGCATGCACAAAGAAGAATCTGCACAGTTTTCTGTTAAGCTCACCCTGTCTTTTCAAGAATGCATCAACAGTGCTGTAATGAGAAGTTTAATATTGAGATAGTTTTATTTTTCTTGTGTTGCTTTTCCCTCAAACAAGCCTGCATGTTCTTCTTTCCAGCAGGTGAAATGCATTTCGCTCTACTAGCACAGAACTGCTCTCCCTATTTAGCCCTTTGTATTGCCCTCTGGAGTCTTGAGCAGGACTCTTTTTAATATGGAAGGAAACAGACTGCCCTCGGCTTTGGGTGTGGCAATAAACAACCATTCTCCTCCTGTTGCCCTGTATGATTCAATCCTTATCTAGTTTACTAACTCCCCAGTGCTAGCAAGAAAGACAATGTACATAAAGAAAAGACTGACTGAGCTTTTCATAATCTGGCTCTCCTTTCACAATAGCCCCAATTTGCTTGTTTGGCTACCCAAATTACAGAGATTTGCATTGTGAAAAAGAAGGAGACACAGTCGGTATTTATTTTGTCTGACATATCAATTTCTATTTTAACCCTGCCAGCAGAAGTTAGTGGATAAGTCTGTCCACCATTTTGGTCAAAACAAAAATATCTCTACAACTGTTCTATCACGAATGGAACCTGCAGAATTTGACGATTCCCCACACATTTTTTCTTACATTGCTATGATGTTGTAATTTTATTTAAGTGAAATATCTTAGGAACTTTTGGAAGTTTACCACAAATATTCATTGAGGATGACTATGTGACTTTTACTAAGAACATTTAGATTTTGTTTGAAAAGACCTGGCCATAGATAACTAAGATATTTTGTGAAATATGCCAGTATCTGTAAGAGGCTTGCACTTACTACTTACTCCTCTTGTCCAATTATCAGGTTAAATGATCCATTATTCCAAAGATAATGGCATTCCCATCAGCCTTACCTTATCTTAGATTTCTGGCATGTAAGCTAAGACTCTAAAATTTGTAAAAATTATTTCTGACATTAGCATTCAGTTGTCAATACTGCTGGATACAGTCGTATTCTTCGGCAACAGAAAAGTGAGACAGTTCCATCCCCAAGGTGGGAGGACACATCGTACATCCACTGAGCTCTGTATATAACACTTGAAGTACGGGATGTTTTGAGAGCTCTGAGAGGTTTGACATCAACCAATATGGCAGCGATAGTTGTGATCGAGGAGAAGTGTACTTTGCTCTGAGACTCATAATTATTATTGTAGGTAATACTTTCCAGTTTAGGTTGTATAAATAAGTGGATGTGATCTCAAATGATAGTTCACAATTTACATAGGAAAACATGTCTGAGAGGTAGTTAGCTTTTGTATATCGCTAACATAAGTTTAGCCTTTCAGCTTGCAAAGGAATCCTGATCTTTACTAACCTTTGTGTAATGAGGTTGTTTTGTATATCGTGTAACAATATATGTGTTCTAAACTGTCACTCGTGTAGTTTCTTTGCATTTATTACACAGCAGACACAGTGTCCTCACATTTCAAAATACTGTACACATATGTAGTTACCATAGCAGTTTTGTTATTCATGAACACTTATTTGAATTCTCAAAAGTTCATTTACAACTCTTGGTTAGTTCCAATGTAGTGATTACTGGAATAATTATGGAATCACTGATCCCTTAAAAAAAAAAGCACATGAACATAGCTATTGTTGCTCTCCTCCTTCATTTGACTCTCGAACATAAGAAAGGAATCTTCTCTTTGGTTCCCAAACTTCTTCATTATCATTATCATCAACATCATATGAGGAAGTGAGATTAGATCCAGACCTGATCAATCCCTGAAAAAGGTCAGAGCTCTACCATTAACTCTGCCGAACATTGATTAGATTAACTGAATCCACAACACAGGCTCCAATCAATACAGTGGAGAGTCAGGCTTTATGTGGACTGTACATCATTTGTAGTGGAGACTTTAAAACTGAGGATTTTCCAAAAGGTATTCACAGACAAGACTGAGTGACAGGTTTTATTCTTTGAAAGCAAGCAGGAAATGCCACAAATGCCACACACACACAAAAAAAAAAAAATCAAACCAAACCCAGCCGTGTCTGTTTGTCAGGGATAACGGCTTTGTCTTGATTAGATCAGGTCTGATTTGTGCTGGAAACAAATGCTTACTGGGACTGAAACAGCAACAGTAGCCACCGCCCAAAGCTGAGCTCAATCTGCATTACAACACTGTTTTACAAAAGACTGCCACTTGTAATGTGCTCCTCAATGTTCCTTAAAGGTGAGGCATAAGACAAATATTGACCTATTATACAAGTTATAAAGGTCCAGTCTATAGACCCTTATACGAAACACAAAGTCTGAAAGGTAGAAAGTTTCAAGCTTTTAACTGAAAAGATACACCACAATGTATGTTATTTTCAGTGCATTTACGACGTCAATAAGGAAACTGCACAACTGTGGCTACAGTGAACACATCCCAGCAAGGCAGTAAAACTGTGCAGTCGTCATCGTTAATGTTTGTAGCTCTTTCCAAAGACCTACTTTCAGTTGCAAGTTAGCCAAGAGCTCCATAGTCAACAAACATGGCTATAAACCCATCAGCCATAACATTATGACCCCAGACAGGTGAAATGAAAAACAGTGATTATCTCATTACAGTGTTACTTTCAGGGACAGCACTAGTTAATAGGCTGCAAGGGAACATTTTGCCCTTGAAACTGATGTGTTGGAAGCAGGTAAATATGTACAGCTGATTTCTATGTACTTTTTGTTATAATCCCTGAGTTTGTCATGATATCTTGGGGTGCAGGGCCAAATTTACCTCCACCCAATCAAAAACTGCTACCAGCTAGATTGGCTGGCCCGTCAAGCTGTCCATCAACAGCTGAAACGAGAATGCACCTGATTGGGCAGCTCCTCTCTTCCCTCTCTGTCCTCCTATATGTGTCATATATAGATCATACTCATACGTATTACTAACTCGTCTTCTTCTCTGGAGCCTTCGGGCTCCCCTCATCCCAGATCCTGGGTGCTGCTGGAGGAGGCTGCAGACCTGAAGAGGCTCAAGCTGCCACCCGTAGCTCCACCTGCTCACGTCCCCGTCTGTCCATCAGCCTCTTCCCTTTATCGCTCTCTTTATCTCTGTCCCTCTCTTTCCTTCTCTATATCTGTCTTCCTCCATTATCTGTCTTTGTCTCTGCCCTGCTCTCCTGCTCTCTTTCCCCCCAACCGGTCAAAGCAGAAGGCCGTCCCCATTGAGCCTGGATCTGCTCAACATTCCTGCTTGTTAAAAGGAAGATATTCGTCGCCGCTGTTGCAGGATGTGCTCGCTCATGGAGAAATGTTGGGTGTAAATTCATTGAAGGAGTGTGGTACTAGACCTGCTCTACCTGTAAAGTGTCATGAGATAACTTTTGTTGTGATTTGGCGCTATATAAATAAAATTGACTTGACTTGACTTAGCTGTCGGTCAAAAGGCTGAGACCGGGAAGCCTAAAGTGGGTATCAATGCCTTGTTGGTTCAGTGTTGGGTGAGCAGCATCAAGGAAGATGAGCATGGATCCCCAAAAGCCCCCCCCCCCCCCAAAAAAAAGAAAAGGGTCTTTTATAGAACAAGAAATAGATTAGAGGGAGAGGGATAAAAGACTCAGTGCAGCATAAATGATTCTTGGGGATTCATTTGCTCATTGGAGGAGCCTAAAATAATCAAATAGTTTAGCTATGGATGCGCAAATAGCAGCCTTTCTTTTGGACAGGTAAGAATCCCACTTACTCGCTAGCTATACAGGCTATCATTGCGGTAAGTTATTGTCAGTGTAGGTTGTGAGGAGCGAGGAGGGAGGGTTCATGATCAGAGTATGATTCAAAAAAACAATTCAGACCGATTTAAGGCATATTGTTTGTATATTGTTTTTCTTTTGCTAAATTACAAAAAAAAAGAAAATCAAAGAAAAAAATACAGAAAAAAGCCCAAAATAGGCAGTGCCTACCCCACCTTCAAGGATCTGAGCAACTAAGGTAAGGGCCATATTGTGATGGCTGGATGACTAGGTCTGAACATCTCTTGAACTGCAGCTCTTGTTGAGTGTTCTTGGTCTGCAGTGGTTAGTAGTTTAACTGGTGAGCTGCTGATAGGGTCATGGTCACTCAAAGCTCACTGATGCACATGGAGAGTGAAGGCAAGCCCATGTTGTCCGATCCCAAATAAGAACCAAAGAAAAACAAAAAGTTTGTTTTGGTTCTGATAGGTAGATGACTGAACACACAGAGCATCAACGCTTGCTGTGCATGGAGCTGTGTAGTTGCAGACAGGTCACAGTACCCATGCTGACTGTGACCACCATCCAAAGCAGCTACAATGGGTATACGGAACCACAAAGCAATGGAAGAAGGTCGCCTGATGAATCACGATTTCTTTGACATCATGTGGATGGGTAAGACTTACCTGGATAAGACATGGCACGAGGATGGAAGGGAAGATTGCAAGTTGTCAGAGGATGCGAGGGGGAATGTTCTGCTCTGAAATTTTGGTCCTGACATTTATGTGGATGTCACTTTGACAAGGACCTCCTACCTTACTGATGCAGACCACGTATGGAAATGGTATAACCTACTGGCTGAGGCCAGGATAAAGCACAATGGTTCAGGAATGGTTGGAGTAACAAAACAACAAGTTCAAGGTGTTGACTTTCTTCCACAGTCCACTGATCTCAATCCAAATGAGCAACAGTGGGATGTGCTGTAAAAATATACCCAATCCATTGGGGCCCCACCTCGGATGCCAGATACCCCACCACACCTTCAGAGGTAGGGCTGGGCGATTAATCGAATTTTAATCGTCATCGCGATATCAAAATGTGCGATTAACACATCATAAAAGTCATGTGTCCATGATGAGAAGTTCATTTTCACATGCTGCGAAAATAAACCAATCACATGCCACGTTGTTAAATTAGCCACGCGTTCAGCCCATGACACTAATTGGTGGTGTGGTGTCAGCTACATACGGCGTATGTGGTGATAGCCGACACTAGCAAGCTAGTGGAGCCGAGGGCAGGCGTTACGTGAATGATGGCTGAAGACGAGGACGCAGAGAAAACTCGTGACCGAGGAAAATGAGGTGGACCTAGTGGCAAAAAAAATAGCTCCTCACTCATTTGGAGCTATTTTGGGTTCAAATGAGACGACAAGCCCAGGTACTGTGTAAAACATGTGGGGCAGTCGTGGCAGCTATGAGGGGAAACACTACCAATCTTCATCAACACCTGAAACACCACCACAAAGAACTGCACAAACAATTCAAAGACAGCCAAGGCGCAAAACAGCCGACAACACCGAGTCTGCATAACGTCAAAGTATTGCAGCAACCATCCATTTCTGTGAGTTTAGCGAACGCGACTCTGCAGCCACTCGTTCGCCCTCCCAGAGGCTCTTTAGCGCGTCAAGGAATGTGGTTACATGTCTGCGCTCCTGCTTGACACCTAGCAAAGTGAACATGTTGGTGTTCCTGTGTAAGAACTTGAAATAAGAGACGTGTTAAAGGAGTTTGGGGATGTATAAATCTCCCTCTCTCTTGATTTAGTGGGTCTACATTACTCACTCAAGGTTTCTCCATCACTGTACTGTTATTGCTGCCTGTTTAGCAAGATGATAGCATTAGCAGGTCTTGATCTTTATAATGGAAGAAATGTTTAATTTGCCAGTTGCCATGTTTAATTTATTTTATTGATGTTTTTCTCCCAGATATCTTTTAGTTACAGTCTTGGAAATTGTTTGAATTTGCCAACAGTCAGGTTTGAGACTTGTGCAATATGAATATGTTAAAAATAAAAGCATATGTTGGATACAAATAACTGTTCAATTTCTTTATTCAATGGGCATAGGCTATTAAATGTTTGTGTAATGTAATGTTAGCTGTAAATATTAAAACACAGATATGCTTTAATGTACTGTAGCTAATAGGTATCTTTTGATATTTCATTATATATATATATATATATATATATATATATACATATACACACACACACATTTACCGCAGGTCATATCATCGTCGCAATATTTAACAGTGTAATCGCACATCGCATGTTTTCCTGATATCGTCCAGCCCTATTTAGAGGTCTGGTGGAGTTCATGCCTTGATGGGTCGAAGCTGTTTTTGCGGCAAAAGGGGGACCTACAAAGTATTCGGCAGGAAGTCATAATTGGTCTGATTGGTTTTTATACACCAATCAGCCATAACATGGCTGATTGGTGTATAAAGACAGTTTGCAGGGATACCACCTTCCACAAGAGACTTGTCAGGGGATAGTATTGCAATAAGAGACATGTCACCATCATATAAGTATTAAGAGAACTTGATACAGCATCAGAGAAGGGGCCATGTATCATTCCTAAGGAATGCTCAGCCACACATAGAAAATGCTCGGCTTCCAATTATAAAGTAAACATGTGCATGGTCTACGTGCCATTTGGAGAACAGAACATGTGCGTTGGAGACATAAGCTGGCTGAGCCTTCTAATATCTGCTGTAACAGTTTGTTTTTATGGCTCTTCTAGACTGGACCAAAATATTGATGGAGATGTGAACTATGGATGGATCAATGGGTCAAATTATTTATACAAGTCATTTCAAGCTAGCAAAAACATCAAACAAACAAGTGTTATATACACTGTTTTACAGCCACTTCTTTCACAACGCAAGTCTTTTGGCAACAATGGCCGATTGGTTTCAACAGCCAGTGCTCTTACCTTAACCAGTTCTTTTTACACATTCATGGCTACAGTCCCAAAATGAAAAGTTGCCCTAAAGTTTTTTGGAGTGGTCCCATATTATAGAGTTTCTTTTTTTCAATTCTCTGATGATTCTCACCTATTACAGTCACAAAACAGCTTGGTTGATTGTACTGAATTGGCTATGCTTGAAGCCCTTAGGGATGGATCTGTCAATCTAGTCAGGGAAGAACACACTTTAACCTGAAACATGAAACTCCGTTCAACTGGTGGGAACTTTTTCATGGTTCCCATAACTGCTGGAGAGAGTACACCATTTTTGGTGGGCCTGGACCATAGGAACTGGTAACCATTTTACTTCTAGGAGCCTTGTTTTAGGAAACTTCTTAGTGACTCAATCAGGGTAGGTACTTCTCAGCACAACGAGAACCTTGAGTGACTTCGTTCATCAAACTTAAACATGCGGAAATCTTTAATTTGGTCGTACACAACCCAACACAGCATTGGTAACCACCATTTTTAAAAAGCCATGTAAACAGCAGCAGATCACTTGTGAACAGCAGCACTTGATCGTTTCTAATAGTGCTGAGAATACAAACAGGCAAAAGGCAATAAAGGGAAAGCAGTTCCCTTTCCCTGGTTCCAAATGTGCCTACAGCGCACAACGAACACACATAAACTTGCCATAATTAAACCATATCATAATATAAAGGTATAACCTTCATATTTACAGTACTGGGACATAATACTTTCAGGTATTCTTGTGACTGTGTTGTGGTACTGTTCACATGAAGAAAAACCAACCAACCAAGCACATCTTCATCCCAGATGTCGGGGTACCAACATGGTAACACAACTTGTCAGAGTTCTCAACTGTCATTACTTCACAGTACATGCTACACAGTTTTCATTTTTTTTGCCAA
The DNA here is from genome assembly GCF_037954235.1 of Aulostomus chinensis. NCBI lineage: Eukaryota > Metazoa > Chordata > Actinopteri > Syngnathiformes > Aulostomidae > Aulostomus > Aulostomus chinensis. The sequence continues at coordinate 8,415,675 of NC_141332.1, read as the reverse complement.
CCTTTGTGCTTAGAATTTTTCTGATAGCATGCTGCTATTGTAAGGTTCATATTCTCAGTTCTCATTCAGCACTATAAACCTGCTTAGGGACACACACAAGACATATCATTTAAGAATATAGCCTTCGTCCGTCTGAGTGACGCTGACTAAATCTGATATGCTTGAGAGACTTTCTCTCACCAACCTGCAATGATTTCCTTGGTGGAGCTAAATGTTATTTCACACTAGTACACTTATCCCTATACTGGACTAGATAGCAATGACCGATGTAGCAGCAATAGACACTGCTTGATAGAAGCATGATATACATGTTTTGTAGACACTGATGCAATGATACTGTCATTAGGGTGAAGACAGTGGACTTCAGTGGACTTCAGTGGACTGAATGGTTGTCTGTCTGTATATGTTGGCCCTGCGATGGACTGGCGACCTGTCCAGAGTGAACCCCACCTCTCGCCTGTAGCTGCTGGGATAGGCTCCACCCCCCCAATAGGAATAAGCGGAAGACAATGGATGGATTAAATCAGACTACTTTCCTGATCAGTTGCTGCAGTGCCTCAGAAGCCCCACTGCAACTTTGGCCAAAAAAACAAAACATTTCTTAACTACTACAACTGATCATGACCAACTATGTAAGGAAAGATAAGATCCGTAGTCTTATCTGTTTGATTACTTCTGACTGAAGTATGTGAACACTTCCCATCTACTACCTTTAACTGCACTAAGCTAACAAACAGTCAGCAGGCCTCTGTGGGCCTCAGATCCCAAATGCATTGACGGAGGAGGGAAGGGTATCTATCTTTTTGTCTGGCTCTGAGGAAGACATAAAGTAAGCAAATTCCTAAAAAGTTGGCATGTTACTTTAAGAAATCTAGATGAGACAGACATGGCAGTTTCACTTTCTGCTGTTCTAATCTCTCTTGAGAAGAGGAAGAAGACTGTTGGTGATAATGTATATCTGTGCAGCCATGATCCAACAGACTCCATTGAGACAATTACACAAGAAGTAATGCCTTTTCACCACTGGCTCTAAAATCGGACATTAACGTTCTATCTTGGGAGACTGCTGCAGTTACTGCTGAGCTTTTGTCAATGTCATTTACCTTAACAGCAATATAGTTACTCGGCACTTCAAAACTGAAAAAGAGGCTCCGAGTTTGATCACATCCTTTGTGTGTGAGCTGTAGAAACAAGCTGCTCAACAACTGTGAATCATCCTTCTGGTGAATGAACACTCGCATCAAAATAGGTTAATATAAGTAACTTTTATAAAGAAGACTATATGGATGTAGTATAGCATTTAGCAATCCCATGAGAACTTTTTCAATTCACTCAGTAGAATACTTTAATCATGACCCAGATTTTAACAGGCAGAGTGAATGTTAGTTTAGGTCATGTTAAGTATATTAGGTCTGATCCAGAACTTCAGCGTTCTGCAGCTGCATGTCTCAAAGAAGCCCTTGTGAGTTGCATCACCATCATTCCTCTCCACTCCGGAAGAAACTGGCAAGCCTTAAGCTGAAGGACCTGTCTGCTGCAGAAGAGCAGAGTCAAACACAGAAAGTCAAATTCCTCTCTAACACACAGACAGACTGTCTGGCATCAGAGTCAGTCTCTCTCTTTCAACCTCATTTCAGTTTCATAAAGCATCACTTCAATGTTGTGAAAAACCACAGTTGAGTAGGGACTTCCTCTCTGCCACAACTCAGAAATGCAAATAGGGGACAAGACCCCGAGAGACCTCATCCAAAGTCTTGAGGAGGGGCTGAGCAGCATGAGTCAGACACATTCACAGGAAGAGAATGACAACAGACAACACCAAGACAGTTCAATAAAAGTTCAGTTGTCTTTCTGGTGTGTAGAAGGCAAGGATGCTGTAGATGTGTTCCTAAAACATCACGCCAATCTCTTACCGAAGTGGATCCGGAGGACGATGCTATGTAGACTTTAATCACCATGGTAAATCCCTGATGCTGAGGTCCGTTATGCAGCGGTTGATTTTCCGACTCGACAATTCGATCGGCAGCAGCACAAAAGCAACAACAGCAAAGTTCCCAGGCTGAGACGCCGTGTGTGCGTTGTGAGCACCAGCGCAGACTATCTGCGCAAATGCTCTAGTTCTCAGCTCAGGATGGAGCTTTGCATTCCTCCTCCGCCTCTGCTCTTTCTCGGCCTCCCCGCCCCTTCGAGTCTCTCTCCGTGCACCAGCGCACACTTAGAGAGACACGTACACGCACGCGGCAATAAGCCTATCTAAAATGGCAAGACGGGAGGCTGATATTGTCTGAGCATCGACCATATTGTCTACGGGTGTACACCTTTGTTCTTTTCGCTTTGCAAAATAAACTCCAGCGCATGATCTTAAAGTCAACATGGATGTTACTTGTTATAGAGGTGAATAAACATCGATCATGGCGTGATTTTCAACACTTTAGTGCGCTTTTCTACGACAGCACAGCCAGTGGAAGCGCCGTCTGGTCTTGAGCAGCCCCATGTTCTGTACACGGGCTTGGTGGGCCCCCTGCAGGCGTCTGGAGCAGACGACACAAGGTTTCTCCCTGAGACGAATTTAGGAAAGCCGACTGACAAACAAAAAAAATGTGTCGGAGAGGAGAGGAGTGGGCGCCATATTGGACTCAAACACCAACTGAGTTTATGGAGAAATGTCTCCTCGCTGGGCGCTGCAGATGTTCACTTTGAATTTCCAGACAAGCCTGCAAGGATGCACGGCTTCACACGGCGTGTTTCCCGCCGCCGGGGCCGGTGTTCGGGTTACTAGGCGGCCTCCTCACCGGATAAACTAACTGCACTTGTATGCAGGCGACATGTCCTCGAATGCAATCCTTTCATTCTCGCAGGCTTCCTCCCATCTCTCCCTACAAGAAGCCATTCGCGCAGACCCCAGATCATCACCGGCTCCAAAATTCCAAGTGTTCCGCAGCCTCGAATGGCGTCACCTGATTGGCTGAGGGCCTATCAATCACGCGTTTAGCCGCACCCCTCCCCCCATTCAACCACTCGCCTCTCTGTTCCACTGTGTTTACTACACTGGCGAGCATAGGGGAGACACTCGTCTTCACATGCACTGAACCCACTGAGAAAAACAGTTTTTAGTTGAATTTGTAAGAAAACCTCCAAGAGATCATCATGCCCAAGAGAAAGGTACGTATTCTCAAAATAATAAAAATAGTTTGAGGGGGATAGCAAGCGTTAATGCAATGCAAACGATTGTGAAGACATCCCTCTGAGACATTACTTAATTATAACGTCTTGTATATCCGTTATATTCTGTTTGTAATTTTTGCCTATTTTCTATATATAATGTGCATTTTTTATGTGTTAGAATGAATATTTTCCTCCTTGGATACGGCTTTTAAAGCGCGTTTCGGTGTTAGCGCCGCTGTCCTTTAGGAGCCAGAAGTCTCTTTCAGTCTCCATGCAGTTAAAGCACAAGCAGCAGCCATGCTTTGCAGCTCTTGTCCACCTTCGTCGCCGAGCTGCCGAGAACAAACGGCTCGCTTATCGCCGCTCAGGCACCAAACCGCCTAAAAGTACCACCAGAAAAAACATTAGTATCTTTTCTTTGCATTTTGACCGCAAAAATAAACATTCGCCGTCGCGTTTGAATAAAATTATATATTTTCTCTCTTTGTTCATAGTCCCAAATGGCTGCGGTGGCGCGGCTTTGTCGCTGGGTGGCGCCCGCGAGCCGCGGCAGGTCCCTCCCCCTTCTCCAAGACTCCCGCGCCAGCTTTCAAATCTGAGCTCCATGCATTGAATGAGAGAAAGAGATGGGGGTGTGAGAGGGAGAAGCGGGGCCTGGGCCCTCCAAATGTGTCTCCAGAGACCCACATGGTCGAGATCTCGCAGGCCCTCGCAAAAATTAAGCATTCCCCCGATATTTCCAGGCTTAAATCCGTTAAAACGCTCTGTATTTGAAATATATTATTGTTTCCCCTTGAATTTAAAAAGTTTTTTCAGTAGGTTTGTTTTCAGTCATTTTAAGTGTCTGAATAATTTAGCAACTGTTTCTTGCTCATTTAAACACATGTTAAACTCTTACTAATGCAATTTTTCTTTTTTTCTGTCTTGAACTTATCTATTTGTGTGTTGCACTCACAGGGAGTAGAAGGAGCAGATAAGGAGGAGGTAAGCACCAGAGACATTTTGTACATGTGATGATAATTTAAATCTTAACAGTATAAAGGGTGTGTGAGGGGTTCATTATGATCAAAGTATTTCTATATCCTAAATACAATTCCAATCAAAATAATTCCACTACTGTTATCTTTCAGCCCCAGAGGAGATCAGCTCGGTTATCGGCGGTAAGAAGTCACACATACAAACATATTAACTGTACCAGATCATTTTTACTTGCTAATTCATGAATAAATAGCTTGAAAGTAGTTACACACACGTAGCTTAAATCTAAAGCAAGATAATTTAAAAAATGTCTGTGAAAAACTTGATTGTTTTGTGTTAAACTTCTAAAAATCAACACTAATCCTCATACCATGATACTTTTTCACATTATCAAACTTTACAATCACTTTAGGTCATCATTTATTAGTGGAAAGGGTGACAAAAGTTCACCTGGGTTTGAAGTATTAAAGAATTTAATTTAGAAATGGTTTAGCTTAAGCGGATCTGACTCGACATACACAATATCTCTGTCACACGAAAAGTTCATGAAAATAACTTGTTAAGCAGTTGTTACTTAATATGCATAAACAGCATCTTTAAAAAGTAAGACATAAACTAATATTTCATTTGGGGAAAAAAAACAAGGGTAAAAGGTGCATCACAAGGGCATTATTACTTAGGAAAATCAAGCAAATCAACAAAGATGACACCGCTGTGTACTTTTTTCTTGAACATCTAGAAACCGGCCCCACCCAAGCCGGAACCAAAGGTCAAGAAGGCAGCAAAGGTAAGATCTGCCAGTCTGCAGGGCAACCTGATTGTTTGGGTTAAAGCTAAACATATGAGCTGTTGCCTTTTTACAGAAAGAAAAGGCTGTGAACGATAAGAAGGAGGACAAGAAGACCAAGAAAGCAAAGGAGAATGCCGAAGCAGAGGCAAATGAGGAAAACCACTCTGAGAATGGCGAGGCCAAGACCAACGAGGCAAGTAAACACAAGTTCTTAAACTCTTTAGTCCTCAAAGTAGTTTCTGTGTTTGACTGATGTGCTCTGTCCGACAGGTGGAGGCAGCCCCAGAGGAGACCAAGGACGAGGCCAAGTCAGAGTAGCACCACTGCCCAAGCTTCCTCCTCCTCTAAAAACCCCCCCGACCCTCTCTTGAAACCCCCTGCCAGCCAGCCCCCCCCTCCTAGTCTCTCACATGGTTTCCCTCCAAGGCGTATTGTTAACAGAGGAATATTTTTATCAATGATTTTATAAGTATCCGTACAGATTTTTAGCACAAAAAGCAAAGCTGATTATGGAGCGCCTTGCAGATTTGCAGTGGTCATATCAAGTGTCTGCAAGCAAGATGAACACACTAAAATCTTTTTTAAATGGCATTTCGTGATTGTTGAAGGCTTGTTTGGTGTAGAAAGTGCGTCCCCGCCAGATTGGCTATGTCGTGAGTTGTGTACTCCAGTGTTTTTCTCCTCCCCTCAATCTCCCCGCTCCCTCCGCCTCCTCCACAGATTAGACCTGCCTCTCCTCCAGTTCAGCCTCTTATCCATGTTTTATTAACGGTTCAGCCATGTTAATGTGGGTGATTCTTTTAGACCTCTTAATGTGCAGTGAGTTCCCTTTGCTTCTGTCCATGGTCTTGTTTTTTTTTTTTTTTTTTTTTTTTTTGTTTCTCATTGAAGTCGTGTTTAAAAAATAATAATAAAAAAAAGAAGTGTGTTGTCCATAAGAAAGAGGAAGACGAACATGTGAAACATTCCGGGAACAGTGATGCCTCCGACCTGTCTCCTAGACGACCCTGCATTAAGGAAAAAAAAAAAAAACAGCTCCTGCTCCATCCACGCTGTCATGTCAGCTTTTCTAAACACTGTTTTTTTTAAAATGATCAAATTTGGAAACCTCTTACAAATGCAGGTGTCTGGTCCCTCTCTTATGTTCTGAAATTCTCTTAATAAAAACAAGTCCTGGGAATTTTCCTCGAATCCGTGTCTAGAGTTTGTTTTTGTTTTTTTTAAGAGAGATGCCAGAGCATCCAAATATGTCCGAGAAAAAACAAGGTTCAGGAATTTCTGGAAAAATTCCTGACAATCGTATACAAAGCCTCATAGCCTGTACTTATGGCGGAAATGTCTGAAGTTACTGATGTTAACACAAACATTTTAGAGGATATGTGGTCCTGAAAAATTTCCTCAAAGAAGGGAAAGTCATGGAGATACATCATACTAAGTAAAAAATGATTTTTTTACTGTTTTCTAAACAAAGGAATCAACGCATCACATCAAAATTTTTAGCCCATAAATATCTGTTGTCTTTTAAAGAATTTCTGTATTCCACCATTGAGGGAGGTATGTAACCAGACGTTGAATGCCCATGGTTGCAATCCACAAAACTTCAAGTAAACCTTTGCAACTGCTGTATGATACATTCTCACTTGACAGAGGCAATGCATCGTACATGAGCCTTTAACTTCTTTGCGGGCTTAGGGTTTCAGATCTGTAATGTATGCCCACTGTGCTGGGACGCTTCTCCACAGGGAAGAGTGTCAACATCTCTTTTAAGGCCTCCAGCAAAGCCTTTCACGCTTGTAGCTGTGACAAGATGGAGATGATAGTCCTATGGAGGTCTATAGCTACCTGCTGATGGAGCAGACGCTGCAGCTTAATTCCCCTTTGGCTTCAAACACACACATAGATTTAACTCTAAGTGAACCCAAGCGTGAGTGCTTGACCCACATTCACATCCAGTCGAAAATCTCACCAGTTTTATCTTGCAGCAACTAATAAAATGAGCTCCATATTTTCTTCTTGCTCAAAAAGCTGTATGCACCAGAGGTCGTCAGATGCCTGGCAGGAGCACCCAGGAAGTCTTTTAAGCAAACACACAATAAAAATCCAGCTCTTTGAGCATTGTTGCCTTGAGCTAGTGAGTGCATCCTTTATGCATATTTGCTCTATTCAAACCCTCCTTTTTGCTGTTCATTAAAATATCCATATACCCTGTTTTCATCATATAGTGCAGATTTTCCATGCCATCTACAAAGAAGGATTTTTATTAATCTGCATGGCTGCAGTAGGCTCTCCTCCTCTTCCCCTCCCAAAGTCTGTTCAACATGAATATGAGTTTTCCACACACGCTTTTGTCTCCTGTTATTTTGTGCGACAGAGGCAGCCTCCCTGACCTGCATTGTCATGGCCGAACACCGGTCTCCATTTTGTCGATATTTTGTCTTGTGTGTGGAGGGAATGGTGCAATCTTTTATCACTAGATGGCAGTGTTGTCTTACTTTTCTGCAGGGGGCGCGCTTTATTCTGCCATCTTTGCCTTTGAGCTTTGATCGCTCTTACATTAACCGATAGATTTAAAATATCATATTCATTAGGGATAACACAAAAGTTCAAATACTGAGCTCCAAATCACTTCAGGCTGTAAAAAAAAAGGCCTCTTTGATTCACACACTTTCTCCTAATTCTGTCAGCTTCTACTTTTCTTCTAGATGTTTTCATAAATGAGGAGTCTCATACCTTGACTTGAAGAGTCAACTGTGTGAGCTGTTAGTGTGGGGCAACGATATTAAGAGGAAATGCATTATTTATTGTGAAACTTTCCATGCAAAAAGGTTGAGGATGACCTTTTATGAGGAAATGATTTCAATAATGTCCTGCTGTCACCACATATTCTTGTGTGTCAACTGTGGATGAGCATTTATTGTACAAAGAATGTCATACTCTTGCACAAGTTTACACAAGGCAAGAGGATTCCCCCCCCCACACACACACACACACACACACTGCCGTTCAGTACACTGCTTTCTGGCTGTTTACCTCGCTTACCTGTCAGGTTAGCTGAGCTTTATGAGGGTGGGATGCACACCAGCACATGAACGACAAGGCTTAGAAGGAAGGAAGAGAAAGTACTGGGAATTGAGGAAAAAGGAGTGGATTGTGTGTGTGTGGGGGGGGGGGCAGATGGGAATCTATTCTCTCCGTGCATGCAGACAAGATGGAAATGAGTGGGCGCCTGTGACGTCAATCAGTGTAGACACAAACACTCTCACGCACACGCATGCACACTCACTCACACACACACACACACACACACACACACACACACACACACACACAACTCCCCTCCTCTTTCAGTCCTATGCTAAACCAAGCTTTACTGCAAACAGGATCACTGCTATTCAGATGTACACATCAGCACATACAAATAATGCCTACCCAATTTCACACACACACACACACACACACACACACACACACACACACACACACACACGACAGCTTCTCTGACCAGGCTCATGATGTCACACTCTCATTGAACTTTCAAAATCAGCATGTTTGTTCACACAACATAGGTATGAGCAAAGATGCTGATTTTGTAAAGTGAAGGGAACATGTTATACTTTTTAAAGGGGCTTTTCCTTCAGTTCCTCATGTACACAGTCCACACAGTATTATAACTGTCAGTGTTAGTGTCACAGCATTTTTAAACTTGATACTGCTTCAACCCTCCCCACAGAAGACATTATAAACATTTCAGATGTGTTTATTAAGCTGTGTGTGTCATTTAGGTTGATTTTGCTTTAACCAAAGACTTCATGAAACCATAATAAACTAGAAAGCATTCAGGGAGAACATCCCCCAACCTCTGTCATTTCTGCGCTTGAACATTAATTAAAGCTGCAAGCAGTGATGAGAAGGCCTTTGTACCCCCACGCACATTGCAGCACGTTAGTGCGCCATAGAGTAAGAGGGTGGTGATTCATGATAATATTAGAGGGAGCACTGAGGTGTAAATATCCTTCATCCATCGGTTGTACTAGAGAACACACACTTGATATATATTATTTTGCTGTACATCAAATGAGGAATAGATGGTGTATTCAATTAATTGATGTTTGCTACTTCCTGCAACCACTAGGTTGCACTATGTCTATGACAAATTCAGCTTGTAGAAGTTGTCAGGCTGGGACGCTTATTGAATGAGTGAGGTTTGGCAAAAATATTATCATGTGGCGTCCAGTCATAACAATTCTGTTTTCCTTTGTGAAATATAAAGCACTGATTGCCTTGCCTCAGTAACACAGCTTAACAAAATTCCAGGCTTCACAGTATCCCATCACAAAGGTCTAAAGGTATTTCTGGCCAAAGCTGAGATGGAGCTGCAGAAGTACATCAAAGTGTTCAAAGAATATGGCATTGCTTGTTGCTACCAGGTGGCACTATGGATAATCAACCCCACAATTTAATATATAGTCCTTCAATCTTGTGAAAATTACCATCATAATTTTTGCATAATCTTGTTTACAGACATACAAACTGCAATGAAAAAACTCTATCCTCATCTGATGGCTAGTGTTATGACACACTCTGATCCATCCATCCATCCATCCATTTTCTTCCGCTTACCCTGTTAAGGGTTCGGGGGGGGGGGTGGAGCCTATCCCAGCAGCTTTCGGGTGAGAGGCAGGGTTCACCCTGGACAGGTCACCAGTCCATCGCAGGGCCAACACATAGAGACAGACAACCATTCACACTCACAGTCACACCTACAGTCAATTTAGAGTATCAATCAGCCTCGTCCCCTCTTGATGTCTTTGGACTGTGGGAGGAAGCTGGAGTACCAGAGAGAACCCACACAGGAACAGGGAGAACATGAAGACTCCACACAGAAAGATCTTGTGCCTGAGCCGAGGCTCGAACCCGGAAACTTCTTGCTGTGAGGCGACACCACTGTGCCACCCAAGGTTGATCCAATTTGATTATTATAATCCAATTGGTCTGTTTGATTATTAAAGTAAGGTCCTAAAGACTCTTCAGTTTTCAGTCTTAATAGATTAGATACATAAGAAACAGGCCGCCATTCAGGACATATAATAATCTCTCTGTATAGTCTGTACCATTGCCCAGTTCAGAAAGATAGTGGATAAAAGTAATGATTTATGCCTGAACAAAGAGCAGATGGATTGAAAGTTGAGTTCAGACTCCACATATGGCATATATTTGGCAAGTTCACGTTTAAGAAATCATCAGATCATCCATCCATATCACAGAGTTGTGACGACGCAGACTTCTATCCAGAGAAATTAAAAAAACTATTTTTGAAACTCTTCCCCTTCCTCTCCAATTTTGCTTTTAAAGGGTGAATTAGTATATAAAGTAAGAGTGCATGCATTTTGATGCTATTTGTGTGTGTCTGTGTGTGTGAGGGAGGTGGTATCAGAACTAAATGTGCAGCAATGCCTCTTTTCCAGATTTTCTTTGAATAAAACTATTTTTTTAAAGACCGTTTTTCATCAAGGTTTTATCCTTAACTGGATGAGGACTGAGTCATAGCAGTCAAAGAAGCAGGTGTGTGGGAGGCACTCTATGGGTTAGGGGTGAAGGGAAAAGTAGGGGACATAGGTGGTGTGGGCTAAGGGGATGAGGCAGAAGCCGTAGTGAATAATAAAGAATAGGAATGGTGAATATTATGTGTTTTATTGCATCTCGAATCATTAGGTTTTTATCTTGATTGAGAATAGTTTTATTAGAGCAGGTTTATTTAGTGGTCCCGTTTTGGAATTACATTATCTTGATTCATACAGTGTGTTTTAATCCCATCCATGTGTCCACAAACAAGTCTAATTAAGAGATATAAAAAAAAAATTGGACCACTCCAGACTTGTTTACTAATTATATCAAACCTGTATGAGTGATTCTGAAGGACAGCTGTGTGGGTTATGTTCTCTTTGTGTCTCAGTGATTTGTTTTGTTGACGGTGGACGGGTGGGCAGGCCATTAGGAAAATTGATGTGCCTGCAGCTGTATGTGCACAAGCTCGTACATGCGTGTGTGTGTGTGTGTGTGTGTGTGTGTGTGTGTGTGTGTGTGTGTGTGTGTGTGTGTGTGTGTGTGCGTGCTTCTTCTCTGACATCACTGCTGCCGTCACTGCAGCCACCTCACAGCGACTCCCTTGTGACTGAAGGCCTGACAACCTCCCACGCGTTCCCCATCCACTCTCTCCTCTGGTTTTATCTATATCCCCACCCCACCCCCAACTCAGTGTCCTCTGCTTTCTGTTTCAACTCTATTTTCATCCATCTCTCCCTCTGCGCACAATTTCTCTCTTTCACACACCTTTTTCTTTTTTGCTTGTTTTCATCTCTCTCCCCCTCATTTTGTGTGTGGGTCTTCCCTGTCCTCCGTCATGCTCTCTGTACTGCTGCTGCCTGTCTCTGTCTCTATGGAAACCCCTGAGTGGACAAGAGTGGCTTAGAGGTCTGGGAGATACTGATGCAGACCCACTTAGATCACACACACTCCCTTTCTCCCCCAAAGTGAACCATCCATACAGCTTTGCACACACAAGTGTGAGCCTATAATTGTAAATAGATGGTGTGTGTAGCTGTGCTGCGATCTGCCATCACACTCGAACCATCCCTCTGACCCCTACCCCAGTGCACCTGACATCATCAGTGGTGTGAAGAGGGAGGGAGTCCTCTTAATTTATTATATTGTTAATCACTATAGGTGGGAGAGGGGCCACCTGATGTGTCACCTTCACACCTCCATACATGAATTATGAATACCCCACCTCCCTTTTCAGTCTCACACCTTACGAACCATACTCTGCACATTTATACATTGTTGAGCCTGCTAGGTTACGTAGACTGTGCGTCACTGGTCCCAATCACATCTGAAGTACAGGTGATGTGCGATAAGAGGTCTCACACAGACAGAATTTCACAGCTTTTGGTCGCTCTCTGGATGCTCACATGATTTGGTGGTCACAGTTAAGTAACTTATTGCAGCATGCAATCATGGGCAGGATATGTGAGCAGTGCACTGTGTCATTTTGGGGGGAAACATTGAAGCACCGTTAAAACTTCAAGTTGAGTTGAGCTTCTTGGGGAAAAAAAAGTCTCTCACAATTGAAGGTTTGTCAACTTTATTATATCAAAACATACATGAATAAACTACAACAAAGAACTACATTAAAGAAGACATCAAAATGGGCAGCAATAACAGGGGTCAACAACTGAGCACACACCCAACCCAGCCCCAAGCCCACCCCTTTAACACCCCCAGTGCAGTAAGATAAAGACACGCCGATGATGTCTCACATTTAGGCACTTGATTTCCCTACCGAACCATCTTTGGCCATAGTTGCTGTTGCACTGCTTTTTCCACGAATTTAAACCGGTCTGATGTGGATTTGAAACTTGTGATTCTGGATGCTGATTCATGCTTAGAGGAGTTGTAGGTGTTTTTAACTGAAATCCTTCCTAGAGACCATTCTATGTCTGCCATGTTTTAAGATGACCCAAAGATGGTTAGAACCTGACTGCCTTCACAGAGTAAACATTATCATGAATCAGAACACTAGATGGTACAGTACTTCACATGATTACAGAAAGAACTCCACTGAGGGGGGGGGGGGGGGGGGGGGGGTGGAATCAAGCACAACATCTGAACACAATTTACCTGAAAACAATAGGTTCTTTTTAAACATACACAACATACTGTAATCAATACACTGTACAGTCTATTGCAAAGGCATTGTTCGTATTTTCTTAGGTACAACCAGTCTGTTTACCGCTCTGTCTTGGAAAGTCTTGTAAAAATATATTGATTTTCTATGTAAGTAAAAGCCTTTGCAGTGTGGATTATAGCTACTCATGCATTGTCTAACATGTGCATATATTTTTGTCTCTGTGTGTATATGTATGTGTTCATGCACATGTGTGATTTCTTAGAACTGTCCACACTGGTAAACATTTGTATTTCTTTAGAATATACCCCTTCAGACAAAGAATAACAAATTTACATGAAACTGTTCAAGAAGCATAGTGGTATAGTACAGTATTTGGCAGTGAATGAACAGTCTCAATGTATTCATGCACAATATCAACCACAGGCAAGGTCCACGTTCTTAACAGACCCACTACGAACAACACTTAGAACAGGAAAAAAGAATGTACCAGAATTCAAGACCCTGGAAGCTCATTTTGTGTGTGTGTGTGTGTGTGTGTGTGTGTGTGTGTGTGTGTGTGTGTGTGTGTGTGTGTGTGTGTGTGTGTGTGAATGTCAACAGCCCGCTTCCAAGGGAGACCAAAGGGTAATGACTCATGCAGTGCATAAAGAATTTTCTGGAATTTGAAGAATATCAGTAGAATTGTTATTTTCCCTCAAAGCCAAGATAATTATATATAATCATGTTAAAACCTTACAGAGCTCTTGGGGAATTTACTATAAAAAAGAGCCACTAAATCCCACCCCCATAGGTCTATTATAGACCACACCATTTATCCCTGGATTATATTTCAATTCTCCAGCTCTTCTTCATGGTGGGGACTTCCCCTTTACTCTCATGTTTTTGTTATGATACATGTGTTTGAGTTAGACTAGACCAGTCTGTGTGTGCAGATGTAAGGGATATGGTTGGTAGAGTAGAGTTGATCCCCCTTGGGGGATGTAGTAGCTGCAGTAGCTGGGCTCTGTGATATAGGGGGTGCTGTGCTCTGTAAGGTATGGAGCTGGCTGATAGAAGCATGTCACATGGTCTGTATTGGGGATAATATTCTGTTCTCCTAGAACTTTCAGTGCCAGCACTGTGATCATGTTAAGAGTCTGACGCCTCTCGTGTCCCATCAAACACACTGTGCTGTCGTCGACCACGCGGCGCAGCGTCATCAGGTACTGGTACTTGCTTCTTTCCTCACCGATGAAGTGGTTCTTCAAGTAGGACAGGATCTTTCTCTGCTGTTCCTGCACATCAGGGAAATCGATGAAAAAGCGCGAGCACATATAGCGCTCCAGTGTTTTTATTTGAGTCTCGCTGGCCGGTCGATAGTCCCTGACCAACAGGTTGCTGTATTTCAACAAGCCCCCACCTCGAATTTCTTCAGGGTTCCGTGTAGCAATTAAGCGGTAGCGCAGGTGGTCCATGGCAGCCTCAAAGTCACCATACATGCTCTCTGCCAAGACCTCAACAGCAGGAACTGAGCTGTTTGTGTCAGGAGTGTTACTCTGTTCAGGCAAGTCCTCAATAACCTTGTGAGCTTCTTTGTTCTCAGGCATGGAGCTGGATGCTTCATCTGCAATTGGAGGGTCAGATTCTACTGGGGCTCCGGATTGAGTATGAGACAGTACATGAGAGGAGGAGTTTGGGATTGTGATTGGAAAAGAGACAGGCTCTGCAACCTGATGCAACAATGAGATGTAATTTTGTTCCTTCTCATCCTCCAACTGGAAGCCAGGAACTCCTTGCTGAGTGGAGGGCTCTTTAATCTGTTCCTCCCCATCTGTGTTCAGTATCAAAGGCTGGATATCTGAAGATACCTGAGGTATGAGGTCCTCTGATTCCACTGGTGGTGTGAGGCACAGGAGGGGTGGACTGAGACAGGGGGGAGGGGGGGTTGGACAGAGAGGAGTAGGGCTAAGGCTAAGCAAAGGAGGGGTGAGATATGTGGGTGAGCTGAGGCAGGATGAGGTTGGGCTGAAACTCAGGGGTGGAGAGTTGAAGCTGGTGCTGGAGCCCTCCGTGTTCTGCATGGGAGATGGGAAGCAATGAGAGGGAGGGGTTAGACATAGGGGAGGGCTGAGGTTGGGGGGTGAGGGAGTCGAGCAAGGGGGGGAGAGGCTGAGGTTGGGGGGTGAGGGAGTCGAGCAAGGGGGGGAGAGGCTGAACACAGGTGGGGTGAGAGAGGAAACAGGAGGAGAGCTGATGTGGGAGGAAGAAGGTGAGCTAAGTGAAGTCTCCAGTGGGCTACTGACTGGTGGATCCATCATTTTAGTGTGGCTGTTGTTGTCTTCATCCCCGGGCCCAACTACTGAGGTATGTGCAGGTTTTTGGATGTCTGAGCTGGTCCCGTCAGTGTGTGAAACTCCTGTTGCAAGGGAGTTCAGAGGTTCTGATAGCTCTTGGAGAGTGGCAGTTTCTCCCAGGGAGGAGGGGCTTTGCTCATCCCCGTGTGGCATCCCTTTCAGGCTGCCACTTGAATACTCTGTGATTAACAGAGAAGATGATGGCTCTTGAGGTAAAGCAGGATCCACAGTAGCGGTGGACATTATATCAGGGGTGTCAGGAGCTGAGGTAAAGTCCAGTTTTGAATCGAGGTTAGTAGGCAGGCTTGGTTCAGGAGCAGGGTTTGTTTCAGCTGAGACTGGGGTTGTTGGGATTTCCGCCAGGTCTAAACTGATCACTCTAAGGGTCATATCAGGTTCAGGGTTTGAAGATGGACAGGCATCTCTTTCAAAGACTGGATTAGAGTATGAATTGGGGGTAACCTTCCTACACATTCTCCGTGGTGGTTTAGGAGATGAATGTTTGAGCACCACCATGTAAGAGAGTCTTTCTGAGGCCTTACAAGAAGGTGGAGAGGTCTTTTTGTCAGAAACAAGGCTGGGTGGTGCAGGTAAAATGTCCTGAGTATCTGCAGGGTTAACGGCTTCAAGTGATTTTTCAGATTCGTCTGTATGCAGTGTGTTGTGCGTGTCCTGTGTGTGAAGCGTTATGGACGAGATGGAGCAGAAACAATCAATATCCTTTGCGTGGTCCATCTGTTTTGCTTCTGGTGCTAAACTCTCTTCTGTGATTTGGTTTATTTCGGTGTCACATTTGCTGTCTGCTTGTATCTGCTCCCTCAGCTCGGCTTTCATTTCTGCTAACTGCATCCTGGTCTCTGCATGTAAAGATGCGCTGGCATATGGAGCAGAAAAGTGTTGTGTTGCATCTTTTTCATTCTCCCTCTGATCTTCGCTGACACTCTCATAGACATCTGTTTCATCAGAGTTGTTGTGTGAGCCTTTTGCCAGTTTTAGTGGCTGTGACTGGATTGAGGTTTTGAGCGACTCTGATTGTCCTGTCTGCTCTGTGTGCTCTTTCTGTTCAACAAGGAGGTTAGGGTGATTAGAATGTGCTGGTGGTTGACCATCACTGGACTGGGTATGCTCAGAGCATTCTTCCTCCACAGACACTTCTGTCCCATGTTCACTTTGAGTTTCAGCTTCCTGAGTGATTTTTTTCTGTTCTGACTCTAAATTGAAAGGTGTCTGCTCAAAGGTGTCCATCTTGGGGAAGTTTTCTCTGCTCTCTTCAAACTCTGTAACCATTTTCTCTTCCTTAACTTTTTCCATAGTGGAGTCCTTTATCTGGTTTGAAAATTCAGTCTGGGATTCCTTTTCGTGTACCTTCTCTCTCTGCTCTGTCTGACTGATCTGAGTCCCTTTCTCTAAACTGGAGGAGTCTCTGCCTGCTGAATTTTCTTTTTCTCCAGTAGAGGTAGAGGGAGAGTCTTTCCTTGACTGGTCTGCAGGCTGGTCCTTCACATCCATGGCGTTCTTCTTGTGCTGGGATTCCTGCTGTATGTAGGACTCCAGCAAACGATCCAAAATGATCTGGAAGGAGTCAACACTGAACTCAAACTGCCGTCTCAGTGTACTCACGAACTTGAGCTCCAAGTTTTTGCCACTGTTGTTGGACAGTGAAATGAGGCTCCAGCGGTCATGCTCATTGAAGACCTTGACCATCTTCTGGACATAGGCTTCCTTCATTGTGGCACTGCTGATCCTCTCTCTGTTGACCCCTGCTGGGAGGCAGTCCAGCAGGCAGCCCAGTACTGACTCTTTGATCACCTGGCAGAACAAAAGGTCAACAACATGGTACCAATATTACTTGATTGATAATTTAATTATAATGCAATCAAAATGATTCAAATCAGGGGGAGTAATTCAGCATTAGGGAAATTTTCTATAGGTAATATTTGATCAATAATAATAATAATAATAATTGCTACTTATATAGCACTTTTCAAGACATTCAAAGACACTCTATAGGTAAATAAATAAACAGAAAAATACATAAGTAAATAAAGGAAACAGGTAAAGCATGATGAGAGAGGCTGTCAGTGATTGAAAGGAATTTTACAACTATAAATACCAATATTGCAATCTCCTGAAGACAGCAGAGTACAGTAGGGTTGCTCATTGTTTATTACACTTTCTTAAAAGAATATCTTATCTTATCTTATCTTAAGCAATACCTCCCCCCAAAAGTGTATTTTTTCTTTCAAATATCCATAAATAGGAGTCTTAAGCTCTCAAACACATTTTCCTCCTCCTGCATTGTGATTCGAGAGTACAGAAAGAGCCAGTCACATGTACTTAGCCTGAAGCTAATGACGACTTATGGCTAACAACAGCCGTAGGAACAAAACAAAAGCAAACCTGCCCAAAACATTTAGAAAGCTCTTGCACACATCATGTGGTATTATCCATTTGATCTTTTACCAGTTGTATACTCAGTAATCCACAAACACTTGAATTTCAGCTATAAGCGATCTATAACCAGGCGCGCGCAAGTTAGTTTAACCAGCTGGTTGTGCTTTGTGCTACTGGGGACAAGTCCTAAACCAGAAAGCGTGAAGTTTGTTGCAGTTGGTTTTTTAGGTCAAGTGTGTGCTCAAGTGTTTGTATTACTGAGCATGTGACAGGACAGAGAAAACATATATTATACCAGATGATGAGCTTCACAGTTTGTAAAGACATTTTTGGACTTTACTTTTGTTTCTAGTTGGTGGCCATGCACAGTAATATTAGCTCCAAGGCCGGCTCTTTCTGCATTCTAGAGTCATTCTGAAGTCATGTGGTATAGAAAATGTCTACATGGGCAGTATGGCTTTACAAGTTTGAACAGTCCTACCTGAAACTCCTCCTGACTGGGCAACTCCACTCCAAAGATGATGTCGAGGTCCTTGTAGCTTGTACCGTTGTCCTGGACAAGGACATGGCTGGCAGTGGAGCCATTCAGACGAACATCTCTTACTATGATCCCCTGCTGCTGCAGTCTTGCACGCACAGCTATGATGATGTCACGAGGACGGAGCTCCAGTGTTGGAAAGTTTCCACGGCCGTGGATGGGAACTACACCTGATAGAACCTGATGGAGAACTTCCACCTGCTCAGCTTTCAGGCTGTGGAACCGCTGACTGGGTTTGCTTTCAGACATGCTGTTGCCCTGATGGGAGTGAAGACAAAAAGAGATTATCATCTCCTCATAGTAAGCGCTATATGTGCCTCTTCTTCTGTTTTACACACACACACACACACACACACACACACACACACACACACACACACACACACACACACACACACACACACACAGTCAGACAACCACTCACCACCAGTCTGCTGTCTGCAAGTCACAGCTTGGCTGGCAGCTTTTCCACAATGCTAATATATTTGCTGTGTTGACAAACTGACACATGGAACAACTCATGTATATGCTTAGCATGAATGTTCAAAATTTTTATAAAGGGAATCTTTGACTTGGATCACAAAATCTAAAATATGATGGGACTCACAAGAACAGCCGTTATCTAAGTGTCAATCTATGGATGAATGTATCAACTGTTGTTTTCATTCAACATTATAGAGACACGACTATCAATGTAGGATAAAATCAAGGCAAGAGACTGATGTCTATACATACAAGCAGACTAGATATTGGTTTATTGATTGTTTCCACCAGTGGAGCAAGGGTTAAACTGCATGAGTCATCACCGCAGACTTCATTAATCACGCCAACGTCACTAATTAAAGACACACATCTGTTTTTGTGTCTGTGTGTGCAGCACATGTGTACACATTGCAAACACCCATCTGAGCACACTCGAGCTTTTCTGGAACACCCTTGTAAATTCTCATACAAATTGGGATGTAATTTATTGGGTTTAGTTGAAATTCTCCAGACTTCACTGGTCAATCTAAAAAAAAAAAAAAAATCAACACATTTTCAATAAGCCAAACTTCATTTGCTGAAGCAGATAATTCAGAGAAGTATGTGTTTCAGGGAGTGAGTACTTCTGTTCCAATGTGTTACTGTGGTTCATAACAGCCCATTATGATCTATTGTTTGCTTTAATCAATAGTTGTCACTCAGTGCTACGGATGAATACTGCTGATTGCTATGATAAGTCAATACTAGGAGGGTAAACATGGGGTTACTAATGAGCAGTAATGGGATGCTTTCTGGCAGCAGTTTGTCAAACATCAGAGTGTTATCATGTGTAACAAACAACCACAGACAATCTATAATAGGATATAATATAATCTATAATATAATTTCGTGCTCGGGCTACAAAAATGCACAGCTCATTCAAAAGGACTGAGAAGGCTTACCAAAGGAAAGGAGTGTCAGAAAATAAAGCTTAAAAGAAACTTCTTGTTGCTAAGATTGAGCCACACTTAAGAAAGTAAAAGAGAAAAGCAGAGGGAATACTCCAAACAATGCAACAGCATAAGGAAGCAGCGAGACACAGCAAGACTGTTTTCAAAGTACCCCCCCCCCCAAACTTGAAGCCTGAGTGACTCATCCAGGCGTATTGGCTTAAGGGGCTGTACACACTAGGCTATAACTAAAACAAAAGGTATACATGAAACAATTATGTAAAAGCCCCTTGGTAAGTGTACCTGGACTTTACAATTGCAATATTCTTACTTCAACAATTATGGTGCCATGAACAGTGGCTGACACTGAAAGTTAATCTTGATGGAAATTAAGTGACATAAAGTATACAACATCTATATTTTATGTTTACAATACAGTAGAAGTCGACTCATCAGAGACCACACAGCCTACAGTTGTTGTTTTTTTATCAGTCCATTCCTAGCAAACACGAACTCGAAATGACTCGTTCAAGTCTGTTCAAGTCTCCCCTTAGTTGCACCAGAGATGCCAGGTGAGGGTAGTTAACCACGACGAGCAGATTTAAGAGCAGCGGTATTTTTAGGATGACAGCCCCATTGGATGTGTATAGCTCCGCGGATAAGCCCACCAGACCACACAGAAGTGACAGTTCCAACTTGACAGAGCTGGTCCGTCTTACCTGTTGCTGTAGCATCGGAGGGAGCGACTGGCTCCGGGTCTGACAGCAGACCCAAACCTCGGGTACCCACTGAGCTTCAAATCCGGGGTATGTGTGTGTGTTTGTGTGTGTGTGTGTGTGTGTGTGTGTGTGTGTGTGTGTGAGCTCCGGTGATAAGACTCAGTATGTTTGCGAGTTCATTCGGGCGCTGTCCACGAGGCGCGTGGTGCTGAAATGAAGACTGAACACGGTCCTCGCGCTCTTGTTTTCTCCTCCAACCGCCCGCAGCGTAACGCAGTTTCCATAGCGACCTGCCGTCATTCAGTTATGACTGTGGAGTGAGTGTGTGTGTGTGTGTGTGTGTGTGTGTGTGTGTGTGTGTGTGTGTGTGTGTGTGAGAGAGAGAGAGAGAGAGAGAGAGAGAGAGAGAGAGAGTGTAAACGGGAGAGTGTGGTCTCAACAATGCAATGGTAGTGGACCTGTGTATTGTGGTGGCGGGATGAGAGATGTTATCAGGTGTGGAGATTGTAGGTATACTAACTCCATCTCTGTCTTTATCAAATTAGACATCTGTCAACGGGAGGTAAACTCTGAACCCACAGATTTCGGTTCGTATTGTCTCAAAGGAAAGTGCAGATTACCCCACGCCAGCTAGAGCGCTATGTACATGCCTGCCTATTGGTTATAGCTGGGAGATAGCTAGCAATGCTAAAGTTGTCATTTGCAGCTAGCTCACACCTTAGCACCCTGGTTTTCAATGGCTACTGAATATTTGCTTTTTGGGCACATTCACTTCACACTCATACGCACATCATTACCTAGTGTGGTGTCCACTGTCCATAAGCAGCTACTGCTATGAGTCATCCATGCTGCTCCCTCCCCCTGACCCAACCATTAATCCAACCCATCCCCAGCCCCCTTCGGCCGGTGCACGTAGGCACACGAAACTCTTTCTCCACCACCGAATATCCTTCTCACGCCCGCGTGCTGAAATTTCCGTTTAATCTCACGGACATGTTAAAAGTCTAAAGATCAATTATGTAGAATATGTTAAAGTCATCTCTCAGACTGACCAAACAATTCTTTTGTGTACCTACACACATATGGTGGGACAATGCATTTCAAATAAAGGCAAAAAACAAGCAAACATTGAAGACATAAACACGAATCGCAAGTAGATCTGTGGAAAAGGTCAATTTACTCCACACGAAAAAAGCACAAATGACGTCACCAGACATGTACCAAACCTACGATACTGGGTACAAACTATTTTTAGCCTGGGTTGAACTTGTCCGCTTTAGACACGCGTACCCATCCACTCCTCCAACAGTCATGACGTAGGAAGGCGCGAGCACGCCATGCAAACATCGTGACCGTATAATGACGGTGAAAGATGGTAAGAAGTATCAACGACATTGTCTTCAAAGACAGAGATGAGCCAAGATAGTTCAAAAAGCTTCTGCTTTAAGTTATGGTGGAGCGAGAGCAGAAAAGAAAAAAAAGAAATCCCACATCTTCATCTTCTCCGTGGGCTCACGGTGGGTTACCAAGGAAACACAAAACAGCTTACTTAGAAATTGAATTTCGTGTTCCAATCATTGTACACGCGCCACGGATATAAGCTTGCCCTAACAAAATTGTTCGCAAAATAGCGTCGCAAGATGTCTACAGTTAATGGAAAATGATACCGGATGTAAACTATAACGGCGACAGCTTCTTGTTGCAGTTTTCGGGTCCACCTTAAAAGCGGCACAATGCTGGAGGTTGCGGTATTCAGTCATTTTCTAAGTAAATCTTGAAACAAAACAAATGGGGGAGGATTAAATGGGAATAAAACGAAATATGCTACATAATTACATTTAAAGGCTCAAACTTGAACTAAAAGCGGACCTCAGACATTCCTTAAACGCTGTTTCCGATTTGAGAAAGCTTTATTACATTTGTCAAACTGCAAATAAGGTTATTTCAGTTTTTTTCACACCCAGGCTAGTAACATTATAGCTAACTGGAGACTGAGATGACAAGCAAACACAATCCTAAAGTCAGTACTGATGACAACCCCTAACAAATGGTAACGTCTGCGTATTCGCTCTTGTTCAGTTCAGGAATTGGCTTTACAGTGAGTGTGTACGTCTATCTATACAAGTTATGCCCTTTTAAGGTGGACCGAAAATATTCCAACAATGAAGCAGCGAATCGGGTTTCATAGTCGAAGGCGGAAGTACTCGGAGGTGAACACTCTTACCCGTCAAATATAGCCTTAAGAAATCAAAGCAGGGTGATCAGCGCGTACCTCGCTCGACGCGTTTCGTTGTTTTGTTTTGTCTTTTTCTTTATCAGTTCTCAACGAGTAATGTCTTTCGTTCAAGATGTCCAACATGGAGAGTATCCTTTTTCGTGTGACGTTATTCTAACTCATACACACTTTTTTATGCTCAGTAATAGCTAACCAATTCTGATCGAATTGATTGGTAGCGTTAGCTTCCTAGCCCAGCCAGTGAGATCACCTAACTAATGAGATTCTGTTTGGTTTTCACTTTTTTGTGAGAAGAGAGGAAATCCTTGTTTTATTTTAACTGTCTATTAATTAAATGAGATAGAACAAGTCAGTGGATGTCAGTTGCTTTGTGTATTTTTCATCAGGTTAACAATACAGAAACTCAACATGGCTAGTTTCCATCCCTAGACTAGCCCCCACAGAGCACTTGTTTCATCTCAAGTATGCTGCCAAGTAGCTCCAGGGCTATTCCAAAAAAATGTGATAAAGAGGAAAAGGTGAATGTGAAGCAGGTGGGCTTCATTAGATTGGATTAACCAGAAACTGGGATCTGGGAACAAGCCGGTTTGTGATAATGTATTGCGTGTGTGTTTGTCAGGCCATCCAGTAGGGTAATATGGAGACAGCCAGGATTCATGCAGAGAATGCCATCCTTCAGAAGCATAAGTCCATCAACTTCTTGAGGACGAGTGCTCGTGTGGATGCCGTGTCCTCGAGAGTCCAGACAGCTGTAACTATGAACCAGGTCTCTGATTTTCCTATGTTACACACAGCCCATATTTGATCACCATGCTCCACTCATGTAGTCACATATTTAGTTGATGTCTTGTAAGAGATCATAATGGTTGAGCTGGTGAAGAGTTTTAGATTGCGAGGAATCTACATAACAGAGAACCTGTTTCGTCTGTTTCACGTCACGGCCTTGGATAAGAAATTGCAGAAGCAGAGGCAAACGGTCTTGTGCCATGTTATTGTCAGGTGATAGAGGTGCGATAGCAAGCATTCTGACTGGAAACGTCCCAGACTGACATGGGATATTCACAGTGCAGGACAGGTAGGCCCTGCACCGGGTTATTACAATCGCCAAGAGCATCATAAACTCAGTCACAAATGGATCCCTCTGCTGCTGTCTGGCCAGACTACAGAACAGCTTCTTTCCTAAGGGTGAGAGTCTCATCCTCTGCACTTCAAAAGAAAAAGTTTATATTTACAACTTATTATTTATTAAATCATCTAATGCAGAGGTTTGAGATGGACCTCCCAAGGGGTCTTCCAAACAGTTTCAGGACAGGCTCAGTGAGGGGAGGGGAAAGAAAATTATTAAAATGACATAGTATAGAACAGCCTAAATATGCAGTTAGAGAACAGTCCAAGGATGTTAGATTATTTCAAAAATGCTAATATAATGTTACATGTTTACTAAGACAACCATTTTAACTGCAACTTCTGACAATGTTGTGGAGACTAAATTTGATTGTGCTTTTAGAAAATGTTTTCCTGTCCTTGGCAAGAACATTCTGAAAATAAATTAAAAACTTTACATGGATTATATCACCTGAACGTTCCAAGGAATATTCCCAGAACATTTTAAGAACCAAAATTTTCTATCTGGGCACAACAAATGTGGTTGTGTAATGTGATATGTTACAAACTGATAAAATTGATAGTGAAGTGTCCTTGCACTGGAAAAAAAAAATCCACAAAAATTAAATTTGTGAATGTTGATACTGTAGGGCTACGCAATTAATCAAAAGGTAATCAAATTCTAATTTGGTCTGCTGATGTTTTTTAAATGCAAGAAGGCACAGTGTTTGTAAAATTGTATTATTTTTTATTATGTCGTTGTATTAAACAGCTATTTTAAACATTGTCAAAGTATCAGATTCGATACTGTGGTGCTGCAGTGATCTCCTGCGTACACGTTGTATTCCACAGAATTAAGAAAACGTCTTAGCTTGATTTAGATACTCCCATTTTAATTGGGGAACCCAATGAAAATGAGAATAATGACATAAAATCACATTTCATTTTTACAGTTATTGCAGTTGCAATGACAGTGTAAATAATTTCCATGAGATTTTTTTTCCCCAAAACTGTGCTGTCTTAATTGTTGTGCTTTAGTACGCGTAGGCACTAAATGTTTGATTTTAGCACGTAGTTCCGAATTTTAATTGAGTTTGTGAAGACCCACTGATTGTTTGTGTTTCATTGTAAACCATGAAGTCTTTTTTAAGTGCCTTTAGAGGGATTCTGTCAAAAGTCCCACGTAAAGCTGATGGAGTGCCCAAAAAATAATTAGTCTGTAAGTGTGCCTCAGATATTATGCTGTTAACTCCCTCCTCTGAAGAGACTGGCATCCTCTCATATCTCATTTTTTTCAACTAGATTCATTCTTATAATCAAGCGACTGTCACAGCATCATACGAATGTAAACAAAAAGAGCGCTAATTCATAGGCCCCCATATTGCTTCATAAAACATGCTCCGTCATGACCTAGTCCACTATTGATTGATTAATCCTGACTCAATTCATATGTCTGAACAGGGAGTATCCTTCAATGAAAATGGAAAAAAGTATGAGTCAGTCATGAAAATCAGTTTAAAATGGTAAAAATGACACCTAGTGGAGGAATGAGGATACAACACATTAGGCTTGTGGGCTTGGCCCTGGAAATAGCCAGCTCTCTGTCTGAATTGAAATACCCTTATCCACATTTAGATCACCACAAATGAGACTGTTAGAAAGTGAGGAGACTACAGAAATATGTGCTGTGATTGTTTTTTCAACCACCAGGTATCAAGTCTGTGTCTGGAGTGGTCAAGTCCATGGATGCTACTCTGAAGAGCATGAATCTGGAAAAGGTGAAAACTTTCTGCATGAGCACAGACATACTTGATAAAAAGGGTTAATTTGTGAAAGCTTTGTGTCTTTACTACCGGCTCCAGGTCTCTGCATCAGTGGACAAGTTTGAAAACCAATTTGAGACACTTGATGTTCAGACAGCTCAGATGGAAGACACAATTGGCAACACCACCACCCTGACAACATCTCAGGTAACAAGCCCCATGAGAGCAGGCCAACCTTGGTTGTCATTCAAAAAAATATCCTTGTAACAGTTGAGAAAATGAAATTTTAGTTTTCTTGTTTTGCCTGTCGAATGAAGTGGACATGTTGTTGCATGAGATGGCTGATGAAGCAGGATGAGTTGACAATACAAGTGCAGTTAATTTTAACAAAGTTAAGGAAGTGATAAAACCCATCCATCCATCCATTTTCTGTACCGCTTATCCGCTAAGGATCGCGGGGGGGCATCAGGTGAGAGGTGGGGTACACGCTGGACAGGTTGCCAGTCCGGTTCAGAGTCATCAGGAACATATAGGGGGCCAGTATCTTGCTCAAGGATACTTTGACCTGGTCATGGGGGGGAAGTGAGGATCGAACCAGAAACTCTTCAGTTGCAAGGCGGCCACGCTACCTCCGTGACACCCCCATTGATAAAACCTGTCCGAATAAACGGAATGAATAGCTTTGTTTGAATTTATTTGACTTCAAACATTACAAACACAAAAAGTCAATTGAAATTCATCCTTTAGTGAAAAGCTTTGTCCTCGATTTGTTGGTTTTATGATGATACTTTCCCTCCCCCCCCCCCCCTTTTTATTTTTTAGGATGGATCTTAACCTGGAGCTTCCTTCAGGCCAAACCTCCTCATTGCTTTCATCTGTAGTTTCATCAGAACAGGTGAAACATATTATCTTTGTATAATTCTTCATCTGTTTGCTCTATTACATCGAAAACCAGACGATTGCTTGTTTGGTTTTGTCTGTTGGTGTACATGAATCCCCAAATGCTGAAACTCTGCTTTAGGGGTGGTAAATGTCCCTCCCTGAAGGAATTAAAGGTGATTAGGAATGTAAATGTAAACACATTTGATTCCATTGAACCTAATTCCTCCAAAACTTTGAACGAAACACACTGAGCACACAGAGATGATATGTATTGTTTGTCAGGAAGTGTTTGAGTTGTCCCCAACAATGTCCCAAATCTTTTTTTCGACTGTGAAAGCTCCCCGCTGGAACAGTCTGAGCTGGTCACTGAGGCTGCTGTCTGTCAGAGTCATGACTGCTGGCTGTCACCATTGTCAGCATGAAGTTTTCCTGGACCAGATCCAAGTCTGTGCCATTTCTGTGCAGAAACCATGTCCCAAAGTTATATTTACACAGCAGCAGGATACAGTACAATGAGTATGCTTATGTGCATACAATAATCCAATGATAATATATTGATAATTTTGTATTAAGTATATTAATACATGCAATAATATTAAGTACAAAAAAGCCCTAATTTTCATTATTCAGTCAATAGTTAAATTTCTCTTCAAGTGGGTGTAAACCTCGTATAGCTGTTTGTGCAGGGCTTTTGTTTTGGTTTTCTCTAAATATTGAGTCCAATTTGCAACATGGCACCAACACCATCATGTTTGTTAATTTGCTTGACACACGTAAAGGCAGCCTCGGCCATTGTTGAAGATACTTTTTAAAAATTATGTCACCATTTCTGTATTTTCTCCCATTCAGTTGGTTTAAGAAGGTCATATTCTGCATTTCTTTTCTTCAAGTCTGCATCCGTGTGAATCCAAATATATGTTTAAGTGCTGCTGCCTGCTGTGTTTACATTGTAACTTTCTTCCTCTGGTTTTGTAGCATCCACAAAGAAAATCAGATTAATCTGCATACATTCATTCATACATACATGAAGGCCTTTATCTGATAAAGAAAATTAGACTCATCTGTTTACATGGCCACTGGAATAATCTGGCAACTCCCCAAAAAAAATCTGATGACATTCACTTTATTAGTGCGCAATCGAAATACAGTCACTCTTGACTTCATATGCATCTGGCCCATTAAAGTAACAGCAGAGCAAACTTTGTCATCTAAATACTTAAGGTCCTAGTTCAAAAAACCTGACAACAATCAGTTTTGCCTGTCATCAGATGGGATTAACATAAATTAGAGAGAGTTTATGTGCTGCCAGCTGTGTTACTTTAACTGCAGAAAGCGCCAGAGCTGCCACTCTCCTGAAGGAACTTCCCAGTGAAAGTAGCCAAATACTGAATAGTGAGAGACACTTTACATGTTACTTGGGTGCATCTTTGTTCGTCTTCACAACACAAACGAGGTGAGAACACATTTTGTGTACATTAAAAATCATAGTAGGCACCTGAAAATGTATTTTTTTTGCCACGAATATTAAAACTGAAGAAATGTCAAATGCGTTTTTACTGTGATCTTATAATGAGCTTATGATTGGATATTTATTACACTTTAAATGTTTCTGTCTTTCATTGCTTTCCTCTCATCAGGATGAACTCTCCCAGAGACTGGGAGGCCACATATCATAATGATGCAAATACAAGGAAAGAAGAAATAGCATGAGGCTGGAGATGAGCAAGGGAAAGAGAGCGAGGTATGGCAAGCTAGAGTGAACACCCAAAAGAAAACAAGCGCTGTGTTTCTTGGAAAAGGGCCATTGAATTGATTGATACCCAGCATGAAAAGCTGGTGTTGTTTCATCTTGCATCTACAATGATTTTTAACCTTCTTTGAGAAGCCTCACCTGCACCATTGTTGAACATGTATTCTTACCATTCAGACACTACTCAACTTTCAGTTTTATTGGTTCATGCAAATGCTTTGAAACTTCCTCAGCAACTACAGTCTAATTGCTAATATTTAATCGGAATATCAATCTTGTAACTGAGAAAATTCACACAAATGAGCCCTGTTCAAAAGAAAAAAGTCTGAGATGCTCTGTAACCAGATTTGATGAGTTATTACTATGTTATTATGTTATGACTATATTATTATGACTTATTTTATACAGAAATATAACAAAAGTCGACATTTGGTTAATGGAAAGTAATTGTTTTATTAATTCATGTACTGAATATAATTTTGTGCTCACATATAATTTGTAATATGGTGTTAATGTTAACTGCTATTCCATAAAGCGTGGACTAGATTAGCTATAAAACTTTTTTATTAGTGACAACCCTTTACCTGATTAGTCACCTGATTATTAGGTGAAGTAAAATCTCCATTCCTTTGCTTTTCATTGGAACAAAACTGGACACACAACTGGAAACAGTTACTAACGTCTCATTCAAAGCAACATTTTGCCCAAAGTGTATTTTTCCTATTAGTTATTCATAAGTAGATGTCTTTACTCAAGAAGACTTTTTTTATGTCCTGCAATGCTTTTTTGTGCAGAGTACAGAAAGAGACAATCACATATATTTAGCTTAAAGCTAATAGAACCCCATAGCCACCAACTACTAACAACAGTAAAACTGTCTAAATATATCAGTATACAAACTAGTAAGCTCATTGTCCAGTATAGTCCATCCATCCATCCATTTTCTTCTGCTTATCCTGTTAAGGGTCACGGGGGGGCTGGAGCCTATCCCAGCAGCTTTCGGGCAAGAGGCGGGGTTCACCCTGGACGGGTCACCAGTCCATCTCAGGACCAACACATAGAGACAGACAACCATTCACACTCACAGTCACACCTACGGTCAATTTAGAGTATCAATCAGCCTCGTCCCCTCTTGATGTCTTTGGACTGTGGGAGGAAGCTGGAGTACCAGAGAGAACCCACACAGGAACAGGGAGAACATGGAGACTCCATACTGAAAGATCCTGTGCTGGAGCCGGGGCTCAAACCAGGAACCTTCTTGCTGTGAGGCAAAGGTGCGAACCACCGTGCAGTAATCCATTTCACCTTTATTAAAAATATACTCAGTAATCTGCACTACCCTTGATTTAAGCTAAAAATAAATATCTATGACCCTTGAAGTTCGGCGCTCATTCAAGTGAGTGCAACCAGCTGGTGCATTCACCATTGTTTGGATGGTACCATGATGTGCTTGAGAGTTTGTGAACAGACAATTTTGGACAGTTGTCCTAATTGTAGTTGGTGGTCATGGAGCAACATTGGCTTCAAGGTTAAATACTGTTTTTGGGTGAAGCATCGCACTTTAACACTTTGAGCATTAAAATGCTATTCAACTTCTTTGTGGTGTCCATGTTGAGCCCACATTTCTATTTTAAAGATCATGAACACAGCGAGAGACACTTTTATTGTTACGTGGGTGCACATTTGTGTAAAGACAAAAGAACAACATTTTTCCACCTCAGAGTCTGTGACTTTGCAACGTCACAATAATGCAGCACGAGAGCCTGACTTTACTGTAACTTTTGTGTCAACACAGAGGATGACTTGACCTCCTGAATAGTTGGCTTTTGTATGATATATTCCCAAATGGAAGGCTAATAAATATTTACTGTTCATTTTTCTGTGAATGTTGGATTCTAATTTTGTTGTGCAGCATCAGCAACTCTTGTTAAAAAGGCTGACCGCTGTTTGATTATTTATTCTAAACACTCTGAAAGTCCTTAGAAGAGTTAAAACATGAATTGCCTGTCACTGTGTTGTGCAAAGAATGCTGCTCCATGTGCCTCTCTTTCCCATCTCCCCCCACCTCCTCCTCTCTGACAACAGGGAACAGATGAGAGGTCAAAGGTGTCACCTGTAGAGGAAACGGCCTTATGCCGCTCGCATGCCAGTACCTCATTACACACACACATAGTTCAGCATATCCCGGGGGGGTGCAGACTCAGCTGGGAGCCATTACAGGTGCTATCTAAGCAGCCACAAATATCTTTACATGAACACGCCCGCAGCCGCCTGAGCTGGCGGGATTCCTCCAGAGTGACACTCACCCACCTCTGACCCTTTTTGTGTCCTTCCCAATTATCATCAGCACTCAATTGACTACATTCATAATCATCATCAGTACCCCAGACACAAGTCTCTATTTTGCCTTTAACAGGCACTTTGATGAGTGACTTTTGTTGAGCTTGCTCATGGTCTGAGTTGTTGGCGTTATCCTCACAACTCCCAGGAACCAAGTAATCCAACAGCTGTCAATCATTTACGGCAGGCGAAGACGGATCATCTGAAATTATAATCTCATGTCAAAGGAACCTCAAAATCTATTTTATAAGTTTTGATCTGAATGGGTTTTTTTTAGCCTTTATTCTATTCTCTAAAACCAGAAGAGTTTGTCATGGTGTGTTTTCATCTCAACACTTGTGCCCGGATGCCTCCTCCAGATGTGCTCAAGACACAAACATCGCTATGATGTGAAACCTATGTCTGTATATGTGAGTTTGTGTGTGAGGTGTTGACTTCTGGTGGCTCCCCCCTCCAGTCCCCTCAACACCTTGTTCTGGTTCTTGGAGAATTGGTACCGAGTTGGTGGTCCTGTCCATGTTGTTGACCCTTTTGATCTATGCGGGTGGGAGAACCACTCAGAACCACACATGCTGACGCTGTGAGTAAAGAAAAAAAACTCTAATTTCTCGATTCACGCATCAGATATCATACGATAAATTCAGATAGTTGGCCGTGCTGGTCTGCAGCGGGAAAACATAGCGCTAAAGCCTTTTGTCATCTCTGGAATGAAATCTAAAGTTTTTAAGTTAGTAAGCAAGTAAGATCCCAGGAAAATCTAATAAATTGGGTGCTTGGAAGGAAATTAATAATGACACATATGTCCATGCTGATTTGAGGTTAACGGTGTTTTGCTCCTTTGTCAGGCTGCAGCTTTACATGCAACCAGGGTTGTTAAATTCCAGGAATGTTACATTTTTGAAGCCTTCCATGGGAATTAATGTAAATCAAACATCTTTGGAGGTTACTTATAGTAATTGTATTTGAATTGTCATACATAATAAATATTACATTGTCTTTTCTCATATTCCCCCAAAAATGGTTACTTTATCACCATTAATTCCCATTGAAAATCTCAAAGTCTTTTTTCAAAAAAGAATGTAACATTTCCCCAACATTCCAGACCTGAATTTGTAGAACCTTTACACAAATGCTTTTTGAAACCCCAAATGTGAGGTTTTTGTTGTATGCACATAGGCAAACAATTCGGTTTTAAAGAAATGAACAAGTCTGAGATCATTTTGTAAGTGGATTTCTTGAGTTAACTTCATATATACAGAAACATGGCAGACAGAAGTCAGTATTTGGTAATCATTTGATCTAGTCGTATTGAAGATAATTTTGTGCAGACAGAATGTGTAATGTGGTATTAATGCTTCCTGCTCTTCCGTCAAGCGTGTGTTACACAGGCAAACATTTCAGCACATCAAGAAATAACATGCTGATTCATGTGTATATTGAAACATCCATTATATTTATACAAATAAAGATTGACAAAATATTTGGAACAACTCTGTGTGAGCCCTTCAAGTTTAAAAACAGCATCCAAAATGACCATCAAAATACATGAACAATTCTCAAACAGATTTAAAAGAAAAATAAATCATCTTATCATCATGAAAGGAAGATTTACTTCAGGATTGGTGACCCTCTGATGGACTGGCGACCTGTCCAGGGTGTACCTTGTCTCTTGCCTGATGGCAGCTGAGACAGGCTTCAGCCCCCCTGCGACCCTGAAACAGGATAAGCGTTTGAGGATGGATGGATTGTGTATCACACAGTACACTAGCCAGTGAGGCTGATTTCTGGGATTTAAAATCGATACGTTTTATATTGTTTGTGATATACCTTTTAAAGTTGGTATGCCATTATCACTGCCCTTTTTGTTACACGACAACATCAGTTGTGAGTGTAAAAGTGGTGTTCGAGAAGGAAAGGTTTCATGCTGTGAGGTACCACCAGCTATTATTCCCTCTCTCCTCGTTGCATTTCTTCCTCCCAACTTCAAATTTGAAATATTCAATTATGATGCATGAAGGGTCAGGTCAAACACAGGAAGCCGAGCTGATTGGTTCTACTCAGATATCGATGTACATGTGTGACCAATCGCTGCTGCCATAGGCTTTCCCCCCATCTCCATCTGCTGTTGCTGTTGCTGCTGCTGCAGCAGCTTATAAGTGTGTGTCTAATCGTTTCTGCTCAAGGGTTTCCCTACTTCCCCAGTTTCCACTCACCTCTTGACCATTGCTTCCTGTCAGTCGTGTTAAGACTGCTTTTAATCAGTTTTACTGTCTCTCTCTCTCTCTCTCTCTCTTTCACACACACACACACACACACACACACACACACACACACAGCAGCTGCCTTTTTCCTTCTGTTTCTGGGGAGCATGCTTCATTAATTTCAACCATTCTCCTGCTCACACCCTTGGATACTATGTCACACACACCCCGACACACACTTCATCCTGCAATTCCAATGTGGACATGCAACCTTGCTTTTTATTCTTTATTGAGGCTATCTGACGGTCTTTGTGTCCTTAATCTGTGTTGCTTTATGGCTACTATACCCGCGTGCTCCAGACTCTCACGTATGTGCGTGGGGTACATGGGTACCTCTCACGGGTACCTCTCCTCTCTGCGTGCATCACAGAGCTCCAAACATCCACTGCATGGCTAACTGCTTGTTAGTCAAGCTGCAATGAGCAATGGGTTAGCCGTCCCTGTAAGTTCTCTGTAATCATGCATTCTTTGAGTGTTTTCTTTTTTTTTTTTAATTTAGTGCTTCCAAATCTGAACCATGTTATTATAAAGGCCAGAATACAGGTACATTCCTCATTTCAGGGGCTCCTAGTTTGACTTGTCAACATTGCAAAAAATAACTTCGTTACTGCAAATTTAACATGTTTTAACTATGTATGTGTCTTGGGGCTGGCTGTGCAAATGAATCCTTGGTTAGGTAGTGAAAATGAAGTGGAAGATGTCATTTTTCCCTCAGTGAATTTATCTGTACAATTATAGAAAAAGGAATAAAGATCTATTTACACCAGTGGAATTATATTATTCCAGCACTAATGGATATGGCAAGGCTGTGTATAATGATCTTTTGGGAATGTGTGTGTGTGTGTGGTGCATATGTGCATATGGTAAAGCACTCTGCAGGTCTGGAGTTAGTCACACTCCCGCGTCTCAAATTGAATTAGCGTTGACAGCGCACAGCGTCAGCCGTGTGTGCACAGTGGGGGTACGAGCTGTTGGCATGCTGTGTGTTTCTGAAATAGAGGAAAAAGAGAATGTCTTCCCCCTGAAATCAATTAGGTGAGTATAAGTCTACAGTTGTGGGGGTGTGAGGGGCACATCCTGTAGAGGGCAATCCAGACAGACAGCACCATCTGCTGCAGCAGGCAGGTCGACCCTTGACTGAGACATGAAAGAAGCGGGGCAGGGATAAGAAGAGAGACGAGTACATGGCAGCATTAAATCACTCTTTACTCTCCACCCAGTACCCTCACCACATGCCCTCGTCTGCCATCCGATACATCAGTCACAGGGCATCATTATCACTCAATCTAACTCTGTCTCTTTTCTTACTTGGCCCTCTCTCTGTCTGTCCCAGAAGTGATAAACTGTCATATACAGGAAGCAAAAATAGGAAAGAACAATTTGTTCCTCTGTCAGTTAGAATGAAAGCGAAAAGGACTCTCTCACATCTCTTGTTCCACAGGAGTTGATTTATGGATATTTATTAAATAAAAGCAATGCTAGAGAACCTTGCTCTGTTGCTCTGGCTTCTCTCTCTCTCTCTCTCTCTCTCTCTCTCTCTCTCTCTATATATATATATATATATAATCACTCACACACACAAACCTGCATTTGTACAATTGGCCTTTGATCCTTAACACATTGTGAGGAATTAGCACTCACTGGGTGAGATGGCCCCTCCTGATAGACAACTCAGGTCAGTGTGTTGTGTTTTGTTGGCCATAAGGCTCAATGCTGTTCCGGCTTCCATGTGATCAAATGCACAGCTCAGTTCATGATAAAACAAATAACTGAACAGACAGGTATCAACATAGTCATTATGTAATGATAAAGTAATAATATGAGCATATCCAGATACTACATTGCAAGTAAGGGTAATTGGCTTTATTCATTAAAGAGAGAATAAAATAACTCATTATGCTGGCAAAATGTAAAATCCATCCATTTTCTTCCGCATATCCTGTTTCCAGCGAGGGGGCTGGAGCCTATCCCAGCGGATTTTGGGGTTCACCCTGGACAGGTCGCCAGTCCATTGCAGGGCCAACACATAGAGACAGACACCATTCACACTCACAGTCACACCTACGGTCAATTTAGAGTATCAATCAGCCTCATCTCCTCTTGATGTCTTTGGACTGTGGGAGGAAGCTGGAGTACCAGAGAGAACCCACACAGGAACAGGGAGAACATGGAGACTCCACACAGAAAGATCCCATTCCCAAGGCGGGACCCGAACCCTGAACCTTCGTGCTGTGAGGCGACTGTGGCACTCAAAGCGCTTTACAGTGTCATCTCATTCACCGATTCACACAGACTGAACACACTGATGGTGGAGTTTCCATGTTAGATGCCACCCTACTCATCGGGAACAATCATGGGTTCAGTATTTTGCTCAAGGACACTTTGACATGGTCACGGGGGAAGTGAGGATCGAACCAGGAACCCTTCAGTTGCTCTACCTCCGAGCCATGCCGCCCACCAAGTGACTGAATCCATATGAAATAGCACATGGCCACACAGAATGGTCATACACAGAGTAATGTGGCCTGATAATAAACATAATTTCATTTCATTTTTTAGGAAATAATCACCATCTTCTTTGTCTGAGTTGAAAAAACAGTGCCACTCTCCCATTTCAACCCCCATTGTGGTCAAAGGTGGCATTGATTGGTATAAACACAATGTCTGCATTTTCAATGTTTTCAAATGTAGGGCTAACAACAGAAAGGTTTTCCCAAAAAGAAGTATATAAATAAGTCCCACATTGATATGGACATACATTTTCTTCATGTCTTATTCATTAACTCATTCTGGTGCCTGTCATATCCTCAAGTCTTTCTTTTGATGTAATTACTCAACCCTTTTTTTCTCTGCACTTTTGTTTATTACAAAAAGGTATATTAAACAGTCATAGAGTCAATTAAAATTAACAACAGTAACGAAGTTGCTTTCTTCATCAAGTTGCTCATCTTCATCATCAGTTGCCTTTGTTGATTCATATGGTAAAATACAGGGAGGAGATTCCTTGAATTCTATTGGAATCAACTGAGTACCACAATATTGGAATCATGATTTGAAGTGGAACAACTGATTTGAACAAGGGAGGTAAACATTGTTGACATGACGTCGAAAGACTTCCCTCAAGCTTATGATCAATTTCATGGTTGTGTCTGTCAGTCTGGACTTCAGCAGCTGTGTATGTGATAAAATTCTAACAGTAAGCATTACACTGACACTGAGTGACTGGCATTTGGCTAGGGTCTCATTTTTCATCTTTTTATCCTCTTTTCATGTCATTTCATGGATAAATGACCCCCTTGGTTATTTCTCCCCTGAAGTCAAAGCTTGTATCTAGTACGTGCAATTGTCACCGCAAGTGAGCGGGAGTTTCATGCATAGTAAGCTCAAGTTGGTTTTAAGTAGCCAGTGACTGTATTTATGAAATATATACACTACCGTGTTATATGTCAGTGTTTCACAAGATAAATCTGATACATGCATGTAATGAATGAAAACACATCATCCCAGAAAAGAGGAATCACAGTGAAAGAGCAATTTTGAGCATTGAAACTTTCTAGGATAAATGGCAGTGTGAGGCCCAGATGTAGCACTTTGTAGAACTTACTCAGTTACACACAAACATGCAGGTCGTATAACAGACCACACGTAAAAGCTGTTTGTCCTCCACTCATTCAACCTCTGCTCCTTAAGACGGGCCTGTGACGGAGCACGTGCTGATGTATGGTGGACACGCTGCGATGAGTCTGCGCACACAGAGACATAACTACAATGGAGTTTTATGTGTTTGCAGTAGCAGACAGTGCAGGATTGCTTCAAGATAGATGGATGGGAAATAATGACATGTACAGAGTGAAGTGACAGCACTGGAGAAGGGAGGCGGACTCTCTATGTCCTGGAGACGTATGCCTGCTTGATTTGTCCATAGAGGAGCGCTTAATAACTGTTAAACTGCCCTTGCTTTTCACATTACTCACTTAGCCTAATTCAATTTCAGCCACAGCTGTTTTCACTTTTAACTTTACAGCTGAGCTCAGTCATGTCCCATAATCTGACCTGATAAATAACCAGCTTTTATTGAGTTTGCAGAGAAAATAGCATCCAGTGTAAACCTTCAAGGGACTCGCAGAGCCAAATACGAGCCTGGCTGGAGGGCTTGTAGCTGAATGGAGAAAGGATGACCTGTGTGTGTGTGTGTGTGTGTGTGTGTGTGTGTGTGTGTGTGTGTGTGTGTGTGTGTGTGTGTGTGTGTGTGTGTGTGTGTCTGTGTGTGTAAAGCCAAGTGCCAAGTGCTATGAGCCAGTATATGGCAGCTATTATTAGGAGATAACTGACATATGCGTGTAGTACTGTGTGTGTGTGTGTGTGTGTGTGTGTGTGTGTGTGTGTGTGTTAATCTAATGAAGGCAGAGTATATTTACACATCTCGACTCGCAGCCAAGCTTCTCCCCAGTTTCAGGATGCCATTTCAGATGATTGGAAACAAATGACTTCAGGGTCAAATTTCTCTCCCTTTACTGGCTGTCAATCACTCCAGACTCTTCCAGAAACTTTTCTCCTTATTATTAGAAAGTTGAATCAGCAAAGTTTCCATGTTGGTTAAGCCAACACCTTGAGGTGGATTATGTTGACAAATTAGAAAGAAAGTGAACAATGCGGGAGAATAACAGTGTGGTTAATCTTTGACAGGCTGATACAAAGTTAACTTCTTTAATTGTTAATCGTTTTCGACCAACAAGACGGCAACTTGGTTAAGAGAGGAAATAAGAGAGTGAAATAATTTCAAACAAAATTTTTACAACTGTCATAAAATGCAATTTATTTAAAGGAATTCACTTAATTTGCTGAAAGTTAGATGAGCACATTTCAATGGATACTGCAAGTTTAGCTTAGCATAAACACTGGAAAAAGAGGAAACTCGCAGCGATCCTTGCACTGTCCAAAAGTAGCAAAATTCACATCCAAAGATCATAATTAAATCTCTTTTTTTTTAGACTGCAAAAAAGAAACAACATCTGTCTTACAGTTTTGACAATTTGAGTCTTAACGCAAAACTAAGCTTACCAGCTGCTCAATGTGGAGCTTCATATTCGTGTATAGAAACTAGGGTAGTATCACTCTTTTCAACCAACTCTTGGGTAAGAAAACAGGTGAGTGTGTTTCCCCAAACTATTTAAATTTAACATCAAACTGTTGGCAAGTACTTATATTTTAGTGTATGCTGCAAGCCTGTGTGACTGTTGGCATTAGCCTACCGCATACACTGGAGAGAAGCAGGTGCAAGTTCAACCATCCTGGTATGAAAGCAATTTGTCTAATTGAAAGATCAGGAATTAGTTGGGAGTTAAGACGATTTTTCTGCATAGCCAAACATGCAGATGACAGACAGTATCAAATAACCGCCGAGATTATGTCCGTCTGCAGACAAAGGGCAGGCTGTTTGATACCAGCGCACCTGACCGCTCACTCAAACATGGGCCATCCCCAGCTCTAGTTCCTCAATTAACTCTTTCCTGCTATTTCCACGTCCAGTGCGCATTAGCTCATTGTCATTCTTGGCCATGACAAGTTAATTACTGTTTGGTTATGACCGTTTGTCGGGAAACAGGCCATTTCCTCTGCTTTGCCTAAACCGCTGTTCCTTGTTCTGCCAAGCGGGAGGGAAGGAGGGAGAATTTGGAGAGTTGAAGGCAGGAATTATCACATCAGCAGCTGAATGGGCGTTCCCCCTGGTATGGATGAAAAAACACTGCATAATGTTGACCTGCAGCAGTGAGAGGTTTTTATCCAGCACCGAATCTTCTTCACGAATCCAATCCGAAAGCCTTCCACATGTCTCTGACAGTCTCTGACAGCAGTATTGATTTACTGTTGATCCTGGAACAAGGTTATAGCAACGACTACAATCATGATGACAAGACTATTTCAGCCAATTTTAAAGGGCAAGCAGCCTCCTTCCAGCCTTTTTTTAGCCTGTGGCTAATAAAGTCGCCTATAGGATAACCGTTTCACCCCCATGCTTCTCTGATTAGTCCTATTATTGGTAATAAAGTACAGGAGTGGAAACTGGCTGCTTGAATACTGGCAGCTGTTGTTCTTCCCTTAAAATCACAGAGATCTGATGAGTTCATGTTATTAGTCAAGGGTGGCCAGGCCTGACAAGCCAATTCAGCTAAAAACAAAAACAAAACAAAACAGGCTTTTGTGCAGTTTCACTGAATACCACTTGATAATTGCAATATGAAGACTTTCCAGTTATAAAGACACTGATGTACATCCTCTTGCACAATGGTGCATATCTATTTTCCATTTCATACTGTGTAGTTATATGAATATATCAAGAAAACTTTGTTTACACATGTTAAAAAGACCTATTTGAATGCTGGTATATGACCTGAAGAAAAAAAATATATGAAAAATATTTCATGGCACAGTTTCACGAATGTGTTCATGTCCATCCATGCTGAACACTGTTGCAGTGCCTTTAATGGGTGTGTGAAATATTCTGTTGAACACTAAAGAGGCTGAAGTATTATTATTATTTATTTTTAAAATCAGGGCTAGTTTTCTGTTTACTTTGATTTTGGGAGGAATGCGTGGTGAAGAAGACCTGCACAGTGCACAGTGTTTTTTGCCGGTAAATCCAGCATTGTGTACATAAAATAAAAACATCCACACACTCTTTATGACTCCTTTCAAGTTGCTAAGTTAGACTCAGCTAAGAGAGAATCAGACCCTTCTGTTTTGTTGCAATAAATTTTGGCTCATTACACTCAATGAGCCCGTGTGGTCCAACTGTCAGAGGCAGTGGTTGATGGTGGGGTGCCATGGAGACTGGCGCAGCAGACAGTCTGTGGTATCTTCGGCTAGTTTGGCATGCCGGGTAATAGCTGCGATTTGAGGGTTCAGAGGGAAGCTGTAGCTGTAAAGACAGTAGGGGCCAGCAGTGTCTGAGAGATGAGGAAGAAGAGAGGAGGCCGCTCCCTGAGGGCTGAGGGGACTGTGGATGGGGATCAGACTAGAAGAGTTCCCCGGAGACCCATGAAGACATGGATCCCTACAGTGGGGGGGTTTCTTTCCCCGCAACATGGAGAGGAGCGGGAGGTCTGTTAGTGGAGACAGTGGGGACAGGCTTCTCAGTCTGTCTGCTCCCATGGAGGACAAGGCTCTGCTGGGCAGTGGGGATGTAGCTGAGGTCTTTCCGTAGAGAGGAAGAGTGAGGGTATGAAGAGTGACATCCTGGCAGGAGAGTGTGGAGAAAGGATGAATGGACGAAGAAGAGGTGAGAGGCAGGATACCCTTCAGAGGGGAAGTGCTGCTATTGGAAGACCCAGAGCTCCCTGTTGAAATACGGCAGAAACTTGAATCATGGCAATAAAAGCAGCCTGGACCAGAGAGGAAATGAGAGCTGCTGTAAAGTATACCTTGGAGCTGTATGGCAAAGGGCTTGAAGTCCAAGCTGAGAGGGCCTCTCCAGGGATATGAGTCCAGCAACCCATCCAACACCCCCCTGTACACATAAACACACATAAATACTATAAAAGCAGTGTAAAAAGTTATTCCAGGTAATTAAATATTTGCTCTGAGAGGTGTGAAATTCTGCACTACACGTTTGATGGTTTTATGTGGCATCAAATTTTAGTGGTTAAACCTTAAATCTCTCTTGGGTCCTGGAGTGAAGCACTTTCTGTAGCTAAAACAAGTGTTGATGTTCAGTGAGGTTTTCCATACCGATTCCTCCCCGGATCCCTGAAGCCCTTGGCAAATGGGTTCCTGTCGATCTTCAGTTTTGTGATCTTGCCCAGACATGAGGAGCAGATATGGGTTAGAGTGGACATGTCAAGCCATTATGTATTAAACTAACAATGAGCTCAACTTTACAGCAGCTTGGAGAGTGGCAGAGTTCTACCCCTCTGAGACTACATCTCCCAGCAGCGACCAGGGTGATCAGCCATGTCAAACAGGGTTCTAGGAGAAATGAATTTATTTGCTGGTTTAATAGGCGGGGAACTCCAGTGGGCAGTCCAGTCACAACTCGTTATTGAGTTTCAACAATAATACATTTGCTGATCGTAAAATGAACCCTGATGAAAAGAGCTGGCACTTCTCATGGACAACTTTGTTACTGGAGAAGTGGTAGCCAACAGTGGGGTCAGCCCCGCTACACAGGAACACATGCAATCAATGAGCAACGGGCGCCACAAAAAATGAGGACAGCGCAATTTATGATCAAGCTGAGACCACAGGGAAGTGGGCCTCATCACCTTCGTGATGTTGAGATTAAAACATTTTTATGTGAGGTCAAACAGGCACAAACTGGATCAGTGTGTTGACGACGACGAACAGACATCTGCTTTTTGAATATTTCTGGCATACAGAGGATGACAAATTTGTGATTTCAAGTAGTTGGCCAAACCAGGCTGCTCAAAATCATTGTGAGTAATTACTATGCAAAGTATTTTACCATTCAGTACAGTTTCAGCGAGTGTTACCTGTTGATTCTGATAGGCTGTGACAGTGGTGAACTCAGTTTCTGGGAAGGAAAAGCTGAACACTCCCTCAGCAGGCAGTGACTGGATCTGAGACAAGTCCATACGAGGGTCATGCTGGATGATGTGCACTCGTGGCTTGTACTTATGCATGGACTGAAGGATGATCTGGATTAAGAGAAGATGATGCTTTAACATGGTGGCCCTTTGCTGTATTATTGCTGTCATCACGTTAAAGCAAACATGTAGGGCTGCAACTACATGATCATTTTTGTTTTCAATGATCAATTAATCATTTAGTATGTCAGAAAACACAGGCCAAACATGTCACATGAGACAAGGAAAAATGAAACAGCATGAATCCTAAATGACTGTTTAACAGGCACTGATCAATTTACTGTAAATTGACTGAGAATAATTGATCCTCTGAGCAGAACCAAAGCAGTTTGTTGATGTCTAAACTTGCCTTTAATGAGGTTTAAATACACATCAGCCTCTCTTGTGATACCGGCATCATTTCAAATGGACAGATCACCTCATTTACAATTTAACTGTGGAAAGTTTATATATATATATATATATATATATATATATATATATATATATATATATATATATATATATATATATATATATGTATATATAAATAAATCGAATTCTCAAAAATGTTACATGCATGTATCATAAACTTTGAAAACACACACTGACATTTAAATTAATAGGGGTGTGGCTACAATGTGCAATTCAGCAAACAAAATTAACAGAAAATTGAATTTCTTTGTCATGCTAATTTTATCAGCTAAAAATTTGATAGAAATGTACTTTAATTTTCACAGAGAATGAAATAAATAGATGGTATGTTTGAGGCGCTTTACAACAATGTGCTCTTTTCCAGCATTGTTTTCTGATGTGTTCTTCTCATTTTCAGTTCTCATATCTGTTAATCATTCTGTTAAATAAAGGAAACAAGAAATGATGAATCGCACAAATAATTTTTTGTCAGTTTGGGAGAAGATACATAAATATAACGTTAAAATAAGGTTTCACAGTGAAAGATTTTATAGGGAAAAAAAATGAAACAAAGACAAATGTCCACCGCAAAAAAAAAATCCGTAAAGCATTGACCTAAAAAAACAAACGAACGAACAAACCAAAACAATTTTGGTTTGTTTTGAGCCAAATATGAGAGCTGGTCATAAGGCTGCAAACTGGCCACGGAACCCCGAGGCTGTTTTACATAACCAAGTTTCATCTCTGCAGCGCAAATTGCGCTATGGGGCTCTCGTCTACCAGAATAATGAAACTCCCCAATCACACGCATTTGAGATGCATTTTATAAACACCAGGATCATGTCAGAAGCCTCCGATAGCCTCACCAGTAACCACATCTGTGACATGTGAGCATCCACTGAACATTTACAGGAGAATGTGGAACTGAGAGGGATTTCCACCGGCTTCATCCCTCAAAGACACACAAGCCTACCCTCCTGAGGAATATTAGCCATGACTCAAGTTGTTTACTCTCCTGTCATTCAAAGAGAAAGATTTTCTTTCATAGCTGAAATGTTAAATTGCAACTTAATGTGCGAAATTAATATCCACAAAGCCGTTGTTTTATATAACATGTCCGTCAATGTGTTAAATATAGATCCGTCATTTATGTCACAATAACAAAACTTTGCAAGCAGAGACAGTACCGTGTTAAACTGGGTTACCTACATGTCCCTTATCGTCCATCTCGTTGTTGGTGAGTTTGACCCGATCAAAGCTGACGACCTGACGCATCCACGTCTCTCCTGCGCACGGCGAATCCGGATGCACGTACAGTCTGGGAGAAATGCACGAGTGGTCCGTGTTTCCGGCCACCATCCACTGCGAGCTATGATACACGTACCTAGAGGGGTTAAACACACCTGAGTAAATAAGAAAATAAACATATCGTTGGTTTGGAAAAGGGAATACGCTCACCTATAACGTTTGGAGTCGACGGGCATGACGTCCATCGCGACGTAGTACTGCTGGCATGGCTCCAGATTCCGCACTTTGACGCGCACTGATGGAAACATTCTCCTGCAGGGAGAGCGCAGATAGACATGACAACCACGGCAGGTGTTGCTTCCATATCAGCACAGATGTGTGAACATTACATTAAAAAAGCGGACCAGTTCAGAGGAAAGTTCGGGGACCTCAAGTGGACCAGAGGTCATCTCCATTTAAGATTTATAGCTTATGTTCACGGTAATTGAATCATTTGAACCTAAACTTCAGCGAGTGGTCGCATCCCAATAACTCATTTCTAAAGGGAGAAACGATACTTAGCTTGATATAAAAAATTCAGGAACTTCTTTGAAATTAAAATAAATAACGATCTGATAGAACTCACAAAATATTTCAGCATTAAAAAAAATCCCACGAGGTAAATAATCAAATTTCTAAGATTTTCATACCTGCATAGAATTATATTCAGTTCCATTCAATTTAATCCTAAAGTTTCCGCAACCCATAAACATCTACCTGACACTGATAACATACACGAGACTGACCCTCTTTTTTCTAAAATACGACTGAAAACAGCACTTTAAAGTGAAACGTTACATTTAAATATTTCTAGCACTCATTTTATTACTCCCACTTTTATCTAACTTCCTTTGAGGACGTTTGGCTGTGAAACTGAAACTTCTGTAAACCGTTTTACACCTGATAAACTCCTAGCTGAGACCGTTAAATGTGAGACCATATATCATGTCATGGAAAGTGACCTCTCCCTCCTCCTTTTCCATTCATGGCAGGTACGGACACAATAACATACAGCAAAAACTGTCTTACTTCCTCTTGTTGGTGTTCCTCTTCTTCATTGTAATTATGTGGATCGGGGACGGTCGAGTTCCGGATCTTATTTTTTATTTGATTCATGAGGGTTTGCTAAAAGTAAATCTATGTGCAGCTTTTTAAACAACAAATAGTGTCATATTTTATGATTCATGTGTCTGACCTACATGTCACAGTTGGCCCAATAATTATTGCTCTCCCAGAATGATTGGCAATTTGGATTTCTTGAGGAAAAGCAACAACCCCAAAATGTCAGCCACTTAAAGGCTTCCAAAAGTTTTAGTTTGCTTCTAAATATTTCACAGATTACCGTTGAACAGATTACCTGCCAGCTTTAGTGATGATCATCTCGGTACCGATCTCGAAGAATCGCTTCCATAGCTCGGAGCCCTGAAGCTCAACCCGGACTTCTCTGTCCAGGCGGCACTCGCTGTCCACTGGCTTGTTCTCTCGTCCGCCCGGCTCAGATTCCTCGGTCCCGGACCTGATAGTCTGTTTG
The DNA here is from genome assembly GCF_037954235.1 of Aulostomus chinensis. Lineage (NCBI taxonomy): Eukaryota > Metazoa > Chordata > Actinopteri > Syngnathiformes > Aulostomidae > Aulostomus > Aulostomus chinensis. The sequence continues at coordinate 8,371,509 of NC_141332.1, read as the reverse complement.
TCAGAATCACTGGCTGCATCCTCCGGTCTTTTCCGTGTAGAATCAACTTTCCTTATCTGGCTGATAGGATGCTCCTGTAAACCTGGAGGCGCAAAGAGTAGAATTGTGTTATTTGATGAAGCTCAATTTAGCAAAAATATTCGGCCTATTTTATGAAATACCGACCATTGCTACATTTTACAATCATTGTTTTCTTTAAAATAATTTGATATGATCACGATTAACGGATCAAATCGGCTCTGTCGTGGAAACTGCATGAATACGTTCGAAACCTTTTATTTGGTTCTGTCTTATGAGCCAAATGCTTCTGCGAAATAACACTGTAACTCTCGAACTCCAACGACTGTCTCCATTTGTCTCACCTGGGAAGACGCTCGTGTCGCTCCCGGCTGAACTTGAGTCGTGCTCCTCCGACACCTTCATCCTCTTACAGGGTTTCCCAACCAGCGCCTCCACTGAAAATGCGTGAGCCCGGGAGCTCAGACCCTGCATCCTGGCCAAACAGCCCACGTACCCGGTTGAACCTTGACTTTACGCCCGTGAGGCTTTAGCGTCCTAGCTCTGTCAGGAAAGGATAACGCAGGACATGGACAGGGCAGAACCGGCTCTTCTCGCGTAGCGGCTTCGTGACGCTGCGTAATTGATCCGGTGTCTTTCCATGTGGTCTCCTAGATGCGCGCCTTCATCCGAATCCCTGATCATCGACACGCCTCTTTTCGCTCACTAAAGTATTCTGTCTCTCTCCCTTTACTCAATTCAGTGTCTCCCTTCTCCCATTTTCTCTCAAAGGGTTTGTTTCTTCAGTTCCACTCTGCACGTCACAGAGAGAGAGAGAGGGAGGAGCGCAGCTGCATTCTTGCGCAGGGGCCTGAACTGAAAAAAACAAAACAAAAAAACTTAACATTTATTAATGCATGAAAAATGTATTCCCTGATATACATTATAAGGTAAGAATTTCCTACTAAAGAAAGGACGATTCATGTTTTCCTGTGATTGTCAAATGTCAGAAACAAACGACTTGGGGTACCAGAAGCAACAGGTGACATCTATTTTGATTCACTTCTGGCTCATTTGAGAAGACACAAGTTCATGAGTTTCATAATCACCATTCTCAAATTGTTAAACTAAAGTAGTGATACTCATTTAATGGCCAGTGATCAATTTAAGAAGCTGCAGCATCTTTAGCATATTGTGCCAAATAGGGTCAGGGCACATGGGATTAGCTGTGAAAAATAAAATAAAACATAAAAATGAAAACCTTTTTTTTTTTTTTTTTTTTGCTTGAGTTTAAAAGTAGACACACAAACTACGAATAAACTGCAGGACAAAAAATGTTAACAAGGCAACTGAAACATTATAAATTCATTAAATAAACCGCATTACAGCCTTGAGAATGTCTGGTTTAAATGCTGTGAAGCATATTTTTTCCTGAGTATTTTGTTGTTGTTTTACAAGTAATCATTTGGAATGACCCACATGTTATTTTCATAGCTTCTCTCCATTTAGACAGCGGATATATAAATAGAAGGGACATTTCAGAGCTCCAGAGGGGGATTCAAGCAACAAATATTTAAGTCTGCTTATTCAGACCATCTGGAAGGTAAAATATAGCTGCATTTGTGTTGAAGCAAACATTTCCTATATTAATTTGGAGGCTTTCCTTAAACCGTTCTTTTGTCTCCTGTTTCCCGGCTGAAAGAGAGTGGTGCCCGGTGAGGGTGTACGCCTGTCTGGTTTTCATAAGAGATCAGATGGAGTTTGGCGCACGGGGAGAAACTGGGCCGTAATGACAGCTCGGGATTATTACATTACTGGCCGACATGAAATAGATCCGCTTTACACAAATAAAAGTCAGCAAAGGCTCTATTTAAAATGTTTTTAATCACATGATATAATTGCTCTGAGGAGAAAACAAATGAGCGCTCTGTTTACGGCATGGTTGGTTTGGTTGGTGATGGAAATCTCTGACAACAGCCGGGAAATGGAGAACTATGACCAACAGGAATCACATGTTCTCTGTCATCATAACCCTGTTTCAGGACCTCGGTTTGGATTTATGTTTACTCTCTCCCAGCTTGTCGATTTCTCTCAAAACTCTAACGAAGTGCAACCCAAACGCGCGGCGTGGTTTATAACTGGTGGGAAGTAAGAGGGCAAGTGCGGTGCGCACAGGCCGTTGAAGCCTTTCATTGAGGAAAAAGAAGACGCAACAGAAATAATCCGCTTCCTTACATTCAGCGTCTTTCCACCAGGATTATGCTCATACATTTTCCCTTGTTATTACTATAGCAGGCAGCTCTAAACACGTCAGAGAGTTATTATATGTATAATGATTCTTAATCTAGAGCAAATTTTCCGTCCCATCCAGGAATTTTTGGGACACGTTTCCCCTTATTAAGTACAATACGCACATTTGGCGGAGGAGACACTCTTATTTAACACGGGCCTCAGGTTTTCATTAATACGAAGTTTGACGCAGTGGGATGCTCTCCGATCATTTTCCACCTTTAGACCCATCTCACGCGTATCAATGGTAATTGTTTAATAATACTAGAGAAATTGTCAGCTGAAACGTAGCTATTGTCGCTAAGTTGCACATAACCAAGTGGAGATAAATGTGCACCTACATGGAATATATTAAAGGGAAATTCTGCTTCAATAGTTGAATGGTGCAGCAACTCAAGTAATTGCATCATCGATTATGAAAGATTAACTAACAAATAGTTTAGTTGCTAAAATGGTGAGGAAATTGAATTTCATCATCGATGATGAAAGATTAACTAACAAATAGTTTAGTTGCTAAAATGGTGAGGAAATTGAATTTCATCATCGATGATGAAAGATTAACTAACAAATAGTTTAGTTGCTAAAATGGTGAGGAAATTGAATTTCATCGATTATGAAAGATTAACTAACAAATAGTTTAGTTGCTAAAATGGTGAGGAAATTGAATTTCATCATCGATGATGAAAGATTAACTAACAAATAGTTTAGTTGCTAAAATGGCGAGGAAATTGAAACGTGCATTACAATTTCCCAGAGTCAGACATGACCTGTTCAAACGGCTTCTTCTGTCTCGGAGTTCCAAAACTATTAGTTGATTACCACAATAGCTGGCAATTAATTTTCTTTCCACGAAATTAATAATTAATTGTTGCAGCTCTATACCAAACCCGGCGAATACATCAGTATTATGGTGTGTGTGTGTGTGTGTGTGTGTGTGTGTGTGTGTGTGTGTGTGTGTGTGTGTGAGCATGCGTGCATGCGTGCGCGCGTGCTGAAGAATAACCATGAGCAGAGCAGCCTTGTACCCATGGTAAGTGTCTGTCTGCACTTTATATGCACACACATGCTTACAAAATAATGTGTGTATGTGAGTGTATATAAACAGCACTGACTGTCCATTGCTCAGTGCTGAGTGGAAGTGACGGGCCCCTTGATGGTTTGTTTTAAGTTGGGTCCTGATGCTGAGCAGTTTGTGTGTTGGGGAGTGTGAGGGTTATTCTGGGCATGGGCTGCAGGAGCGGATGCCCACTCACTGCCAAACGTCAAACTTCCACCACCCATGTGCCATGACATATGCAGAGTGTTTTGCTGTACACACTTAGTGTATTGAAGCATTGATGGGATGTGAAGTCTCTGTGTTCGAGGTGAATGAGGCCTCATCTGGAGCACATACACGCACTCTCTACAGAAACAATGATGTGCTAATTGTTTCCAACAATCGTTGCCTGAAGATCGTGAAGGATTTCAAGCATGAGCTGTTTGTTATTTACTAAGGGTGCTTCCCTCTTCCATTCCCACTTTATGTGCCAAAACCTCCAGAGTTGATGGAGAAGAAAGACGAAGATGAAGACAAGAGCAGAAAAAAACAGAACTAGAGGGCAAGCTGTTAAATCTTCTTACAATGATTGATGAAAGAGTGGCAAATTCCTTTGACCCTGACATTTCATCAGCTCAGTTTTGTGTGCGCGCGTGTGTGTGTGTGTGTGTGTGTGTGTGTGTGTGTGTGTGTGTGATTTCACATCTGCTACTCATAACTTCCTCCTCTTGTCTCGTACTCAGGGGTAAACCGCTGTCTGAGGTCTTGAGTGTCCCTCTGGAGTCCCTGCTGGGATACTCACTGCAGGCAGGGAATCTCTGATAGGAGAGAAAATGGAACATAGCTGTGGGAGCACTGATGCACTGATTGTTTTTTTTGTAATCATTATTACTATTATCCTATTTTCATTTTTATTTAGTTGTAGCTTGGACCTTGATTTTCTGTTCATCATCTAGATCATATATGCACACACACACACACACACACACACACACACACACACACACACACACACACACACACATATAGTTGTGTGTGTACATATATTTGGATTCCAGAATTAACTGAGAAGATTTTGGTGGTAAAAGGTCAAATATCAGGGTCAAACAAATATCAGCCAAACAAACCTGTCTTGTCATAGAATGGTGGTCCAACATAGAACTTTCAAGCCTGACAAGATTCTTGTTTGATTTTGTGACTCGATCTCATGAAAACAGCCGCCTTGCACGGTAACCGTGGATATTTAGGAAAATTGTGTGGCCCACTGCATTTTGGGATGTGTAGGATCCAGGGAGACAAATAAAAATGCTATATGCTGGTCTCTGCTACTTCAGTCTGAGCACTCTTTATACAAATCTGTCTACCACAAATTTATCCAGGTTAATAGTGGGCATAGCCATTTTAACTGGCTAAAATGAGTCCCTTTTTTATATTTGAATGCTCTTGATCTGCATTTTCTGGATTCGATTTGTCCTTATAGACTCCTAAATGGATGATAGGTCCATAGATTTGAGCACCTGGTCTCTGCGCTGCAGTGTTTCAGGAGTCCGGGCAAAAGACATGGTACTCCCCCTACCCACAGTGTAGGAAGATTTAATGGCTCATGTGCCACAGCAACCAGCCCTTACTGGGTCTGTCTATACCCTGCCTGGCTGAGAGGATAACAAGGTACAAGAGCAGGAGGAAAGGAGGAGAGAAACATCTCTGCCAAGATGCAGCCCCCTTCTCTCACCACAAGTGTGTTGTGAATTATCTTTCCCTCTCTGTCCGTCTTTCTCTCCATTTCAAAAGCCTTTAGTTGCCCCTTGCTACTCACCCTCTTTCTATTAAACACACATTGATCTTCATCCGTCCACAACACTTTCTCAAGTGAACATGAATGCATCTGCATGGCACAGTCATCTCCCTTGTTTGGGTAGTTAATTTCCTTTTGATGAAAATTGCCTCTCTCGCTCTCTCTCTCTCTCTCTCTCGCTCTCTCTCTCTCTCATTTCTCTCTCTCTCTCTTTCTCTGTCTCTCTCTCTCTCTCTCTGACTGCCAGTAACTGTGTGGTAAAGACTTGCGGTAAAAAGAAACAAAAACAGCCGTAATTGATAATGAGAGTCAGACGCTGCATGTGAGGATCTCAGTTGAGCGTCTTTACTCTCCCCCATCATCTCTTCACCTCCTCAGAGTGACGGCCCAGACGGGCAGCTTTGCCAAGCCGGACTCTAATTGAACAGGGCACCGGGATCCATGGGGCTTTGGCGAGTTGGGAATAGATCTCTGGGAATGAGAATAGTTCTTCCCAGAAGGATGTCAAGGATTGGAAAACCAATCCGTGGGGTTTAAGAATGTAATTTCCTAATACCATAATGTGTTATTAGCACATTATATTGAACTATTTGAATAAAATAATACCTAAAAGTGAACAATGTTGGCATGCCAACAAAAACATATTTTCAGATTTTTACCCAAAGCAGGAGCTGGAAAATAGGGGTTGTTGACATGCTTGGTGAAGAGGAGTAACCCTCTTTTTTGTGTTAATGTGTATGGCAATATGTTGTTGTGGAACCCATTGTCACGCATGTCTTTATCTGTATTTGTCCCACTGGGCGCAATCATTGTGAACACCATTTTTTTATCAAAGCGTCACTGCGGTTGAGGGAAATTATTTTTAGATTGCCCTGATAAATGAGGGGTTTCATATATCTGGATGTGGTTGGGTGGAGAAGAGTGAAAATTTAGGAGAAAAGAGAAAGAGTTGAAAAAAGACAGCTGGCAGAGCCACAAACGCTTTTAAAACAACATGTGAAAAAACAGCAGTTCTTAACAGTTAGCTTGTCATTTTTATTTGCCTCTTCAGATGGTGGCAGCGGTCGTCTTTCAGGCAGTGCCAGCTCACATTGGTTGCTGGCTGGAGGATGCAGGCCTGGCCCTGGTTAGCACTCTTATTATCATCGCCACACACTGTAATTCATATGTCAATCACAGCTCAGAGCAATGCGGGCCTGAGGGGAGACGAGCTGGTTAGAAGGGGCCGCTGACTGGGGTGACGGCCTGGGAGGGTCTTCTTGCTGAATACTTCCAGCAAGTCCAATTGGACCTTTCATTCCCACATCTCTGTAGAATGGGTCTGGGATTATGCAGGGTTGGCCTGAGCTGTACTAGCAAGAGTAGCCTTTCAAGTGTCAGATATTGACTCCTCTGGTCTGGCCTGAGAAAGACTAGCTTGAATAGACTCTAAGGAAATACTGTTCATCTACTGTAGCTTTTAGGCCAAGACGCCCTCAGCTGAAAAGCCGAACAGTTGATATGCAAAGTTGTTAATAAACTGTTACTTATCTATACATCCAGCAGACACTGAGAAATATTACCATTCACTAGGCCATTTGGTCAATAACTGTGGCTGTTTTTCCATCAGTGTGTTTTGATGTGCAATTTGAGTTATCACATTAGAAAAGCTTGATGAAACAGTAAAGTAAAAAAAAAAAAAAGGTTTGCAAAAATGTTTATGCTCGCTTGAGATGTATTTTCTTCTTTTTTTTTGAAATAGAGAAATTTGTAAAGTGGGACACTGATTTCTCTATAAGCTCTGTCATATCAAAAAAAATTTTAGCCCATGACCAGCTATTTGCACTGCTGGTATCCTCACACCTTTGTCTTTGTGTCTGGACAAGATGCAACATGGAAGGTACTTGCTGGCACAATTTGCCCAAATGAAAGGAACATTCTTGCAGTTCTTTCAACATCTTCCATTGGTAGATGGCTGTGAATCGTGTAATGTTACCTATACTGCCATTTACTGATGAAAATTTGCAAAGTAAAGCCTTGTTCATTAAACTCAAGCCAGGAAATGTGTTCTAATGGGAATTTACTTTTTGCAGCATTTCCACAGTTTGCTTAAAATTTGCAGGAACATTAAATGGAAATATGCAGTGTTCATCTATTTTCCATGCTATATGTTAGCTGCTTGATGCTGAGAAGAGACTATACATTCTTTTTAGGCAAAGCATGTCTACGGCCTGCTGGAGCCAGTGAGAATGAACCCTCAGTGTCAACTGATGACTGGTTTAATTTATATGAAGTCTACATCTTGTGAAACAGAATTTCATACCTGATTCAACAAGACATACTATGTCATGGTTGTATGCCTCTGTGATATGTGTGTGTCATTTTTCATTTTTCTCCTTGAAACCAAAGCTATATTTGTAATGTATTTGAAGAAATTTCCTCAATATGTTTTTGAGAGAAAACATTCATGTGGGGTGATGCTGACCTTTGACCACTAAATTTAGTTAATCCTTCAGTCCCAGTGGACATTTGAGCCAAATTTGAAGTAATGCCCTTAATGTGTTCTTAAGATATCATTAACTTGAATGGAACATTGGCATGCGGTTGTACGGTTGACAGCTCAAAAACATCCATCCATCCATCGTCGTCTTCCGCTTATTCCTTACTAGTAAGGGTCGCGGGGGGGCTGGAGCCTATCCCAGCATCTACGGGCGAGAGGCGGGTTCACCCTGGACAGGTCGCCAGTCCATCGCAGGGCCAACATACAGAGACAAACAACCATTCACACTCACATTCATACCTACGGTCAATTTAGAGAATAGTCCTAGTCCCCAAATTGCATGTCTGTGGACAGTGGGAGGAAGCTGGAGTACCCAGAGAGAACCCACGCAGGCACGGGGAGAACATGGAGACTCACACAGAAGGATCCCGCGCCCGAGCCGGGACTCGAAGCCGGAACTTTCTTGCTGTGAGGCCACAGTGCTAACCACTGCACCACCGTGCAGCCCAGCCCAAAAACATAATATCTCCAATCTATGACTGTCAAGTCAAGTCAAGTCAATTTTATTTGTATAACTAGTAGTAAATCACAGCAAAGTTTATTTAATGACACTTGACGAGTACAGCAGGTTTAGCACCTCATTCCTGCAATTAATTTATAACCAACAATTTTATGAGCAAGCACATCCTGCAACAGCAGTGACCAAAAAAAAACCACCTCCTTTTAACAGGCAGCAATTTTGAGCAGATCCAGGCTAAATAGGAATGGTCATTTGCTTTGACCGGTTGGGGCAAAGAAAGCAGGAAAGCAGGGCCAGAGTCATAGAGTGATAATGGAAAAAGACAGATATAGAGAAGGAAAGAGAGGGACAGAGATAAAGAGAGAGTGAAAGGAGGAGGAGAAAATTGCAGACAAGTGGGGATGTGAACAAGCCAGAGGGAGAAAGACAAGTGGAGAGAAAGACTGAGGGACTGGGGGCACAGCAAACAACAAAAAGCTACCAATGATAACAACATCTACAGGTTACTCAAGCAATCAATTTCAGCATGATATGATCAAATAAGTGCGAGCAAATACAATGCAAACCCAATGCTGATGTTAATACAAGTATAGTATTGAGAATACCAATATGAATACTACCAGTACTACTACTAATACTAAGGGTGGCAGCTTGAGCCTCTTCAGGTTTGTTGCCTCCTCCAGTAGCAGCAGCTGCAGTCAGGGATCTGGGAAGTGGGGAAACATAAAGGGTCCAGAGAAGAAGTCAAGTTAGTAACAAGAATGAGTACAGGAGGAGACAACACGGTGGTGCAGTGGTTTGCACTGTGGCCTCACAGCAAGAAGGTTCCGGCTTCGAGTCCCGGCTCGGGCGTGGGATCTTTCTGTGTGGAGTTTGCATGTTCTCCCTGTTCCTGTGTGGGTTCTCTCCGGGTACTCCAGCTTCCTCCCACAGTCCAAAGACATGCAAATGGGGACGAGGCTGATTGATACTCTAAATTGACCGTAGGTGTGACTGTGAGTGTGAATGGTTGTCTGTCTCTATGTGTTGGCCCTGCAATGGACTGGCGACTCGTCCAGGGTGAACCCCGCCTCTCGCCCAAGAGCCACTGTGATAAGCCCCCCCCCAACCCTTTACAGGATAAGCAGAAGAAAATGGATGGATGGAGTACAGGAGGAGGAGAGCGAAGCCCAGTATATCATGGGAGCTCTCCCAGCAGTCTAAGCCGAAAGCAGCATATCTCAGGGCTCTCCAAAGCCAGCCCTGACTATAATTTTTTTTTAAAAGAAAGGTCTGAAGTCTATTGAGGATGTCTCCATCCCAAACTGAAACTAGGAGACGGTTTCACAGGAGAAGAGCCCGATAACTGAAGGCTCTGGCTCCTGTTCTACTTTTAGAGACTCTGGGAACCACTAGTAGCCCTGCATCCTGGGAGCCAAGGGTTCTAGCTGGATAGCAGGGGACAATGAGACCAGGATATAAAAAAGCCAGATTGTTGAGGGCTATGTATCTGAGAAGGAGAATCTTAAATTCTATTCTTAATTTGAAGGGAGTCAATGCCAAGGAGTCAGTACAGGAGAAATATGGTCTCTTCTCATAGTTCAATATAGAAGCAGCAGCATTTTGAACCAGCTAGATAGTCTTTAAGGACTTATTGTTGCAGCCCAATTGGAGGGATAGCGGAATCCAGCCTTGAAGTGACACAAGCATGGACTAGCACGAGTTTTGTAAAGTGAGGCTAATGTGGAAGTGCATAAACCTGTGTTTTTCAATAATGGCCATCAGGGGGTGACTCCATTAGTTTCATGTATGTATAGAAGGTTCTACAGTGGCCCTGAGGGGCAAAACACAACGACATTTCCAAAAACAAAGCGATATTTCACAAATCACAACAACATTTCATAAAACACAACATTTCACAAAACACTTCGACATTTCACAAAACACTACGACATTTCACAAAACAATTCTCTTCCATCCTTTCAAACTCAGGTTACAGTAAAATTCGCTCAAGGACACTGCTGAGAGTAGAACGCAAAAGGAACAGGAAATGACATAACTGAACTGGTGCCAAACTTGGGTTTGTCCAATCACAAACAAGAATGTTGTCCCTACCCTTTCCATAATCTGAATTTCGTGAATTTCCAAGATGGCGGCGCACGAGGATGCAGCGGCTTCAAGCTCTCCCTACCCTCGCACGTTTTAATGTTTTTTGTGTGTATTTTTTTGCATATTTTTGCGTACTGTTCGTCGATCCCGGACACTAATATCCACTACAACCGAATGGACTTACTGGACATTGGTTTCCAGCAGAAAATGATAGTTTGCAACGATTTTCATCGCACTCATAACATACCGGACGAGATAGCGAGACCAGCGGGATAGCTGTGGATTGTTATTGGGTCTGGCAAGCAACGCAGACGGCGACGCGAGAGGAAACAAAAGCAGGGCTGCTGAGCTGGCCTGTAGACCAGGCTAAGGAAACAACCACTCAAACCCCCACTGCCAAGCCTCTACCTTTCCAACGCCAGATCCATAGTTAGCAAGACGGACGATTTGGAATTACAGCTGGCTGGAAATCGCTACGTCCGACAATGTTGCACGCTGATCATCACGGAGACCTGGCTGCACAGTCAATTCCCCGACACTACGGTGCAGCTGGCTGGCCACACGCTACACAGATCGGACAGAACCAGTGACTCCGGGAAAAACAGAGGAGGGGGGCTCTGCATCTACGTGAATGAAGGTTGGTGTAACAACAACACTGTTCTGGACAGACATTGTTCACCGGACCTAGAATTCACGTCGGTGAGATGCAGACCCTTTTTTCTGCCGAGAGAGCTGGCTGTCATCATCATCACTGCCGTCTATATACCCCTGGATGCAAATGTGAGAACCGCTCTCTCACTGCTGCTCAATGCCATGAACAGTCACCAACGAGCATACCCTCACGGCGCTCACATCATCGCAGGAGAGTTTAATCAGGCTAACCTCAGAACTGTTTTACCAAAATTTCACCAGCATGTGAAATGCACAACAAGAGGAGATAGGACTCTTGACCATGTGTACTCTAACCTCAAGAGTGCATACAGAGCCATTCCCCTCCCCCACCTCGGACAGTCAGACCACCTCTCACTGTTGATGGCTCTAGCATAAACCCCCCTCAGCCGACAAACAAGGCCCACAAGACGGACCATTACAACCTGGCCTGACGATGCCCTCCCCCGACTGCAGGACTGCTTTGAACAGACCAAGTGGGAGACTTTCCACCATGAGGACCTGGCGACATTCACAGACACAGTATTTCACTACATCAAGTACTGCATGGGTATGGTCACTGTGGAAAAGTCGATCCTGGTGTTCCTTAACCAAAAACCCTGGATGACCAGCCAGGTCCGCTCACTCCTATGGGGCTGCGATGCAGCCCTCAGATCCGGGGACGCGGCAAACTACAGCACTGCCAGAGCCAACCTTAGAAGAGGCATCAAGGCCGCCAAGGAAAACCACAAACAGAAGATTGAGGAACAGCTCAACAACCCCCGGCAGGTGTGACAGAGCATACAGTCCATCACCAACTACAGGGGCTGGACTGTGTCAGCTGGGGACTCAGACGGAGCTCTGGCAGAGGAGCTGAACAGCTTCTTTGCTCGCTTTGAGTCCCAGGCACATCACTCAGCCACACCATCCCAACCCCCACTCCAACCCACAACGACTTCTGATAGCCCCCCAACACTGTGGGGATGGAGGACGTTAGACGGGTACTTCGCGCCATCAACCCCAGGAAGGCCATGGGCCCGGATGGAGTACCAGGGAAAGTGCTGAAGGCATGTGCAGACCAGCTAGCACCAGTATTCACTGACATTTTCAACATGTCATTGATACAAGCCAACATCCCAGCCTGCCTGAAATCGGCCACCATCATCCCAGTCCCTAAAAAGTCACCCACAACCACCCTCAATGATGATCGCCCAGTCGCGCTCACACTAATCATCACAAAATGCTTTGAGAGATTAGTGCTGAGACACATCAAAGCCTGTCTCCCCTCCACCTTGGACCCGCAACAGTTTGCATACTGGTCAAAAAGATCCACTGAAGATACAATAGCCACAGCCCTCCTCTCTGCACTGAGCCACCTGGAGAAATGAGGAAGCTATGTCAGGATGCTCTTCGTAGACTACAGCTCAGCCTTCAATACAATATTAGCGGACATTCTAATCCCCAAGCTAGCTGACCTGGGGCTCCCACCATCCACCTGTTCCTGGATCAAAGACTTCCTGGTCAACAGACCCCAGCATGTGAAGCTGGGCCCCCATCTATCATCAGCCCGCTCTCTCAGCACCGGCTTACCCCAGGGGTGTGTGCTGAGTCCACTGCTCTACTCACTCTACACGCATGACTGCAGACCCACTCACCCTGAGAACATCATCGTCAAATTTGCGGACGACACGACGGTGGTGGGCATGATCACAGGGGGGAACGAGGCAGTCTACAGAGATGAGGTCCTTAGACTCAGCCAGTGGTGTGCAGGCAACAACCTGGTGCTGAACATCTCAAAGACTAAGGAACTCATCCTGGACTTCCGTCAGAACAGAACCCCCCCTGCACCCCTTTACATCAATGGGGAAAGCGTGGAGCGAGTAGAGACCTTCAAATTCCTCTGGGTCCACATCTCTGCTGACCTCTCCTGGACAGCCAACACGTCAGCACTGGTTAAGAAGGCCTAGCAGTGACTCCACTTCCTGAGGGTGCTCAGGAAAGAACAGCTTGACACCAACCTGCAGGTGACCTTCTACCGCTCAACCATTGAGAGCCTGCTGACGTACGCTGTGTCAGCATGGCACTCCAGCTGCATTGAAGCTGACAGGAAGAGTCTGCAGGGAGTGACCAACACAGCACAAAAGATCATCGGATGCCCCCTGCCTGACCTAACCACCATCTACCCCTCACGCAGCCTTAACAAAGCCAAGAACATCATCAAGGACAGCACTCATCCCGCATTCCATCTATTCAACCTGTTGCCCTCTGGCAGGCGCTACAGGTCCATCCCAGCAAAGACAAACAGACTCAGGGACAGCTTCTTTCCCAAAGCTGTCACCATGCTCAACGCAAGCTTGCACTAAGGAACTGAAGTGCCTCCGCACAATCACCGGCACTCTCTTTTCTTTTCCACCACCAAATCTGCCAGCCTCCTACACAAAACCAGCTCAGGATGAAGACTGAACTGTATAAGTACCTCCATATGTTTTGCACTATCACCAGGACTGTTCTGCCATGTTTGCACTGCAAATGCTATGTCACCTCCATCTGTTGATGACACAGCCACCTTGAATCTGGTACTAGAATGTGCCTGTGCACCTAGATGCACCACAGCACCACCTAAAGCTGCTTTCCACTCCCACATGTATCCACAGTGGGACTTGCACAAGCCTGTTTACAGTTGTACAGTCTATGTATATGTCTTATATGTATAAGTATATGTCCTTATGTCTTTGCAGAGTCTATGTACAGTTATGTCAGTATTAGTCCTATAGTAGGTATAGTAGTGTAAATATGTGTCTATGTATATTTTTCTATTTATATGTGCACATCCTAAGGAGCAGCGTTGCATCTCATTGTACCTGGTATAATGACAATAAAGGCATTCTATTCTATTCTATTCTAATCTGAAATGTGTTTTGTGAAATTTTTTTGTGTTTTGTTAAATGTCGTGTTTTATGAAATGTGGTTGTGTTTTGTGAAATGTGGTTGTGTTTGGTCAAATGATTTTGTGTTTGGTCAAATGTCGTGTTTTGTCAAATGTCATTCTGTTTTGCCCCCCCTTCTGTTTCAAAACAGAAGTCTGCAAACTAATGCTCACACTGTCTACATCTACCTTATGTTACTATTGATAAGATGATGATGGAAGGGTTTGCAATTAACTTGCAATTACTAAGATTTTAGAAAGGTGACAAACTAGAAATTGATTTACAAAAATTGGCCTAGTCTAGAGATCCAGTTTCACTTATATCCCCCATGATTCACTGTAACACACCTTTGGACATGAAAATCTATATACATGTTAATGATTTTGACATTGATTTATATGATGTAGGAAAAAAATGTATATATTTCTGACTTCTTCTCCATCCCAAGAGACTCTGCAGCCATGTAGGAGCACTATAATTTAAAAGCTGCTGAAACGGGAACTCAAAAGACAACATGCTATTTCAATCAAAAGCACAGCTCTAACCCCATCATTCTGCCTGCCAAAGCACAACTCACACACACACACACACACACACACACACACACACACACACACACACACACACACACACACACACACACACACACACACAGGGCTTGCCCGCCAAAGTGTGGTTTACATTTATGATGCGTTAATACCTTGTGGTTAGTGCTCTATCATGGCCACGAGAAATGATTTATTAGTGGCTCCCGCCTGTATTTATGGATAATGAGCCTCCGTCAGTGTTAATAAAGAGATCCACTCTCAGCTGGGAAACATGGCACCTCTTTAAGAGATTACTGTCACTACTGAACAATGGCTTGTTCTCCACAGCAGACCCGATGGCATGTGTGCTGAGCAGTATAAAATTGAATTAATGTGTATTGTTGAAAGGTGGGTTAAAAGACATTGCCTTGGTACATTAGAGAAAGTCTAATTCCACCAAATATACATCTGTGAATTAAAGTCAATCCCCTTTCGCTGTAGCTCAGAAGAGCATGAATAAGTGTTTCCCCTATTTTTGCCCTTTTTTGCTGCCTACATGTCGATCACATGAACAAGCCTGTGTGTGTGTGTGTGTGTGTGTGTGTGTGTGTGTGTGTGTCTGTGTCTGTGTCTGTGTGTGTGTCTGTGTCTGTGTCTGTGTCTGTGTGTGGTGATGAGGATGAAAGGGAGAGACGTGAGCAGTCTGGCAGAGAAGTGTGTTTGTATGTGACATCATTCTGTCTCCCTCTGGTTCCAATCAGCCCATCCTCCCCCTGTTAATGGCACCTGATAGATTAATGACTTATAGAGAGAGAGAGAGAGAAGGAGGGAGAGCAACTGAGAGTCTGTGTGTGTGTGTGTGTGTGTGTGTGTGTGTGTGTGTGTGTGTGTGTGTGTGTGTGTGTGTGTGTGTGTGTGTGTGTGCGCGTGTGTTTGGGGTAGGGGCCCACAGAAAGTTTGCAATCAGACAGCTTTAAAATTAGTGCTCCATAACTACATCCTGACCAGGGCTTAGACCTCTGAAGCACAGGAAACACACACATGCACACACACGCGCGCGCGCACACACACACACACACACACACACACACACACACAGGCTATCACTTTCATCCTCAGTACGTCACATCACCTCACATTTGTCTTCTTTCTTGCATGTTGAACTTTGACATAGTGAGAAAAAGGGCTAGTGTTGGGGATGTTATCAATTTTGGCAGCTTACTCTAATATGGCCTGACCATCCCCCATGGCCAAGTATCCACAAACATGCAAACATTCACCCACTCACTCACACAAAGCATTAACATACCTATACACCAATTTCAGTATTGGGTATTGTGGTTCATATGTAGACCTGGAAAGAAACACATATTTAAAATGTATACATTTATTGTTAATGTTTCAACCACGAAGACCTCATGCTGACAATAGTAATATGATAATGATAAAAATAATCAATCAATGAAATCAATGAAGACAAAAAATGCCCTCAAAATGAATTTTGTTAAAACAATACAAAATATTCTGGAAAACAGTCATCAAAAATTTGAAAACAAGTATAAATAAATACATTTTATACACAAATAATACAATTACATCATGATTTTAAGAAATTAAATCCTTATATTGGTACAAATATCCAATGAAGCATCTTTTAGACCAGATTATAACCATGGTATAATTATAAATAAATGAATAAATAAATAACCCT
This sequence comes from Aulostomus chinensis, assembly GCF_037954235.1. NCBI lineage: Eukaryota > Metazoa > Chordata > Actinopteri > Syngnathiformes > Aulostomidae > Aulostomus > Aulostomus chinensis. The sequence goes on along the minus strand of NC_141332.1, from coordinate 8,355,492 downwards.
AACTCTGATGAATCATCTATGGCAATAACTTCAAGTTTTTAAACCTAATTCATTCAAAAAGAACAACTTAAAGATACACCATTTTATGAAAAATAAAATCAATAAAGTAGCGGGCTATACAAATAAAATTGCCTTGCTTTGCCTTGCCTAGCGCCATGGGCTATCAAATCGAATAACACGATTCTTTGATTTTTAAAATAATTAAAAGTTTTCAGCATCCTCCTAAATGGGGCTATGCAATAACATTCAAACAGCTATGTATTGCAATTTTAAAATACTTTATCAATATTATAGTTCTTCGTATCAGGAGCCATGCGTAGAATGGCTGCTACATTTTGTGTGTTCAGTAACAGTGTAGAACTTTTCCACTTTCCAAAAATATAATGAAAAATGAATGCAATAGTTTTCACTTGATTTATCAGTTTAATAAACAATACAGTGTAATATTTATATTCTTCAGCTGCCCTGGTGATACACAGGAAGTTGTATTTTCAGCTCTACTGTGACATTTTCAGTAAATTATGTCGAGATTCTCAAAATCTATCCTGTCATATATAACGATATATTGGGGCCGCATGGCTCAGAGGTAGAGTGGCACATGGTGTCCTGCATCAAGATACTTAATCCATTATTGCTGTTGGACATTTTGACACAGTCACCGGGGAATCAAACCAGCAACCTTTAAGTTGCAAGACAGCCACTGGTGACTGTTGCAAAATGTCCTACAGCAAGTTTTGCTCCTGATCAGCAGATTTGTACCTTGCATGGAAGCCATCACACTTGATCTTTGTCCGAACTTTCATTGTGAAGAAAGTTTTGACCTGGGAGCAAATCAAAATCAATTCAGTCAGTTTGGGTATCAAAATTAGTTGATTTTGATGATTTCATTGGAAACAAAGGACACAAAAACAATTTTTTTTACACAAGAGAGGATTATTCAATGTTGTTCCGTACAACTAAAAGGTCAAGTGCACTGAGTCCCTTTCCATTTGTCATTGTCATTGTTGTCCTCCGCTTATGCAGGTCTGGGTCGCGGGGGCAGCAGCCTAAGCAAGTGACTGTCCTCTCCCCAGTCACTTCCACCAGCTTTTCTGGGGGAATCCTGAGGTGTTCCCAGGCCAGCACAGAGATACAATCCCTCCAGCGTGTCCTGGGTCGGCCCTGAGGCCTCCTCCCAGTCGGACATGCCTGGGAGACCTCCCAAGGGAGGCGTCTAGGAGGCTTCCTTCCCAGATACCCGAACCACCTCAACTGACTCCTCGTGACATGGAGGAGCAGCAGCTTTCCATATGTCCCACCTGGATATGTGTCTATCTGAGAATTGGCAGTTTTCAGACTGAGTACATTGTATGATAGGATGACATTTAAACTCTGAATTCATTCAAGTATTTGGTTTAGGAGGCCTTGAAACAAGCTCTCTGTCATTACTGAAGGCAAAATATGTATCAGGGTATTGCCCTCCAGTGGAGAGGTTTTCCCTCTCTCCCTCTGACCCTCCCTCTCTCTCTCTCTCTGTATGTGTGTGTGTGTGTGTGTGTGTGTGTGTGTGTGCTTTTTGCTCCTCCTGTGAACCTGACAGAGGCGACGTCACTGAATCTGGAAGTGATTTGGCCAGGCTATGATGCTGTTGGCTACGATTCAGCAGTGTGTGTGTGTGTGTGTGTGTGTGTGTGTGTGTGTGTGTGTGTGTGTGTGTGTGTGTGTGTGTGTGTGCGCGTGTGTGCGTGTGTGAGTGCGTGAGTGTGAGAGATGTTTTTTCTTACTTTCTGGAGATCTTTTCTGGAATTAACACTGACTGTAGCAGGACCCTCAGTACTCATGGGAACCAAGAACTGGTCCTAAGGTAGCAAAATGTGATTTCTGAGTTCCTGGTTCAGGTGGGAATTGAGGTTACATTAAGGTTAGTGTGAGGCATCAAAGTGGCTGTCCACCTTGAATGGAAGTAAATGGAATCTGTGTGTGTGTGTGTGTGTGTGTGTGTGTGTGTGTGTGTGTGTGTGTGTGTGTGTGTGTGTGTGTGCGTGTGTGAGTTTTCTTGTACTTGCTACACATTGAGAACTAGAATATGTATTTAACCAACAGAGTGAGGACATTTTTTAAAAAGTGAGGACATTTTAGGCGGTCCTCACATCATCAGAGGCCCGTTTGAGGGTCAAGACTTGGTTTTAGGGTTGAGGTTAGAATTTACTAGAACGAGAATTTGGTTCAGGTTAGGTTTAGAGTCAAGGTTAGGGTCAGGCAGTCAGTTGAGATGCTTAGGTTTAGGGTGAAGGGCTAAGGAATGTATTCCATCAGTGAAAGTCCTCACAAAGATAAAAGTACAAGGATGTGTGTGTGTGTGTGTGTGTGTGTGTGTGTGTGTGTGTGTGTGTGTGTGTGTGTGTGTGTGTGAAGTATGTGTGAGTGTGTGTGTGAGTGAGTGTTGCAAAGTCAACATGGCTGAAGCATAGTTCTCTGGAGCAGTCTCAGGATGATGAGGTAATTTCCTATCAGTGTGTCATGCAGGAAAATAACAGACATCTGTCCATCCTCTCCTTCATCCTCAGCCTTGTCTCAAGTTGTCCATCTTATACATGTGAACACATCTTTTTCCAACTTCCTGTTATAATTATTGTCCTCTCCTTCACTTCACTTCTCATAGTCTTTTTCGTCTCACAAATAATTTACAAGATGTAACAGACATACAGCAACTTTAGGTCAGGAAGCGTAATGGAATTTTTAAATCAAGCAAGACTTTCATTTGCCAATAACGCTTGGTAATAATGCCTCTACAGAAATGCTATATAAATTTGACTGTCAGATTATCTGTGTTATCCACCCCCAGTGTTTTCTCTTCTGGAACAGAGGAGAGAAAATAAAGGCAACACAACACAAAACTGAACTGACAATATGAAATCTATTTGGGTTCGTTGCATTTGGTCTGAACACAAAATGTGATGTACAGTTTTAGTCTGGATCAATGCCTCCAGGGGCTCCTCCGACATTGTGTTTAGGGAAGTGTGTATCAAATACTTTTTTAGGTACTGCAATGGAACAACTTCTTATTATCACTTTGTAACATAAAATCCTCTATAAAGTCCCTTGTAGAAACGTTTTGGAAAAGGGAAGGAACCAAGACATACTTGGCTCGTGATTACACAAACCATCTGTCTATCAGCATCTATCACATTACATTTCAACAGATCAGATCAACCAACGGCTGAAGCCAAAGCTGGTCAGTAGCCAGGGTGTCTTTTCCACGGGGAAAAGCCTTCAGCGTCATTTTTTTGCTCTGCTTCTAAAGAAGAGATATTTTCCACTGCTGCTGTCACCAATGTCATAGTAGCGCTGAAGCTAACCTCTTCAAGAGCACCCATTGATGTTTAAACGGACGGTTGCACTGTTGTCACATCTGAACCACACCCCCATTTCCTCAAAGGATGCTGAGGAGCTGAACTACTTTTGGTGAGTTTGCACACACATAACTTGTAGCCTGGCAGAATTGATTTTTGTCTGCTTTCATCATCTACAGAATCCAACTGCCTTGCTAAGTTCGTCTAGTATTTGAGACATGTTCGAATGACTGGCTTTAGTGGCCTAACTCCCAGGATAAGAGGCTCTTAGATGAGGTACCTGTGTAGCAAAAGTAATATTTATTTTACAAAAAAATATATGGCAAAAAATAAAGGCTATTAAATTGAGCAACATGTCTGTGGCAATACGTTCTCCTAGGTCCAACCGACAGCTCTGTCTGAACTGAACGGAACTGACAGCCTTTTGTAGGAGTGCTGAGCTAATGACCCGGGGCTATACCATATCAGAGGGAAGTTCAAATGACAATCCAATTCAACATGAACTTTACACATCCCACATCTCTATACCTTAAAATAAATCAAAATTATTATCATACATTGTTACTTTTATCATAACACACATCAGTTCACATGAGCAATCCAAATATCCCCAAACAAACACACTCTAACCCCCCCTACTATTCCAGCACATGGTCTCCCACATGGAACTATAAATACGGGCGTTCGGTGCTGAGTCTCCTTCTGCCCTGAAGATCCAAGAGAGCATGGTAAGTGTTTGACCCAACATTTCTAAAAATGTTTTCCATTTCAACATATTGCACAAATCCCTTTAAAAACTATATAGCACTCGATCCATTAGAATGTGCTTATGTGAAATCTTCTGTTTGCCCTTCTCAGGTGGAGGTCAATCCCAGTCAATCCCACTAGGCCAGGCAAACATACCCACAAACAATTAATCAATAAACAATGCAAGCTTTGGCTCTGTCTCTTCATTATATCACGCAAATGTATGCTTGTGCAAATACTGCTGTTGTGAAAAATATGAAAATGTGATAATGAATATGCAAAGATCATATGTAACAAAGTTACACAAGTGCCCCTTTGTGACAAGACACAAGTGAGATTTTCAGTGTTTCTGTAGAAAATGCAAGAATCAGAATGTCAAGCGCACAGTCAAAAATGGTGTAGCTCCTTAAGGTATCTGACAACTAAGACAAACCACCTAAATTATGTCCAATAAATGTTAATGGCTTTTTTTATACAGTCCATATTTTTATCATTGATAGGCTACTTTCCTAAATCCTACATTATAATCTTTTTCAAAATGGGTTTGTTGCTGCTTACCTTCCTGATTACGGTGTGCCATTGGTGACGATTGTGAAGTGTTGGATTTTATCATTGGCTGTTATTTTAAGATGAACCAGTATGACACAAAGCTTTCTCTCTTGCTGGTGGATGTACTGTCAAGCCTGTAGTAGACAGCTGCCCATTTTGAACAAACGTGCTCATAAATGGTAGGTTTGCTATAGTTGTGTTTTGTGTTGTGCATCGCTTTGGACAATTGTGTCTGCCAAATGAAATTGTGGAGTTGGGTGGATTTCTTGCACTTCTCAGGAGCATGCACAAGTAAAGATTTTTTGAAATTATTTTAAGGCAAAATACTGTTTACGGGCTGCACGGTGGTGCAGTGGTCAGCACTGTTGCCTCACAGCAAGAAGGTTCCAGGTTCGAGTCTCGGCTCGGGCACGGGATCTTTCTGTGTGAGTCTCCATGTTCTCCCTGTTCCTGTGTGGGTTCTCTCTGGTACTCCAGCTTCCTCCCACCGTCCAAAGACATCAAGAGGGGACGAGGCTGATTGATACTCTAAATTGACCGTAGGTGTGGCTGTGAGTGTGAATGGTTGTCTGTCTCTATGTGTTGGCCCTGCGATGGACTGGCGACCTGTCCAGGGTGAACCCTGCCTCTCGCCCGTAGATGCTGGGATAGGCTCCAGCCCCCCCACGACCCTTACTAGAAAGGAATAAGCGGAAGATGACGATGGATGGATGGAATACTGTTTACAAAAAACATACAATCTTCCCTCTAATTCCATCAATGAAGGTAAACTGCCTGGAGTCTATGTAGTATATTATGGTTAGACTCAGTCTTTGTCACATTTCCTTGATATAATTTCTCTTGAACTGAAGATGTTCCATTGATTGATCCCTCAATGTTTAAAGAGCAAACTCCACAGGGTTCTTGATTGATGTGTTTTAATCATGTTTTCGTTTTTGTAAATACAGATAAAACAATACTTATTTTAAGTGGGACAATGAATGTGAAGTTACTCAGTGTAAGGGGATTATTAAACTGAAAAGATATTTGACGAGACTTAGCTTAATGCTTTTACTATTGCAGTTTAAGTCCTATGAAAATTGTTCTATAGATTAAATCATTTTCCTATGTGGATATGTTGCAGTCATTCAGCCGAGGTTTTTGTTGTTGTTGTTGTTTTGTATCTAAGGCTATCGATCAGCTATGTAGCACTGGCTATAAAAATGATGGCCAAATAGCTTTTTTTTTTTTCAAAAAAGTTTTTGAGTGTTTTTAATTAACCGGACTGATATTTCTTGTGACCATTCGACCATTCCCTTAACCAGCAAACCCATTTCATTCATTGGAAACTTATATTACTTAGGACCAAGTTCAAACTCACATGACACACAGATAGCTGTTTTACAATATTTTTCATCTATACCCTTACATCCTTCCTAACCACCACCAGTGCCTCCTCAGCGTGGAATTATTACATTTCCAGAGGGCAGCTGAGTGCAGAGAGCATGAAGAGAAAGAGACAGGTAGTGTTATGGCAAAGTGAAGGTAGCTTTAGACGCTGAAGCACAAAGATTCATTTGTCACCCTTGTCTGAAGGCCATATGTGACTGAGGTTGAGTGTAGTGGAGCAAGGATCATGTGAGTGTGATGCACACTGATTTTGGAGTATTTGCCTTTGAAGCAGCACCACAACTCACCACCATATGTCTACCCAGGAGATCCTCTGTCCCATCCTCGCTCTCTCTCTGACCACTAAACGTTCCTCCCTCAGGGCCCATGGTGATTATTGTGCATCCACATGAAGACATGTCAGTGATGTTATGAAGCACTGAGCAGTGTCTTTACTCTCTGGTTCAATGCAGTTTTGCAGCTAGCTGCTACAAAGTACTTTGAAGGCAGCGAAAAGGTCAAAGTCATTTGTCACCTGCAGCTTCACAAGTCTGGTATTGAAACAGAAGACGAAATGTGTGTCTGCATGTGTGTTTGCATTTGATGGCTTGCAAGTGAGTGATGTCATGCAGGAGAGATTCTTTTTTCACACTTTTTGGCCAGTAGGTCCATGTAGATCTTCATAGTCTGCTGACAGAGCATGCAAGGAGTGTGTGTGTGTGTGTGTGTGTGTGTGTGTGTGTGTGTGTGTGTGTGTGTGTGTGTGTGTGTGTGTGTGTGTGTGTGTGTGTGTGTTTGTGTATGTGCATGCTGGTAACATTTGTAGTTTTGCTCCTTTGATTGAACATTTGCTGCAGACAACTCCATTACACATACCTGAAATGCAGAATCATGATGCCTTCAGTGTATTTGTGTGTGTGCGCAAAAAAGGAATGTATGTTTTCTTCCAGTCTTACAGAAACAGAAATTTGATCAAACAACCATTTTAGGAAGTTTGAGACGTAAACTGGCTGGACGGCAAATTTAATCTGCCGTTAATCAGCTCCTCGGAAAACTCACTCAAGCATCAGACGCTGCAGATTGCTCTGCATCTCCTTGTAACTCCCCCTCTGAGTTTTCCCAGTCATCACTTTACTCCCCAAGTATCACTAAATCCCTCCCCCATCTTCCCCCACAATGTAACTGCTCTGCCCTGATCTTCCCATGTTCCCCTCTGCGGTTGCCTCCTCTGCCTGCCTGTGACGCTGAGAAGCCCTCAGGATTAAATCTAAGTCTTTTGTTTATCATCTCAGCTATTACTTCTAATGTTGGCTCTCCCTCTCTTCTGCTGCATGTGTGTGTGTGTGTGTGTGTGTGTGTCCATGCGTGCATGCATGGGCAAGCTCTCAGATCAAACACAGCGTAAGACAAGCCCATAAACAAGCCTTCAGTACCGTTTAGGATTTTCGGGGAGAGTTGGGTGGGTGGGGTGGAGAGGGAGTTAGGTACAGAAATCAGCTGCTCTGTTTATATACCTTTCAGTGGTGATTACCGGTCCAATCTGTCTGTTTAGCTGAGGAAATATCATAGCCCAGCAGTGTGTGTATTTTTTAGACTGGGAGATGCTTATGGTTACAGTTGCTTTGCATATAGCTGGACAGATGCCACAGAGTTGCGTGGAATTAGAGTGTTGGCGTAGAAGTAAGTGTTTATTTACTTATATGTACAAGTGACTGAGCCAGGAGAGTGAATGCAGAGGAAGCAGCAGACCACCACAGACCAGAGGTTTGAGGATACGTGTCAGACATACTGTAGGACCTTGGCACTGTTGGGTGTTTCCATACAGTGTAGTGAAGGTGGCGTCTGTGTGTGTTGATGTGTGAGTGGGCAGACGCACTGGCAGGTAGAAGTGAGGCCAGTAGGATGGACGTGTATTTGCTAAGTCAGTTCACAGAGTGGAATATTCATAGAGATGAATAGGCCATATTGTACTCAACACATGGCATTTATACTTCATTAGAGTACAGTAGGTTCATGATTCAGTCTTTTTTTTATTACTCGTGGTGCATAGTAGGTTCAGAGAGGCAGGTTTAACTAAGAGTGTAAGTAGTTCAATTATGTTGTGATTTGGTTCTCTGGTGGATGGGGTGGGGCTTTGGTGTCATTTTGTCATTTCCTTTTAGTCTTTCTGACTGGAATGGCAAATCAATGTACACAAATCCCCCCCGAGGCATTCTTGAGATAATGTGATCATTTGGGGTGACAATGACCCCCAAAATCTTTTCAGTTCATCCTTGGGTCCCAGAGGAGATTTTTGGTTAACACCCTCAGGGTGTTCATTAACAATTGGATAGACTAATGTTCATACAACACTAATACTAGTGTATAATACTATAATGCATCTATGCAATAGCTATGGACAAACAGTGGCATAATATGGAGATGAAAAGAAGATATACATGGAATTCTGGATATAAGGAGCAAGGAAGAGAGACAAGAGCATAAGGAAAACAATGAAAGACTGCAGAGGAAATTAAATGTTTAAATGTCTGGACAAAGGTGAAAATGGGAATGAGTTGCGACGAAAGGTGAGGAGATGTAAGGGAATTAGATATAAATTCTCGGCACTGCATTCCACAGTTATAAAGAAGTGATGCAGAAGTGGGAAAATGTCTTCATGAGTTCAAGATAGGCTACATGGTGGTGCAGTGGTCAGCACTGTGGCCTCACAGCAAGAAAGGTCCCGGTTTGGGCACGGGATCTTTCTGTGTGAGTCTCCATGTTCTCCCTGTTCCTGTGTGGGTTCTCTCTGGTACTCCAGCTTCCTCCCACCGTCCAAAGACATCAAGAGGGGACTAGGCTGATTGATACTCTAAATTGACTGTAGGTGTGACTGTGAGTGTGAATGGTTGTCTGTCTCTATGAGTTGGCCCTGTGATGGACTGGTGATCTGTCCAGGGTGAACCAGCCCCCCCATGACCCTTAATAGGAATAAGCGGAAGACAATGGATGGATTTTTTTTATTGCTTTATGGTAGTATTTCCATCATATTTTAGATTTATATTCTGTTTTACTGAAAATAATTTTGCATGCAAAAAGTGAACTTCAGGATTTCATGGCACACTAGGGGGCACTCATGGCTTCGCACTGGACCACATCCGTGTGGTTGAGATGCATTGCACCCAGTGATGCTGCTGTTGTGTGACCCCTAACATCTTTGAAGATGGACTTGTGCTGAATTTAATACTCAAAGTGACCAAAGTAATCAAAATGACTATGATGGTTGGTCCATATCTAAAATGGAGTCATTGCCCATCTTTATATGCATTCTGTGATTATAGGCTACAGCTTATTGGTGTTGTAGCGGATCCAAAAATGTCTACTCTGGCATAAGAAAGCATAGGCTTTATAGTGCTTTTATACACAAAAATTCATACCCTGGCTGTAACTTTAAAAAAGCAACATCATATAATTTCTGCCTCCTTTTTTGGTTGCAGGCATGAAATGAGTCATCTTCAAGTTGTGCTAGGTTAGTTGTTGGAATGATGCAGGCAGTTTGAGAACAGTGAGATACAAAAATGGGATGTAGAGTCAGGAATATTTTTTTTTCATATACAACTGTAGGTTTTATCCTAAAAATCAACTGACAATTTTTAGGTATTTATTTAATCTTAGAAGGTTTGAAAATGAGAAGAAAATTAATTCCTACAGTGATAGAGCTTTTAAAAGCTTTTAAAGTTTACCTAAAAGAATATAAATTATTGTTACAATTTATTATCACGGGGGGTTTCCATTCAGACATAATATTCAAAGGCATACATCGATAAGAAATGTCAGTAGCCTTGGCTAGTTTAGAATATCATTTCAAAAGCTTTATTGCGGTGCACTGTCGCCTCTCAACCGGCCGGATCGAGACCGGGGCTATTCCGTGTGCATGCGTGGGTTCTCTTGGGTCCTCTGGCTTCCTCCCACAGTCCAAAGTCGAGCAAGTAGGGTTAATCAGCGACTCTAAATTGATAGATGTTGCTCTGAGTGTGAATGGTGGTTTGTCCGTATGTGTTAACCCTGCGAAATACTGTCGAACCGTCCAGGGTGTACACCGCCTCTCACCCGAAGTCAGCTGTGTTGGGCCCTCTGATATAGAAGCAGACGTTACCTGTTAGGCGCATCGTCATCTTCCGCTTATTCCTTTCTGGTGGGGGTCGCGGGGGGGGGGGGCTGGAGCCTATCCCAGCATCTACGGGCGAGAGGCAGGGTTCACCCTGGACAGGTCGCCAGTTCGTCGCAGGGCCAAGACGCAGAGACAAACAACCATGCACACTCACAGTCACACCTACGGTCAATTTAGAGTATCAATCAGCCTCTTTGGACTGAGGGAGGAAGCTGGAGTACCAGAGAGAACCCACACAGGAACAGGGAGAACATGGAGACTCACACAGAAAGATCCCACGCCCGAGCCGGGACTCGAAGCCGGAACCTTCTTGCTGTGAGGCCACAGTGCTAACCACTGCACCACCGTGCAGCCCCTGTTGGGGAACATGTTCCTTTATAAATGTCATTGTTGTTCCCCTCGCCGCCATTAGATGGCGCCAAATCTACGAGAAATAAAAGGGACTTAATGAAGCAATAAATCGTTGGACTGGTCAGGGTGAAACAAGCAACAACAGTCTCTACTTACACCAGACGGCAGCTTTTTGTATATATGACGCAGATTTAGGATACTGTGGATCATCAAGCGTCTGTTTTAAATGTCGTATTAATCCCTGCAAGCCACCGGAAGCGCTCGATAAAGCCGAGGTTGCAAAGTGCGTCACAGCGTGGAGCTGCTGAGAATTAACGGAGCCTGCAAGCGAGCTCAGGAACTCAAAGTCTCCTCTCCTTTTTGTTTATTTAAGAAACCAGTCGTTTCCTCCCCAGCATGGTGAAGATTGCTTTCAACCAGGCTCTGGCGCAGAAGGCTCTCGGGAAAGAAGCGCCGACCGCTGAGAAGGTGAGTCTCCGTGCTGGGTCCGCTGGTAACAGGTCTGTCCGACCGCAGGCTAGCTGCTGGGACAACCGCACTCCATCCCTGGACATTCTGTCGGAGGGTCTCCAACGCAAACGTGATATTTAGCGGGTGGCAATGGTTTCCATTCAAATATATGGAGAATATTGCACCTGATGCAGTGCCGTCATCTTCATAGCAGCTGTTCTACAGATAAATATTTAATTGAAATGGAATGATAAAGTTGCTAGCTACATGTAGAAAAATGATAGTACATTAAATATATATATATATATATATATATATATATATATATATATATGCAATACCTTTATTGACACTGTGTGTGTGTGTGTGTGTGTGTGTGTGTGTGTGTGTAGGATCCCGAGCTCGCCTCTGCTCAAGAGGGCTCTGAGGGCTCTACGGGTCGCTGTCTGGTCACCCTGTTGGGCATCGCCTTCATCCTCAGTGGGCTTATCGTGGGGGGAGCCTGTCTCTACCGGTATTTCACCCCAAAGGTAAACTGTGTTATGTGTGTGTGTGTGTGTGTGTGTGTGTGTGTGTGTGTGTGTGTGTGTGTGCAGACAGTCACGTGACCTTGAACAGGCGCATAATTCGCTCTAACACTGGGCTGAAGGATCCTCGCCCAGAGGAGGTCACGTGGCCCAATTCAAGCTATGTCACGGTCCGAAAAAGAACCCAAAACACAACGCAATATTCATATACACAGTCCTTCCATATTCTTTCTGCCCCTCATTGCCAGAGCTCAGCTTGTGACAACAGACATTCACATGCTTGCACACTGCACTGCAGCTACTCACCAGTAGTTGCTGAACTGATGTGACAGAGGAGCAGGAAGTGGTTATTGCAGACCACTCATTTTAATCGAAAATGTGACAAAAAGACAAAAGAGGAGCAGAGGATGAGAAAAAAATACCAAGAAAAAGGTATATTTGATAACATAATGTGGGGTGTCAAGGCGATTTTGAAAAAGCGACGTAGGTAGTTAACAAGCTTGCAAATGTTAGTTTACTGTGCTAGTGGCATTTCTTGAATTAGGGAAGTTTCCTCAAGTGAGGAAAATCACTCAGTATCTGTATGTGTATGTTCATATAAACCAAGAAACAAATTAAACTCTTTATTGAACAAAGACTATAATTTGTTTCTTGGTTTATATGAAAGCAGATTCACCGGTTGATTATTGCTATTGATTTTGTTGCCATGTAATATTAAAAGCAATATGATACAAATGCCAGGCTGACACTGGGATGATGCAGGCAACACAGCGGCAACTGCTGAAATCCATTAGACGGATCACATGGTTTAACACAGGCCACTCACCACTACTGTGTGACTCCTGAGATTTGTGCTTACGTGCAAGTTCACATAAGAATGTATCTGCTTCCATGATTACTCCTTCCTTCCTGGTCTTCACAATGTAAAACAGCTGTTTGAAGGTCCAACAAATGTAGTTAACATCATTAATGGTAGGGTTAGGGGGAAGGGAATGCAAAATGCCACTAAATATTCATACAAAGATACAGGTATGTGTGTTGAGGGGGGGGGGGGGGGGGCTTTACTTATGAATACTTCTCCAGAAGGGATTTGTGTATGTAGAATTTTTTAATCTGTGTCCTGGTCTGTATCACATCACACAAAGAGATTGAAAATCATTGGATACCATCATGTGCCAGATTTGCTTCATGTAGTGAAGTGCAACCACAAGCCCCAGGGTCCCATTGTTACTGCTAAATAAAGTATTAAATGTATGAGATGGGCTTCTGGGCTCAGTGAATGGAGGTGAATGAATATTGAAGGACATCATGTGGAGCAGTGTGGTTAATTCTGGAATTAGGCTCCACAATATTTTTGAGTTTCCTTCGCAGGATCTTTCTTAGAAATAGGGTGAGAAGCTCGGACTCCAGAGTCGAGCCGCTGCTCCTCTATGTCGAGCGAAGTCAGTTAAGGTGGTGAGAATGCCTCCTGGAGTCTTTCGCTATGGTTGGGGCAGATTGACGTTGTCAAATGATGCTATTCTGGTACGATACTGCAAGCGCTATCATCATATCCTGTCTTGCATGACAGCTCCTGTCATCAGGGAGGAGGGTTGACATACTGTCGAAGTGGGATTCTGGCATTCTTGTGTTTTGAAATTAAAACAAATAAAATTGTGGGCTTGATCAAATAGAGTCAGTCATGTGGGGTGAGATTATTTAGGGTCAGAGCCAGTCAGAGGGAGAGAAGAGTGGGTCTCAGCAGAACTCAAGTGGAGAAGACTTTGAACACTGGTTTGTATCTGACCGATTCTGTTAATAGGACACTATAGATTTTTTTGGGTATACTCTATGATCCATCTTAACTCTGCATACCCCGGGTTACACATGTCCCTGTTTGGGAATCATGGATCTTGAGAAACCTGTACATGCATTTATTTTCAGCAGATTGGGTAGTGATACTAACAGCTCCCACTGATCCAGAATGGTGCTGTGATATGCCACAGTAGCGAGGTGATGAATTTATCATGAGCGTATTTACCATTTTCACCATCTTAGTCGAAATTGCCAGCATGATAGCGCTCTCAAATTAGGACCAAAAAACAATACGACTGAGGCAAATGGGAGTGTCACTTTTTCTGCAAAGTCCCTTTTTTGATTGCAAGTATATGAACATATGACAAGTTCGAGACGCTAGCCTGGAAATATTAGCTGACACTGAAATCTTTACACAGAAGAGCAAACTGACAAATGAAATGAATTCAACTTGTGCTGTGGCTCCCCCTGGTGTCTATGTTAGACACTGAACGAGATTATCAATATGTGAGATGAAAGCAGAGAGACTGCTGGCTGCACTGCTTGGAGACCAGCAGAGGCACATGTGGTTACAGCACTAAGGACACACTTTATTTACCACCAGTGTGTTATTTTACAATGGCAGCCCACTTCTTGGTACTGAATTTTTGTTTGTTTGTTGTGTTTGTTTTTTCTGTCTGCATTTGTCTTGATGTGCATCAGTGGGGTTTATCCTACTGTCACTCATTGTGTCCTTCAGAGGCTGTATCATGGCGCCATGCAGTTCAACGATATGTCAGGTGGAACTGGAGGAGAGAGCCAGCCCTACTATCTGCCCCGGGTGGAGGAGGAGGTGGACATCTCTGACAGCATGGCAGTCATCAGTGTCCCCCCTCCCCGCTTCAGACCTGGTGACCCCGCCTACATTCTCCATGACTTTAACAGGGTGAGGACAAGAAACACATTTAAGAACTGGAGATGTTTGTATGCTGCTGTTGAGGAGTCGTTGTCTTCTTTCATCTGTGTTTGTGTATGTGTGAGTAGAAACTGACAGCATATCTGGACCTGACTTTGAGGACCTGCTTTGTGATTCCACTGAACACATCAGTGGTGCTCCCCCCTCAGGACCTCATTGACCTCTTCTCTCAGCTGATGGTGAGTAGTAATCGACTATGTCCTCTGTAGTTAAGGTAAAACTAAAGGCCTATTTTCACATCATCCTCTAAGAGAAGCAAGCAGCAGCAATATTACAGTTGAGAGGCAGAAGACACACACTCCTGATTTATTTGATTACTTTGCAATTTCTCCAATCTCTACATTTGAGCTGGTTGGTCTCACCAGGACAGTTTCACAACAGTTTCTGTTTAAAAATGTGTAGAATTCAGATTTTTTTAGGCTATAAGTGGTATAAGTTCCATTGAGAATGTATTTTGTCATGAGAGTCTAGGTGTTTGTTTGTTTGTTTTTAAGTTTCCACTCTTCCACTCAGTGTTAAGTCGAGTTCGAAGATGATTCATTAAGTTTCACTTGTTTTCATTGAGACTGTTTTCCTCCTAGTGACTAATACCCTTCTCTGTGTTCCAGTCTGGCTCATACCGCAGCTACCTGGTGCATGAGGACCTTGTGGTCACCGAGCGTATCAACGATATCAAACCTTTAGGCTTTTACATCCGTAGACTGTGTGATGGCAAGGAAACATACAGAATGCAGCGCCGTGCCAGTCTGTCAGGTGTGGATGTGTCAAGTTTGATCAGCATCTGAAGACTAGCTACATACATCTATTTCTAACCTCCCCATAAATAGCTACTGCAATGGATAACCGGGCAGGACTTGTTGTAGTTATAATAGTGCTAGTAGTAATACTAGTTGTAGTAGTGGTAATGCCAGTCTTAAGAGATCAAAGTTAGAGATAAAAATAAACTGCCCAAACTCCCAATATTGAGGTCAAAACTCCAAGTCAAAGTTTAGGATTTGTTACATCGAACAGCAGCTGGCTGCTCTGGTGTTGTAAACAAGAGATTCTGAGATATGCAGTGCTGAGCTGGGATAGGCTCCAGCTCCCTGCAACCCTAAACAGGATAAGCGATTGATAATGGATGAATAGATAGATGGAGGGAAGGAAGGAAGGAAGGAGGGAATGCAGACTCTAATCTCAATTTTGATATGAATTTAATCCCAGTGTGATCACTGAATTTGGTTTCAGTGGTTGATTTTCATGGTGAACATGGCTCCTGTGTTAGTTTATAGACACAAAAGATAATAAGATTGTTCAATGTATTGTGCAATCTGTCTGCTGTCATACTTCCTTTGATACTTTGCCTGGGTCTGAACTTGGCAGCTGGATGTTCCCATTGGGAACTTTCATAATAGAATAGAGTAGAATAGAATAAACAGAGATTTATCAACCATTCAGTCCGTTTAGAATTTGGACTAACGCTCGTATATCCTTGTCTCCAACAGGTGGAGGCATCCAGAAGCGCTCTGCAGAAGAATGTTTCACCATCCACCACTTTGAAAACAAGTTTGTTACGGAGACCCGTATCTGTAAGGCTTGAGAAGTAGTTCTTGAGAGAGTGTTGGTAGAAGCCAGAGTGATGGAGGTAGAGAGAGCTGGTGGACAAAGGAGGGAACAACTTTCATTAGGAAGTTGCTTTTGTATTAAATCTAACTTCAGTTTTTGCCTTCCCTGCTTTAACCTCAGTGATATGTGAATTTAAGTTACAATGGTTTAGCTGTCCCCCTCTTCTGCTGTATTCCCCTGACCCTGCAAAGGTCATAGCTCTCATGCTCAAGTATTCACTGGCTAGTCTTGTACCTATTACCTTCATCAGTTGGCTGAGGTTTTATTACATTTCATCCTCTGTTGCTGTAGCTTCCTGCTGACTAATCATCGTTTCTGTGTTACGACATGCGGACGGGAGAGTTGTTTGCCATTTTACTGATCCTAGTGGTGTCAGACCTGTTGTATGTGTCTGCTGATCCCACTATTGACATTTATTTGAGGGGTTTACGTAAGGATAAAATGCACTATTTGTTAGATCACCCCGGAAGTGTATGATATAGTTCAGTTACCGTGAAATAGTCTTTAATGGACGGTACCAAACCTCTGTCACCTGCAGTCCTTCTGTACGATTCTATTATGTAACTGAATGTGTCATACCTGCTGATGAACAGTCTAGCACCATATATGACCAGTGTTTGTGTTAGTGTAAAAACCTCATTTGTTTCAAAAAAACTGAAAGGATGTTCCATGAAGTAAAATGTTACGCACAAGCTAATGTGAAATCTCATGAAATCTGAACTTGAAAATATTTTTCTAAATAATTTGAATCCTTCCATAGAGTTTGTCGTCCCCCAGCCCTGACATCGTTGATGAAATTGATGTTTTGGTTTGGGGACTTTAGAACTTCAGAAATTCAAAAACGTGCTTACTGCAATAGCTGTTTGGTTTGGGGGAAAAAAGGCTTTTCATAGTAATTAAAGTCTTTTTCAATATTTTCCCACTTGATACCTTGCACAGAAAGACAATCAAACAGGATGCGTGCTTGTCAAAATTAGTTTCATTGCTTCAGCTTTTTAATAGAATACAGAAAATTAAATACAAGCCAATATTGTTTGGAGCTAATGAACTGAATCACACTTGCTGTTGAATAAAGATGGATTCTTTACTACGACTGAATATTTTGTGTGTTTGATCATTGTTAAAGTGCGAGGAGAATAACCTGTTTTGTAACCAACACTCAAACTTTTATTGACCACTGCTGTTCTTCTGGAATTGATTTTGTGGGAAAGTGTTGCTGTTTCAAGTTTTTATGTATTTTCCAATTGGAGATGTTGGCACAGATGTCAATATCATTCTTTATAACAGGAATGTTATGTCACTTGTCCCTTGCCCCCAGAGCCACACATGAAGAGAATTTACCTAACATTTTACACATTTCAAAATATATATTCACATATTACTTGCATGGAAATCACATTTGCCTATTTTCTAGTAATGAGGAGATGGCTCAGGGTTTAGTAGTTTGTCCTTTGACAGGAGGTCCAGTCATCCTGTAAAGTCCTCTGTAGGTGTGCAGGACAGGCGCCTGCTGATGTTCATGCCCCCTGGTATTTCTGGCTTGCTCAATCGCCTCCAGAATTCATCAGAAGTGAAGTAATACATGAGTGGGTCTAGGCTGCAGTTCAGGCTGGCCAGGCAGAGTGTGACAGGGTGACATCGCAGAATCAGGTTCTTGAGGCGACAGCTCCTCAGGGTGTTGGCTTTTGCCAGGAAGTCTAGTGGCATAGTGATGTGGTACGGAGCAAAGCACACTAAAAACACAACAGCACAGGTCAGCACCATCCGTAACGCCCTCTGCTTCTCCCCTCTGTCAGGAATAGCCTCTGATGTTGTCCTCTGAAGGCTACCAGCAGTCAGGCAACTGCAAGCTAGGACCAGGGTGAAGGGGATGATGAAGCCCAACAGCTCGGCTGTGATCAACAGGGCCCAAGCTGCTGAAGCACTGACAGACTGCATCGGCAACTCTGAGAAACACACTGAGTCAGGCCCAGTGAGGGGGGCGTTGACCTCTGAGGTCAGGACACTGCGACCAAAGTTAACATTTGACTGATACCTGGGATTCCTCAGCAGAGGGAATGGCAAACAGGCCAGACAGACCAGCAGCCAGCCAAAGGCACATATAAACATGTCTCCTTTTTGCCTGGACGAATTATACCTCAAAGGTCTTATGATGAGCTCACAGCGACGCACACTGACACACACCAGGAAGTAGATGGACGCGTACATGTTGACATACTTCAGGTAGAAACAGATCAT
This sequence comes from Aulostomus chinensis, assembly GCF_037954235.1. Lineage (NCBI taxonomy): Eukaryota > Metazoa > Chordata > Actinopteri > Syngnathiformes > Aulostomidae > Aulostomus > Aulostomus chinensis. The sequence goes on along the minus strand of NC_141332.1, from coordinate 8,337,426 downwards.
GCAGAGAGGATGACCAAAGGGCCAGGTGTGGTTCAGGTAATAGTAGATCCGCAGAGGCAGAGAGAGAACCTGAGAGGAGGAAGGTCACAATTATTGTACTAAATTACATGCATCAAGAATTTGCCAAATGGAAATTATGGCCTTAAAGACATGTTTGGGACGAATTATTGATTGGCTTCAAATATTGAGCAGGATTACTGTGACCAGCAACTGCAAAACAGCTGCAAGGTGATGACATCGGGCAACTGTCTGAGTTAAAGTCTGTCTTCTACCACCAAGATAATAAAATAGTTATTTTTAGTGCCCGACATTATAAAAAGCTGCATGCATGATTCATTTTTGTGGGTCAATGCAGTAACAAAAATTAAGTATGCTTACAAGTTTTGTTCAGCAAGATACAAGTATGCTAGTTATGAAATCATTTTGCAGTTTTTGGCCATAGTTTGCTCATTCTATAGTGGAACAATTTAAATAATTTTTGGTCCATATCAGTAGTTTTTACCCCAAAATGCATGGGAAAATAGGGCCCAGGTTTAGAAGTACAGAAATTATCCTTTGATTTAAATGGATCTTGAATGTTTTGTCGGATCCAAAGGGACATTTTTGCAGATATTCTGGTCTTCCTTTGGTTTGTGTAAATGTCTATTAACCTTGTAATACTGGGTCTATGTAATTTAACTGAAAAAATCAGTATCACTGATAAAAAATAATCATGAACCGCAGTCCCACGATGCACAAGGTGGAAAATTGAGGCAAGACTAGAAGAGAGCCAAGACAGACACTGTGTATGCATATGGGGAAATTGATAGATCAAAACCTAAATAAAACAATTATAAATGAAATGTGTGGGGAGCTTTTTACCTGCAACAGATCGGCCATGGCCAAATTCATCATGAACACCACAGCCTTCTTTGTTTCTTTGATGTAAACCCGGAACACCCATAGCGCCAACGTGTTACCCAGTAGGCCTGGTAAAAGGATGACACTGTACACCACTGCGTACACATGGTGCTGGTATGTCTGTAGATCACTGCTTTTGCAGCTGTCGTTGGCCAAGTTCATCTTCAGCCAGCGGCTATTTGCTGTTAAAATAAGCTGCCTTGAGATCGAAGAGGAAGCCTGTATCAGGAGAGCTGTCTGCAGTCCTGAGATGAATGTGTTTGAGCATTCATGATGTCCATCATGGTGTGGAGGAGTTGATGTGACCTGTGCTACTACAGTTTTGTTTACTGCAGCGTCTTAGAGAGGTAATTTCTACCTCAAGTAAAGAGGAAATGCCAGTATTTGAATCTGCATTCAGGCCAAAGAACTCCTGTGGAGAGAAAAGTGGCTCAATTTCAATGTGTTTCATTGCATAATTTGCTTTTATAGTGACATTTATAGAGACACTGATGCTCTAATGTACAGTGATGCATCTCCAGCCGCAGAGTAGCCGACGCCCCGGCACTGAATGTAAGTGAAACTAGCATGGTAGGCGAGACAAGTCAGGCGTGTGGTTAACTAAGACATACATCCCCTTATGGACAACTATGTTGTGAATGTAATTGACACCTATAAAAGGTTTCTTGACACATTCAGGGCTCTATGAGACACTTTTTTTTAGGTAAATGGTAACTTTTTTGTTGTTAGATTCTGAATTGCTCAAAGCAAGACCCACAAAAAAATATTTTTTGTGCCATGAGACGACATGAAATTCTGTGATAGCATGCAGGCAGCTTCTGACATAAAAACCTGTCCCTTATGCTGTCAAGACAAAATTTCCCGCTGTGTACAAGCCATCAAAATTCTACAATAACGTATCTCATGTTATGAAAATAGTTTTCGGGGATCTTTCTGAAGTCATCTCATAAAATAATGGCAAAAGGTGCTGATGTTAAACAAAAAAGAGGCACTAAAGCTTGCAGTAATGTCTTCAACTGGGCTTCTGGATTTCATTTTACCTCGTGTATACAGGAACCGAAACATAACGATAAATACTGAATTGAAAATAAATTGTTCTGAATTACACGGTCATACTTATATTCTTAATGTCACATCTTTAACTCCTGGGCACAAAATGTTTTTTGTCACTCTATGAGGTTCATTCTCACTGTTTGTGACCTGGCGCTGAAAAGCTCTGCTTCACACCTTTTACATTTAATTTGGTCACAAATAATGCTTGTAGGTCTGCCTCTTACATTTTCTAATGTCAATCACACATTTCACATGCATCATTCTAGAGGGTAAACAAAGATTCACAAGCAAAAGTTAATTTTCACTGGAGGTTAACTCTAAAGATCATTTTCTTTATGAAGAGGAAGGATGTTTTCTATTATCCAGGGAAAGTGGTCAATCATGCAGTTTAATGTCAATAAAATGACACAACTCACTTTTTAGGAGTTTTAAACTGTCAGAAGTACGTTCTGTTCTCTACTCAGTGAGCACTCATATCATTCTTACAGTGGGTCATTATTTCTCAACCGTTTTTAGGGCCGGCCAAAAAGAATAAAATGCATGTTCTTGAATTACCAAATATAGTACGTGTATCTGCAGTTTTCCATGCAGCGCAAAAGTCATGTGAAAATGAATACACTGAGTGCCAAAAAAATAAACAGTTTGAATTTTGACCATTATTGATGGCAAACATTGGGTTTCACAGTGTTTGCTGTTCATTCTGCAGTTATATGATATTTGTGTTTGGCTGTCTGTCATGTTTGTTCTTTGGCAAATATCATTCGATGAAATTTCCCGTCTGTGCAGTTAGGTGGGGTACAAGAAAAAAAAATAGTCTAATTGTAACTATTCACAGTGTATTAGACATTGGAATCCCTACGGAAGCAGTGTAATGTAATCTTGCTGAGCAGTAACACCCCACAAGTACATGCAGGACACTGCTTCATTCAAATATGCTCATGCGAAAGTGTTCAGAGGCCGACTATGGTAACACAAGTCGGAAGTTAATTTACTGATTTTGATGGATAGAGAGGAAGAGGACATTCATATAGGACAGCTGTCAGTGTGTTAATAATCATGTCTGCGTGGAATGTAAATTAAACAAATTTTCAACAAACTTTGGAAATGCTTCAAAAAAAGAAATGCAACATGCAGTATGTATGCCAAGATGTCGTTTTTGTTACATGGCTGCTGATGTCGGCCATGTTTTGCTGACAAGAGATATGACGAAGTTTGGGAATAGCAAGGAAGCAGACGTAGCTGGTCCAGGGCTCATTCAAAAAAGAGGTTTTCATGACCAGTTTTTCATGACATAAGACCTTTTGTGGGAAACTGAGTTGTTTTTTTCTGAATTTAGTTATAGCTATCAATGTTTTTGAATAGATTTTAACTTGGATATTTGACCAGCATAACTTTTTCATTGTAATTCTTCTCTCATTATCCTCACTCGGTCATGTACGGTATGCTTCTTTCTGAAGCTGTTCATGAGATCTCAAAGGACATCTTAGTGATGATCAGTCACATTTAGGCTGTCACTTCCTTCTTGTGACTTGACGCTAACTTTATATTTGGACATTCTAAGAGTAATGACTGGGAGTACGTGACAACAAAATGCCACTCATGGTACACCCCTATCTTAAAATGGAGCAGAGCTTTTGCCAGTGGAAACACATGATTGTATCCACCGTTCAATAAATGTGTTGAACACAAAGGTGCTAGACTGTCCACATGGACAGCAAGTGGAACACACAGATATACCCTCTCAACATAACAAACATTCTTCACACTGGAGAAACTTAAAAGATCACGCATGAGGCATGGCTCCACATTTCTATTACTTTTACCGAATTTCCCCCTGGGATAAATAAAGTATCTCTCTCTCTCTCTCTCTCTCTCTCTCTCTCTCTCTCCCTCCCTATCTATCCATCCATCCATCTATCTATCTATCTATCTATCTATCTACAAGCATCCAGCTGTTACATCCTTTGCTGGCTGTCTTCCTTTGAAAAAGAGCTCATAAGTTTGACAATAAAGGTCTCACCTCTGTCTTCAACTCTGAAGCTGCGTCGCATCATGGGTAAAAAGTAGAGGGGTTAGCCATCAGCCAACACACATGCCAGTCCTCCCATCCCTCTCGCTGTTTCCACTCACTCCCTTTTTCTCTGTCTTTTCACAACATATCAATTGCTGGTGTCAAATTTTACTGCCTTGTACTATTATACTATATTCTGTTCAGATTTTCTCACAACATCCTGTTTATGTCTCTGTCTCTCTCTCTCTCTCCCTCTGTCTCTCTGTTTTACACAGGCACATGCAGGGGACTTCCTGTGAGAAAGTGTGTGTGCGTGTGTGTGTGTGTGTGTGTGTGTGTGTGTGTGTGTGTGTGTGTGTGTGTGTGTGTGTGTGTGTGTGTGTGTGTGTGTGTGTGAGGGGGTGGGTATTACAATAATTTTTGATACTGCTCTGTTCAGGGCCATGTTTTCCACATGGCTGATGTCAATCTGCCATGTGTCATTATAAATAAGATCTGGAAAATCAATTTGTTTTCTCTTCACATATTTCACAAGATGATATTTTCAGAGAGGGCTGCACGGTGGTGCAGTGCTCAGCACTGTCACCTCACAGGTTCCTGGTTTGAGCCCTGGCTCGACCACGGGATCTTTCTGTGTGGAGTCTGCATGTTCTCCCTGTTCCTGTGTGGGTTCTCTCTGGTACTCCAGCTTCCTCCCACAGTCCAAAGACATCAAGAGAGGACGAGGCTGATTGATACTCTAAATTGACCGTAGGTGTGACTGTGAGTGTGAATGGTTGTCTGTCTGTATGTGTTGGCCCTGTGATGGACTGGTGACCTGTCCAGGGGGAACCACGCCTCAGGTCTGAAGGCTGCTGGGATAGGCTCCAGCGCCCCCCCCCCCCGACCCCTAACAGAAAATAGATGAATAGAAAATGGATGGATGGGTCTTTTCAAAATCAAGAATCATGGATCTAATTGTACTTTTTGGAGGCTCGATCACATCCTGACTGGTGTGCATACTGTGTATTTTCCTGCAGCACCATTGTGTTCACTGGGGTTGAACAAATGCAGAAGGGGTGGCTGGGGCCTGAATTTCCGTTTAAAAAACCAACCAAGCCACTTCCGGTTGTTAAGCGCTGCTTCAACTGCTGAAAACTGTCTTCACCATTTTGTGCTGCAAGAGGAAGTTTTGCAAAACTGTGCCTGTATATGGTTTAATGTGCCATCTGCGCCTTAGCTATAAAGTAAACTTACAGACAAACAGCAAAGAGAAGCTTTTATTTGAAGAACATTCATGAGCCTTTTTATACAGTGGTGTTTATGATACAGCTTATTCAAAGTTGTTCACTTTTTACTGTAGCTGTTTATCTGAGTACAGGACACATCAACAGTTGTAGGTATTGTGCGTGCTCACACTGAAATGCATCACAGGCATCCTCTGGAAGGTGATGAGGTCAAAGCATATACAATCACTTTGTACAGGGAGAGAAAATTATGCGAAGGAATATTATTGTTGGCTCAGATCTGGTCAAATGTGTTCAAGCTCAGCAGAATCTTTCTGTTTATGTTGAGACCATTGTTTATCTCTGTTATTTTATGATAGAATATTGGCTCTCTTTGTGGCTTCTGTCAGCCCGAGCAGCTGCTTTCCAAGCTCATCAGTCTGTGTGGAGCATGCCCAGATGGGGAGCTGATGGGAGAGGAGAGCAGCGAGGAGGTGAATGAGGAGGTGCGCCTGGTCAGGTGCAATCTGAATTCAGCTGTTAGGAAGTAATAGAGCAGAGGGTTCAGGCAGCAGCTCAGGCTCGCCAGGCACAGAGACACTGGGTGAAACTGACTCACAGCCAGCCTCATAGCACAGTGAGACACAATGCCCTGAGACACCATCAGGTAGAGTAAGAAATTAATGTGGTAGGGGGCAAAGCAAAACAAGAAGACAGCGCAGCAGCTCAGAACCATCCGCAGGGCACGCTGTTTGTCACTCTTTGATTGGTTGTCATGATCCGTTGAGGTGACCGACTGAAGGCGGCGGTGTGCTGAGGAATTGAGTAATGTGGAGTCCTGCTGAACCTTTTTGTGGTTGAGGGACCAGCTGATACGGATGGAGCTGTAACTGATACATGCCAAAGGAATCAAGAAACCGAACAGCTCAGCAAGACTCATCATTGTGACAGCCAAAGAGAGGGGCAGGCGACGCATAGGCAAATCCTTAAAACAGCTGTCTTTGGCAGAGCTTGGTCTGGACACGTTCGTATATCTGCTGGGGCTCAATGATGGCCCATAGTGCTTGATGTTAGCCATGGGAGGTTGGGTAGAAGTGCCCTCAAAAAAATAGGACATGTTGAAGATGCTGTGTGAGATGACACTATTACCAGGGTTGGTGCTGCTGCTTCGCATGAGAATGAAAGGCGAGCAGGCCAAGCTGACCACCACCCACATTATTATACTGATCAACAGGTCATAGCGCCGCCTCCACCGACGAGCTGAGAAGGGGTCAAGCAGGAACACACACCTCTGCACACTGATGCACACCTGGGAAAAAAGATTTAAAGCCACAGGGAGTTAACTTGTTCCAAGAAGTGAGGAGAATGGTGTGACTACTTTGAACTCAATGACTTCCTATATTTCCAAATGCCACATTTATCAAACGTGCTGACATTTGAACACTTTTGACCTTCCTTCTTTTAAGGTATCTTAATGTCATTGCTGAAAATTTTCATGCTGCTTACCAAGAAGGCGACAGCAGCATACATGTTGAGATATTTGAGGTAGAAGCAGAACAAGCAGGCACTGCGTCCAAAAGGCCAGTCATGTGTGAAGTAATAATAAATCCTCAGGGGCAGAGAGAGGATGTGGGCAAGGTCTGCTAACGCCAGGTTTATCATGAAGATCACCGCTTTGGTCTTCTTACTGTGATGCAAAGTCAAGTTAACTATGTCCAGAATGTACTTGAGGCTGTGTGTGTTTGTATGTGTATACCTAATATGTCTACAGAGGACCCACAAAGCGGTGGTGTTGAGCAGCAGCCCCGGGATGAAAAGCAAAATGTAGAAGTAAGTGTACAACTGGTCCATATGCTGTTCCCATTCGCTCATATTGTGGCTGCATGGTGAGCTCATCAGGGACTCATCCCATGGTCCTGACGTATTTTGAGTCATTCCCTCTGTAACAAAAAGTAGTGGCATAATTCAACAGTCTTCATGTTGTCAGTCAGACAACCATAACACCTGCAAAAGCACAAGAAGTGCATAGTCTTTATCCTGAATCCACGCTTCACCCAAAAAGTGTTATTTGCCTTTCAAGTCACAACTTATGCGAAGGTGTTTTTTTTCCCTCCTGCATCACATTGTGAACGCACAAAGAACCAGCCATGTAAAATTTGCTTGGAGCATATGGCACCCAATGGCAAACAACCTCAAGCAGCAGCAAAACTGTTGCTGTTGACAAAATCCCAAACCCATAGTCTGGTTTAAACCAAGTCAGATGTAGGCTCAGTAATCCATGAATACTTTGATTATGAGCTAAAAATCAATCAAAACGCTTTTGGTTTGGCTGTCTTAGTTGCTGTTCTACTGTCAATTGCACTCAAACAGAGTTCAGCATGCTGATGCACAATTGGGTTGAAAGGAGAAAAAAGTGATGCACACTCTGGTTGTATATTGAAATACAACAACAACAACAAATTCTCAACTCTATATCTGCATTGTCCATTCTACGTCAATTGTAACTGAGGATTCTTTTTTTCCCCCTTGGTCATGTTATCAAAGTGTTCTTGTTCCTTTTCGTCTCTTCCTTTTTATGTCTTTGTAGTGTCATTTAATGCCAGGAGACATGGCAACACTAATACTTTGTCATAAATCAAAATAGTGCCTGTCTGGCCAACGATTGCAGCAGGACATGTCTGAAGAAAGATGACGTAATTACTCAGCTTATCGCTGAACATTGTCCTTCCTTCTGGCATCTAGACAAGACCACACCCTTCCTCTTCCAACCCAGAGGGACAACAGACATGCTGTGACGGTTTTATTTGCTGTCATTTTGCCCTCACAACATATTTAGATTAAAATCAAACAGTATATGACTTGAAAAAAATCGACATTAAATATAGGCATGGTGATCAGATAGTGCAATGTGGATGAGGATTTTAAAATGTTATAATCATTATTTCGTCATTACCTTGTGTTTCCTCCCTAAATGATCCGTAGGCGTGAAGATTGCTGGTCAGATCGTGTAACCCGCAGTGACTGCATGCTGCGGCAGCTTCACACTCCTCTTAAAACAGCAGACTGATGTACAAACCCATTTCTTGCTGGTTACAGTAGTAAACAGGATAGGTGTTAGCGAGTTAGGTGGTGTCTGATTGAATTTGCAAAGGGCTGTTCTCAAACTCAACAGCTTTCAGTTTCTTGGGTATTTTGATCTGGGGAAGAGGAGGGGCTGCCTTCATGCCTGTACTTTCTGACCGAGTCCTTGATAATGCAAAGCTGAAAACTTAGTGGGATTGTGTGAAGTTAATAAAAAAACAAATAAATAAATTGCTTACCTCAGAAAAGTTTAGGGTTGCTGAAGCAGGTGCTGGAAACAGCGGGTACGTTGAGGTGTGAGCATCTACATACTGTCATAAAGAATGTCCCCATATTAATAGAGCGCTGTCACAGCTTGACTCATGCAGCTTTTAGAATTGATGCAACCATTTCCCACTTCCCCATCAAATACTACACTTCATTTCCTGTGTTGTTTTCTATGAGAGCAAAGAAAAGTGAGTACAACTTTTCATTTGGGCTTTTTCTGTGTATGTATGATGAGGTGGCTATTTCAGTTATTTGCTTTTTGATAAAAAAAAGAAAGTTCTACGTGTCTTTAAAGGCAAAACCAATGCTCAACAAAGGTTTTAGTGATATCATGTGAAAACAGAAGTATGTCCAGTGCCTTTCTTTGATGTATATATAATACAACAGCACCTGCTTATAGACTGCTACAGAGCCCAAAAAGTCATCTTACATGGACTGGACATCTCTTTTAAATTCAACCTGTGATGTACAGATTCCTGGGGGATAAGGATGACATTATTCCTATAGGTTATTTGTGTAACAAACATACAAATTCTGGAAAACAAGGTGCTCTATACTGATAAATCACCAAAAACTCATCAGCCTGACACACCCTGATTGAGGAGGAAAAACTTTCAATCAAAAAATTAGCTTCCCCTGGAGCATGTTATACATTTAATTACCATTATACTTAAATTAATAATAGTAGCTTCCTTTTTTAAAGGCAAAAGTATCACACCATTTCAAAAATATAAATTCACCTTCAGATAACACCGTAGGGAGTTTCGCAGGCTACGCCCACACTTAAGCATTTCAAAACATACAATTCTAAACCCCACTTCTCACTTTCACATTCACACTTGCGAGAGGCTTGCAAGCTACCTGTGCAGTTGCTTGTAGACAGGGATGTACAGATAATACTATTTTAACATTGCACTACTGAATTATGTTTATTGACTTTTTTATAGATTTATTTATTTAGTTTAAGTATTGCCAAAGTATTTGTGAAATGTGTGCTGTGTTTTATTGGTATTGCCTCTGGTATCGAATTTCCCTCTGGGATCAATAAAGTATCTATCTATCTATCTATCTATCTATCTATCTATCTATCTATCTATCATCTATCTATCATCTATCTATCTATCTATCTATCATCTATCTATCTGTCTATCTATCTATCTATCTATCTATCTATCTATCTATCTATCTATCTATCTATCTGTCTATCTATCTATCTATCTATCTATCTATCTATCTATCTTTCATGTGGCATCACATGGTCGGGAGAGTCTAGTGCAAGACTGCCCAGTGTCAGGCAATAAAGTTCAATTTTATTTATTTATTTTGCTTCCCGTTAATCTAAAAATAATTTTTATTACAAATAAAGTCTTAAGATAGTTGGTAGACTCCAGTGGAGGGCTGCTCAAAATCAGGCATTAGTTTCAATTTTTTTGCTGCGTTTGCTTTTTGTCAATGTAAAAAGCACAGTAAGAAGGTTCTGGGTTCGAGTCCCGGCTCGGGCACGGGATCTTTCTGTGTGGAGTCTGCATGTTCTCCCCGTGCCTGTGTGGGTTCTCTCTGGTACTCCGGTTTCTTCCCACAGTCCAAAGACATGCAAATGGGGACGAGGCTGATCGATACTCTTAATTTGACCGTAGGTGTGAATGGTTGTTTGTCTCCATGTGTTGGCCCTGTGATGGACTGGCAACCTGTCCAGGGTGAACCCCGCCTCTCGCCCGTGGCTGCAGGGATAGGCTCCACCCCCCCCCGCGACCCTTAACAGGAATAAGCGGAAGACAATGGATTTGGGTTCTCTTGGTTGTGATTGTTTCAAATAGTACCTGCACTAATTATATTGGAATGTGATGAAAATTCGGGGGCAGTATAGCTCAGAGGTAGAGCGGCCATCAAGCAACCGAAGGTTCGTTTGTTTGATCCTTGCTTCCCCCAGTGATGATGTCGAAGTGTCCTTGAGCAAGATTCTGAACCCCTAATTGCTCCTGATGGACTGGCAACCAATCCAGGGGGAACCCAACCTCTCGCCCAGTGTCAGCTGGGACAGGATCCAGCCCCTCCCATAACCCTTAATGAATACGCTGTATAGAAAATCGATGGATGGATGATGTAAATTCATTTAAACATGCTATATTAAGTCCTTATTCAACAATGTAAAAGCTTCAAAAATATTTGATTTCTTTTTTTTTTTTGTACTTGAACAATACAATGTGTGTTTGGTTTTGGGTAAAGGCAAACTCTAAAATTTCTATTTGGCCCTCCCATGAGGAACGTTTGAGCATCCCAAATCAGGTGGGCCTCGCAGAGAACATACAAAATAGCCACTAGAGGTCAGGCTAGGCCAACACTTTCAATGTGAATTTTGTGTGTGTGTGTGTGTGTGTGTGTGTGTTCTGTTTCCATTTTCTGGCCATATTGTTCTTAACATGAAGCAGTCAGGGAGATAATCCCCAGTTCTATTTATTTTCAACACTCCTAGTCTTTTTATTTCCTTGTCATGTTCTGATCACCCCTCAATAGTCATTCTCCTTGCTGTTCCACTTGATCAGCTGTCTTTCTGTTCCTGCTGCTGCATATGCCTGCCATCAGCTGACAACACATCATCTATAAACCCAGAACCTTAGCGGGAGCTGCAGGCCCAGGCATATGCCTGGATAGCTTTTCTCCCAGTGACCTTAACAACAATTTCCTCATCCAAACCATTTATCCGTCTCCGAGACCCCATCTCAACTAAGCTGCTCAAAGATACTTTACTCCTACTTAGCACCTCTCTCTTAGATACAATCCATGTGTCACTGTTATCTTGTTACATTCCATCCTTTAAAGCAGTAGTAATTAAGCCCCTTCTCAAAAAAACCCAACTCTGGATCCAGTAGTTTTGGCCATCTATCGACCAATATCAAATCTTCCTTTTCTCTCCAAAATTCTGGAGAAGGCAATAACTAAAAAGAGGTGTGACTTTCTTCAAAGCAATATCTTATCAGAGGATTTCCAATCAGGTTTCATCATAGCACTGAAAAAGCACTAGTCAAAGTTACCAATGTACTGGCATCAGACGAGGGACTCATCTTTGACTTGTTAGATCTTAGTGCAGCTTTTGATACCACTGACCAACACATCCTATTACAGAGACTGGAACTGAAGTTATTGTGCTGGGCCCAAAACATCTTAGAGACACCCTATCTAATGAGATAGGTACCCTGGATGGCATCACCCTGACCCCCCAGCACTACAGCAAGGAACCTGGAAGTTATTTTGATCAGGATCTGTCCTTTAACTCCCACATAAATCAAATCTCCAGGACGGCCTTCTTTTATCTATGTAACATTGCTAAGATCAGACACATCCTGTCTCAAAAGGATGCAGAAAAACTAGTCCATGCTTTTGTCACTTCCAGGCTGGATTACTGCAATTCCCTCCTATCAGGCTGCACCAGTAAGTCCCTAAAGACTCTCCAGCTGGTCCAAAACACTGCTGCCCGCATGTTGACGAGAACTAGTAGAAGAGACCATGTCTCTCCTGTACTGGCTTCTCTGCATGGTTCCCTATCAAATTCAGAATAGAATTCAAAATTCTCCTTCGAAGATACAAAGTCCTCAGCAATCAGGCACATTTCTATCTAAAAGAGTTAATAGTCACCTACGATCCAGCTAGAACCCTTTGCTGCCAGGATGCAGTGTTACTGATGTGTGTGCCTAGAGTCTCTGAAAGTAGAATGGGCAGCCAGAGCTTTCAGCTATCAGGCTCCCCTCCTGTGGAACCGTCTCCCAGTTTCGGTCTGGGATGCAGACACCCTCTCTGTTCATTTGAGAGTAGACTGAAGACCTTCCTTTTTGAGAAAACATATAGTTAGGGCTGGCTTAGGCTGGCCCTTAGATATTCTGCTATAGGCTTAGACTGCTGGGATCTCCATGGTGCACTGGGCTTCTCTCTCCCTCCTCTCTGTCCTCCTGTACTCATACATGTCACTAACTTGTCTTCTTCATCAGACCCTCTGTGCTTCCTCAATGTCCTGGCTGATGCTAATGCTGGAGCAGGCTACAGACCTGAAGATGCCACCCTTAGTATCAGTATTAGTACTAGTACTTGTAGTATTTAAATCAGTATTCTCAATACTGTACCAGCATTAATATCAGCATTCTGTTTGCTAGTACATAATCCATCATATGCTGAAACTGATTGCTTGAGGAACCTGTAGATGTTATTATCCATAGCCAGCTGTTGTTATTGTTTGCTGTCTTTCTCCTTCGAGCAGTTCCTGCGTGTATGTCTGTCATTCTCTCCCTCTTTATTGGTCCCTCTCTTTCCTTCTGTATATCTGTCATTTACCGTTATCTGTCTTTGTCTTTGCCCTCCTGTCCTGCTCTCTGTCCCCCAACCGGTCAAAGGAGACGGCAATTCTCAGTGTTCCTGGATCTGGCTGATGTTCCTGACTGTTGAAAGGAAGGTTGTTGTTTTGTATTTTTAATCACCGCTGTTGCACAATGTGCTTGGCCATGGAGAATTGTTGGGTGTAAATTTATTGAAGGAGTGTGGTGTTAGACCTGTTTTACTTGCAAAGTGTCATGAGCTAACTTTTGTTGTGATTCGGTGCTATACAAATATCTGCAGACAGAAATACACAGACAATCCTTCTGAATCATGTTGCGAGAGCTTATTGCACACCTGTAACTATTCAAAACCATCTAAACTGAGCCTTTTTTTCCATTTCTCAATTTTGTGCCTTTTAGGTCTATTGTCAACTATCTAACAGGCCTACTAACTATAATTTAGCTCAAAAAAATTTTAAATCAAATTGCTGATAGGATTTATTTCCTTTGAGAGGCAGGTAATATTTCAGTGTTAAAGTTCACCATGACCTGTAACATTTCACTATAAAAGTAAATGCAATTGCAATTTCTCATGGTAACTTTCCTTTTATTTTTCGTGTGTTTGGTTGAGTATTTATCCGACAGTGCTCAGCTGTACTTCGGAGTGGTACATTGTTGTGTCTCAGAGACTTTGAGCAGATCTGCAGTCTAAGGCCAGATTAAGACAGAGAAACCTCATTCAGGGGAGAACAATGGATCATTGCTCCATTCATAAGCATTTGGGCTTGTGACATAGTAGCACACAGGCCAAGGTCCTCACATCCAACAAGATCATACCAAGTAGTCAGTTAAATGAGCAGCCAAGGCAGGCGACAGAAATACTGAATGCAGGCCATGAAAGCAATTTGAAATATTTAGTGTCCCCAAATGTCAATATGAGACATGTTTTTCTCAGCAGGTGTGCTGAGTTAGAATGACTAAAGAGGTTCATAGTGTGATGTGATAATATAACAAAAAATTTAAGGGCTCAGTGTGTTACACAAGTACTTAACAGCGTTTTCCAACAATGCGGACGGAAATCACAATCTTAACCACAATCCAGTGCAATTTTGAGTGCTTGTGTATGTTACACAAGAATTATTACATCTGTTTTAGAGACTCTGCATGTCTCCAGTCTATCAGAATTGTCCTGGTGTGGCTGAGTCTCCAGTCCTAGGAGTTTTCGCTCATAATAAACACAAATACATTCCACTGCTCGCCAGTGGTGGATTAATTCGTAAAGCCCAGGCCATACCTAGGGACTTACCTCAGGACTTTGCTAATCTGCTGAGTTATGTGTTTCCAGGAGCAAACAGCTGATCACCCTATTTTTTAATTCAGGGCATTTAAACCCACTCTGTCCTTCGTTACTGTCCTTCTTCCCTGTAGAGTCAGAATTGACTCTCAGATGTTTTAGTTTCTTTTCCATTGCTGGCCAGTGAGTGTGTGTCTCTTGGGAGACTGTTTGCTGTCTCCTGGGTCTCAGTGTCACTGCGGGGAATACTCTCAGGCCTGGAGCCGGATCCTTTGCCTCCCATGGTCAAGCTTTTCTGGAAGCTCTCCGAGGTGAAATAGTAGACCACTGGGTCCAAGCAGCAGTTGAGGCTGGCCAGACACAGAGTGATGGGGTAAAGAGTTCGGGCAAACCGCTCCACAGCACAGTTAGCCAGGGCTTGGGTCCGGACCAGGGCATACAGGAAGAGAATAGAATTATAAGGAACAAAGCAGATGATGAAGATGCCAAGATGAACAAGAATCATCCTCAAGACACGTCTCTTGCTGTCACAGCCATGACCAACAGTAACTGGGCGCCGCAATGTTCGCAAAACCAGCGAAGAACATACCAAATTGGCCAAGAGGGGGAAGAGAAATCCCACAATCTGGAAAGATATTGAAACACATGACCATGAGCTTCATTTTGTGTCCCCGCTGGCTTAATAAATTCATTTTAAGGGTGTGTAGACTATATTGTGCCATAATGAGTGCCTTTACCTCAATGAAGATGGTGATTTTGGAGAGGTATGTCCTCCAGGTGCTCTTGGAGAAGCCCTCGAAACAGGTTGTAGCTCTGTTTGTACTGTTGATGGTAGAGAAGAAAGTCACTGATATTCCTCCTCCCACAATTGTCAGCCACACCGCAGCACACACCAGCGCTGCATTTCTGCGTGTGCGAATGGAGCGGGAACGGAAAGGGTAGACTATCGCCAGGAAGCGATCTACGCTGATGCAGGTGAGAAAGAGCATGCTGCCATAGATGTTGGTGATAAAGGCTGTTCCTGATACCTTACATAGTCCATCTCCGAATGGCCAGTGGCGGTTAACATTGTAGAAGACCTTGAATGGTAGCGTAAAAACAAAAACTAAATCGGATAATGCTAAATTCGTCATAAACATTGTCGTCTCATTACGCATCTTCATTCGGAAGCAGAACACAAAGAGTGCAGCACAGTTGGTGATCAGGCCCAAGATGAAAACCACGCTATACACCACTGAGTACAAGTTGTACTTGAAGGAGTCGTCGATACCACAGTCCTCCATCCCAGTCTCATTGAGCACCAAACTCGCCATGGCGACAGTTGGCAGCAACGGTTTCACAAAAGAAAATCTACCCCAAAGTCTTCAGGAAATGGGCGGATATCTGGGGGTCGGATGTGTCAGCAGGGGATTAGCCAGTCAAGCCCCCTCCAAGCCATCGTGCACATTCAGATGCACACACAGAAGCTAAGACAGTCAGGATGGAGGGCTGCAGAGCTGGTCAGTCCTCCTGTGGAGAAAAAAGGAAAATCCCACTGTCACTTCCTCTAAATAAATGTTCAACACAACAGATTGGCCTTCAGCCATCACACCTTCCAAATGTCCAAATTTAGTATCATTAATTATTCAAATTCAGGGAAAATGTGTTCCCTGATGGTAAAACTCAATTCTGAAATTTTTTGGGGAAATAAAAACCATTTAAGAGCCATTGTTGCAGACCACAGTATGTTTTAATCTGTTCATTGTACAATGTACAGCAGTCAAACAAACAATTTATATCACATTTTGTTTCATCTTGATTGTTATAATCAAACAGATAGGAGTAGGCAGAAGTGTAAACTGTTTCAATGTCTTAACAATGAACAAAAGAATTATTTTTTAAATTTTCATGCAACATTTTGTATTTTTATTTACATAAACAGGTGTGCATATAACCCAGCTTCTGTGTTATCCGTTCGAGAGTCATCTGGTCAGAGGCTGTGTGGCATGCTGCGCTAAGACTGTCATCATCACAAATGAGAGGTAAACAGCAGCCAGAGACAGGAGCACATACTGTAGATTAGGAGGTGAAACACTCTCAAACTATAGTCATTCACGTCACAACTCAGGGTAAAAAAACACTCACAGCCATAAAAGTACAGAAACAGTCTCCACTGAGCCGAGTAGAAACAAATGGCATGTTTGAAGTGTCTCAGATCTTTCCAGTTAGCATTTACTGGAAGCACTGATTTATGCACAGACTTCAGTATTTTCTTCATGAGTAATGACATGGTAATAAATCTATACTTAGGATAATAGTGTGTAATAAAGGGAACTCTTACTCGCGTTTATTGCCCTGATTCATGATTAAGTGTTTGTGGTAAGAGGTAAGGAACTGCTGCAGTAAACGTGACGTTATCACCTTGACAAACAGGGAAGCCTTGGAACATACAGAAGAATTTCAGATTTGTAGCATGAGAAATACCATAAGATTTTCATCATCAACATTAATATCGCAAAATTCATTTTTCCATCTAATCTTTCTCATCTTTAGCACGTTCCCATATTTTTATTAAGTCATTATTATTACTACATTAATTTGCCATGCTGCCATTTTGAAAGTGTTCCCCCTTTCAGTCTGATATTCTAACCTATTATAATATACTGGTTAGCGATATCAATACTTAGGCAATTACTTGGTATTACTTGTAACTAGTTGTTACTTCATCATCAAATTATTTGATCACTTTTATATTATTACACACCTATGCAAGGTCCTCCATGGAAATTAAAATAATTTCATTAAACCTTTTCTTGTTTTTTTTCTTCTTTTTAATGGTGAAATAACTTCTGTGAGTTACAGTACCAAAAGCAGCTGACAAATTAAAAATGTTGAATTTGTGCTTTAAAAAGTGACTCCTCGTCCTCTGATAAAACTGAATTCATAGTTTTTAAAAACAGGTATGAGGCTCTTGTATACTTGAGGCCTATATAGTCGTAAGAGTCAAAACCCAAAAGAGATGATGTGTGTGTAATTATTATAATACTCTGAAATGTTTCATTTGTTTAGTCTTGAAAATTGTATGACACATGTAAGAGCAGAAAATGAGTACATCAAACTTCTGTGTCTGTCTTTTATTGTAGAAGATGCACATTATCTCATGCGCCTCAAATTAAACATTAACAGCTGCAACCAAAAGTAATTGTTCCATGCATCCATCCATTCATTTTCTACCACTTGTCCTGTTAAGGGTCGTAAGGGGGCTGGAGCCTTCGAAAGCGATGGCATATCATTTAATATAAGTGGCCTGTTTAACACACTGGGAATGTGGTGTGTGAAAGCCAAGGGAAAGCAAGGGGCACCTTACGGAGAGCTGTATTCTGGGAATTAGAGGAGTCAGTGTTATGGAAGCTCTAACTGTTAAATATTCTGGACATCACAGCTTCTTCTGCACGTATTCAGACTTATTACATTGTCCTCCAATGTGCCACGGCTTTATGGAAGTTACACAAGCCTTCAGTTACACAACAAAGCTTAACCATCAGTGAGGTGGCAAGTCTTCAGTATTGAGTCTATAAATGCATGGAGATTCCCTCACCATACACACACAATGGAAACACTGTGAGCATGAGCCGTCCGTCAGCACTGTCCTGTGCCAGCTGCAATGTGACATCTTTACTGCGTTTTCACATGCCTCCCACAGAGCCTCTACCGGCTCTTACAATGCTTTCACTGTACCCATCTGCACCAAACACACACCCAAGCAGGCAAACACTCACATGTGCCAGTCCTCTTTCACACACACTGTAGGCTTCTGTGTGCTGTGGCTTCAAACCAGGACCCCTGAGAATACTGCCTTCATATTCAGCTGATGTTGTTTCTTTGCCTAGAAATCAATAATGTAGCTGACATACACTTGAAAGAATCAAAAACTGCCTGAGTATGTAATGGGTTACAAGAAGTACAGCTGCATGTGTTTTGAGATTTCACGTACAGATCATGGACAGCTGCACAGTTACGGGGTCCCCCCCCCCCCCCTCCACTCAGTGGATGGCGGCTGCAACAGAAACAGGCCTCTGGGAGCGATTGATCTGAAGGGATTGAGTTCAGGCTCAACTCTAACATCCAGCTGTTCCCTTCTCTCACTTGCAAGAGAAAAGATGGCAGCAGTTGTTGGAAGTGGATGACAACCAGGCACACAGGGAAAGGTTTGAGAGGACATCTTTCACACATATCAATTGACTATGAGGCAGAATACATTTTTACAGAGGAAATCTAAAAACTGTCCCGTGTGAAAAACACATCATGAACAGCACCAAACATTCAAAAAAATATATATACGGTATATCCCTCTCACCCTTGCGGGGTGGTTCCATGTCATCCTCTTGCTCGGGTCCTCTACCAGGGCCTGGGAGCTTGAGGGTTCTACACTGTATTTTTGCTGTTCCTAGGCCATTCTGGACTGAGGTTTCAAGTGTCGTTCCCAGTATCTGCTGGAGCCACTCTCCCAGTTTGGGTATCACTGCCTCGAGGGCTCCTACTACCACAGGGACCTCGTCAGTCTTGACCTTCCACATCCGTTCTAGCAGTCCTTTTAACCCCTGGTATTTCTCAACCTTCTTTTGGTCAGCTGGTATCACCACATCTGTCGCCACTGCCCTCTTCTGCTGTTTATCCACCACTACTACGTCCAGTTGGTTCCCCAGTAGCTGTTTGTAAGTGTGGAAGCTGAAGTCCCACAGCACCTTAGCCCTGTTGTTCTCAACCACTTTTGGTGGTATGTCCCTTTGGGATTTGGGTACTTCTAGTCCATACTGGTCCATACAGATGTTTCAATACATTATCAACCGCCACTTGGTTGTCCCTCTCCATGTATGCTTTTGCAGATAGCATCTTAAACCCTGAGTGTGTGTGTGTTTTTATGCATATATATTCTAATAGATGTTATATGGCATAACATGAGTGAACTTTTTGAATGAATGGAAGCATATTGCTCTTGTGCTATAGAAAGGTGTCAGTAGCTTGGTGGCTAAAGGGGATATTGGAACTTTGTTGGAAGCATTTGGGAAATTAAGAGCACAACTCAATAAGTATATATATATATATATATATGTATGTATGTATGTATGTGCGTGTGTGCGTGCGTGTGTGTGTGTGGCAATGTAACAGCCAGTCAAAAATGCTACATTCAGTGTGATTTCATCTGGAAAGACAACAGAGAAAAATGTTTATTGTGTGATACTATTCCATAGCAGTACTAGTACTGTGCTGTACCACATTAAAAACAAGTATCAAACTAAGGCTGTAGATTAGTCAATCAGTAAGTGAGTTTACATCCACAGCTGCAGGAGTGTCGATGATGTCAAGTGACACATGGCTAGATTAGGTAATCTATTGTCCCAGTACAAAAGAATTGAGGCACAGGTTTATTAAAACGAGAATGTCCACCACCGGAACAGTAGGCAGTGACCTGCTCGTTAAAGCTGCTTCCAGTCAGACTTTCTTGCAGTCACCTTTGTGTCACATATGAAACACGTCCAATCAAACAACATCCCTGTCCAATGGTGGACATAAATTCAAAAAATAAAAGAGATAAGAAAGCATGAATTTTGTCTCCTTACATATCCAGTTCGTCCAACTTTACTTCAATATTAACTTCGCATAACTGAATTCAAACTATTCTTTTCATGATTATTTAAAAAGTTCAGTTGAACTTTATCAAATATCTTGTAAACATAATTTCATAGTCTCCTAAAAGTATTGTAGTGGGTGAGGGATTCAAATATCTGCCTTAGTTCCAGGCGACTGATATGGGCTCAAGAGCGGTCACAGCACCTAATCACCTAAGCACCTAAGGGGGCTTTGAAAAACACTAACAGGAGAAGTGAAAGGCAAATTGGCCAGGGAAGACGTGCTGGACAGCTGTTCAAAACAAAAGCTAACTTACATAAAAACCAGCTGTCCCTTTGCCAAAGCAGACTGTAGTCCACTGTCTTCACACTTAGTCATCCATTGCAAATCTGACCGAGCACCTCAATGTCATTGTGCTGGCCTGCATCCAGAATAACGCCAAAACACCGTGGCTGCTAATTCTCCACATGTTAGACAGTAAATCAGTTAGCTAGCTGATGTGAGAGTTATCTTACCTACTGGATGTGTTTTATTGCCATGATATATTTAAAAAATAAATTCTAGCATGATTATCAATACTGGTATGTCATGAAAGCTCTACATTCGTCTCAGCTAATCCTGAAATATTGCATATAATACCTTCAACTGACCCTTTTCACAGCAGCCATCTTAACATGTAATGTCAGAGTAAATAATAACTTCACTTCATGTTACTTATAAACATGAATTAAAACCCTGATACATTTGAGTGGGCGGGGCTCTGGTATTGTTCTTGCTGGCTCACTGGACTGACTGAACGCACAAAATTGAACGCAACTCTATTTCATTTGATCAATTATACCTGTGTTTACCCTGAAAAGACCTCGCAAAATGTCTGCTTGGAAGAGGGCCAATTAGTTGATGACAACCTTAAAAGAAAAGGTCATAGCACCTCCGTGATAGCACCTCATCAGATGATGGTTTCTAGAAATACTCGTGCAAATTTGCATGGTGCTGGGTTTTGATAATCATTTGGATAAAATAAGGTCACAATGAGCATGTCTGTGATAGTTTTTTTGGAGGGAGTAATTATATTACAAATATTTAAGATGAGGTGCTGTGGTTCTACCAACCACTCGAAGCCATATCAGAATCGACAGGAATGTAGAGCAAAGAAATGTTTGGCAAACCCAGTTGGATGCCATGATGAAAAGTTAAAAAAGGTTCATATCTGTACTTGTTCAACTTTTGTTGGCACTGTGTAGTGAAGCTGATTGAGCCCTTAAACCATCATAAGTTCTGATGACACTGTATTACATTGAAAGGTGTTATTGTGAACCTCCAACCACAGCAGTTAAATCCTGCAAGTACATTTCTACATGTGTTTTCAAGCTTTTCATACGTGGAAGATAGAACTGTATGTTGTGGGCCTCACGCTCAAACTTTTCAAATACAAACAAAATATGTAAATATGAATATAAATGTCTTGACGTAAATAAGAGCCAACTTACAGGCAACTGAGGTTATCCTGACGACTCCCTTCTTGCTCGGTGATATTTGTCTGACTGGCGCAGCTGTCAAAAGATAAACTCCATAGTTGCACCCTCAGATGAGCCGCCGCTGCTGCCGCCGAGTCAACAAGTCTTCAAATTTGACCTGGAGTTAAACAAAACCTGGGATTTTTTTTTACAGGTAGCGAACGTAGCCGTTGCTTTGCGGAATACTTTTGAGTCCAGCAGGCAACTCGCTCCATCCGCTCACATCCAACTCGCCTGCCCGGGGGGGGGGGGGGGGGGGGGGGGGGGCTATCCTTGTGCGCGCGCATGTCAGCCTGCCAGTGAGTGGTGGGCTGCGTGCGCGGCCACAGGAAACGAGACAATGGCACTTCGGTCAGCCAGTAAGCGGGGAGGAGGGAAGGGGGGATGAGGGCGGAAGGAGCAGAGAGAGAGGCTGGTGTCATCAGAGCTCATAGGCATACTCATTACTACACACAGCTATTTGTATGTTTAACTTTATCAACAGAAATACGAGGTATGTGATGGAGGTGAAACGTTTGCAAACATTTGAACTACTGAGGCCAGTCATTTAGGCCTCATGTCACTTTCTACTATTTCAGAGGGCAATGCTTCAGGCCTCCTGGTGGGACAGGATGTTACTGCAGGAGCATTTATTACTCTTCAAATTACCTTAAAATATTTATGAGTAAATACATATATATCAAGATTGTATTGAGTCAGATATGATGAAGAATTATGTGTGTAGCCCAAACATTAAAACTGTGAAATATGTCGGGAAATGCTTTATAGCAGTCTCCTTTGATTCTTCCTCTTAATGCAGTAGCGTCATTCTTGAGGCTCTCAATGTGAGCTCTCCCTTTCCGTAGCTGCAGGACTCACTTCTGTCCTTGACATACTGGTCAGCTCCTTGATGTTATCAAAAGTACAGCGCTTAGTTTTTTTCCCCTGGTAATCAGAATCCCACACCCGTCAGCATGTCATTCTCAAGCCCCTTACTTCACAGAGCGTTCACTAGCCTTGGTTTCGCCCGAGTTTTTCACCGCTGCCTAAGTATCAAGTTATATACTTGTTTGATTTCTGCTTGCTGATGTGCTGCATCTCCCTGTTGCACCATAACTCAAAGCTATGAGTGTTCTTCAGTCTGCCTTCGTTATTGCCCAGCATTCAGTGCTGTAAATTGTAATTTGGAAAGCCTGTGATCATAGAAGAGAGTGAGGTTCTTTGTGATTGCTCTATCTTTCCATATTGTAGATAAGGAAGAAGGCTGCATGTGACTGTATCAAAAACCTTTTTGTAGTCTCCTGAACAGTGGTATGGCGACTTGCTGTCCTCTTGCTGTTTTTTTCATCACAATTTTCAAATTAAAGATAGCGTTGCAGATCTCTTTGTGTGATCAGAATCCAGCTCGTTCTTCCTCTGTCTCTGCCTCTATTTTGGCACTGATGGAAATCTTAAGTACTATTTAGCTAATATGATTGCTGATTGCAGTGGTTCTATTTTTGCTGCAAATTGTTGTGTCTTCTTTTTTCAGCAGAGGCATGAAAGCAGATTTCACCCAGTCCTCGGGCCACTTTTTTGATTGAACATTTGATTTTGGTACATTTTTGGCTGCACACTCAAAAATACAGGTAAGAGACAAGAAAAGTTCTGTATTTACAGGTTCCCTTTTGAATGTCGATCTCCCAACAGTGCATCTGTTGTCTCTAAAATGCAATATTGGGCTGTAAGAGGACAAAAGTGCACGTTTTGATTAATAGAGACAGTACGAAGTAAACTGAAGGGTATACATTTAGCTTTAAAGTTGAGGGGCAAGCATTTGTGCACTTGTTGGTCCACACTTTTATCTCCATTTTCTCTTTAGTTTTTCAAGATATCAAAAAATAATCCCTCCTTTAAGAAGATTTCATGAAAATATGTATTTTTTGTGACCTATGTCTTAGAATTACTGACATGGGTTTGTGTTTTGTTGGAGCACAATTGAGTTGATTCTTAAGTTTGAAATAGAGCTCTGTCAAGTTAATTGTGCAGAGCCTCTTTAAAACAGTTGAGTGCCATCTTGGCTGATCAAAGTCCAGTCACACCATTGTTCCTATACAATCTTCATGCCTGTACCTCGCACAAATTATTTTTAGCAAGGTGACAGGGCTGTGTTAGACATGTCCCCATTGTGTTCAGGCTGGAATAGAGCTGTGTGTGTGTGTGTGTGTGTGTGTGTGTGTGTGTGTGTGTGTGTGTGTGTGTGTGTGTGTGTGTGTGTGTGTGTGTGTGCGTGTGTGTGTGTGTGTGTGTGTGTTATTCATGTGTGAGAGACAGAAAAACAAAGAAAGACAGAGCAGTTGACTGAGGGGAAATGGTTTTGGGGGTAGCGTCTGGCCATTTCAGCGTGCGATAATAGCAACAAGGAGGACAGGACATCCTGCTCACTCCATAAGCTGAATTCAGACACACTTATACACAGTTAATGTTCACCTGCAAGACAAAACATAGAACCAGCCCTCTTGAGTCACCTAGTGATGAAAAATAAGCTTTGATAGTCATAATTTTAACGTCAGTTGTAAAACAGAAAAGCACCGCAGTAGCACTCTTAGCTTAATGCTGACATCAGACATTGAAAAGGGTCACTATGGTCAGGCTAATACACTGATAGGTTTAGGACACGCAGTGCAATTTGCTGGGTGGTCAATTGTACCAAACACAAAGTGTTTGCTTTAGAAGGTATAGAATATAGTTGTTGGTCAAATGAGGAGGATGAAATTACAGATTCCCTGATTTATACAAGTTGCTTCCTCGACCATTATTCAGCATTCTAGCTTCCCACCCGTGTGACTCTGTAGCTCTAGCTATTAGGTCAAAACCAATGTATGTAGCAAATAAACATGATTTTACATGTTGGCCTTGTGGCATGTCCAGGGTGTACTCTGCTTATTGCCAAATGACAGCTGAGATATGTTCCAGATCAATTCCTCTGAGAGGCTTAATGCCTTCCACACCGACATATTCCAATGTACTAACACTGTGAGCAGCTTGTTTAAAATGGATAGCAACAGAGCTATGCTCATGGACAGTTCTTATGATGCTCTTGTGCTTGCTGATCCTGGGCTGAGGGAAGTCTCTCCCACATGAGCCAAGCCACAAGGACAGCAGGTACTCTCTGCACTGTGCCACATGTGATAGCACCATATATAGATGTAACCCAACCAGTATGAGGGTGACTGAAACTTTGACATTTATGCATGTAAGTATTTTGGTTGTTCCGGCAAAAAAGGAGGGTTTATGCACACTAAGGACACAAACCAGCTTGAATTTAAAAATCTCTCAGCTTAGTGGGACCTTTCAAATAAAGTTTAGGCTTCTCCTGAAAGACCTTACTCAATTTCAAGTCTGAGTCAATAAAATGCCAGTGTTTATAGCAGATATTTCCTTGCTCAAAACCAAGTTGGGAATAGGTACAGCACAATAAGGCATTTCTTTGAACTTTACTGTTGTCGTTGACCAAAGGTCTCACATTAGATGGTCAAAGAGTTCCCTGGCAACTTAGTCACTTTTTTACCCCGTGGCCTGTGCCCAGTAGGATGCATCATCACTACAATATTTAGGAACAAGATGAAATTGACTGACAGGCAGACTTTTTTCAGTGCTGCTGGATGAAAACTGTCCCCTCTCAATATTGCGTTATGGTCTGTGGACTTGCGTAAGACATTCATTTATGCACTATATATCATAATCTGAAGAAAGTCACAGATGGTCATTGCAGAAATTTAAATATTGATTGAATTTAGTTAACCCACAGGAGAATGCATAATCACAAAAAAAAACATCAATAAACTGTATATACAGTAACATTGTAGAGTAAAATTTGTTCCCTGGGTTAAAAACAATTGTTTTTCAAGTAACTCATATCCATACAAGCAAAGTTAATAAATAATAATATAAAAATAATTATTAGTTAAGATGATTCTAGCAGGGCTGCACGGTGGTGCAGTGGTCAGCACTGTGGCCTCACAGCAAGAAGGTTCCGGGTTCGAGTCCCGGCTCGGGCACGGGATCTTTCTGTGTGGAGTCTCCATGTTCTCCCTGTTCCTGTGTGGGTTCTCTCTGGTACTCCAGCTTCCTCCCACAGTCCAAAAACATGCAATTGGGGACGAGGCTGATTGATACTCTAAATTGACCGTAGGTGTGACTGTGAGTGTGAATGGTTGTCTGTCTCTATGTGTTGACCCTGTGATGGACTGGTGACCTGTCCAGGGTGTACTCCGCCTCTCACCCGAAGACTGCTGGGATAGGCTCCAGCCCCCCCGCCACCCTTAATGTGTAGCAATAAGCGGAAGATGACAATGGACGATTCTAGCAACAGCCAAATTACATTCAGTGCTAGGTTTGGACATAGACTGGCATTAACTAAAAAATACTGACGTGAAGTTGTGTTTCAAGTCCTACAAAAGCATATACTGTATTACCAAATGAGCTACAGGAAATTAGATTGTTTTGACATGTCTTTTTTCGTGCATAAATATGAAGTTGTCATGGCAACTACTTCAGTTTCTTTAGGTCCATTTCATGTTCTTTGAGTGAAAGTAGCACCAGAGTACTGTATTTACTTGTGTTCCTCTTTTCATTGTGATTTCATATATAGTTTTAAATTTAATGAGTTTTTTTCTTTCTTTTTTTTTTACAGTTACTGCCATAAAATCAAAGAAAGGACGACTAAGAATTTTGTTTCTCAAAGGGTTAAATTGTGTGACTCCCAGGAAGCTACATATGACATTATGACTGGATGACCCACCCATGAGTGAGGTTTGATTGGGCTCCAGTAACATCCCCCAGTCCTCACACCCCTACACACTCTCCCTCCCCCCTCTGTGTTTGGTAATGGTAACTAAGCTCTGCCGCAAGGGCCATTGCTTTGTGAGTCACACCAACCAGAACAAAGACTATTGCTGCACCCTCCCTCAATCAGTCTCCCGCTTCTTCAACCCTTGTGTCCTGTGCTCCTTTAATGCAATGATAAGTGTATTTTCTTTGCTTTCCTCCATCCATCCTTTCATTCAGTTGCTCCAGGAGGGTTCAGGGGCTGCCCCATCACACCATACATACTTGTGCCTTGACAACAGAGTCAGACAAAGGCAATGAGGCAGTACAACACGGGGGACTTGGGCTTTATAGGCTTTATGGAGTGATATTAACATGACTGCGATGGGGTGTCCAAGAGTGAGTGTGTGTACGTATAAGGTTGACCTTAGCCCCTGAGAGCCAGTGTTCAACACTTACCTGATTACATTTCCAGCTCATCTGCAGCCTGGATCAATGCTGCTGGTGGGACTTAGGCCTCAGAAGGAGACCAGGAGCTGTTTACCCCACAGCATTATAGGTGCAGCATGAGCAGCCATGGGCAAGGACTTGTCCTCAAGTCTGAGAGACAGACTGACCAGACTGACCCCAGCTAGTGCAGACAGTGCTGGCTTGTCTCTAGGATACAATGGGCTGTTGTACCTCGCTTCAGGGTTCATACAATAAAGAGTCAAAGATTTGATAAGGCTATTTCCAAACATGGTCTTCTTAGGGATAAAATGGGTATGACTTGAGGGTTGGCTGAATTTAGTTCACTTCCAATTTCTTTAATAGAGTGATAAAGCGGATAAAGGACCTCTGTTGCCTAGGTTGCAGTCAGTAGATATACAGACACCCCACAATGTCCCAACTAACTCAAAAAAAATTTATTTGCTCTTACTTTATTTTGATGATTGGGTGATGGCTGTTCAGAAGATTATCTGCTTATAAACTGAACTACAAGCTAAACTACAATTTTTCTTAAGAGGTGTTCTTGGCTTTAAAAGATTCTGTCAAAGAGGCAGCAAGTAATTTGTTTTTTACTCATTTGTAAGAGTAACCAAGAGGTATATATAGAGTCACTGCTTTCAACTATACACTTCATGATACGGGATATCCCAAAACAAAAGATGGAACTTATTTAACATTTCTCACTTATTTGATGCAACTGAAAAGAGAGCCAATGTTAATATGATAGAAAATGGTTCAGTTGTTTAGACAAGTAGGCTAAATCTGTACTGTGGACGTAGAATTTTGGTTATTCTTGACATATTTTAAGGAAATAAGAATTTTACCACAGTCCATCATTTCCTCTACATTGTTTCTGGGAAAGTTCAAATAGTACCAAAATAAAATATTGACTTAGTTGGCAATTTATATTGTGTTTATTCACGCGTACTTAAATTTGGTTAAGTGAAGGCATTTTAAGATGAATTTTAAATAATTTTATTTAATAACTTAAAATAAGGGAATGGACAGGAATATTTAAATCAATGCAAAGATTAATTTAAACATATTTAACCTTCAGTTCCTCCACCCTGGCGACATTTGCGATCTGGATACATTATGTTTAAAGGTTTTCCAACCATTGGTGCCATTCACATGAAATCTCAGAGATGACTTGAGATCATTTCTACATATTTGGCACAAACATCCACTGGGGTTCAAAGATAAAGTGGAGAGATTTTGGTGGTCAAAGCTTCAGGTCACTGGAAAAGGCAAAAATCATGGAGGCATAAAACCACAATGTCATATTTCTCATTTCTTTCTGTCTTAAAAATAATTGCCAACAGCAAATCTTTATATCAAGACACGTGATGAAAATATGCAAGCAAGTAAGATAACAATGTGTGATAAATAGCACTTTTTGATTCTGATTCCCTTGTTTTGATATTGAGACATTGTGGTGAACACAATCAGGCCTCTGTATTGCCTTTTGATTTCCAGGCCTAAAAACAAGGGCACATTTTAATTTCTGGCAGCGAGACCTTCAAGACTGAACCTCCCCTATTTGATGAGAGGAGAGACGGATGTTCATCTTATTGTCTTGCTCTGGGAAGGATGGTGAATAAAAGTTGTCATTTTCCTTGCGGTATCAAACTGTGTAGCCCTGGCAGCATATAGACCTGATCATGTAGATCATGTGCATTGACTTTGCCCCTTTGAGGTGGAAAAACATGGTCTAGATAGATAGATAGAACTTTATTGATCCCACAATGGGAAATTTGTGTGTTACAACAGCTCAATTACAAAAAAAGAAAGAAAAGAAATGGTGATATTCTTCACATATATTGTTCACTCATCGTAAAAGTTACAGATATAGTCCTCAACACTGAGCGAGTCCACTACTGTCAAACAGAGAGCATCATGGGAAAGTCCAGTTTCTCCCTGGACTTTCCCCTGCTGTTCTTCATTTTTTGAGCCTTAATTGATTAGTTCCAGGACCACTTACACACACACACACACACACACACACACACACACACACACCAGTGTGCTGACACACTGTAGCAGCCATACTAATTAGCAAAGTTCCTCCAGACTCCTTGGTTCCTCACACAGGAGTGAGTTACTGTGTGCTTCCCTCTGCTGGACACCTCCTGTACTCCAACAAAAGTCTAAAACAAGCCATGTTAAAGCAAAATATAGGAACATTTCCTGAAAGTGTATCAAAATGTCAGCATCAACATTTGTCAGCACTAACTGGTGTGTACTGGGGTTGCTATTATAAATTCACATATGTAAACAGTTTACTCAGAGGATTTGAGAGCTTTCATCTCTTAGAGGTGAATGCGTATAATTCAAGAACGATCAAAGTGATTTTTATTCGAGCTAACACGCATGATGCTTCTTGTGCCAAGCCCAGAGTCTGAAGAAGTTCTTATCCGTTTGAATTGTGTTAGACTCATAATGGCAGCAAGTACCTTCTCAATCTGGGTGGCATCAGCGAGAAACAATTCTTGCTGGATCATCACTTCTCTGCAAGGTTTTCGCTGTTTACTCAAACATTATGCTGCAGAAAAATGTAAACATGAAAGGGAGAATATAATAGGCGAACAAAAGCAGTAAAAAAATGCATTTAGATCTGAAAAGTATCTGGTTATTCCAAACATTTACATAACTATAAACATTTTTCTTCATATATTTTCTTCTTGCAGAGGTCATATGATCACCAGTGTATATAAGCAGGATATTACATGAATTTAAGAATGCATTTTTATCTAAAGCCCCTTTCCCACTGCACCAGAAACACGGGTTGAGGTGGGTTTTTGGCACTCTGAAAGGGTCGACTCGGCATTTTGACCCGTGTCGACCGACTTGCCAAGCGACCCGGGAGTTTAGTGGCTCGGCTTGGCTTGGCTCGCCTGCAGTGTGAAAAGGGCAACCCGCATCGTCTCAGGTTTTGTGCGACCTTCCTGCCGCATCCTGATTTTGTCACTGTGTCGCCTGTCAAGCTGTCGTCGTGAAAGCTCCGGCAAAAAATAAATAAATGAAAAAACTTCTGCTGGGCTGAGAGCTGCTCTCTCATCTCTCAATAAAGTTTTGGCCTCTGCCGTAAGATCAGTCCTCCTGTTGATGTCCCGCGAATGACAACTCATATGTTCGACTCGACGACGTCCATGTTGTCGGTTATAATGGAGACCAGGGGTTCCTTTACTGAAATGATTAATTGAAGGTAGCATTTGTGGTATGAGAAGTGCATGTAAATAATAGGCACACACATAAATGGTAAGGTTTATTGAATTAGCAAACATGGGAAACATTTTCTATACCGTGGGGGGGGGGGACCTGGGAAACACACATGATCACAGGCAAGGGTGATTCAGATCATTATGCATGTGGATGTATGACTGAGTTAGTGTAGTAGTTTCAATCTTTTATCTGTTGAGTCAGGTCATGTTATTGCGATGGTGCTGGTTTTATGTAAGTATTTGTTGCAGAATATGGTTGTGGTTTCACCTACACTCGATGGGCTGGTCTGTCTAATTTCCTGCATCAGGAGGGTATAAAAGGCAGTCAGGAGTTTTTAATGTAATCTCTTTTTTTGGTGTCTCCTACTGAGAAAAAAAATGGCACCTTGGTTTTGCACTCTGACTCCCATCTCATGCCTCATTTTTTGAAGAAAATTTAAAGCCATTGCGGCCGATCGGACATCGGCTGTTTACCTCTCAGTGTTCCAGTGCACGTTTATGTGTAATGATGACGTCAGCGCAATGACGTATGAGAGACAAAAACACCAGCACGCAGCCCTCACAGCGGGAGTTCAGACCTGGGTTTTTTGGAAGCTTGAACGCGCCCTAATGCCAAGCAAACAGGGGTCCAAAAATCTGTGTTGACACGTGTTTTTCAGGGTGAAAGGGGTATATTTTGGTGGAAAGAGGTGGAGGCAGCCTGGTTCAAATTGTAAAACCAAAAATCAAATCCTATATTCTGAGGTCTGTTCAAAGCCATCATCAGGATATACAGTGGCTGTTGGCTCCATTTTTCAAGACATGTCAGATTAAATTTGATCAAATTCCTTGAGCCACTGTAGAGTTAAAAAAAAAAGCCTATTTTCTGGTTCGCTGATCTGGAAGATCTACAGTGTTTCCGATGCAATGGTTATCTAAAAAATTTTGATGAAATTGTTGAGGTCATATGATTGAATTATTTTCTTTAACATACATGTGGCTCTTGTTCCTGGACTGGTGATCTGCAATACCAAATTGCGACAGTTGGGAAGAAAATGTATTACAGAATTTGATTCTGTATCCTTGTAGCCTCCT
The DNA here is from genome assembly GCF_037954235.1 of Aulostomus chinensis. NCBI lineage: Eukaryota > Metazoa > Chordata > Actinopteri > Syngnathiformes > Aulostomidae > Aulostomus > Aulostomus chinensis. The sequence goes on along the minus strand of NC_141332.1, from coordinate 8,306,612 downwards.
CGTATGATGAAGGTCCCTTTCCAGTTTTTAATTCTCCTCTGCGCTGTCAAATTTGTTGAGAGACAGCATTTTTACAATATGAAACAGATCATAATCTCATTTGTTTTAACATTGTGTAAGCGTATATTTCACAGGCATCTCATCTAAACTAGCAAAACATCTGGTTATGTTTTCCGTGCATGTTTTATGAAACCTATGAGCCTACTATAACATCTGCATAACACTTCATGAACACACTGAGAACTTATAAACTTTCAAAAATAACACAATCCTATTTTACTCCAAAAAAAATTTAGATCATGTCTATCAAACATCATACCAATACAAACAAAGCTGTTGTTGCTTCTTTGTCCTGTCCTGTTAGCTCAGTTGCTAATGGCACCAAACCTGTCATAGCTGTTGAACATTTATTGAATTAGTTCACTGACCTTAGACTCTGTGCTTTTTATCTTATCACATGTGTTTTAATAGTGTTACCGCATAAATAAAAGTCCACTGGAGTAAACGCACTGTCCATCAGCTTTGATGGTTGTCCATTTAGATTACACTTTAATGTATTGACAACAGTTTGTTTGCAGTGATGATTTACAGATGAACTTACAATGAAAGAAGCTTTTTCTCCTCTGAGGTTTGTTAGAGAGGACAGCAGAATGCAGCCATAAATTTGCTAGCCATAAAGTCCTTCTTACACACACACAGAAAGCTGGCAGGGAGGAAAGAGGCACTGCTATAAGAATGGAAACGTGAGATTCCTGCAGGGTTGAGAATTAAGTCTGAACTTTGGAGTTCATGCAGGAGTTTAGACTGAAGCAAAATCAGGAGTTCTAGCAGAACAAGTATCCAGAAGTGGGTGCAGGTGATTTGAGCCAAGTGAGATGTCCTTAATCTCAGAGTCTGCTATGTCCAGCGTAAAACCAGGGTGGCCTCCAGTCCCAGGAACCCCAACAGGAGAAGAGAGACCTAGTGGTGTGTGTCAATCAGCTGGCTTGTCCTTACTTTCAAATGCCCAGCAACATAGTCGTAGCCTACTCAAGCATCACATATGTAGCCCCCTCACTCAATTCCTATGTTTTTAAGAAAAATCTTTTTCACACTCAACCATAAACACTGTATTTTGCATGGGAGAGGAATTGGTGAAGCTGCAAAATATGAACCTGGGAGTTGTGAAGAAAATGGAATTTAATTCTTAGTGCAAAGAGGCCCAGTTATATTATAAAATAGCTATACTGTGTGTGAGCTTTGACTCCCATGCATGCCTTACTTTAAGATAGCCTTCAAATTCCCACATTAGTTAACAGGAAAAATACACAGGGTTAAATGCAACAAAAAAAAAATCACATTTATTTCACTTTGACAGAGTAAAGAAATAAAAAATAAAAATACTTAATACTCAGTACCCGGGATTTCCTCAACCAGTCTGTGGTACCAAGTATGTTGGCGTGCTGTTGGAGCTCGTGTGTAAACGTCGATTTGTGAGTGGTTCGTACTCACAGTCCCTTGGAAATTCAGAATGCTGTTATAACTGTCACCAGAGAGCTGAGAAAAAAAGGGAATAAAACCCAAAACTTCACATAAATGTACTGACTCACAATGTCCATAATGTAACAATTAGCAGTCTACTCACTCAGGAACTTGAAAATATCGCCCGACCTCGCACGTGCACCTCGACTCTGGTCTTCCTCTGCTCCTGCGCAGTCAACGCTAATCAGCTAACAATTTAGCATGTATCACATTTAGGCCCATTGCCCAATTCAGCGACAACACTCACCCAGACGTCCCGCAACAAAACGCACCCACTCCCGCCCACTTGGATTACACCAAGCCTCAGTCCCACTGGGTCCACTTTCAACACTCAACTTGCAAAGAATTTCAAACGAACTTTCAACACTGCATTGCCATCTCTCAGCATCGCTCGTCAGCAGACCGCTCCGTGTCCCTGGTTCATCCCCAGATGAATCCCTGCCTTTACCAAAAAACCGACAGGTCACACTCCTCACCCTAACTTGACAGTGATTGGCGATAAGATCATGATACCTGTCAATCATGCAAAACAGAGGCAAAACGGACATGAGACGTTCACGGTCTGCTCTAATTGTGGAATATTTGAAAATCTTTAAAAAATGACATTCCTTGAGATTATGCAAACATTAACCCATGTAAACCCTATATCATAGATATAAAAATTCTCAGAATGAACTCCAATTACTATGACACTACACATACATGTTATTCTCATGGTCAAAACATCTTACAAACTTATCAGCAACAGTTTCACTGTTAACATTATCCACCACATGCTCCACTGAAGTGGGGAGCACTGGAGGGATTGAAACAGAACTCGATCTGCCATAGCTCACCTAGCACTCTTTCAGGTCCAGGATGCAGGAGAGTATCATCAAAATATTGGATGATAAAGTTGGTCAGCGGATGTTTTGGGTCTAGCAAAACCAGGTGGATAGTGTCTGGTTCTGGCTGCTCCACTCTACATAACCTCCTTCCAACTCTGATAATCCTGTATCCTAGTCATACTCAAGAGACAAGAAGCCCAAACGACTGGAGGTTGGTAAGGGTCTGTCCAAGATCAGAGTTTTGCACTCTTATGGGAATCACTCCCACTACATCTGTCTTAGGAGGAGATGCTCAGCCTTGATGTGGGAGGAAGGAAGGGACCGCCTGCATGAGATCCTTTCATGTGGAGAACTTGCTGACATCAGGATGTTGAGGGCAGGTGACATTGAATGAGCTGACGTGGCTGACCATACTTGTCCTGTAGAGCCAACATGGCTGCTGTATATGGCCTTGGATTGTGCATGTAGGCTTTGGCTAGTTTGAGGGCACTCGGTAAATTCAGGTGTTCAAGGAGCACTTGATATTTGTACGACTCATTCTGGTGCAGATGGCTGTTCAGGAGGTTGTTGAGCGCGATCTTCAACAAGGCAAAGTCACTTTCTTTGCCATGCTGAAAGCGAGGAATCATAAGTTTGGGGATGCCATAGGATATGGCGAGGAATGAGGAACCATCAGCTGCCTGTGGCTGTTGTAGACTGGATTGAGGCAAAGCTGAAGCAGAGCACAACGCTTCCTGGACAGGGTAGGTGAAAGCCAACTGAGCTGAGTGATACTGCGCTGGATGAGCTGAATATGGAGTAGGGGCCAGGTTGTAGTTCATGGGGGATAATTACATTGAAGGCAAGGTTGTGGAAGGAAGAGCAGACTGTAGCAGTGGGGGAAGAGATGGATACTGCACTGGAGGTGGAGCCACACTCATTGGAGGTGGAGCTAGAGCCACTAGAGGCAGAGCCAGAGATTGGTTAGCAGAAGGTGGAGCCATAGTAACTGGAGGCAGAGATGGGGCCGTGTGGAGCCCTGGGGGTGGACACACCGGGTTACTTGCCTTGCTATGATATGAAGGACATGGTGATCTGGTGCAGCCAGGGTCCTGCAATTTCTCTTTGAGGAGAGAAGCAACCATCTTAACTATCTCCAGCTTCTTGAACTGTCATCACCTCTCCAGCTGCCTGGTTAGCGATTCTTGTATTCGAATGGCTTCCTCTTGTAGCTGTTGGGCTTCTCTGGCTTGAGTTTGAAGTCACTGACACTCATGGTCAATTTCTTGATCCTCCTCTATGTACTGCTGCAATTCAAGATCTTCTCTGGGAGGGAGCCTGTTGTGTAGTGTGGGTTTGTCCCTCACAAGGAAGAGCTACAACCACATATTCACTCAGGTAAGCTAAAGGGGGGGAGGGGTGTCTCTCTGTGAAGCACGTTGGGGTGAAGGCTGAGTCTTGGCATCTGTAGGATTAAGACCTTGGTTGTAATCTGGCTCAGGGGTGTAGTCTGGTTTAGAATGGCAGGGTGTAGGGGTTAGTGTTCCCCTAAAGAACACGGATGCAGATGTCAAGTTTAAATGTTGATTTATTTGACAGTGGTCTGCAATAGCAATACAAAGTAACAATCAGTATAGCACACACCATACATAATACAAAAGCATAGTGAGATGACTAAGGATATAAAGGACAGTATTCAGCAATCAATTACTGTATCATAGGTATACAAATAATCTCATATAAAGCACACAAAGCACATGGGGGGACTTAATTTATTAGCTTAACATCATAGAAGTATAAGACAGCTTTAGCTTATGGACAGATAAATAATACATATTAACACAATGTCAGCATCCAACTTTAACAGTCAAACATCATGAAACTAACTCTATGGTATTTACACACAGCAATAAACCAGGGAGGTACAGGCGAACATTGGGGAAAATGGCAAAGGAAAATTACAAGCTAAGGCTAATTTTTGAGGTAAACTTTTAAGGCCTTAGTTGGAATGACAGTATCCTCACAGTAAGACACCCAACTACTGATAACATCCGTCAATACATCAATATCGGAGCATGAGTCCTTAAACATATCCCAGCCTGTGCAATCAAGGTACCCCTGAAGAGAAAGACAAGCACCCTCTGAAAAGTCCTTAATGTATGTTAATCAATTTGCACCAGTGCTCGTTCATGTAGAGACACACACACACCCCACCAGCGATCCGAAACTGCATAGACACTGTCCGTGTCCCGGTCGGACAGCGCCAAGATACAAGAGTCTCTGATATCGTGAGAATACATAGTCTGTGCTTGAAGTTCTTTGGATTTGGTCTGAAGTGACTGCACATTTGAGAGGATGATTGATGGCAGAGGGATACGCAAGAGTGACTGTTTTTTTTCACCGTAAGACGAACACATCCTCTGCATCCTTGCTTCATGGTCCTAGTACTACGAGCTGAACCCAATCCCCAACATTGTTGTCCGATTGGGCGTATTCTTGATAAATCCCAGTTTGATGGCAAATCTGTTACATAACTCCATTGTAGGAGAAAGTCACTGGAGTACTGGATCCTCATTGAGGGGAGCGGAGATGAGTTGCCGTGGCTCCAGGCCAGCTGAAACGCCATCCACAACAGTAGCAGTGTCCGAAGTTCCTTTGATTGATCACGATGTCCATAGTTCACTTGTAGCTCATCGAACTTGTTTCTGAGTGACTGAACATTTGTGAGTATTATGGATAGGAGGGTAATATAACAAAATTTTTTGCATCTTAACTTGAGTCGGACATCACCCCTCTTTCCTTGTTTCCTCTCCTTATGAAAGTTTTTACGATCATTTGCAGAAGACCTGTGCCCAGAGATCTCAGTTAGGATGTCCTCAGTTACAAGCGGGTCCATATAGAAATCCCCCTCTGCTTGGATTGTCCCATGGCATTAAACATTTCCGGCAGTATGTCCTGACTGGCTCATATTGCCCGTTACGCTATCTTATGGACATAATAAATCCATAAAATAGCGGCATAAAATATCTCCATGGCAACTGCTTGATTGAGCAATCACATTCAGTCCATTTCCATAGAAGATTGGATAAATAGGGAACTTTCAGCACATCTAAAACAAAACAAACACACCTGCTGCCGGTCACTACAAGTGCAGCACCCCCCAGGCCCTGGCACACTGAGTTCAAACCACAGTGCAGACAGTACTGTGGGGGTAATCCTCTCTCATTTAAATAGCCTGTTGGCTTTGTCTCTTTTGCTCTGCAACCAGCAAGGTACTGCTCCCCACTGCCACATCTGTAACAATGGGTACAGTATTCAAAACTATTTTGTTGACAGCTGACACATTTCCTCTGATGTGTACCCTGAGGATAAGAGTGACACTGTCGGGCAAACTGTTTTTGGCATTGTGCTGTATCATCCCTCTCACCTGGCCCTGGGGGCGGCCAGAGGTTTGGTAATGGCTGCTGTAACTGAGGGGCAGGGGGGTACTGCTGGTGGGAATGAAGATTGCGCTGGTACTGAAGGAGGCAGTCGGATGGACTCCCTTACGAAAAAGAAGTTTATTCAAGTGTGCTTCAAGTATACTTCTTCTAAACTGAAACTAAAAGAGTATACTTTAAGTTTACATTTTATTTATGTCTCTATCAGATACACTTAACAAAGTTATGGTAAATTATACTTGGCTTATAAAATTATACAGAAAGTCTGAGTATACTTGGTCTATACTTAAACTTTTGAACAAGACATACTAAACAAAAGTATAATATAGTATTAAGGTATTATAAATATTAAAAATTGAAATATTTGTCCCTTATGTTTAAGTATACTTGGCATGCAGTTGTACTTATTGTTTTGACAGTAGCCTACTTAATACATTTTCACATATATTGGCTTCTTTGTGGTAAAGTACATGTTTGAAATCCTGTTTTATAATCTATGCTCCATATCTTGTTCTCCTTGGAATTCTTGCCGTCTTGCCTTCCAAGTATCTTTTGTAAGGTCCTGAACCTTTTGTCATTGTTTCCCCAAGTCACAGCAATAATTTGACCAAAACAAGAGGTAACATTATTCCCTCACATTCTGACCTCCCAGCAAAGATTTTGATGCTACTCACAGTAGGCGCGCTGCACACATCTTGCGATAGAAGGCTACGTAGTGTCACGATCCCTGTCTCGTGCTTCCTGTTTTATTTTGTAGTCATGTCCTGTCTTCCTGTCCTCCCTCCTGTGATTACCTCATGTGTCTCACCTGGGTGATTGCACCACCTGTGTCTTGTTTCCCCTCTTGTATTTAACCCCTGTGTTTTCTCATGGTCGTCCTGGTTCCATTAATTTTTGTGACGTGCGTTTAGTTTGTTGCGTGTTTTTGTTCGAGATAGCACTAACCTATTTCGTGAGTCTCAAGCCGCCAAGCCTCCCTGTCGCAAGTGAAGCTGCCAAGCCGCCCCGCCTCCAGTAAAATCTTCTGTGCACCACCCTAATTGTCTGCGCCTTGGGTCTACTTTCCTCCCCCCTCCTACACGTAACACGTAGTCCCTCACGCTTGTGTTCGCGCCCATTCTCATCAATGGCAGTTGAAGGTAGGTGAAGAGACCGTTATAAAAAAAAATAAAGTAAATGCTAACTACTCACGGCGATAACAGCCTGTATCAAGATGACTTATGCCACATATTATTTCAAAGATAACACTGTGAAAGTTGGGGAAGTTGGCTGGATGAGAGTTGAAGACCAGACAGAAATGTCTACAAAAATGTCCCACAGTGCCCCAACCTGGAGGACGAAGATGGATGGGTAAGCGTAAAGTGGGAAAGAGGCAAAAAAAAAAAAAAGACGGTCCAGCCTTTTTTCCAGCCAAGGTTTTAATGCACAGTGGTAAGTTAGCTAGCATTGACTTAATGTGTCAAATAACTAGCTTGAGAGAATTAATTTTAACCTAAATTAAGTTAACATTATGTGTTCGCATAACATCAGTCTGTTTATCAAGGTTGTGGGGATGACAGGATATTTCGAGCGTTTGTGCTGTTTGAATTGAATGTTACTTTTTCTCAACTAACGTTTTATGCACTTATCCTCATTGTACCAAATTTTTTTCATGTGGACGACAGTGACATGAACTGAAATTATGTCGAAACTGAGGTTGCAACCTGTGAATGTTCGATTGAATGACTGTCCTGTCTTAGAATTTTATTTTGATTGTATTGTTTGTATATTTTACTGTATGTCTATTGTATTTCAATGAGTTGAGACAACACAAGGGGTTTATCCCGAATAAACAAACTTCAAACTTTAATCCCCCTGCTTACAACCTTTATGAACCAAGTGGATCATTACAGCCAAGTGATGATTTTCAAAAAAGGGGGCAGCAGGGTTCAGAATCAGCCAGATCATGGTAGCCATGGATCAGGTGTGGGTTTTTCACTTTAACCCTGACTCAAAGTGTAACTCAGCTGTTTGGTGTGACTGTTTAACTTCTTTCCCTTTTAGTAGGTCGTTTACTTTGAATCCAAGCATTGGAGTAAAAAGGGAGTGCATACTGAAAGCATGATGCATCTACTTAAATGAAGATCCTGACAACCTTGTTAAGAAGTACATGGTGAGTTAAGACACTGTTTATCAACTGTAGCTTTTGTTATCGCTTTTATTCTTTACTTCATTTTTAAGACTTTTTTTGGATCTCCTCCATGTTTTTGATTTCTGTCTAAATATATATGCTCACGAGGGCAGAAATTGGAAAAGACACTGCAGGCTTAAATTAAAATTCACTCCTATAAAAGAAGAAAAAAAATTAACCATGCAACTTGAGTACCTTCCTTAATTGTTAGTTTTCTAAGCTGTTTCCGTAGAACAGGTCTGTGGTTCAGCTAATAGGATCGTGTTGATTCATTGTTCATGTTGGCCTTCTTTCTTTCTTTTTCAGATTTCCATTTTCTACCGCTTACTTACCCTACTTCACTGTCCCCTCGTGTTGACGTAGAGTGTTCAGATGGTGATGGTCACCAGTCCATCACAGGGCCAGCACATATAGACAAACAACCATTCACACTCACAGCCACGCCTACGGGCAATTTAGGATGGATTAACCTCGTCCCCTCCTGGTGTCTTTGGACTGTGGGAGGAAGCCGGCGAGAACCCCCATAAGCACAGGGAGAACATGAAAACTCCACACAGAAAGATCCCATCCTGTGTCCAAGCCACGGCTCAAACCCATAACCTTCTTGCTGCTGCTAACATGTGGACTGATTCAATGATTGTCTTTCACTGGATATGCAGCACAGCACAAAGGTGGAAGCCATTCGTGGCAAATAGTGACTGAAATACAAAGTCTGAGAGCTCCAGAGTCATGGTCTTACTGCTGTGACAAAATAAATCCTGCAGATTTGCCTCAAGGCCAGAGCGTCAAAACACTCATTCAGAGTCAGCTGTGGTGGAGCGGACCTACTTCACTGTCACCTCGTGTTGACGTAGAGTGTTCAGATGAGGGCTGTGTCGTTCAGGACATAAACTCTGAGCTTAGGTCTACATTTCAGACTGTAGTGCAGTTTAACAGCACTGAACAAGCTGACCCACCGTTAGAAAAGTACAGCAGGTTGAAAACAGTGCTAAAGATAACTGCTTGGGTGAAAAGATTCATCACTAATGCTAGATCTAGTAAAAAAAACAACTCAGGGAGAGCTAACTGCACAGAAACTCATGGCAGCAGAAGTGTACTGGGTTAGGGTGGCACAAGAGCACAGTTTCAGCCAAGAAGTTAGTGTATTGAAGGCTGGGAAAGATGTTAGTGTCAAAAAGTAGAGATTTGAAACAGCTCCTTGATGAAAACAGCCTCATCTGTGTAGGGGGCAGGCTACAGCCTTTCGATCTAGGATTCAGGGAGCAACACCCATGGGTGATACCTACAAAACACAAGTACTATGAGTTAGTGGTTCAGTACTGCCATGAGATAGTAATGCATTCTGGATTTAGAGATACTCTAGTGCAGATGAGGGGGAAAAAAAACGTGGTTCTAAAAGTGAGACAATTTTCACGTTGCTACATATGTTTGAAACTGAAGGTGAAACCAGCACAGCAAGTCATGGCTCCCTTACCCAGAGAAAGAGTCAGTGAGTCCCCACCATTTGAGATTACTGGGGTAGATTTTGCAGGGCCCTTATATGTCAAGAAGTCTAGTGGTCAATCCAAGGTGTATATTGCACTTTTCAATTTAAGCTGTCACAAGGGCAGTGCATTTAGAGCTTGTGAAAGATCTAACTACAGAACGATTTCTACTAGCCTTAATGAGGTTTTGCAAGGCGAGGACTGTGTAAAGTTATTTACTCAGATGATGCTAAAACTTTCATAAGGGCAGCGAAAGATCTGAGGGAACTGTGGAAGTCAATCAGGAGAACAGAGCTCACTGGATTCTTCACCAATAAAGGAATAACCTGGAAGTTCATTGCTGAGTTAACCTCCCTACAACCAAAGAGTCTGACTCCACTCTGTCAGGCAACCAATGTGAGCGGGGAGGACATGGGCCAGCGGTGGAAATATTGGCAGAGACTTGTCAAGCTTTTGGAATAGCTGGAAGAAGGATTACTTGGTGGACCTGAGGTCAGCTCATGAGTGTAAAACCCCTGTACCCACTGTGTTGAAGGTGGGAGATGTGCTGATTTGAGAGGACAAATTGGCCAGACAGACGTGGAAAATGGGCAGAATAACTGAACTGTTTCCAGGCAGAGATGGACGTGTTCGTTCATGTGTTGTTCGCACATCTGTGGGCAGTTTGTTGAGGAGACTGTCAGGACCGGACTCAAAGGAGGACCCAGATTCAGGAATGCAGTACAGGAACAAGCATTACTGGTTGTTCACCAAAGTCAGAGGAGCGGGCTATGAAAATTCCTAAAGCCTCGCACACGCACAAGCACTCACACACACACTCTTACTTCTGGGCTAATGGCTATCTATCTAAGAGGGGGAGAAAACAAATTCAAGAAAGGGGAAAAGATCTTTACAAAGAGATCTAACAAAATCTACTCTACAAAAGGTAAAGCGCAGCAGACTACTCTGGCTGAAATAAAACTATCTATGCCTCACTGGCTACTCTATTACTAAATGCTAAACTAAAAAAGCAAAGCTCGCTCACTCAACGGAGGAGGGCTGAGAAAACAACAAAAAATGAATCACAACGTGACCACACTAAGACTAGAAAATAAACTTCTTAACTGATCTTGGCAATAACTTCTTTTAACCTGACTATAAAAATTACAAAATAAACAAGCTCTTGACTTGGATTGCAATGATTCAACTGTGACTGTAAGGCTTCCGTGGTCGACAACGAACAACACTTCTGCGACGAGACAGGGGAAGACAGAGACATATATACACTAGGAGCTAATCACACTGATGGAGGACAGGTGAGTGGGGCGTAATAGGGGAGAGTGGAATCAGCAGCATGAGACACAAGAGGGGGCGGGGAAGACGCTGACTGACAGGACCGGGGAATGCAGGATGACAACAGGAGGAGAGGCTGGTGCACTGAAACGAGAGGGAAATTAATTCTTCAAAAATAACACAAAGAAATAAACACAAGACAATAAATCCAGACAAGACAACCTCACCGCTGTGACTGTGACAGAGACCTGTCCAACTGATATATCCTTTAGAGATTGTTTAAACTTTAAAGCAATGGCCTGAGTATTGATGAACATTTGTTCATCGGGCAGGAGTGTTAAGAAATGTTAAGGTAAATAAATAAGTAAATTCATGGTCAGTTAAAAAGGGCAGAGTATTTACAGTTAACAATGTTACTATTTACAAGATTTACATGTCACAAGGAACAAGAAATGGTTGTGTTTAACCAGAGATTTCATTTCTGTGAATGCTTTATTTTGAAAGACCGGAAAAACAATACCAGAAGTTCTGAAGTAGAAAATTAACATACAATATGTTGGCAAGGAGTCTATTGTTATGTCCTCCCTTTAAATTCATAAAGGCAAGGCAAGGCAAAGGGATAAAGAAGCAGCTAATCCGTCAATTAAGCAGAGTTTGACCATTTATACGCCTTCCTCCTTGAAAGAAGTTCCTACTACACAACAAGGCGACAGTGCTGACCACTGCACCACTGTGCTGCCCATTCACATTTCTATACAAGAAAAAAACACAATTCCAAGTGTTATATTTCAATGTACATTAGTAATACATATATGTTGAAAATAATACTGTTTCTTTCTGCCGTTATGAGGTTGTTGATGCTGGTGCAGAGGGAGAAATGGAGAAAGTTGTTCTGGGCATCTACCTTGTCCAACAAAAAGAAGCCGAGGGAACAGATCCACCTGCTGATGTTGGCGTCCTCATTGAAGGATGTGCAATACTGCAAGACTTGAGATGCGTGGCAAATGAATGCGTAACCATGTTTGGCTTGATCTTTTATTTAAACTTGAGCTATCTGAAGGAATTGCAATACACTTTTGAGTTTCTCCAAAATCTAGTGATGGGTTTGGATGGAAACAAGCTCTCCATGAAGCTGCAAGTCCTCAAAACAAACTGCATGAGGAAATTGCCATCAAGACAATAAACAAGAACTGGATTTGGATTTCTGTTGATTCTTACTCAGGGGAAAAACTGAGTGCTTTTGGACAGCTGACTAAAGCTAGACAAAGACATGCAAATGGAGACTAGGCTGATTGGATACTCTAAACTGAGCGTAAGCATGGCTGTGAGTGTGAATGGTTGTCTGTCTATATATGTTGGCCCTGTGATTGACTGGCGACCCGTCCAAGGTGAACCCCGCCTTTCACTTTAAGGCTGCTGGCATAGGCTCCACCCCCCTCCCTAGATCCTTCTCCAAAATGAAACCTTTTGGATCAGTAAACTGAAGGCAACCTCTTTTCCTGGCCTTAAGGAGGGATGTGACTCGTCCCTCTTTCTTTGTACAGTGGGCATTCATTTGTGTGCTTTTATTTTTTCAATTGAAATCTTTTTTCTTCTCTCTCTCCATTTCTCTAGTTATGTCTCTTTGTCAGTTTTGTTAATTAATTGTGTTTTTGTAATTTACTAGTTGTGTGTCACAATTTGTGTGACATCATGGGAAGTCTCCACCCACTGAACACCTAAGGCTGTCCTTTTTAAGCTTGGTTCTACTTCCTGTTCCCTGCCCTGATGAAGACCAAAATTGCCGCTATGCATAGGCCCATGCACTTTTTAACCAGTTCTTGCCAGGATGACCTTTTATACTTTTTCAAATCTCGGAAGTGCCTCTGCAATTCTGTTTTCTTTTTGGGATTATCATGTGGGAGTGATTCTGTTCCTCCTGTGAATCATATTTCTCCATAAGTTCCTGAGACAACAACATAGTCTTATCGGCAGACATTTCTTCCGTTTTACGTGTTGAGGATCAGGTTTGACGCCAGCCATCTCCTTAGCTGGACCCCTGTCTGCACCCTGGGTGGCAGCTGATTTCTCCGTCAAGGACATGTGACTGAGAGCTACTCCAGAATTGGGGTGAGGAATAGCACCTTCAGCATAGCTTGTTGAAATCAACTGCATTTTCTCAACACAGTCTTTCTCACTGGAAAAATCAAAACCATGACAAGGACAGAATCAGTTATTGAATTCATCGACACAGGAGTCTACCCAGTCTTACTGATGGCAACAACAGTTACTTACTAAGAGTTGTCATCCTTGTAGGTACTCAGATGGGCCATTGTGATAAATGAGTGCTTCAGGGCCTCCTCTGGTGAGATCCTCTTCTCAGGGTCCATTTCAAAAAGAACCTTCAGGAGGTTCACAAATGCTGCTCGATCCTCCAACACGGCTGAGCTCTCTGTCTCTGTGGGGAACTGAATTCGCAACAATTCTATTAAACAGGATCCTACTCTCTCAGCAGCAGAGCAAACTGGTATGACAGCAAATGGACCACTTACTGTCATCAGGTCCTCCAGGGAATGGATAAAGTTCTTGCTTCTCTCAGGTGTATTGCCAGTCACCAGCGTGTACTCCTTTGGGGTCTACAGCAACAAAAACACTGTATTAGATGCTTTCTCCCCAAATGGGATTTTAAAGAGTTGCTATGTAACTGAACACATCTAGAAAACATAGAACAAGATCATTTACCTTCAGCCTCCATTTTGGTGAATAGTACTTGCTCTCGGTGAAGTAATGGTGTGTGTATTTGCCGGCATCCAGGAGGTGGTCAGGTGGCTGGCCAAAGAGTTTGACCATCTCTCTCATCTAGAGGAATAATCAATAATAATCTTATTAGCCCAGATCCTGGACCTGCTTTACATCTCTGGATGAGTTTGGATGTTTGTGTGCAGTATTGTGTAAGAAGGTTATATTCTGTTACTCACCATCTGGTATGTATCGCTCGTAAACAGGCGTCTTCTTGTGTACAACTCCACGAGAAGACAGCCCATACTCCACATATCTATGGCCTCAGTTACTGGTTGGCCCAGAACGATTTCAGGTGCACTATTGGTAGAAAAAAAGTGAGATTTTGAAAGAAAATTCAGATTGTGCACAACTTCTAATGGATTAACAGCTGTGCAGCAAAGATTTTAAAAGAGGGGCTTCCAAGATTGATCTTACCGTAGTGCCTGTACTTGCATTGTCCAGCCTTGTCTACTTGCCAGCTCAGATTTTTGGAGGGACAAACCAAAATCGATGACCTTCAATGTAAAAGGCTTTTCTTTTTGGTTCACCAACATCACATTGTCCAACTTCAGGTCAGAGTGAATGACACCAATGGAGTGTAGGGCATCCAATGCTGTCAGCAACTGTAGAAAATAAGGGGCAACATATATAGTTAAAGTTACCATTGACCAGGTGAAGATCTGTCTATTCTCGGTATTGGTGAATAGAGTCATTCAAAACAGCTTTTACCTGCTGGGCTAAAGGCCGAATTTCACTCGGCATTAGTGGCTTTTGTCTTTCATCGCATAAAAAGTCCACCAAGCTCTTATCCAGCCTCTCAAATGCCAGATAGGTGTTTCCTTTGCTGGTAAACCTCTCAATGTACCTGACAATGTTTGTCTTGTCCAGGTCGAGGACGCTCACTGCTTCCAGCATGGCAATCTGTAGAGACGATCAAGAGACGACATTGTTTAGAGATACAGTCTGGTACCAGCTTTTTGCCTTATCAAAGACAAAACTGTATCTAAGTAAGCAAAAGGCATTTTTGTCACAAAGACTTTGATGACCTACCTCTCTTTTTGAGTGGCTTTTGTGTTTTAGAAGTTTTAGGACCACCTTCTCCTCTGTAGTCTGTGTTACTGCTTCAAAAACTTTGCCAAATGCTCCCTCACCCAAGACATTTGAAAGGTTGTATCGTCTTGTGTCACTCTGCAAGACTTCTTTTTGCAAATGGCCGGTAGCAAAGCGAAGTGAAAAGAAAAGCATAATATAAATACCAGAGTTCTGCAAGCAAAAGTAACCATCCACCCCCCAGCAGTTTTATTACATTTACATCCTCTGAAGATCAACTGAATATTTTTTGGTACATTGTAACTTTCATGCGTTAAGGTATCACACAACCTCCCATCAAGTACGCCCAGAATATCTTGTGATGACAGTTGGTACTGTAATTGTCAAAGTACATTTACTTACCTTTGCTCATTGTGTCTTATTACGGTGTAATTTGCAGTCCCCCAAAAAAAACCTATGAAAAAGTCTTTTATTGTTTGACTGAATTGTAAACTTTGTTTTGCATCCCATGTAAATATCTGTAATGGCCTTTGGTGATTCTTTCATCTCAGCCATTTAGTCATCATCACTGCAGATATAATCTCAGTCATCATGACTGAGCAACGTGCATTCAGACCTACAAACAGAAATTCCTCTCTATTCTGCCCAGAGGAGCAGGGCTTGATCCAGAAATGGGCGGGGTGTAACTCAAGTGGGTGTGATTTTGTGGTCTCGCCCGTCCGCCGGCTCAGAGTTATCAGGACCAGCGGCATTTGGGCCAGCCCATCACCCGACCCCAGCACCAGCACCATGCTGATGACGGTCTTCCAGCCCACCCAGACCCAGTGGCAGGAGGACATTAGGGGAATAACGGGGATCAATGAGCGGCTCGACCGGCTGAAAAATGTTCTGGAATTTTTAGTGGACAAAATAAATTAATCTGGCTTCATAAATCGTGTAATCGCTTCTTACCCATTCACATTGTGGAAATGAAAACCTGGCGTGCCAGGACGACTGCCCATCTGGGATCGGTGTCCATCCCTCCATCTGCACATTGATGGAGTGGAAACCCTTGCGATGAATGTAAGGATCTACATTCCCATGCACAACACGCACCCTGCACCATGTTGGGATGGGGGGGCAGCTGGGGCAGGGAGTGGGTCCAGTGCTGCCTCCTTTGCTAAATGCACCATTGCAGGCCTGGGGGCCTGGCCGGGGCTCTTTGGGGGGGGGTGGTCCTCTTCCTGGCGTGGTGGTTGGGCTGGGGTTGGTCACGGGCCCTGCTGTTGTGCGGTGGATCGCTCGCTGGCGGTTTCACTCAGTCTGAGGTGCCCTGGACCGTATCAGCATCTATGGAGTACTCAGTCCCTGTATGGAGGAAGATGAGAGTATGATTGTTTTGTCCGGGGGTGGCGGTCCTGGGCGTGCGTGCCTTCGGCTCACCCTGGCGGGCGGGCTGGGCCTCTCCGGGGAGTGGGGGGTCCCGGCTGGCTGGCTGGTGGTGCCCTATAGCCTGAAGCTCTCCTGCTCTGGGGGGAGGGGGAGAACAGGGGATAGGTAGAGGGTATGGGGATCGTGGGTTGCGGGGGGGGGGTAGCTCTGTTCGGGGGCGGTGGGCCTGGTCGTTGTGGTGGGCTGTGGCTGCCCCGCCAGGGTGTGGGGTGTGGGTGGGTGTCAGCCTCGCCGCTGGCGGACCCCTTGGGGGGCTCTGGTCGGGTCTTGGGCCAGAGGGGCCCTGTGCCCCTGGGCTCTGCTCATGCTTTGGGGGTGGGGGGGGTGCCCGGCGGGACTAGGGTCATCTCTGCCCCGTCTCTCTGTGGGTTGCTTCTGGGTGGGTTTGCTGCTCCTATGCTTTCCTATGGGTCCTGGCATGGGTTGGGCCTGTGGCTGTTTCCTGGGGGGGGGGGGGGGGGGGGTGGCCTGGGGTTCCCGTGTCCTGGGGGTTTCGGGGTGCTTTGGTGACCTGGTCCTGACCTACCTGCTATCCTGGACTGGGGGTGCGATGTCCTTGCCCCCCACATTAGTTACAGCCAGCTACGCACAGCATCCAAGAAAAACCGTAGCACACACACATACACATACACACGCGTATACACACATACAAGCATGCGGCGCACATCTGACCCATAAACACACACTCAGACATTTATCTTAAAATTATATTAAACCAAATGGTAAGCCTGCACCGGAAATTGTGCAACCAATGTTTTTTTTCTTTCTTTTTCTTTTGTTGTTACTTTTTCTTTGTTTATTTGGTTTTTGTTTGTTTTTGTTTTGTTTTGTTTTGGTTTTTTGTGTGTTTTTTATTGTTGTTGTTGTTTTCTGCTGTTGTTGTTGTTGTTTTGTCTCCCCCCTCCCCCTTGTCTTCGCTGTCCTGTCCCTGTTCTCTCTTCCTGTCCACTCCTGAGCCTCAGTCCGGTCGCTTTATCAATGAACCAATACCATTCCTAATAAAATTAAACATAAATGGCAATAGGAGGAGTGTATCAGATTCCTCCTATGCAGAATAAAACTACTTCAGTACAACAAGGCACCAGGAACATTGATGCTGCTTGCCTCAGCTACTGAACAGGACAGGTTAAAAAATTTAAAAAAAAAAGAAAAATTCATAAAGGCAAGGCAAGGCAAAGGCATAAAGAAGCAGCTAATCCGTCAATTAAGCAGAGTTTGACCATTTATACGCCTTCCTCCTTGAAAGAAGTTCCTACTACACAACAAGGCGACAGTGCTGACCACTGCACCACTGTGCTGCCCATTCACACTTCTATACAAGAAAAAAACACAATTCCAAGTGTTATATTTTAATATACATTAGTAATACATATATGTTGAAAATAATACTGTTTCTTTCTGCCGTTATGAGGTTGTTGATGCTGGTGCAGAGGGAGAAATGGAGAAAGTTGTTCTGGGCATCTACCTTGTCCAACAAAAAGAAGCCGAGGGAACAGATCCACCTGCTGATGTTGGCGTCCTCATTGAAGGATGTGCAATACTGCAAGACTTGAGATGCGTGGCAAATGAATGCGTAACCATGTTTGGCTTGATCTTTTATTTAAACTTGAGCTATCTGAAGGAATTGCAATACGCTTTTGAGTTTCTCCAAAATCTAGTGATGGGTTTGGATGGAAACAAGCTCTCCATGAAGCTGCAAGTCCTCAAAACAAACTGCATGAGGAAATTGCCATCAAGACAATAAACAAGAACTGGATTTGGATTTCTGTTGATTCTTACTCAGGGGAAAAACTGAGTGCTTTTGGACAGCTGACTAAAGCTGGACAAAGACATGCAAATGGGGACTAGGCTGATTGGATACTCTAAACTGAGCGTAAGCATGGCTGTGAGTGTGAATGGTTGTCTGTCTATATATGTTGGCCCTGTGATTGACTGGCGACCCGTCCAAGGTGAACCCCGCCTTTCACTTTAAGGCTGCTGGCATAGGCTCCACCCCCCTCCCTAGATCCTTCTCCAAAATGAAACCTTTTGGATCAGTAAACTGAAGGCAACCTCTTTTCCTGGCCTTAAGGAGGGATGTGACTCGTCCCTCTTTCTTTGTACAGTGGGCATTCATTTGTGTGCTTTTATTTTTTCAATTGAAATCTTTTTTCTTCTCTCTCTCCATTTCTCTAGTTATGTCTCTGTCAGTTTTGTTAATTAATTGTGTTTTTGTAATTTACTAGTTGTGTGTCACAATTTGTGTGACATCAT
Organism: Aulostomus chinensis; assembly: GCF_037954235.1. Taxonomy (NCBI): domain Eukaryota; kingdom Metazoa; phylum Chordata; class Actinopteri; order Syngnathiformes; family Aulostomidae; genus Aulostomus; species Aulostomus chinensis. The sequence continues at coordinate 8,288,425 of NC_141332.1, read as the reverse complement.
GGGAAGTCTCCACCCACTGAACACCTAAGGCTGTCCTTTTTAAGCTTGGTTCTACTTCCTGTTCCCTGCCCTGATGAAGACCAAAATTGCCGCTATGCATAGGCCCATGCACTTTTTAACCAGTTCTTGCCAGGATGACCTTTTATACTTTTTCAAATCTCGGAAGTGCCTCTGCAATTCTGTTTTCTTTTTGGGATTATCATGTGGGAGTGATTCTGTTCCTCCTGTGAATCATATTTCTCCATAAGTTCCTGAGACAACAACATAGTCTTATCGGCAGACATTTCTTCCGTTTTACGTGTTGAGGATCAGGTTTGACGCCAGCCATCTCCTTAGCTGGACCCCTGTCTGCACCCTGGGTGGCAGCTGATTTCTCCGTCAAGGACATGTGACTGAGAGCTACTCCAGAATTGGGGTGAGGAATAGCACCTTCAGCATAGCTTGTTGAAATCAACTGCATTTTCTCAACACAGTCTTTCTCACTGGAAAAATCAAAACCATGACAAGGACAGAATCAGTTATTGAATTCATCAACACAGGAGTCTACCCAGTCTTACTGATGGCAACAACAGTTACTTACTAAGAGTTGTCATCCTTGTAGGTACTCAGATGGGCCATTGTGATAAATGAGTGCTTCAGGGCCTCCTCTGGTGAGATCCTCTTCTCAGGGTCCATTTCAAAAAGAACCTTCAGGAGGTTCACAAATGCTGCTCGATCCTCCAACACGGCTGAGCTCTCTGTCTCTGTGGGGAACTGAATTCGCAACAATTCTATTAAACAGGATCCTACTCTCTCAGCAGCAGAGCAAACTGGTATGACAGCAAATGGACCACTTACTGTCATCAGGTCCTCCAGGGAATGGATAAAGTTCTTGCTTCTCTCAGGTGTATTGCCAGTCACCAGCGTGTACTCCTTTGGGGTCTACAGCAACAAAAACACTGTATTAGATGCTTTCTCCCCAAATGGGATTTTAAAGAGTTGCTATGTAACTGAACACATCTAGAAAACATAGAACAAGATCATTTACCTTCAGCCTCCATTTTGGTGAATAGTACTTGTTCTCGGTGAAGTAATGGTGTGTGTATTTGCCGGCATCCAGGAGGTGGTCAGGTGGCTGGCCAAAGAGTTTGACCATCTCTCTCATCTAGAGGAACAATCAATAATAATCTTATTAGCCCAGATCCTGGACCTGCTTTACATCTCTGGATGAGTTTGGATGTTTGTGTGCAGTATTGTGTAAGAAGGTTATATTCTGTTACTCACCATCTGGTATGTATCGCTCGTAAACAGGCGTCTTCTTGTGTACAACTCCACGAGAAGACAGCCCATACTCCACATATCTATGGCCTCAGTTACTGGTTGGCCCAGAACGATTTCAGGTGCACTATTGGTAGAAAAAAAGTGAGATTTTGAAAGAAAATTCAGATTGTGCACAACTTCTAATTGATTAACAGCTGTGCAGCAAAGATTTTAAAAGAGGGGCTTCCAAGATTGATCTTACCGTAGTGCCTGTACTTGCATTGTCCAGCCTTGTCTACTTGCCAGCTCAGATTTTCGGAGGGACAAACCAAAATCGATGACCTTCAATGTAAAAGGCTTTTCTTTTTGGTTCACCAACATCACATTGTCCAACTTCAGGTCAGAGTGAATGACACCAATGGAGTGTAGGGCATCCAATGCTGTCAGCAACTGTAGAAAATAAGGGGCAACATATATAGTTAAAGTTACCATTGACCAGGTGAAGATCTGTCTATTCTCGGTATTGGTGAATAGAGTCATTCAAAACAGCTTTTACCTGCTGGGCTAAAGGCCGAATTTCACTCGGCATTAGTGGCTTTTGTCTTTCATCGCATAAAAAGTCCACCAAGCTCTTATCCAGCCTCTCAAATGCCAGATAGGTGTTTCCTTTGCTGGTAAACCTCTCAATGTACCTGACAATGTTTGTCTTGTCCAGGTCGAGGACGCTCACTGCTTCCAGCATGGCAATCTGTAGAGACGATCAAGAGACGACATTGTTTAGAGATACAGTCTGGTACCAGCTTTTTGCCTTATCAAAGACAAAACTGTATCTAAGTAAGCAAAAGGCATTTTTGTCACAAAGACTTTGATGACCTACCTCTCTTTTTGAGTGGCTTTTGTGTTTTAGAAGTTTTAGGACCACCTTCTCCTCTGTAGTCTGTGTTACTGCTTCAAAAACTTTGCCAAATGCTCCCTCACCCAAGACATTTGAAAGGTTGTATCGTCTTGTGTCACTCTGCAAGACTTCTTTTTGCAAATGGCCGGTAGCAAAGCGAAGTGAAAAGAAAAGCATAATATAAATACCAGAGTTCTGCAAGCAAAAGTAACCATCCACCCCCCAGCAGTTTTATTACATTTACATCCTCTGAAGATCAACTGAATATTTTTTGGTACATTGTAACTTTCATGCGTTAAGGTATCACACAACCTCCCATCAAGTACGCCCAGAATATCTTGTGATGACAGTTGGTACTGTAATTGTCAAAGTACATTTACTTACCTTTGCTCATTGTGTCTTATTACGGTGTAATTTGCAGTCCCCCAAAAAAAACCTATGAAGAAGTCTTTTATTGTTTGACTGAATTGTAAACTTTGTTTTGCATCCCATGTAAATATCTGTTATGGCCTTTGGTGATTCTTTCATCTCAGCCATTTAGTCATCATCACTGCAGATATAATCTCAGTCATCATGACTGAGCAACGTGCATTCAGACCTACAAACAGAAATTCCTCTCTATTCTGCCCAGAGGAGCAGGGCTTGATCCAGAAATGGGCGGGGTGTACCTCAAGTGGGTGTGATTTTGTGGTCTCGCCCGTCCGCCGGCTCAGAGTTATCAGGACCAGCGGCATTTGGGCCAGCCCATCACCCGACCCCAGCACCAGCACCATGCTGATGACGGTCTTCCAGCCCACCCAGACCCAGTGGCAGGAGGACATTAGGGGAATAACGGGGATCAATGAGCGGCTCGACCGGCTGAAAAATGTTCTGGAATTTTTAGTGGACAAAATAAATTAATCTGGCTTCATAAATCGTGTAATCGCTTCTTACCCATTCACATTGTGGAAATGAAAACCTGGCATGCCAGGACGACTGCCCATCTGGGATCGGTGTCCATCCCTCCATCTGCACATTGATGGAGTGGAAACCCTTGCGATGAATGTAAGGATCTACATTCCCATGCACAACACGCACCCTGCACCATGTTGGGATGGGGGGGCAGCTGGGGCAGGGAGTGGGTCCAGTGCTGCCTCCTTTGCTAACTGCACCATTGCAGGCCTGGGGGCCTGGCCGGGGCTCTTTGGGGGTGGGTGGTCCTCTTCCTGGCGTGGTGGTTGGGCTGGGGTTGGTCACGGGCCCTGCTGTTGTGCGGTGGATCGCTCGCTGGCGGTTTCACTCAGTTTGAGGTGCCCTGGACCGTATCAGCATCTATGGAGTACTCAGTCCCTGTATGGAGGAAGATGAGAGTATGATTGTTTTGTCCGGGGGTGGCGGTCCTGGGCGTGCGTGCCTTCGGCTCACCCTGGCGGGCGGGCTGGGCCTCTCCGGGGAGTGGGGGGTCCCGGCTGGCTGGCTGGTGGTGCCCTATAGCCTGAAGCTCTCCTGCTCTGGGGGGAGGGGGAGAACAGGGGATAGGTAGAGGGTATGGGGATCGTGGGTTGCGGGGGGGGGGGTAGCTCTGTTCGGGGGCGGTGGGCCTGGTCGTTGTGGTGGGCTGTGGCTGCCCCGCCTGGGTGTGGGGTGTGGGTGGGTGTCAGCCTCGCCGCTGGCGGACCCCTTGGGGGGCTCTGGTCGGGTCTTGGGCCAGAGGGGCCCTGTGCCCCTGGGCTCTGCTCATGCTGTGGGGGTGGGGGGGTGCCCGGCGGGACTAGGGTCATCTCTGCCCCGTCTCTCTGTGGGTTGCTTCTGGGTGGGTTTGCTGCTCCTATGCTTTCCTATGGGTCCTGGCATGGGTTGGGCCTGTGGCTGTTTCCTGGGGGGGGGGGGGGGGGGGGGGGGGATGGCCTGGGGTTCCCGTGTCCTGGGGGTTTCGGGGTGCTTTGGTGACCTGGTCCTGACCTACCTGCTATCCTGGACTGGGGGTGCGATGTCCTTGCCCCCCACATTAGTTACAGCCAGCTATGCACAGCATCCAAGAAAAACCGTAGCACACACACATACACATACACACGCGTATACACACATACAAGCATGCGGCGCACATCTGACCCATAAACACACACTCAGACATTTATCTTAAAATTATATTAAACCAAATGGTAAGCCTGCACCGGAAATTGTGCAACCAATGTTCTTTTTCTTTCTTTTTCTTTTGTTGTTACTTTTTCTTTGTTTATTTGGTTTTTGTTTGTTTTTGTTTTGTTTTGTTTTGTTTTTTTGTGTGTTTTTTATTGTTGTTGTTGTTGTTTTCTGCTGTTGTTGTTGTTTTGTCTCCCCCCTCCCCCTTGTCTTCGCTGTCCTGTCCCTGTTCTCTCTTCCTGTCCACTCCTGAGCCTCAGTCCGGTCGCTTTATCAATGAACCAATACCATTCCAAATAAAATTAAACATAAATGGCAATAGGAGGAGTGTATCAGATTCCTCCTATGCAGAATAAAACTACTTCAGTACAACAAGGCACCAGGAACATTGATGCTGCTTGCCTCAGCTACTGAACAGGACAGGTTAAAAAATTTAAAAAAAAAAGAAAAATTCATAAAGGCAAGGCAAGGCAAAGGCATAAAGAAGCAGCTAATCCGTCAATTAAGCAGAGTTTGACCATTTATACGCCTTCCTCCTTGAAAGAAGTTCCTACTACACACCAAGGCGACAGTGCTGACCACTGCACCACTCTGCTGCCCATTCACACTTCTATACAAGAAAAAAACACAATTCCAAGTGTTATATTTTAATATACATTAGTAATACATATATGTTGAAAATAATACTGTTTCTTTCTGCCGTTATGAGGTTGTTGATGCTGGTGCAGAGGGAGAAATGGAGAAAGTTGTTCTGGGCATCTACCTTGTCCAACAAAAAGAAGCCGAGGGAACAGATCCACCTGCTGATGTTGGCGTCCTCATTGAAGGATGTGCAATACTGCAAGACTTGAGATGCATGGCAAATGAATGCGTAACCATGTTTGGCTTGATCTTTTATTTAAACTTGAGCTATCTGAAGGAATTGCAAAACACTTTTGAGTTTCTCCAAAATCTAGTGATGGGATTGGATGGAAACAAGCTCTCCATGAAGCTGCAAGTCCTCAAAACAAACTGCATGAGGAAATTGCCATCAAGACAATAAACAAGAACTGGACTTGGATTTCTGTTGATTCTTACTCAGGGGAAAAACTGAGTGCTTTTGGACAGCTGACTAAAGCTAGACAAAGACATGCAAATGGAGACTAGGCTGATTGGATACTCTAAACTGAGCGTAAGCATGGCTGTGAGTGTGAATGGTTGTCTGTCTATATATGTTGGCCCTGTGATTGACTGGCGACCCGTCCAAGGTGAACCCCGCCTTTCACTTTAAGGCTGCTGGCATAGGCTCCACCCCCCTCCCTAGATCCTTCTCCAAAATGAAACCTTTTGGATCAGTAAACTGAAGGCAACCTCTTTTCCTGGCCTTAAGGAGGGATGTGACTCGTCCCTCTTTCTTTGTACAGTGGGCATTCATTTGTGTGCTTTTATTTTTTCAATTGAAAAATTTTTTCTTCTCTCTCTCCATTTCTCTAGTTATGTCTCTATGTCAGTTATGTTAATTAATTGTGTTTTTGTAATTTACTAGTTGTGTGTCACAATTTGTGTGACATCATGGGAAGTCTCCACCCACTGAACACCTAAGGCTGTCCTTTTTAAGCTTGGTTCTACTTCCTGTTCCCTGCCCTGATGAAGACCAAAATTGCCGCTATGCATAGGCCCATGCACTTTTTAACCAGTTCTTGCCAGGATGACCTTTTATACTTTTTCAAATCTCGGAAGTGCCTCTGCAATTCTGTTTTCTTTTTGGGATTATCATGTGGGAGTGATTCTGTTCCTCCTGTGAATCATATTTCTCCATAAGTTCCTGAGACAACAACATAGTCTTATCGGCAGACATTTCTTCCGTTTTACGTGTTGAGGATCAGGTTTGACGCCAGCCATCTCCTTAGCTGGACCCCTGTCTGCACCCTGGGTGGCAGCTGATTTCTCCGTCAAGGACATGTGACTGAGAGCTACTCCAGAATTGGGGTGAGGAATAGCACCTTCAGCATAGCTTGTTGAAATCAACTGCATTTTCTCAACACAGTCTTTCTCACTGGAAAAATCAAAACCATGACAAGGACAGAATCAGTTATTGAATTCATCGACACAGGAGTCTACCCAGTCTTACTGATGGCAACAACAGTTACTTACTAAGAGTTGTCATCCTTGTAGGTACTCAGATGGGCCATTGTGATAAATGAGTGCTTCAGGGCCTCCTCTGGTGAGATCCTCTTCTCAGGGTCCATTTCAAAAAGAACCTTCAGGAGGTTCACAAATGCTGCTCGATCCTCCAACACGGCTGAGCTCTCTGTCTCTGTGGGGAACTGAATTCGCAACAATTCTATTAAACAGGATCCTACTCTCTCAGCAGCAGAGCAAACTGGTATGATAGCAAATGGACCACTTACTGTCATCAGGTCCTCCAGGGAATGGATAAAGTTCTTGCTTCTCTCAGGTGTATTGCCAGTCACCAGCGTGTACTCCTTTGGGGTCTACAGCAACAAAAACACTGTATTAGATGCTTTCTCCCCAAATGGGATTTTAAAGAGTTGCTATGTAACTGAACACATCTAGAAAACATAGAACAAGATCATTTACCTTCAGCCTCCATTTTGGTGAATAGTACTTGCTCTCGGTGAAGTAATGGTGTGTGTATTTGCCGGCATCCAGGAGGTGGTCAGGTGGCTGGCCAAAGAGTTTGACCATCTCTCTCATCTAGAGGAACAATCAATAATAATCTTATTAGCCCAGATCCTGGACCTGCTTTACATCTCTGGATGAGTTTGGATGTTTGTGTGCAGTATTGTGTAAGAAGGTTATATTCTGTTACTCACCATCTGGTATGTATCGCTCGTAAACAGGCGTCTTCTTGTGTACAACTCCACGAGAAGACAGCCCATACTCCACATATCTATGGCCTCAGTTACTGGTTGGCCCAGAACGATTTCAGGTGCACTATTGGTAGAAAAAAAGTGAGATTTTGAAAGAAAATTCAGATTGTGCACAACTTCTAATTGATTAACAGCTGTGCAGCAAAGATTTTAAAAGAGGGGCTTCCAAGATTGATCTTACCGTAGTGCCTGTACTTGCATTGTCCAGCCTTGTCTACTTGCCAGCTCAGATTTTCGGAGGGACAAACCAAAATCGATGACCTTCAATGTAAAAGGCTTTTCTTTTTGGTTCACCAACATCACATTGTCCAACTTCAGGTCAGAGTGAATGACACCAATGGAGTGTAGGGCATCCAATGCTGTCAGCAACTGTAGAAAATAAGGGGCAACATATATAGTTAAAGTTACCATTGACCAGGTGAAGATCTGTCTATTCTCGGTATTGGTGAATAGAGTCATTCAAAACAGCTTTTACCTGCTGGGCTAAAGGCCGAATTTCACTCGGCATTAGTGGCTTTTGTCTTTCATCGCATAAAAAGTCCACCAAGCTCTTATCCAGCCTCTCAAATGCCAGATAGGTGTTTCCTTTGCTGGTAAACCTCTCAATGTACCTGACAATGTTTGTCTTGTCCAGGTCGAGGACGCTCACTGCTTCCAGCATGGCAATCTGTAGAGACGATCAAGAGACGACATTGTTTAGAGATACAGTCTGGTACCAGCTTTTTGCCTTATCAAAGACAAAACTGTATCTAAGTAAGCAAAAGGCATTTTTGTCACAAAGACTTTGATGACCTACCTCTCTTTTTGAGTGGCTTTTGTGTTTTAGAAGTTTTAGGACCACCTTCTCCTCTGTAGTCTGTGTTACTGCTTCAAAAACTTTGCCAAATGCTCCCTCACCCAAGACATTTGAAAGGTTGTATCGTCTTGTGTCACTCTGCAAGACTTCTTTTTGCAAATGGCCGGTAGCAAAGCGAAGTGAAAAGAAAAGCATAATATAAATACCAGAGTTCTGCAAGCAAAAGTAACCATCCACCCCCCAGCAGTTTTATTACATTTACATCCTCTGAAGATCAACTGAATATTTTTTGGTACATTGTAACTTTCATGCGTTAAGGTATCACACAACCTCCCATCAAGTACGCCCAGAATATCTTGTGATGACAGTTGGTACTGTAATTGTCAAAGTACATTTACTTACCTTTGCTCATTGTGTCTTATTACGGTGTAATTTGCAGTCCCCCAAAAAAAACCTATGAAGAAGTCTTTTATTGTTTGACTGAATTGTAAACTTTGTTTTGCATCCCATGTAAATATCTGTTATGGCCTTTGGTGATTCTTTCATCTCAGCCATTTAGTCATCATCACTGCAGATATAATCTCAGTCATCATGACTGAGCAACGTGCATTCAGACCTACAAACAGAAATTCCTCTCTATTCTGCCCAGAGGAGCAGGGCTTGATCCAGAAATGGGCGGGGTGTACCTCAAGTGGGTGTGATTTTGTGGTCTAGCCCGTCCGCCGGCTCAGAGTTATCAGGACCAGCGGCATTTGGGCCAGCCCATCACCCGACCCCAGCACCAGCACCATGCTGATGACGGTCTTCCAGCCCACCCAGACCCAGTGGCAGGAGGACATTAGGGGAATAACGGGGATCAATGAGCGGCTCGACCAGCTGAAAAATGTTCTGGAATTTTTAGTGGACAAAATAAATTAATCTGGCTTCATAAATCGTGTAATCGCTTCTTACCCATTCACATTGTGGAAATGAAAACCTGGCGTGCCAGGACGACTGCCCATCTGGGATCGGTGTCCATCCCTCCATCTGCACATTGATGGAGTGGAAACCCTTGCGATGAATGTAAGGATATTCCTCATGGGACAGTGCTTTTATGGCAACATGAGTGCAGTCAATGGCTCCAATTACATCAGAGAATCTGGCTATTGCTGCAAATTGCGCTTTAATATTGGCCTGTTCAACTGCACTGTAAGGGAATTTAATGTACCTGTAGGAGAGGCAGATGATCAGGTCCACCACCCAGGGCATGGCCCGGCTCAGGGTCGACTGGCTCACCCCGAAACAGTCTGCCATCTCTCGCTGGAAGGACCCAGTGGACAAGAAGCCGAGTGTGCTCAGCACCAGTGTCGGCACTGGCACAGCTTGGCTCCTGGCGGTTCTGCGCTGGTGCGCAGGTTGCAACGCCTCACAAATTTGCAGGAGGATGGCCCGCGGTAGCCGGAACTGGCTCATCAGCCACTCATCTGAATTGTACAGCAGATCCTCCTGCTCCCTGAAATGTCGTTCCTGTCTGGTTGCACCGTTTACCACGTCCTCCAACAGCGCAAGTGCTGCCATTGTTGAAAATTGCACATTCAGCACAATCGTGAGCGCTCTTTTATAGCCGCTTAAGTACTGCCAACTATTGTTTGGGTTTGTGTTGATGGTTTTTTGTGCCCAATGTATGTGCGGTTGTCAAATAATGTCAGTTACCAAACACCGCCACAGGGTGTTGCCAACGGACCAAAGTGCAGTTAACGCAAGAATCGGCTTTCTGCCAACTTCTACGGCACCTCTGGAGTTGGCGTGAGACAGCGCAAGAATCGACAAACTTTTCGTGTTTATTCATCTGAACGTCAGTGCCGATCGTGGCATACACACGTTTTTCTTGCGTAAACCGCATTAATACATGAGGCCCCTGCTCTACTTTTAAATTGTCATGAGATAACGTTTTTTGTGATTATGCGCAATACAAATAAAATTGACTTGACGATGTTTAAGTTACCCTTTGTATTGTTTTGATTCCTCTTATATTTAAGGTTTCTTTAAGCTGCTGTGAGGAAGTGTTGCTCACTACTGGCTGCAAAATATCTGCCCTCTGAGGACAAAATAAAGAACTGATGACCGAAACTTTCATCTGAGGAAGACACGCTCATTCTAATTCATTCACACTAAAAAAAAAATATTCAGGTGTTCTGCTGGTCAAATAGATGCCTCTCTATGCATTTAATTCGTCCAAAGGCCTACTCTACAATGGCCCTAGAAGATGAGAATGTATTCAAGTTTGGTTGTTTGAGGCTGGATCTTAATTCCTCCCATCTATTCCGTGACAAATACTGGCTAAAAAAGGAATTTTCCTAAAGATTTACACTGGTAAAGAGACATATATAAACCAGCGAGATGATGTTTTGCAGGTACAAATCCATGAACTGCCCAGAACTCATAACTTTCCATTCCAAGTTCAGAATTAGGTCCTAAGGCCTAATGAATGCACAATCAAGCTACAGGAGCACTCTCCGTATTGGCTTGAGATCCACTGCTCCTGCAAAGAGGCTAAACATCGGTTAGGTAATGGGTAGGTGATCTATGCCACTTAGGCAGTGAGAGTTTTTAATAATGCCATGTCCAAACATATCGCTTTAAGTCCATTCAGTACATTTGGCTGGGATTTGCTTGGGTTGTCTCAGTTTGGCTCTTTTTTCTCTTCCCTGTGTATCATGGTTTGCAGTTCACCACTGGGTTCTTTGTGTCTCCCTGAATGCACCACCACTCACTAGCTGGGTTTACATGGAGCCTAATATTCCAATTAGAATCGGATTAGAAGCCCAAACTGAATAAAAGTGTTCCATATAAACACCTCAATCCGAATAAAGAGGCCTAAACTGAATGGAATTTCATTCGGTTTCACAGGGGTAGAATATTCCTTTTCCCAAACCAATCAGATGTAAAATCTTATCATGTAAACGGTGAAACAGAATGTTGTCAGGCTGTGTTCTTTCTGCGCATGTTCTGTCTTGACGTAAATGTGCAGTGACGTTTCCTCACTTGATAAAAATGGCGGCTTCCAAGCAGCAGTGCACGCTCTGACTGTGACTTCATCTGGAGCCATAAATCCATCCACCAGTCCACAAAATTTAGTGAATGAAGAGCGCGTCATCCGAAAGTTTTGTTTCCATTCAAGGTCGGAAAATTCCAGAAGTACAACATGTTCCCACCAGTTTTTGCTGCAGACCTTCATCCACATCTTTCTGGTCTTCGGAGGGGGTGAGGGCAGCATGGGCAAACACTGTGAAATAACAACAAAAAGGCCCTCTTCTGTACGCCATCTCCTCTTCCTTGCTTCCAGTAGAAGCGCCTTTGTACCAAGCTTTTGCTTGAATAAATGTGTCAACACAATCGAAACGACTGTGCTGATCACACGATGGACCTCCATCATAGATCAGTCACGTGATGTTTACATCGCTCTGCACGTGACACACAGCCGTAAAACGACGGTTCCGATTAAATGAAGAGGCACATGTAAACACCAGATCGGAATACATCACGTCACATGTAAACAGTTGACCCGAACTCTTCAATCGGAATGAAGAAAAAGTCTGCATGTAAACATCGCTACTCATTAAGTCAACCTCCTCTGCCAATCAACCTCAATCACCTGCACCTATATAGGTCTCCCTCTCCCTTTGTTCTCTGCCATATTGTGATGCATTCATTCCTAACTCTCCAGCGATATCTCTCAGACTGACTTCCCGGCTTCGACCCTGCTTGATCCCACCATTCCTCTTTCCCTCAGCCCTGGAACCACTTCTGCCCTCGAGAAGTGCAAGTCTGCCTCTGTTTTTTGCCAGCTTGTTTTTGCCAGTTCCGTTTCCTTTGAGGACATTTTCAGTTACTATTTACCCTGAATGACATTTTCTAATTCAACTTCTGTTTCAAGTATGTTGCATTTGGGTCCCTACTCCCCACCATTTCAGTACAATCTGGCCAAACATGGACCCAGCACGCACTTCCTCTGCCCAGAACCATTTTGAATGCATTGAAGGAGTCCTCTAGCAACATGAGGGTGCGGCATACAATATTTGTTTGACTGGGAAGGCTATGGCCCAGAAAGGTCGCGGCTCTCGGCCTCTTGTCATTGACCCTCAATTCATTGCTGACTTTCACCAGAGAAACCCTGATCAGCCCTCTCACACCTCCACCACAGTCAACTCCCGTCGACCTGCCCCCTCAACAGGCCGGCCCTTTTTCCCAATCCAATTTCCCAATTCCCAACCCATGGAATGAGGACGAGGACAACCAGGAAACTTATAACAATCAGGAAACTCAAAATAATCAGGGCACTCAGGATAATGTGGATTGGATGGATTTTCAGAATCAGAATGGTCTCTTCCTGGACTCCATCCCACGCCACCGGGGATATGGAATGGTCTGCTTGACCTGAATACTATGCAAGTCTGCCTCTGTTTTTCCCCTGTTTTTTTGCTAGCCTGTTTTTGCTAGTTCTGTTTCCTTTGAGGACATCTTCAGTTACCGTTAAGTGTGAATAAAGGACATTTTCTAATTTAACTCCTGTTTCAAGTGTATTGCATTTGGGTCAATACTCCCCACCGTTTCACTGTGATTTGATCATCTGACTTGGTTGAATGCACAGCAGCTGGTCATTGCTGTGTTTCATGCCATCATTTACTCTGTTTCATTTCTACAGGAAATATTCAGTTTCTCAAGGAGTAGTTCATTGCTACAAGTTTGATGCTGCAGGTATGGTAGAAGGTCAATTCTAATACTCTCATTCTGCAAGCCTGTGAGAACAGTGTGCAGGAACATGCTCTGCACAAGGGCAGGGTCGTATTTCAAGCCTTATTCAACAGGATCTTCTGACTCAAGTCAAGGGCCTGAACCAAAACATTTTGGAGGCTTTCCTTGCTACTCTGCTGCTCTGAACAAGAAGTTATGTACCATTTGAAAGGCTATTTAGACATCTGAGTTTACAGTTCTAAGCCATTTTTTTCCCAACCTGTCCTGTTCAGCAGCTGGGGCAAGCAGTCTATACTGCTTGCCCCAGCTGTTGAACAACTGACCCCCTCATGGAAGAAACACCAAGTGCGATGTGTACCCTGCCCGGAGGGGCACCGGGGCCCCGCCCTGGAGCCAGGCTTGGGGTGGGGGCTCGAAGGCCAGCGCCTGGTGGCCGGGCCTTGGTTCGTGGGGCCCGGCCGGGCCCAGCCCGAAAAGGAGACAGGGGCACGTCCTCCTTTTGGACTCACCACCCATAAGAGGAACTGGAGGGGTCCGGTGCAGTGTGGTTTGGGTGGCAGTTCAAGGCGGGTGCCTTGGCTGTCTGAACCACGGACATGGAAGCTGGCTTTTGGGACATGGAACGTTACCTCTCTGGGTGGGAAGGAGCTGGAGCTGGTGGAAGAGGTTGAGCGTTACCGGCTAGATAAAGTTGGCCTCACCTCGACACATAGCTCTGGGTGGAAGTGCCTTTGGAGTGGCAGACCAGGGTGGTCCCCGTTAATGATGATGATGATTTTAAGAAAGATGGAAGGTCTTGCTAGCACCTTTATGACAGGTAGACTCTAGTGAAAATAGGGCCATAATGCTTTTCTCTCTTCTCTTTATCACTGCTAGGTGTTTCAACTCAACTGTCTGTAAAATATTGTCATGTCTGATCTGGAGAAGTGCCATCCTGTGCTCTTGTGATGTTGATGTAGAATCACTACCTGAGAGGTTCCCGAGCATCAGTGCCATCAGTGCAAACCTGTGTGTGTCTGTGTGATTTTCTGTGCACTACCAAGCCAGACTTTGTTGAAGAGTTGCCAGGGAGGATTTGAACCACCAGTGAGTAGTATGATATTAATCAGATGGATTGCAAATTAAAAAAAAAAATGACTTCATATACACCGAGGGGCTTGTAAAAGGGATGTTGATGGCTTTTTGTTAGTTCAGTGCTTCAGTGCTTGTCACACTTCACAAATGTTGACAGAATTTTGGACACGTTATTGTTTTAGTCTGATCAAAGTGAGACAATGGTATCCATAGGAACCAGAGGTCCAGCATCAAAACGTGACTCTCCTCTTTACTGACAAATCGCGAAATGTGCCAGCATTCACGTTACTTAATTCAATTGTTTCAGTGTGGTGCACGTAACATGCACATGATACTATGAATGTGAGTAATTAAAGTGTATTTCTTTATGGACACATTTACCAACTCTAAAAAGCAAAAAAACAAAACAAAAGGCAACAGATTATCTATGCTCAAGGACACACAAAATTTCCAAAAACACTCCCTCAAAAGTGAGTACTGCTGCCCTCAGGTTCAAGTATTTATATCACTGAGCAATTCACAGTCAGAATGTCAAGATGCTGATGAAAGGTCTTGATCTCTGTAAAGGTGTCCCTTTAAAGGGGTCAATTGAAGTTATAAGAAAAAAAAACATCTGATGTTACAAGTCACATGGAGATGGCAATTGGCCTGTTGTAAGCTGGCAGGTCGGTTCAGTAAAGATCGGTACCAGGGCCGCCTGGAAGAGGTGCATGTGATCACTGCAGGCTGACGCACTAAAAGGGATACAGAAGAGCACACCGTGTGACCAAGCTGTGAGTGAAAATAAAACCACATCTCGTGTAGTTCTCTAAAATGGTGGCCCTATGGCAATACTCTGTGGCAATACTCTTAACTGGGAAACCCTAACCTAAATGTACTCACTTGATAACAATTACATGTGGAGGAGAGTCACTTCTCATCCAGTAGTCATGGAGTGAACCAATCTTATCAGCTGAACCTCAGTGGCATTGCAAAAAAACCTAAGCTGTGAGCTGTGAGTTCAAGTCCTCTGAAACAGTCAGATCCTCAGTCCTAGTTTGGGCCAACCTTAATCAATATTTTATATTTTATGATAACTGTGTCAAACTCCAAGCTAAGAGTGAATTCTAGACCTCTCCAATTTCCAACATACAAAAGTTCATAAAGAAGAAAATTTGAGGTCAAAACTGGAGTGACTGGTCTGATCAGACAGTCATTACAATTCTCAGTAAATTTATGCAGTTGAAGATAATAAGTTCCATAAATTGCCTAAACATATCGAGGAAAAAATCCCTCAGAATAAAAGCACAATATAAAAACAGAAGTTAATGCTTGAACAAAATCATTCCCTGACTGAGGACAAATAATCAGACCTTACTCAGACAGACAATGTTTGTGTTTCTTAAATGTTTTATGTTGATTGAGTTTGTGTCTGTGTGTTAATGTGTGCTAAATCTGTGGTGTGACTGAATTTAATTCTGGATTGTGGCTGAGAGGGGGGAGGGTGCTGTTTAAGAGTAATTAAACTGCACATTACATAAAGCTTGATGGGTTCCATTGAATCTTAGCTCTTTGGGGAAGCTTTGAAAGGACTTGGTTGTAAAAAATGTATTTACAACCAAGTCCTTTCAAACCTTCCCCAAAGAGCTCAGCTGAAAGACCCATGTGGAAAGGCTGCTGCCAGCACAGCCCATTAGCATCTGAGTGGTTGGTGAAACTCCCTAACGACCACCCCTGAAACTCCCTGACACCGCACAACGACTGTCGTTTGGGGAGGCCAGGTGAGTCTCGGGAGGGTCGTTTCCACCACAATAGCACTGACCACTCCCACATAGGTTTATAAGCTGGAGTTTCCACACTCTTCACTAGAACTGAAGAAGCCTCTCGGATGAGAGGTGAAACGTCTTCAAGATAAACTTACGTCCAGTTGACTAGATTTTACTTCGCTTCGATCTACGATGACCTGGATGAATGAGAACCTACACAGACGTACTGCCATCTAGTGGCAGAAGAAGTGTCGCCCCCCCCCTCACCTTTTTTTTGTTTTTGACAGACAAACAACATCATACAACACAGTTAGTGTTACATAATCACTAAGTGCTGGGTCTTGGACCCTCTGACTTATTCTACCCCAAAGAGGAGAAGAGTCAGGTTAAGTGCCTAGGTGTTCTCTGAACAACTGAGTCTTCAATTGTCTCTTAAAAGTAGAAAGGGACTCAGCAGAACGCACAGAGTTCGGTAGTTCGTTCCACCATTTGGGAACAACAGAAGTGAAGAGTCTGGCTAGAGGTTTGGAGCAGCGCTGGGCTGGAAGCACCAGGCATCTTTGGCATGCAGAGCGTAGTGGGTGAGAAGGAGAGAAGACCTGGATCAGGGATTCCAGGGAGGCTGGAGCCGTTCTTGTGATTGTTTTGTAAGCCAAGAGAAGTGCCTTAAATTTGATCCTGGCTGCCACTGGAAGCCAGTGAAGAGAAACCAGCAGCGGGGTGACGTGCCCTTTTGGGCTGGTTGAAGACCAGACGTGCTGCTGCATTCTGGATCATCTGCAGAGGCTTGAATGAGCATGCAGGGAGGCCTGCCAGAAGAGAGTTGCAGTAGTCAATGCGTGAGATGACAAGAGCCTGAACCAGAATCTGTGTGGTCTGTTGGGTCAGGAAGGGTCTGATCTTCCTGATGTTGAAGGGCATAACGGCAAGACCGAGAAACTGAGGCCACATCAACCTTAAAGGTCAGCTGGTCATCAATCATGACACCCCGGTTTCTGGCTGAGTTTGTGGGCGCAAGTAGGCTCGAGTCAAGTTGGACAGTGACCTGAGGCTGAACAGATGGACAAGCTGGAAAGACCATAAGTTCAGTCTTAGACAGATTCAGTTGAAGGTGGCGTTCCTTCATCCATGTGGAGATATCAGCCAGACACGCTGATATACGATCTGAGACCGTTCTGTCATCAGGTGGAAAAGAGAGGAGAAGCTGAGTGTCGTCAGCATAACAGTGGTAGGAGAAGCCATGGGAGCGGATCACTGCACCAAGTGAGGTGGTGTACAGAGAGAAGAGAAGGGGACCAAGCACTGACCCCTGAGGAACCCCAGTCGATAGGCCATGTGACCTAGACACCTTTCCTCGCCATGACACTCTGAAGGATCTGTCTGTGAGGTAGGACTTGAACCACAACAAGGCAGAACCAGATATGCCGAGCTCAGAGATTGTGGAGAGGAGAATGTGATGGTTCACTGTGTCGAAGGCAGCAGAAGGTCCAGCAGAAGTAGGACAGAGCATTGACCAGCAGCTCGAGCTCGTCTCAGTGACTCAGTGACTGACAGGAGTGCAGTCTCAGTGGAGTGGTCACACCTGAAGCCAGACTGAAAAGAGTCAAGTAGGTTGTTGTTCCGCAAATGTTCAGAGACCTGGTTAAATACTGAGCGCTCCAGTATTTTTGACAGCAATGGCAGAAGTGATACTGGCCTGTAGTTTTCAACCTGGGCGGGGTTGAGATTAGGCTTTTTGAGCAGTGGGGTGACACGGGCCTGCTTAAAAGTAGCAGGAAAAATGCCAGTTTCCAGGGAGGAATTGACAATGTGTGTGTGACTGCAGGTTTGATAGTGGGCAAAATGGTCTGCAGGATGCTGGTGGGTATTGGATCGAGAGGACAAGTTGTAGGTTTTGAGCTCAGGAGAAGTCTGGAGACTTCATCTTCGCTCATGGGAGCAAAGGAGAAGAGTGAAGCAGCAGTGGCAGGTTGACGCTGACTGGACTGGTCAGGCTCAGAGAACTGGTTGCTGATTGCAGCAACCTTTTCAGAAAAAAAGGAGGCAAACATGTCTGAAGTCAGCGCAGTGGAAGGCTGAGCAACTGGAGGAGAAAGCAAGGAGTTAAACGCCATAAACAGTTATCTGGAATCAGAAGTGGCACAGATCTTGTTCTGATAGAAGGCTTTCTTAGCGGACTGTAAGCACGAGGTGAAGGAAGCAAGTTTCTGTTTGTATAAGGACAAGTCAGTGGGTTCTTGGGATTTCCGCCACTTTCTTTCTGCTGCCCTGAGTCCAGCTCTTTGTTCTCTCAGAACTTCAGAGAGCCATGGACTTGGTTGTTTTTTCTTGGCTGGTTTGGACACCAGGGGGCAGAGTTTGTCCAGAGAGGATGCCAGAGAGGAACAGAGTGTTTCTGTAGCCTCATGAACAGAAAGTGAGAAGGAGTGCGAGTGGTCAGGCATGACGGAATTCACCTCATCAGACAGCTGTGCTGCTGTGAGGGATTTCAGGTTTCTGCGGAAGGAAACCGTCTGTATGGGTGTCTGCAATTGCAGAAAGGCAACCGCAAATTTGACCAAGAAATGTTCTGACAGGTGGAGTGGGGTAACTGTCACATCTGTTATGGAGCAGTTACGAGTCAGCACCAAGTCAAGGACTTTACCAGCTTTGTGGGTGGGAGGAGAAGAAGCTAGTTCGAGTGCAAATGAGGAGATGAGTGCCAGGAAGTCGTTTGCCAGAGTTCTGTCAAGGTGAATGTTCATGTCTCCCATGACAATCAGTGGTGTGCCATCGTCAGGGATGTCAGAGAGTACATATATATTTACTTAAAATAGAGTGCAGGAAACACAAGGCAGTGAAGCACAGAAGAGACTGTATAAGAGTGGACACAGGTGAAAAGGTCACAACAGGGAAGAGCAGGAGTGTAGCTCATGGCTAGCATCACTTCCTTAAGCTAATTAAGTCAGAACAGAGTCCATAGAATTTCTACGGTGGGATGAAGTGGTGGGAGTCAGAAGTAGATAAGAGCAAGGTCGTGAATCAGGACAAGAGAGGTTTGGATCTTCACAGATGCAACAAGGAGTCTACAATGGGAACAGATGGTGCTGGCACGTGGTCAGACAGAAGATTCTGCAAAATAACACAAAGATCAAAAATACACACTTGCACGTAGAAGTGATCACATAAGCACCTCCTTGTAACACATAAAACTGGAGAGAGAGTGAGATCGTTGGACTTCTTGCCACAACGCCAGGGACGACGCATCTGCGTATGCTGACTCCAGGATAGGGGAAGACCATCTCCAGAGCTCTGGATTCTTTCCTGTTAATCTGAAAAAATTCTTTTGAACCAACTGGAAGGTGTCCTCTCCAGATTTTGAACGGTGCAATATGGACTCTGTGGGTCCTTCTGATTGATTAATGGTGACTTGTTGAAAAATTCCTGCACCATAAAAGCGCCGTCCCATGAGGAACACGCTTACGTTCATCATAAGGGTTTCCACTCCATCAATGTGCAGATCATGGATGCGCAGAGGCTGGACGGATGGATGCCGATCTCGGCCAGGCAGCCGTCGTTGCACGCCAGAATTACATTTTCACAATGTGAATGGGTAAGAAGCTAAAACAGAATTCATGAAGCCAGATTAATTTATTTTGTCCACGAAACGTTCCAGAACATTTATCAGGTGGTCGAGCCGCTCATTGATCCTCGTTATTCCCCTAATAATGTACTCTTGGGACTGCAGGACCGCCTGTGTGTGGACCCTCCGTCTGGATCCGTGTGGGCCAGAGGATACGCCGCTGGGTCCGGGTGGGCTGGAGGACCGTCCGCCGCTTGTCGGCCTGGTGCTCCTGCTGGGGCCGGGGGACGGGCTGGCTCGAATGCCGCTGGTCCTGGCGGATGACTCTGAGCCGGCGGACGGGCTGGCGCGGGAGCCGACGGGGGTGCTGCACGTTGGCGGCATGTCTGATGGATCAATTTCTGTTAAACATTGGTTTATTTAAATGGCCGATTCTGTGTATGTCTTGCCTTTACATCTGTGGCAAAGCAGGTGGAAATATTGCATAAGAAATGGAGTTGCAATTTACACTCCAGGCTCTCGGAGTCAGCGTGGGTGGCGGCGACAACCCCCCCCCCCACACACACACACCCACAGAGGTGCTGCCCACAGGAAATGGATGGACAGAACCCTTTTCTCTCTTATTTTAACATTTCTAAGAGGGTATAAAGCTGTCACCAGAGCTGCAGTTCTGGTCTTTAAAAGGTACAAATGACAATGGTACAAGTATGTACCCACTGTTGAGTGTACAATAGCAGTACCTTTGAGGGTACCGCCCCAGTGACAAGCCTTGTTACCCTTAAAAGGTACAATTGGGTACTATTTTTTCTGAGAGTGGAAGGATGCCATAGCAACTCAGTGAAAGTACTACAGAGGTTGGCTGAGGGAGGACACAAGGTGTCCTAATCAAAACTCCAGTATTGCCAAACACAGGTGGAGTACTTGGGAAGAATTGTCTCCCATGGCAGTTTCCATCTCCCCATCCCATTTAGAAGGTGTGAGCAAAGCACCACGTACCCAGACTGTTGGACAAATGATGACCTTTTTTGGGGATGACAGGATACAACTCTGAGTGGATAGAGGATTATGCAGAAGAAGTGGCTCCTCTCAGAGATCTGATCAAACAATCTGATAACGCCAAAATGATGACCCTAGTGAAGTGGACACCAGGGGCCTCATGTATCAACGTGGTTTACACAAGAAAAATTTTCGTACCCCAGGATCGACGCTCACGTTCAGATGTATCAACACGATAAGTTCGTCGATTCTTGCGCTGTCTCACGCCAACTCCGGAGGTGCCGTAGAAGTTGGCGGAAAGTCGATTCTTGCGTTAACTGCACTTTGGTCCATTGGCGACACCCTGTGGCGGTGTTCGGTAACTGACATTATTTGACAACCGCACATACATTGGGCACAAAAAAGCCTTCAACACAAACACAAACACCTGATGGCAGTACTTAAGCAGCTATAAAAGAGCCTTCACGATTGTGCTGAATGTGCATCTTTCAACAATGGCAGCACTTGCACTGTTGGAGGACGTGGTAAACGGTGCAACCAGACAGAAACGACATTTCAGGGAGCAGGAGGATCTGCTCCACAATTCTGACAAGTGGCTGATGAGCCGGTTCCAGCTACCGCGGGCCATCCTCCTGCAAATTTGTTAGGAGCTGCGACCGGTGCTCCAGCACAGAACCACCAGGAGCCGAGTTGTGCCAGTGCCGACACTGGTGCTGAACACGCTCGGCTTCTTGGCCAATGGCTCCTTCCAGGAAGAGATGGCGGACTGTTCCGGGGTGAGCCAGTCGACCCTCAACCGGGCCATGCCATTGGTTGTGGACCTGATCATCCGCCTCTCCCGCAGGAACATTAAATTGCCTTACGGTGCGGTTGAACAGGCCAATATTAAAGTGCAACTTGCAGCAACAGCCGGATTCTCTAATGTCGAATTCTCTAATGACTGCACTCATGTTGCCATAAAAGCGCCGTCCCTTGAGGAACACTCTTACATTCATCGGAAGAGGTTTCCACTCCATCAATGTGTAGATCATGGACGCGCAGAGGCTGGCGGGATGGATGCCGGTCCCGGCCGGGCAGCCGTCCTGGCATGCCAGAATTTCATTTCCACAATGTGAATGGGTAAGAAGCTTCTACACGATTCATGAAGACAGATTAATTTATTTTGTCCACGAAACGTTCCAGAACATTTTTCAGGCGGTCGAGCTGCTCATTGATCCCCGTTATTCCCCAAATAATGTCCTCCTGCGACTGCAGGACCGCCTGTGTGAGGACCCTCCCACTGGATCCGTGTGGGCCGGAGGGTGCGCCGCTCGGTCCAGGTGGGCTGGAGGACCGTCCGCCGCTTGTCGGTCTGGTGCTGCTGCTGGGGCCAGGGGACGGGCCTCATGTGTCTCACCTGTTTGATTGCACCACCTGCGTCTCATTTGCCCCTGTGTATTTAACCTCCATGTTTCCCTTTGTCTGTGTAACCCAAGTGTAAAACCTGGTTGACTAAAGTGTAGGTTTAACCTGAAAAGGAAATTAATGTTTCATTAGTTGTTTTATATGTTAAAACATCTTTAATGTGTTTTTCTGAGTTTCACTTGAATGCAACATGTTGTTCAACCGCACTTGAAAACAGCATCTAGTTCACCACTAACCAAACAAAAGGCAGCTAGCCATTTAGTAGCCAATCAGCGTGCACGTTCAGCCTACTTTGCTGGAAGTAAGTCCTTATGCGGTACTTCTCCTTCAACTAGTTTATTTGTTTACAGTTCACCACTGTGATCGCAGTTACACAGACAAACTGTGTTTAATCTCATGGGAGCTGAGAGTCCCTGACGGCGCTCAGCACTGGAAAAAAACGCATCGGTGAGAGTGATTGTTCCGGTGGTTTACATCTTTTCGTTGCTGCTGCTGCTTGTGCTGAACGGGTTCAGTACATGAAAATATATTTTGGTGAACTGTTGCATTGAACTTGTTTCTGTGAATATTCATTGATCCAGCACTTTAGTCTGTGCACTTAAAACACTAAACTGCACATTTATTAGTTAATAAGCATTGTGTTATTTTAAAAGGTAATAAGTTATTTTGTTATACAAATTGTAAAGTTAAAGGATTTACTTATTTTTCAGTTAAAAGGTAATTTCATCATCTTTATTCATGAAACTTGTGATGAATATATTCTCATGATTTAAATTGAAATTGTTATAGTTTTGAATTATCATCCAATGATTCATGAATGAACACTTGATTTCTAGCTGTGAAGTCATTGAGCTTTAGTGTCATACAAAGCCTGAAGTTAAAGGTGTCGTTATGCTTTAGTTTAATGTTGTACAACAATTAGACTGTTTACTTAAAGTTCCTGTTTACTAAATTAAACAGGTCAGGTCTTTTGGAGACCCCAGTCGTCATAGAACCTCCAGTCTGTTGTAGAAGACCAGAGCTTGGATGGAATGATTCGAGATTCTTCTGAGATTCATAGATGGCGAGCTTCCCACAGATCCTAGAGAAACGCGGTTGATTCTTCATCATTCACTCCAATGGTGGTAGGACTAACCCGGTTGGCAGGATTGCCAGCTCTAATCACCCTGTCCAAGACTGTCACACACCAGTGGTAACTAAACGAACACTACACATGGATTGATTCGATGAACAATTGGGGAAAAAAACACATAACACAGTACCGGTACTAAAAGGGGGAACAGACTCATTATTTTAAAGGTGCCATTTTATTTTCTTTATTATTTTTCATATTGCTGTTTATATAAATGTTGTAAACTTGGGCTACAAAATACTCACTAAAAGAGTTACTTTTGCAATTCATGTGTGGTCTGTGTTGTTTATGGTTTGGTTATTCAAGTCCATGACAAATGAGCTCCTTCCGAACCTAGTCACTCAGTGTATTCTCTATTAGTGGGTTACATCTGCGTTGGGTCATTGTCTCTTGTGTCATGTCACATGTCTTGTCTGTCTGTCTGTCTGTCTGTCTGTCATGTCGGCATCGTCGTCGCCTCAAGCCCCCAGTCTCCCATCTCCCCTTTCAAGTCCCAGTCTCCAGGTTCTCCCTCGTGTTCCTCACTTCCTTACATAAGTTTTGGTTGATACTTTGTTCCATGTTCAGGACTTAGGCCTGTAGACCCTTTTTGTTGTACTTTGTTTTTGCTCCTCATTTACTTCTTTGAGTTCCCCTGTTTTTGCTTTTTCTTTATAGACTATTAAATACCCCCTTTTTTTTTAGCACTCCTTGCCTCTGTCTGCTATTGGGTCTGTTCCTTGCCCCCACCATGTGACAGAATGACCCGACCAAAAGAAAAGACCCAGCAGACAATTCCCCTCCCATGCATGATGACTCTTTTTGAATATTTAGCCTGTATGGGTCAGAAGATGGCAGAACGAGAGTCACCTTATGTGGAGGATTGTACGGGCACTCGACTGGGGTCCTCGCTCAGTGCAGTGAGCCCTCAGGGCAGCTTTGGGCTCGTCCAGGACAGCCCCCACCATGTGACAAGAGCCTCCTAGCACAATCCCCACAGTGGTTCCGAAAAAATATACACATGAAAATTGTGCACGACACCAACAACAATGTACTGAGTGAAAGTTTAAACCACAGGAAGGTTTGAGTTAAATGTGTAGAAATCCAATGTATGGCATCCAGTGCAGACTTCTGTATGGATCCAGGTGAAGCCATAATTACCTGGGCAAAGGGCCAACCCTTAGGTTTGAATCAGTGTTGTTTTTGGCAGGCATTTTAGATTTAGTTTTCGTCTAAGTCTTTTGGACTAAATGCTTCATTTTAGTCACATTTTAGTCATTTCTATCCTTGATAGTTTTAGTTGACGAAAAACTCAAAAAGGTTTTAGTCTTGTTTAGGGGGGTCTGACGTCGTCATTTTCGTTTTCGTCCAGCGTGACGAAAACAACACTGGTGTGTGTGTGGACTACAGTACTCAGTTTTCTCCCCAGCAGCAGAGATCGTGTACAGATCACAGGATCCTTTCAGCTGAACTGAACTGGTCAGGTTCTGGTACAGAGGTACAATGATGATCCTTGACACAAAGTGACAGAGGAGCGACATGCTGGTGAACGTTTCACAAGACGCAAACATAAAGAAACCAGTGGAGGACGAGGCAGGGACGATGATCCTAGTCTGAGGACTGCAGAGGAGAGGTGGAAGCCACTCGGTAGACATGCTGATTGGCGTCAGCGGACCGTCAGTGGAGAGAGGTGGAGGCCTCCCCGCAGCAATGGCGATAGCAGGAACAATCGCCAGTTACAGTGTGATAACAGCAATTGGTGGAGACCCGGACCGAGATGGGAAGCTAGTCCTACAAGGGAGAAGTCCAGTATTTATCACCATAATATTGAGACAAATGGTGGTTGGAATACACCCGAGAAAGCCCGGGCTGAGTTCTGGAGGCCTTCACACCATGGCGGCTGCAGAAGCATAGTAACAAGAGCAGATAGGAGTTCCTGGTGGAGACCAGATGAGGGATCCCGAAGGAGGCCCAGACACGATACAGAGGACTGCTATCAAGATCAGCGACGTGACATCGGACCACGGCGTCATCGTTGGTGACGACAGACGTATCGGTCGTCATCCAACAAAAAAGCAGTGACAATGAATGCCTGGTAGAGAAGGGATGGGGCAAGCAGCAGGAGGCCGGGGACTGGTTCAGGGTGGACAACAACCTGGATGATCCTGGTGCTACAGGCTCATGCCATTGTCGTTGGTGACTTGTGGCAAATCAAGATTGTGACTGTTAGCCAAAACAGTATTGGGTGGGGGCTCCCGGACGGTGCCATTAGCATAATGAAGAGTGTCTCTTCATCCATTCTTTAAAATTATATCAATCAGTACTATTTACCTGCTGGGGGACTATGGACGAAAATTAGCATTCTTGCTAACTTGGCCCTAATCCCATTTACATTGTGTTTTCTATACTGATGTCACATGGAGTGCGACGCCTCCAATAAATAAAGGATGAAACAGAAAAAAAAAACGACTGCACCTTGTAAACTTGTTCACATGTTCTAAAGGGTTGTATTGCATGTTTTAAAAAAACAAATGTTGGTCAATGTAATGTGCTTAGAAGTGACTGACAGTCTTTATGTGCACGTGTATATGTGTGTGTGTGTTTGTGTCTATGTGTGTGTGTCAGTGTTGTTTTTGGCAGGCATTTTAGATTTAGTTTTAGTCTTAGTCTTTTGGACTAAATGCTTCTTAGTTTTAGTCACATGTTAATCATTTCTATCCTTGATAGTTTTAGTCTAGTTTTAGTCAACAAAAACTCAAAGGTTTTAGTCAAATATCAAAGATACCTATAAATAAAAAACATATGTGTATGTACTTAATAGGCCAATACAGGTGTTAGAATGAAGCACTGAAACTGATCCACCTTCAAAGGTGAGTTTTTTCCCCTCTTTTTCTTTCTCTACCTTTTACTTTTATTATTTTGTTGCAGATGCAGACAACACACTGGCACACAATATGAGTATTGTATCACAATAAAATAGGATTAAAAAAAAAATAAAAGCACACTTGACTTCCATATGAATGACCACATGTCCTACATATTGGCTTTAGCTGCTGTTATTGGTTAAAGCATCCAGGTGTGTTGCTTAGATAGGGAACAGCAGCAGGTCTGAAGACCACCGTGTCTCCCAGTCCCACAAACATGGGTCAAAGCATTCCACCTGCCACCTGTCCACAAATGGACAGGGTTTTATTCATAACATGCTACATTAATAGAAGGGCTGGTTTAAACGAGCCAACATTAGTGGGGCCCCTGGCAGCCCCATTCTTTCTAGCTTTAGCATGTAGCACTAGGAAACGGTCTCTGCACCACAGGGGAGGTGGAACTACCACCACCACCACCACGAAACTTTAGGCTTAATACTAAAAAGAAAGTGCATCACAGGGCTGGCCTCACATTGACTAAAGCTATGCTTTAATCATCCCTCTTTTTACGACAACCCGACACCGCTGCTGCTGCCGTGGTGGGAGTCTCGTCCGCTGCAGACAGGCCCAGACTGTCTCTGTGTGTGTGCATTTGTGTGCGTGCGAGAGAGGCTTTTAGTGCGTGTGTACTGATGATGGGGGGTGACCATTAGGACCAACAGCTACAGCTGGCTCCATTCTGATGTTTGAATAGTTTCACAGTGCTTGAAGGAAATAAAATATAAGCACCAGTATGAAACTCTCTGCCTCAGTCGTTGGTAACAAGGGCCAGCTGCACTAGGCCATAGGCACAGTCCTAACACAAAAGCTATACACCTCAATTTGCTACTGCCTGCAGATTTAATTATGCCTTGTAATTTGATACATGTAGTTAAATGAAACAAAAGATTATTTGTTCATATCTCGGCTGCAGTTAAAGCTGGAGGCTGAAGGCATTGTTTGAATGCTGTCCAACCAAATGAACCTTTTGTCTATGAGATATACTGTGAACAATTTGCACATTCATTACATGAAATACTCACATGATGCCTTAAATTGCTGACTTTTACCCTCTTCTACATGAAAGCACCAAGCCTATGGAAACTAGTGCACTATAGTGTAGTATACTTCATCAGAGTAAATGATCAGATGAGCACTAATGAGAAGCTTCCTAAAGATTCTTTCTCCCTTTTCCTCATTACACATTGTAAAATTGATTTCTTTTCTCATTTGTCATCACATACACAACTTCGTGAGTGATGCTTAACACTTGTGAGTCAATTAAAGGGTTGTTTTTTGGTGGACGGAATATGACAAGCAAAATGTCATATTAATGTATGGACCTGTATTTGTTCACGTAAGAGATACAGGATATAATGTGTTTTTGTACAAAGCAAAAAGAAGCAATGACCTATTTTCTCTTTAAATTGTGTCTGATCAATGTTATTAAATCAAATATTGTTCCTGATCAGAAGCATTTGCCTGTGCATCCACTAACACACTGTGTAGCCCAACACATATACTCTTCCTTATCTTGGAAACCACACGGGTTTTATGCCTTTTTGGTGGTTCTTTGTGCAAGACCCTCAACCACACCACTGAATAATGAACAGCTCTCCTCAGAAATGTTGTGACACTAGTTGTCAGCATCTTGACATTCTGACTGTGAGCTGCTCACGAACAATAATGTAGATGAGGGCAGCAGTGGTCATTTTTGAGGAAGTGTTTTTATGAATTGGAAATTTTTTGTGTCTTTGAGCATAAATTACGCTGGTTATTATCATTAGAAAGCATTTGAAGTGAATTTCAGGTGAGCAACGTGTATGTGGACCAATCACATGCCTCTTTTTGATGAGTTTATCTGCCAAAAATGTGTTGAATTATCATATGATAATGACATACAACGGTATTTTGTGGTTAGGTGATTTAAATCATTGCCAGGGTTCCCCGAGTGTGTAAAAAGATACAAATGGCTGCAGTTCTTAGATTGTTTATGTGTGGTAGTTTAGCTGAAGGGAAGCACTTCCATGTAAGGGATGCAGCTGGTGAGTCTGGATTAAACACTCTTTTACAAGTTTACAAGAGCACATTCCTCATCAACATAGATGGTTTGAAAACATCAGTCCTTATGCTAATTGATTTTAGTATCCCCTTTTTGGATATGGTGAGGTAATTGAAGGTTAATTTAAAGGAGACCCAGTCTCCAGTGTAATTCTGGTCATGTTCCATGTCGAGGACTGTTTTGACCCATGGTGGTGGTAAATGACCTAAAATGTAAATGCAGATTATTCAGTGTCTCAAACTCCGTGCTTCCCACCCATATTACTGGATTACACAGATCACCGTTATTATTAAATCGCACTCAAAATATGTCATAAAACTCTGGTCCTTTAAGTTCCTTGTGTGAGTTAGCCATCCCTTCTGTATCTTTAATTACTGATGACTTGCATGTTTGAGTGCATAATGGGCAAGTCAGAGAGGGGGAAAAGGGATGGCACCCCAGGAAAGTGGATACAGGTTCTTTGAATACACTTTGGCAAAAGATGTGTTTCCGAAAATAAATCAATGGGTAAAAAAAATCACTCTTTTTCACTATGGTATCTTTAGTCATTTTTAAAACTGGCCCATTACTAAAACCATACACAGGACTCAATAGAATATAATCTAAACCACTTCTTCCTTCTAGAGACAAAGCTTCAAGCCAGCTCTAAACCGCTGTAGATGAAGTTAGATAATAAACACGTGATGAACAGGAGAACTACACAGAGGAGTAGCATGTGGAGGTTGAAAGCAACTGGTACCTGGTGGGGGACAGACCAGGCAGCCACAACAAGTAGCCTAAATGCAGAAAAATAAAAGCGCTGTGATTCTAGCTTGTATTACTAAAGGGAATCTTAGATGTATAGGTTCACAACTCAAATTTAGAGCATGTTTGTAAGCTTTCTGCCACTGCTATTCGTCTTGGTAATGTGCTTATGCACAATAATTAGGCTAATGGTGTAATCATTCAATGAAGATGTGGAGTTGCTGTATGTTGAGAGACAGTTCCTGAAAACATGTCTTTGCGTGTGTCTAATCACTAAACTGATTATAGATGAATGAGATTGTCCATTTCCACTGAAGCATCCAAACTGCATTTGGAAACCACAAGTCAAGCTCATTATCAACTTAGAAAGGAAACTCTGTGGAATAAACAAGTTCATCTTTTTTTTTTGATCACCTCAGAACATCTGGCCAAAGGGCACTGGGGCAACTGAGTTTTGATTGACAGGTACCTTTTTAAATGCAAGTAGGATACATGTTAGAGAGCAGAACAGATGCAACAAGGGATCAGTGGCAGAAACATGACATATTGGGAAGGGTGAGCAAAGAATTTGTTTTGTGACTTATTTAGCCTCATTCATTTTCTTCCACACAAATTTCTCACACACTTTGTTTTTTGTTTTTTTTTTAACCCTCAATATAGTCTGACAGACTGGAAGCAGAGCCTGATGGCTTCTTTCCCCTGACATTTATAGTGTACCTCTTTGCAAGCACGAGCGATTGCTAATTACATGATCAAAAAGTGTATGTCTAACACAATGTTAAACCTAATGTTATGAATTTGTAACATAAACATCTAATTTAATACCAAAGAAAATAAGACACAATTCTGTAGGTTATATTGTTCATGTACAGTATGTTCAATATTAAGTAAATATGTGCAAACATGTGAATGTCTATACAAATAATATATCTTTGTAGATGATCAAAAATGGTCAACATGAGAAAGCAAGACTGCAATATTTAGATATTTGGCAAATTTTCTCTTTTCTCACAAAATAAAGAAAATTGGAAAATTAACTCTATATTTATATATGTGTGTGTAAAAATGGTTCAAAATATTAGGAACTGATTTTTTTTTATCTGCATTAGTTTGTATGTATACATTCAGGACAAGCTCATGATTTAAATAGGGATCCATGGAGAAATATTCACAAAGGAACAATGCAGAAGGAGTAGGATTCGAGTAACGTCTAGGTTTTCCTTTTCAGATACGTAAATGGATTTAAGTATTTTACATGCATTACAATATTTTTGTTCAGTTGTTGTTAAATATTGTTATTTATTTTTGTCTTTGTTCTGCTTGTGTTAAAAATAAATAAAAATACATTTTTACTTGCTATTTTGCAACTAAACGTGAGAATAATGGATGTGTGTTCTACAACAGAGAGCACAATCTTTTACCAACGCAAACATCTTTTTTTTGACATGCCAACCTACAGTAGATCACAAGGACTTGTTCTTGACTCCCCCACCCACAATATGGCCCTGTAGAAGTACTCGTCATCCGCCTGGTGTTTTTTGAAAAGTCAAACCCTTATCTGTGTTTGCACCCTAGAGGCATCAAGTTAACCCACTAGCCAATATTTGGCTAAACCATTTTGGAGCACTAATTGTGTTTCTATAAATCATGATAATTTCAGGTTCACCTTCAGCAAGATGACATTCACTTGTTGTGAGCAAAATCAAGACTGTCTGGGAGAGGTCATCTGTGTGTATGAATCTGACTCATTAAGATGTTTTAATAAAAATCATAATGCAACAAGCAACTGAAAATCACTCTTATGGCTGTGCAGCAAATGATGTCACCAGACTTGCTACTGTGTTGAAGCACAGAGGGAGTGAGGGGCCAGTCCTGAGGAGCTTTGAGAGAACTGCGGTCCCTCAGAGGCAGCCACCTGCTGCAAGTGTCCTCCCACAAACACTGCAACATCCGGCAAGGAGGTTCAGACACTCTGCAGCTGCGGTTGTTTGCACACTTTCTTCCTGAACTGAAGATCAACACACTGAGCGACCAACTGGATGGTAAGAGATACTTTTGCTAAATGAGTTTCGGAAAAATTTAGGCTGTGTGTTATATAAACAAAGTCATCATCAGCCAAATTAAACATTTAAGTAATTTGTATACTTATACAGATCTTTGACTGACAAGATGAATACTGCAAATAGATACCAAGATGGAGGAGAGAAACTGTAGTGTGATAATATTCTTCAATGTTTCTCCACAGACTGTCGTGGTTTAAAAATAATTTTGTGCCTGTGATTTGGATTCACCAGATACAGTAAATTGTTTATCTAGTAAACCAATGTGATATCAGATGGAACTGAATTATCAAGTAGTCCTCTACATTCTAGATACTAATCTTTGTGCAGTGAACAATTTATCAAGAGAATTCATAGCAAACGATTTAACAGCATTTCAAATGTTTTGTGAAACACAAAAGTACCTTTTTCATCCTAAAAAAGCAAGACCATTGTCATGTGACAGGAAAAGTTCAAAATATTTATCTGATAGCTGTGTTTCCTTTGTGAAAATGGAGGTAATCTTTGAAACAATCAACTATACGTAGTACCATTGTTTCATGTTTGTTTAGTGTTGATCTGTATTCAGTAGTCTTGCGTCCTTGCATAACCTCTCTCTCTCTCTCTCTCTCTCTCTCTCTCTCCTCTCTCTCTCTCTCTCTCTCTCTCTCTCCACAGCAGCAGGTTTGACCACTAATGGATGAAGTCACTGTGATGGCTGGTGTCAAGAGCAACTTTAGTGATTGTCCATCTATTGACAACTTCCGTAACCAGGTCTACTCCACAGCCTTCTCCCTCATCACTGTATTGGGCCTGGTTGGGAATGGCCTCGCCCTGGTTGTGCTATTCACAACATCCCGCCAGAGTTCACCATTTCACGTCTACATGTTCAACTTGGCTGTGTCTGATCTGCTGTGTGTCAGCATGCTGCCGCTGCGAGTTCTCTACTATGTGAACAAGGGCCAGTGGAACCAGGGGGATTTCCTCTGTCGCATCAGCTCCTATGCCCTCTATGTGAACTTGTATTGCAGTATTTACTTCATGACAGCCATGTCCGTTACACGGTTCTTGGCCATCGCCTTTCCTGTGCGGAACCTTAAACTGGTGTCAGACAACCGTGCACGCATGATTTGTGTGGCCATCTGGGTTTTTATCTGTCTTTCATCTTCACCTTTTCTGATGTCTGGTCAGTATTTTGACCCAATCACAAACAAAACCAAGTGCTTTGAGCCTCCACAGGGTCGAGCTGTGCAGAAGCTCATCGCTCTGAGCTATTTGTCACTGGTGGTAGGTTTTGCCCTGCCCTTCTTGACTATCCTGCTCTGTTATGCTGGCATCATACGTACCCTCCTGTCCCGCACTCCGGCTGCCACATGCCAGCGGACTATAGTTACCAGAGCCATCTATATGATTGTCATTGTCCTGCTAACCTTTCTTGTCAGCTTCATGCCATACCACATACAGCGCACCATCCACCTGAGCTTCTTATCCCGCACTGACACATCCTGCTCAGAGCGAAATACCATGCAGAAGTCCGTTGTAGTGACATTGTGCCTCGCTGCTGGGAATTCATGCTTTGATCCAATGCTTTATTTTTTCTCTGGAGAGAGCTTCCGCAGCCGCTTGACCTCTCTACCACAGTCAATGAGGGGCAGCACCAAGGCGGAGGCCAGGCTGAACCCTGTCGCAGGCTCAGATACTGCAGAAAACCACCAGCTCAACACCAGTTAGATGAAACAAGCAGTTCAGATTATGTTGTAAAACTCATGCCCACCCTTGAAAGGAGATGAAAATTTAAAAAGCTTTTGCAGGTAGGCATTTAAATCTGAGTAGTATGTTCACCACTAAAAATTCCCTTTAAAGTATTGTTTTACTCGTTATTTCACCGAAGCTTCTCTGCATATGTTGTTGAATAATGAGTCAAGCTCACTACTCAACTCAACCGTTCCATCAAAAATATACAAACACAAAATACAGATGTGGGAATGAGTCGATTTATAATGTAATTTTTGTAGGATTGTCTTATATCATACAAGACGAGCTTAACCAGTGTAATGACTTCCAGAGTCTGAGGTTGGGCAGTTTCTAAACAAGCCTCTAAAATGGAAATTCACTCAACTTCACTCTGACAACATGAAGAGATGCCAACTGTGTCCACTAGGTGTTCCACCAACACAGATATTGCTCCATTTCTTGAGACTGAGATTCAGTGCCAAAGATTTTCCCTTTTTTTTCCCTTTATTTACCTACATTTGTTTTATAAAAGCAATGAGTTGCTGTTTTTAAGTCTCGTGCAGCACTAAATGAAAAACATTTTTACAAAATGAATTTTGCTTTAGGTATCTGAATCTGTAAATGTTACATTCCTGTATCCCAACACTATGTAAAAAAAAAAAAAAAAAAGTCTTATTTTCAGTAAAGCCACAATCTATAATTTTAGTATATAGGGCAATTAGAAAGATATAAACACACAGCAGGAGCAGACTGCTGAGGTTGACCCTGCTGATGAGAACACAGAAGCTTACTGTAGAACCACTTCATAAACAGATAATATCAAGCACATGATCTGCTCCCTCCTCTTTCTGCACAAAAAGATATTTGTTTCAGTCAGCAAAGCTGGACTATCTCAGAGATGGGACTGTGATGTTAGTTTACCTCATGGTTGGGGGGGGGGGGGTATCTGGTTACCATGCTGAGAGTAAGGAAATTCCAAACTAAACTAATTTATCCCTGCATAGGTTACACTTACCCCAGTGCAGTCAGGGAATCAGTGTGTGCTTCATGGTCATTGGCACACAGCAGCTCTTTGAAAAGGAAGTGATGAAAAATGCATTTACCTTTAGGAGGACAGTCTGAGTTTTGTACCATGTTTATGCCCGCCATGTGAGCTGAGAAACAGGTCTTTAGGAGATGAGACCTCATCACATGCTCAGCCTGTCATATTACTGAAATTCACATATTTGAGACTTGATTGCTGGGTTTTCTAATTGGATCCTGGCTTATTTTGTGCTATCATATTATAGCTTTAATTTTCACAATCAAATTTTCAAATATTCCCCAAAACATAAAACAACTGCTGCAATTTTGTTTTGCAATTTGATCAAGTATAAAGTAAGGAAAGGAAGTAAAATGGAGAAGAGGCTCAAATATCCTCCTGACTTCAAGTATCAGGTCACAAATAGTCAAGATAGTTCCCATAACTTGATTTTATAGTTTTATCTCCCTTTTGTTCTGATAAACTGTGTATTTCTACTACGTAGTAGCACAATTAAATCACATGATCAAATTACCAGGGGGCAGCAATGCTCCGAGGTAGCATGGCCGTCTAGCAACTGAAGGTTCGCTGGTTCGTGACCATGTTGAAGTATCCCTGAGCAAGATACTGAGCCCCTAATTGCTCCTGGCCCTGTGATGGACTGGCGACCCATCCAGGGTGGACCCCGCCTTTCACCCAGTGTCACCCAGGATAGGCTCCCGCAGCCACCAGGACCTCTAACAGATAAGCAGTATAGAAAGTTGATGAATGGATAGACAAACTACCCTCATAGAAGTTATAAAACGGTTTTCTCAAGCAGTAGTATTCTTGACTTTTTCCACATCAAATCTTTTTTAATGTCCCATCAAAACTAAACAACACTTTTTTTCTCCCAACCAGAGATCTGTTGTGTGAATCAAATGTTCCATGTTCTTCTCTGAAAAAAAAGTAGCAAGATGTAGAGAAATGTTGACTGTACTGTTTACATTAATCCCCCTGATCTGAGTCACCTAGTGATGTGAGTCATGCGTGCACAAACATAAATAAAGGTACTCATTTGAACCAAAACCAAAAGCCTACCCAACTGATTTTTTTTTGGGGGGAGGGGGGGTAACTTTGTTTTAACTTTAGCTCTGAAACGTGAACAGCATAAAACAGAATCTATGGTTGACCCAGATCACATGTTCTTCAGTATATGAAAAGAACTTTTTTCCATTCAACCCATCATATTTCTTCATTTTTACTTACAGAAGAGAAGCCGGTCAGATATTTCTTTATTTTTAAGTTTTGGCTGTCCCTTATGTTCAAGATTTCTTTTCCAACAGAGGTCTGAGAACAAGAACATTCATGATCCGCGAACAGAAATAGCACAACTATACTCAAGAATCATAAAAACATCTGATAACAAAACTTAAAAAAAAAAATCTTCTTGGTAATGTGGTTCACAGTTTATTCCATTTAAATGGAGCATATTAGCTGAAACCATTCAAATGAAATAGCACAGTTGCAGTCTAGCTATAATTACAGCTCAATTAGGCCATTTGTTGGACAGTTGTCACTGTCTCAGCATACATGCACTGGGTGGGAATTGATTTACTGACATGAGTAAGTCCTTCTCTGGGATGTGAGTCGGTGGTATGCTATTTTGGTTCGTTCATTCATTCGTGATAAGGAATTTTATCTGATATCCTTTGTTTTTTAGTCTGTAAGGATAAGAGCTGATCTGACCCCAGGCCATCTGACCTGAGGCTGGGTGTGAACCTGTGGCATCTTCCATAAGTTCTTTCATAATCGTAATTTCGTTGATAGAATACCTACTGATAATAAAGTTGACGCTTACGACACCAGCGTTATCCTGATGTATTGCTGTGTTTCGACTGCCTGAAGGTCATCGTGCGGGATGTTCAAACTAGCTGTTACTGGTAGTGTCTGACATTACGAGTATAACTGTTCATGAGGGGTGGAATTCACATGCTCTGGGGAAGCTGACTCAACCTCATCTCACAGCGAAACTTGTACATCTGCCATGGACGTCCATTAAAGTGTCAAGTGTGAGCCATCTCTGAGTCTCCAGCCTGTTTCTTGTGTCTGATAAATTACTTCATCAAACAAATTTCCTATACAATTTGTGTCAAGTAAAATACACGTAAGCCAGCACCTCTGACAGATTTAGATTAATAGACAGTGAAAAATGGACCGCTATTTAAACTGGAACAATAAAAGTCTATCTCAGTGGATGTCAGAAATACACTGGGGTTTCGCCTACTTTTAAATGTGCACTGTTTGTCTTCTGAGTTAAACACCACTGCAAGGCAATTAAACATGCGCAGAGCACCCAGGCACTTGAATCATATACATGCCAGAGTTAGTCCCAAAACATACTCTCTGGGTATGTTACACTGTACACTGAATCTCTGTTGGACCATCTTGTTCATCATTTTTCATGTTCTTTAAAAGCCCAGTTGTAGTGGGACTTGTACAGGATTAACCCAATAATCCAGCCACTTTTAATATCATCTAAACATATTGACCAACTTTTTTTTTTTAATTAAAAATATTCACTCACCGTTTGCTTGTGCTTCTATACAAGATTTTTTTTTTTTTTTTCTATTTTGGCCCTTTGGCCAGAGTTGGGACATGTGTTCCGAGAGATCAGACCACAACAGGACAGTAGGTCTGTATTTCACTTCCCCACATAAGTCTTGAATGTGTATTTACACAGAGAATATTTATCTATCAGGTCCTTCAATATGATTCAGGTCACATTTGGGGCTAAATTGGCTAAAAGATTGTGGCAGCGTGGCAACTAAAAATATGGTCTTGGCAGTGGAGGGCTGTCAGGGCCAGCAAGGCCTTCTCTGCTGGCCTAAACATACTCAGAAAAGTATTTTTTTTCATAAATAATATTATTCTCCATGGTCTGTTCTCTTCATGTTGTGATGGCCATGGGCCTTGGGAGAGTCTTGGTGTGTTTCTCTCTCTCTCTCAGGCTCCCCTGATTGTCGGACTCCTCCCACCTCGTCAGACCAAGTGCTGTCACCTGTGGGTGGCCTTTATAAGCTGGCTGGTGCCAAGATGTTGGGTTCTTGGTTTTGATTCCTTCACTCCGAAGTTTCAGGTGTGGAAAAGCTTGGCGCGCTGGTGGAACGTTGGGATTGAGGGAACGGCTGGCAGAACCACACTGTGACTGGACAGGAGATGGCAGAGGGAAGTGACGGGTCAGGAAATGAGATGGAGTTAGGAGGCGGGAGAAATGGAAAATGGGATTTCGTGAATAGTGTGAAAGCTAAACGTAAACGCAAGAATGTAAGACAGAAAGGAAGGAATTCAACGTCGGATGACACTGATAGTGAGCAAGTGAAGGAAGGAGAGGAACAGCATAAAGTGATCATTAGGTTGGAGCAAGAGGTAGCGTCGTTTGGGGAGTGGAACCCTGTGTCCCTCACCAAAGCGATGAACAGGGAAATGGGAGAGGTGAGGAGAGCTAGAGTGCTGCGGAGTGGAGCCTTGCTGGTGTGCTGCAGAGACAGCACACAGCTCGGTAAGGCAATACGGATCAGTAAAATGGACGGGAAAAGAGTGCAAGCTACACTAGCTAGGAGTGGAGGTGGCCTCGTGCGGGGAGTGATCTACGGTGTAACTTTGAAAGTGACAACTGATCAAGTCAGAGAGAATATAAGAGGAGCCAAAGTGAAGGAAGTGGTACGGCTTAAAACGACACGGGAGGGACAAAGGTGTGATAGCATGGCGATAATGCTAACATTTGATGAGGAGAGACTGCCAGAGAAAGTCTATATTGGATATTTGAGCTATGGTGTGAGACTCTATGTGCCACCACCTTTATGGTGTTATGAATGCCAGAGGTTTGGACATGTTGCAGCAGTGTGTAAGGGAAAACAAAGGTGTGGGAAATGTGCTGGGGAGCATGAATATGGGAAGTGTGAACAAGGAGCCAAACTTAGGTGTTGTAATTGCGGAGGGGAGCATGCTTCAGCATATATGGGATGTGAAGTCAGCAAAAAAGCAGCAGAGGTGCAGAGAGTTAAAACAACTCAAGGGATAACATATGCAGAAGCGATCAAAAAGTAGGAGTTCAACCAACAGGGAATCAAAGCAGGGCAACTGACAGGCAGGCAGTGAGAGAATGTGAGGGGTGCAAAAAGGTGAAGGAGGATACACTCATTGTAGGGAAGAGAGAATTTATATTGTATTGGTGGATATAATAAACTGCACAGCACAAACAGAAAGAAAAATGGAAAAAATCAAGATAATAGTGAGAGCAGCAGAAAAGTACTTGGGAGTGGAGACCATAGGACAGGAGGAAGTGGAGGCCATTTTGAAAGGAGGGTCATCGAGTTCACAAACACCATCACAGCAATCATCAGCACGGGAGGGTGAATCACCATGGCTTAGGTATACTGCAATGAATGCAAGAAGCCTGATTGCTAATGGACAGGAATTTAAAACTTTTGTTTATGGGCTGCAGGACAAACCCAGTATAATTTGCATTCAAGAAACATGGATGAGGGCACAGTGGGATTTTATAATACACAGGTACACAGCGGTGAGAAACGACAGCAACAATGGAATAGGTGGAGGGGTGGCTACGTTTGTGAAAGATGGGATAGGATTTAGTATTGAACAGTTAGGGAGGGAACATGAATCTATAACAATTAAAATTTGCACAGGGAACGATGAAATAACAGTGATAAATTACTATAATCCATCTAATAGATTGAATAGGGAAACGCTGAATATGGTATTTGGGCAAGTGCAGGGAAAAGTAGTGTGGTGTGGGGATTTGAACGCACATAACACGGTATGGGGGAGTGAGAGGACAGATACAAATGTGCAAATAGTGGAAGAGTTTGTAGAAGATAAAGATTTAGTCTGTATGAATGATGGTAGGGGTACGAGGTATGATTGTGTAAGAAATAAGGAAAGTGTGATAGATTTAACATTTGTGACCACTTCCCAATCATCAGTAAAATAGGATTAGAAACTCAGCAGGAAGAGGATAGAGGGATACCACGATGGAGGGTAGATGAAGCTCAATGGAACACATTTCAAGAGATGATTAGAAACAAGATAGAGAAGCTCAAAGAAGGGGAATGGGCAAACAATGAAGAAGGGAATAGAGAGATAGTAGCAGCAATAATACAATCAGCTAAGGAAACCATCCCAAAAGTGTCAGGGGGTAAAAGGGAAAAGAGAATGCCGTGGTGGAATGAAGAATGTAAACAGGCTGTAGGAATGAGGAATAGGGCATTTAAGGCATTAAATAAAAACCATACAATGGATTCACTGATCAAATACAAAAGGTAACAGGCAGTGGTGAGGAAGACAGTCAGAACAGCAAAGAGGGAGTGTTGGAGGAAGTACCGCAGTGGGATAGGACAAGAGGTGCAGTTGGAAGATGTGTGGGGAATGATTAAAAAGATGAGTGGAATGAGAAGAATCATGACAATCCCAATATTGAGAAGAGATGAGAGAATTGCAGTTAGCAGACTAGAAAAGGCAGAGTTGTCGGCAGAAT
This sequence comes from Aulostomus chinensis, assembly GCF_037954235.1. Taxonomy (NCBI): domain Eukaryota; kingdom Metazoa; phylum Chordata; class Actinopteri; order Syngnathiformes; family Aulostomidae; genus Aulostomus; species Aulostomus chinensis. The sequence goes on along the minus strand of NC_141332.1, from coordinate 8,249,836 downwards.
CACTCATACAGGTGCATAGCTCAAATAATATATAATATATAATAATGGCAGAACATTTTGGAGCAAAATCCATCAGTGAACAAGAAAAAGGATGTAAGAGGGGACCAGTTAGATCTAGAATTCAGCATGTATGAGCTAAGGAGAGCCATCTCCAGAACCAGGAATCAGCACCAGGAAAAGATGACATCTGCTATTGCATGTTGGATTGTATGGACGACAGTTCATTGAATGAAATATTGAAATTATTCAATAGTGTATGGGAGTCAGGGGAGGTACCACAAGCATGGAGGCACTCAGTAATCATTCCTATTTTGAAACAATGTAAAAAAGCAACAGATCCATCAAATTACAGGTCTATAGCAGTAACGTCACAGTTAGGGAAAACAATGGAAAAAATGGTAACGGAAAGGTTGATGTTTTTTTTGGACAGCAAAGAGCTGTTGTCTCCGTATCAGAGTGGTTCCGTAAGGGAAGAAATACCATGGATGCAGTTATAAGGCTAGAATCAGAAATCAGAAAAGCACAAACAAACCAAGAAATGGTGATGGCAGTGTTCTTCGATATAGAAAAGGCATATGATATGTTATGGAAAGAAGGGCTGTTAGTCAAGTTTGAAAAAATGGGAGTAAGAGGAAAGCTTTATAACTGGGTGTTGGGTTTTCTATTTGGGAGAACAATAGAGGTGAGAGTAGGGAAGGCGTTTTCACGGGTGTACGAGGTAGAAAATGGAACGCCACAAGGGAGTGTTTTTAGTCCGGTCTTTTTTAATTGTATGATAAATGATATATTTGAAGGGGTGGAAGAAGGGATAAGTAAGTCATTGTCTGGGGATGATGGGGCACTGTGGGTAAGGGGAAGAAATCAAAAATTTTTGCAAGGAAAACTACAAGCAGCAGTAAGGAAAGTAGAAGAGTGGGCGAACAGGTGGGGATTTGTAATATCAGTGGCAAAAACCCAAGTAATGTGTTTTGCAAAACGGCATAAGGAGGTGTCAATAAAAATATATGGTCAGCAATTAGAGCAGGTAAAATTTATTCGGTTTTTGGGGGTTTTATTCGATGAAAAACTTACATGGAAAGAGCACATAGAAAGAGTGGTGGACAGGTGTAAAAGAGTGAACAATCTGATGAGGTGTTTGGCAGGGCGAGAGTGGGGAGCAAGCAGGAAAGCCATGACAAGTATCTATCAAGCTCTGTTCAGATTAAGAATAGACTATGCCAGTGTGGCGTACATGTCGGCGGCAGAGAGTCATCTGAAAAAGCTGGATGCAGAGCAGGTGAAGGCACTGAGAATGTGTAGTGGGGCTTTTAAAACATCTCCTGTCGCAGCTTTACAGGCTGAAATGGGGCAAGAACCCTTAAGATTAAGAAGGCTGAAGATCATGCTGGAGTACTGGATTTACCTGCAGGGACATCATCAATCGCATCCAGCAAAGGCTGTAATAAAGGAGTGTGCAGAACATCATAAAACCAACTTTTGGAATTTGGGTTGCATTGGGAATATAAGAGCGGAAAATATTGGGTTACACAATATGAACTACATAATGAATGTATCACTCACAGACACTCCACCATGGGTGTTCCAGGAGCCATCAGTTGATTTAGGAATCCATAACAAGAGACATTGGTGCAATGGTGCAAAAATATCTAAAGCAAAGTTATATAGATAAGTTATTGATTTTTACAGATGGGTCAAAAGACCCAGAAACTGGAAGGACTGGGGCAGCGGTGTACATTCCACAGCAAAGAGTAGAAATTAAGAAAAGAATAACAGATCATGCATCAGTTTACTCAGTGGAGTTAATAGCAATCATTCTTGCACTAAAATGGTTTCAAGGAAATAGCAAAATGCATTCTTCGGTGGCTTCGGACAGCTGGGCAGCATTAGAAAGCATAAAAACCATGAAATCCTGCAGACAAGACCTGGTGTTGGAAATACAGCAGCTAGTGCATGAATTACAAAGCAGGGAAAAGACAGTCAGTTTTGTGTGGGTCCCAGCTCATGTAGGTGTGGCAGCAGGCATAGCACCCAAGGTTCTTTGAACACACCTTGATGGCCTGTTGGCCTATCAGAGAACAGGTGCCCATATTTAAGACGGCCCCTCCCTCGCCCTTCCTGCTTCGTAACACTTCATGTGGAAGTGGCTGTGGGTGCGCATGCTGCTCTGTCCTGCTCTGTCCTGCTGTGCTGCTCTCTGCACTCCATTTGTGAGTGGTAGGTTTCCTTCTCCCTCTCTCTGCATATGATGATGGTAACATTCGAGTGGCTAATGCTAGTGTGGTCTAAGGAAATGCTGACATCCGGCTCCCTCCCTCTTGCCTTCCCTCTGGGATGAGCGTGTGTGTGTGTGCGTGCGTGCTGATACACTTCAGCTAAGGTAGGTGCCTGTTGTTGGCCTGCAGCTGTCATTTTCAGCCAAAAACTGTGCTAATGATCTATTTTATCAGGGACAATCAACCAACCGGACACTACTGCTTTGTCTATGCTGACCCAGCTCGTTCATCAGGGTAATCTGCGTGGCCGTGAGTTGTTGAAACGCAGCCTTGCTGCTTCGGCTGCTCGGTGCTTCGGGTGGCCCTTTGAGGCTATTTCCTGCAGTTACCCACTCTGCGCGTCCACGAGGTGACACACACCTGAACGGAGCTGAATCCGATGGATTCTTTTTATTGTATGAGTGATGTTTGGGTGTGGAATTAATTTTGGTTTAATTATTTAGTTTTCTTATTCATTTCTATTTCTTGTTTTGGGTTTCTTGAGTTAGTTTGTTTCAGTTGGATTTATAGGATTAATTGATATTTGCTTTTTGTTTCTTTTGATCAGGGTTAACTTTCTTTCATTTGTGTTCGCCTTTTTGGTTAAATCGTGTTTTGAATTATTAGTTTTCTTTGAATTAGGTATTTTGCTTTGATTTATTTTTGGCTGTATTTGAATGATTAAAATTTTCTTCTTTCTATAGGTTATTTTGATTTAACTTCTCCCACCAATTGAATTATCTTTGCATTTGGTTTGAGTGTAACTCTGACACTGAAACAAGAAAAAAAAAAACACAATTTAAGAGGCCAGTGGTGGTGACGGTGACTGGTGGTGGTGTCCCCTCTTTGTGTGCTGTGTTTCCCGGGTGACTGTCACTTCCTGGTGTGCGTGTGTGGGTGATTTATTTTTGATTTCCTTAATTTGGGTGAACTCCCCCCAGATACAATCGCTCACCCCCCCTCGAAGTCTCTGCCCTGATCAATTTTCCTTTTTTTCCTTTGTTAGGTGTGTATGTGAATGTCTGATTGCAGATTGATTTTAACTTGATATCTAAATAAATTTTTTTTTTTTTTACACCACAAACCACGTCTCCAGCCGATGAATGGAACTTACCTGTGTGTCTTGTCCCCCTAGTAAGAAAAATAAAACTCTCTGGGTGAAATTCCCAGGGTGGTGTTGTTGGGCAACTGTGAAGAATCCTCTCAAAATTATTGCGCAGTATTAGTGGAATTAGCGTCCCTTTCCCTCGCCACATAGGGGTGGAGGGAAATGAAGAAGTTGACATTTTAGCAAAACAGGCAACCAGATTACAAGCAATTAACATCAATTTTCCGATAGGTAAAAAAGATGGGAAGACGATCATCAAAAGACATATACAAAAGGTATGGCAAGAATACTGGGACACAAATGAAACAGGATGGCACAGACTGGGACACATGGGGTTAAACAGCACATTACACTTGATAGGGAAATATCCTACAGGTAACTGTAGAAAGTGTAATGAAAAGGAAACAGTAGAGCATGTGATGATGGAGTGTAAGGAATATGAGAGGGAGAGGAGAACGTTAAAGACAGGACTACAAAGGGAAAAAACAGGATTCATGTTAGGGAATCTGTTAAAAGGACAGAAAATGTAAATAAGCATGTAAGGAAATATCTAAGGAAAACAGGGTTAATGGAGAGGATTTAGTTTGTGTATTAGTAATTTATGGGTTTTCCATTTATTTACTTTTTTTGTTTTGTTTTGTTTTGTTCTGATTTTGGTTTGGGTCTTTTGTTACCCTTGTAGATATAGTCTGTAACTGCTTATCTACTGCTCCACACTCCAGTCCGGTGGGTGGCGGCAAATGCACCTATAAGTTGATGCCAGCCGCCATAAAACCGTAGAAGAAGAAGATGTTGGGTTCTTGCTGCTGTTTCCCTCCTGGAAGGCTGCTGTTTTCCAGGCAGCCCCCGCCTCCCCCTTTTCCAGCTTTTTGTTTGTACCTTTGGTTGTGGTTAGTTTAGTTGAGTTATGTTTGTTTACTTTAATAAATGACCTTTGTTAGTTAACCGATTACTGTGTGGATCTCCCTTCTTTGTTGCGACCTAAGAGCCGGGTTGTAACAAGTGGGGGCTCGTCCAATTTTGAACCTAAAAAGTTGTGATTTTGAGTAATTGTGTAGGGGGAACCACAGTAACAGTTTTTCTTATGGTTAAGTTTTGCAGGTGGGGTTGAAGACAGTCTAGCTTGGTGTGTGTTAAGCTGGATGTGGGGGTGTCCAGGAGAAAAGTTGAGTGTGGGTTGTGCAATGTATGGCTGTGGGGAGGATTGTGGCCGGTTTTGCTGTCTGGCAGGAGCATTTATTTGTTTTCCCCAGGTAGGCTGCAGCAGCAGTTGTCTCACAAGGAGAGGTTGTTTATTTGTTGTTTTCAGGGCTGTGTGTTATTTTTGTGTGTTGTCCGTGCGGTTAGCAGCAGTTGGCTCGGGAGCACCCCGAAGTATTGGTTGGGGCAGTTTGCTTCCGTCAGTACAGACGGTTTGTAGGTGCATAAGTACCCACCGCAAGTACGCACATGAAGACTAGGGTCCAGTTAATCAGTTTGGGTTAGGCAATTAGGAGTGGGTGCTCTGTGGTGCAATTTCCATGTGGCTATATATTGGACAGCTCAGACTGCCCTGATTTTGTTGTTGTGGAGGTGGCTTGGACGGTGTAGTCAGACAGGGGTGGACATGGAGGTTGAGAGTAGTAATCCTTTGGTCTCAGAGTTTCTGAAGAGGCTGTCTCGGGGTACGTTAGCTCAGTTTGCAAAAACAGATTTGGCGGACTTGGCAGTATGTTTGGGCTGGTCAAAGCCAGAAAAGGTGCCGAAGAAGGCTGCGCTAAAGTGCATTGTGGAGGAGCTAGCAGCATCTTCCAAGCTTTTGGGGGTAATTCAGGCCCCAGTGCTTCCGTCTGGTTCAGAGTTTTTTGGTGGGGCATGGTCGCTTGAGCAGTGTATGCAGCTGGAGAGGGAAAAAGCAAAGTTAGAGAAGGAGAAGTTGGAGTTGGAATTTGAGAGGGAGAGGATGAGGTTGGAGGTAGCATTGGAGAGGGAAAGAGGGAAAGTAGAGCAGTTGAAATCGGAGCTGGTAAAGGAGGAGGGAGCGCAGGGGCTGGTCTCTGGTAGTGGTGGAACTACAGCTGTGGATGCTGGGTTTGGTGTTGCAGAGAGCTTGCATCTGCTGCCTAGATTTGATGAAAGAGACCCAGACATGTTTTGTGTTGTTTGAGCAGGTGATGGAAGCTAGAGGATGGCCAGATAGTCATAAAACTTTGATGTTGCAGTGTGTTTTCACAGGCAAGGCCCAGAGAGTTTTTTTCTGCCCTTGGTTCTGTTGAAAGTGTGGATTATGAGAAAGTTAAGAGTGCGGTACGCAAGGCGTATGAGTTGGTCCCGGAAGCGTACAGGCAGAGATTTAGGAACTGTAAGAAAGGGGACAGGCATACCCATGTGGAATTTGTAGAGGATATTTTGGCTCATTTTGTTCGCTGGTGCTCAGCTTCGGAGGTGGACAGTTATGAGGATTTGTGTGATTTAATTGTGTTGGAGCAGTTTAAGAGTTCTATGCCTGCCCACCTGGCTACTTACATCAATGAGAGAAAGGTGAAGACAGCAGGTGCAGCAGCAGTTCTTGCAGATGAATATGTGTTGACACATGCTGGTGGCTCAGTATTTGGTCATGTTCGTAGGGAAGATCAGCAAAGAGGGAGTTTCAGGTTTAAGCCTAGTAAGTCCCTAGGGGTCGCCAATGAGTCTTCTAATCTGGGTGGGAGACCTGTGCCAGGGACAGATGGGAGGTTTGACCCAACCAGGATATGTCATTCATGTAAAAACAAGGGGCACTTGAAGGGGGAATGTCCAATCAGAAAGACTGGCCAGAAAGCGCCAGATTCCAGTGTGTATGTGAAGCCAGCGGGTCTGGTGGCCTCTGTAGTAGGTGGAGATGTGTCCTTGTCTGAGGTTCTTCCCGGGATGGCTGCTCCGTCTAAAGGTGTTGAGGGGATGTATGCACCTTTTTGTCTCAAAGGGGTTTGTGTCTTTTTGGGGAAGGGACAGGATACCTGTTAAGATTTTGAGGGACATGGGGGCTGCTGAGAGTTTCATTGTAGAGAGCGTGTTGCCTTTTTCAGCGATACAGCTCCTGGGGGAAAGTCTCCTGCATTGGCTTGGTTCCGCTGTGGGTTCCCTTGCATCGTTTTCATCTGTTCTCTTATCTGGTATATGGGGAGGTTGAGATGGGTGTCCGTCCACAGTTGTCAGTTCAGGGTGTAGACATTATTCTGGGGAATGACTTGGCTGGGGTGAAGGTTTGGAAGGATGGGCTGCCATTGTTGTATGTGGGTTCGCCTCTGCAGGACTCAGAGGAGCCAGATGAGTGTGTTGGGCAGCACCCAGACATCTTTGCTTCGTGTCCGGTGACACAAGCAAGAAGTAGAGGTGAGGTGTCTCAGCAGATCCAGCTTGCGCAGGCAGAGGATGTTTCTAAGGGGAAGGTGCAGTGTCCTCTGTTTGCTTCCCCGTTGCTGCCACTGTCTAGGGAAGAGTGTGTTAAAGAACAAGCAGCAGATCCAACAGTGAACTCTTTGTTTGATTTGGTCTGTTCGGAGGAAGAGCTCCAGCATGTTCCGAGTGGCTATTTTCTGGAGGATGGCTTGCTGTTGAGGAAGTGGGCCCGGGTAGTGAAGGGTGTGCAGGTGGACAAAGTTGTTCAGGTGGTGGTGCCGAGAAAAACTTGCGTATGCAAGGATCGACTCTCACGTTCAAATGTATCAACGCGAAAAGTTCATCAATTCTTGTGTTGTTTCACGGCAACTCTGGAGGTGCCGTAGAAGTTGGCAGAAAGCCGATTCTTGCGTTAACTGCACTTTGGTCAGTTGGCGACACCTTGTGGTGAAGTTTGGTTACTGACATTATTTGATAACCTCCCATTCATCGGGTCCAAAAAGCCTTCCAGCGGGAGATGGCGGACCGGTCCGGGGTGAGTCAGTCAACCCTCAGCCGGGCCATGCCCTGGGTGGTGGACCTGACCATTGAACAGGCCAATATTGATTTGCAGCATAACCGTATTCTCTAATGTCTAATTCTCTAATGACTGCACTCATATTGCCATAAAATCATCATCCCATGAGGAATACGCTTACGTTCATTGTAAGAGGTTTAAAAGAGGTTTTCCCCAGTATCGGGCAGTCAGTTCTGGGCGTTATTAACAGCAGTCTGTCTTCTGGTGTTGTCCCCATTAGTTTTAAACATGCAGTGTGCAACCACTGCATAAGAAACCTGGCCTTGACAGCACTGTATTGGCTAACTTTAGGCCCATCTCTAAAGTTGCCTTTTATTTCTAAGGTCTTGGTGAAAGTTGTGTATGCTCAACTGAAGTCTTTTCTGGATGAGCATGATATTCTGGAGGTTTTCCAGTCAGGTTTTAAGACTCTGCATAGCACAGAGTCAGCACTGCTTAGGGTCTTCAATGACATCCTCCTGGCAAATGACTCTGGAGATTATGTGATTCTTGTCCTGCTGGACCTAACTGCTGCCTTTGATACAGTGGATCACAATATTTTATTATCTCGGTTGCAGCACCTAGTGGGCATTTGTGGTAGTGCTCTGCGATGGTTTAGGTCCTATCTGACAGACAGAGAACTATGTGTGTAAGCCTTGCTGGTTCTGAATCTTCCCCTGCTCCTCTATCATTTGGGGTTCCTCAGGGCTCAATTTTAGGGCCTCTCCTTTTTTAATTGTATTTACTTCTTCTGGGCTCCATTCTCAGAAAGCATGGCATCTCTTTTCACTGTTATGCTGATGACAGACAGATATATGTGCCACTAAAAAAGAAAGATGCTCTCTCAATCAAGCCACTTCTGTTATGTCTTGATGATATTAAAGCCTGGATGGCCCTAAACTTTTTAAATTTTAACGAAAAGAAAACTGAACTGATGGTGTTTGGTCCCAGTGGCTCCTGTGAACCTCCCCCTATTGACTTGGGCCCCTTGGCACTGTATGTGAAGCGAACTGTTTCAAACTTGGGGTTTAAGATGGACAGTGATTTCAAACTAGGTCGTCAAATAGGTGCAGTAGTGAAGTCCAGCTTCTTTCATCTGAGGCAGTTAGCAAAAGAGAAGCCCTTTCTTGCACGAGAGCATTTTGAGACTGTGATTCATGCCTTCATCACTCTCAGCTTGATTATTGCAATGCACTTTATTTTGGAATCAGCCAGTCTTCCCTCTCACGTGTCCAGTTGGTACAAAATGCTGCTGCTCGACTTTTAACTGGAGCACGTAAGAAGGAGCACAGAACTCCCGTTCTGGCCTCCCTCCACTGGCTGCCTGTGCACTTCAGGGTTCATTTTAAGATTCTTTTATTTGTTTTTAAATCCTTAAATGGTCTCGCCCCCCCCCCCCCCCCTTACCTCTCTGAGCTGCTTCACCCTCATGCTCCTGCTCGGTGCCTCAGGTCAGCTGATCAGCTGCTTCTGGAGGTACCGGGGTCTAAGCAGAAGCTCAGAGGGGATAGAGCCTTTTCTGTTGCTGCTCCGAAATTATGGAACGATCTGCCTTTGCACATCAGACAGGCTTCTTCACTGTCCAGTTTTAAAACTAATCTTAAAACCTATTTTTATTCTTTGGCTTTTGACCCAGCATGAGACTTTGCTCCTGTTTTATTATTTTTATTGTTTTTCACTTGATTATTATGTTTTATGACTATTTATGCACAGCACTTTGTTTTCAGCTGTGGTTGTTTTTAAAGTGCTTTATAAATAAAGTTGAGTTGAGTTGAGTAAGGGTTTCCACGCCATCAATGTGCAGATCATGGATGCGCAGAGGCGGGAGGGATGGACGCCGATCTCGGCCAGGCAGCCGTCATCGCACGCCAGAATTTCATTTCCACAATGTGAATGGGTAAGAAGCTACTACACGATTCATGAAGCCAGATTAATTTATTTTGTCCACGAAATGCTCCAGAACATTTATCAGGTGGTCGAGTCGCTCATTGATCCCTGTTATTCCCCTAATAATGTCCTCCTGCGACTGCAGGACCGCCTGTGTGAGGACCCTCCCTCTGGATCCGTGTGGGCCGGAGGATGCGCCGCTGGGTACGGGTGGGCTGGAGGACTGTCCGCCGCTTGTCGGCCTGGTGCTTGTGCTGGGGCCAGGGGACGGGCTGGCCTGAATGCCGCTGGTCCTGGCGGATGACTCTGCGCCGGCAGACGGGCTTGCGCGGGAGCCGGCGGGGGTGCTGCACGTCGGCGGCATGTCTGACGGATCAATTTCTGTTAAACATTGGTTTATTTAAATGGCTGACTCTGTGTATTTGTTGCCTTTACATCTGTGGCAAAGCAGGTGGAAATGTTGCGTGAGAAATGGAGTTGCCACTGACCCTCCATGCTCTCGGAGTCAGCGTGGGTGGCGGTGACAATCCCCCCCACAGAGGTGCTGCCCGTGACTGCCGCCACCCGCTGCTCAAATTCCGTCAGGTGCTCCTCTCCCTGACCCCCACCTGTCTGGCCGGCACCCCTCCGGAGGGCAGCTGTACGCCGCTTGACCTCCACCTTGAGGTCCTGTTGGTGCCATTTTCATATTGTTATTTAAATTTAGATTTAAGCCAATTGATTATTGTAGTTATTGCATTTAGTGATTGCGCAGCGTTTAACTTTAGCCAATAACAGGTCCAACCACTTTTTTTCATCTCATGGAGGTGCGTTGCTCCGAGCCCACCGCCTTCACCCTCTCACTTCTTATCCCACTCACACACTTTATTGTTTATCCTGACACCACTGGACAGGCTGTCAAACAAACTCTGCTGTCTCTCCTCCACCTTCAAGACCAGCTCGCACGCCGTGAACCTCTTTTTCTTTGACATTATTTTGCGATCGTCAACAGCGGAAACCCTATTTAAATGAGTTTGTGTATTTATAGGTGGGCGTAACGGGGGCGGGCCCGGTCGCTTCAACATCTGCACTCAATTCCATGCTAATTGGAATGTATCAAGGAAGCGTGCGTGGATTCTGGCGTTCGCACATATTGATACATCTGGATTTTTTTTTTGCGTATGCAACTCTCTCTCTTCTTGTGACAGCAAGTTTTTAGTATGAGATCCACGCAAGTATTGATACATGAGGCCCCTGGTGTTGAGCATGTTGTATGATGGCGTGGCAGGTCATCTTGGTGTGAGGAAGACTTATGACAGGCTGCTCCGCCATTTTTTCTGGCCTCGTCTGAAAAGGGATGTAGCAGGGTACTGTAGAGCTTGCAACACCTGTCAGTTAACTGGAAAGTCCAACCAGTGGATTAAGCCAGCTCCATTGTACCCAATTCCAGTGGTTGAGAAGCTGTTTGAGTATCTGCTGCTTGATTGTGTGGGACCGCTTCCTAAGAGTAAGGCAGGGAGGAGGTACTTATTGACAGTGATGTGTAAAAGTACTCGGTACCCTGCAGCTTTCCCTTTACGTTCCATTAAGACTTAGCCTGTGCTGAGAGCCTTGACCTCCTTTGTGACTACATTTGGCATTCCAAAGGTAGTGCAGACAGACCAGGGGAGCAATTTTATGTCTCGCACCTTTTCCCAAGTGGTGAAGCAGTTAAAGGTTAAACATCACGTGTCTAGTGCATACCACCCGGAGTCTCAGGGGGCCCTTGAGCATTTTCATCAGACCTTAAAGTCCCATGTTGCGGGCTTACTGTACTGAACTCTCTCAGGATTGGGAGGAGGGCCTACCATGGCTGTTGCTTGCTGTGCGGGAGGTGTCACAAGAGAGCACAGGTTTCAGTCCTAATGAATTGGTGTTTGGACACAGTTCGTGGTCCTCTGGCTGTGGTTGGTGATGACTGTAGAAAGGCTGAGCCGCCTGAAAATGTATTGGACTATGTGAATGACTTTCGCCGCCGACTGTATATTGCCTGTGCCACAGCTCACAAAAACATTGGCGGTGCGCAGGGCAGGATGAAGGATGTCTTTGATCGTAAGGTGGAGAGCCTTTCAGTTTGAGCCAGGGGATCAGGTTTTGGCTTTGCTGCCTCTGGTGGGTTCACCATTCCAGGCAAAGTTTAGTGGGCCTTACACAGTGAAAAAACGTATGTCTGACAGGGATTATTTAGTCTGTACGCCAGAGAGAAGGAAGAAAGTGCAGTGGTGCCATGTGAATTTACTGAAGCCTTATCATTCAGTGCACTCGGTCACTGAGGGGAAAAGTAATGCCCTTTCGGGGGTCAGTTGTATGGGGGACTCTGTGAGGTCAGTGGCCACTGCGTGGGTGGGGCGGTCGGAGGATTTTGAGGTTCCATCTGAGCCGGTGCTTACAGGGAGACTCAACAACTTTGAGTATCTGAGCCACCTGGAGAGTCATCTGGGTCATCTGTCAGGCCCCAAGCAGGCTGATCTGGTGAAGTTGTGAAGGTCTCATTTATCACTCTTCTCAGACACACCTTCTCGTACCAGCCTGAGTGAACATGACATATTTGTGGGGGATGCTCGGCCTATTGCACAGCGTTCCTATCGGTTGCCCGTGGGAAAGCGGGAGCGGATGGAGAAGGAAGTAGAATAGATGTTGGCACATGGGATAGCGGAGCCGGCGGGCTCAAGCTGGGCCTCTCCATGCCTGTTAGCGGATAAGACTGATGGGTCTGATAGATTTTGTACCGATTTCAGGAAGGTCAACGCAGTAACCAAACCGGACAGTTATCCAATGCCTCATATGGAGGACTGTATTGATCAGGTGGGAGTTGCAAAATTTGTGACAAAACTGGACCTTTTGAAAGGTTATTGGCAGCTGCCATTGACAGCAAGGGCGAAGGAAATTTCATCTTTCATTACACCGTGGGGACTGTTTTCGTACTCTGTAATGCCTTTTGGGCTGAGGAACGCTCTAGCAACATTTCAGCACCTTATGAATATGGTGTTGGCTGGTTTGGCTGGGTGTGCAGCCTATTTGGATGATGTGGTGGTGTTCAGTGACACCTGGGAGGTTCATGTTCAGTGGTTGCAGGCGGTGTTTGACCGTTTGGCAAAGGCAAACTTAACGGTTAACTTGGTGAAATGTGAGTTTGCTAAGGCAACAGTGACCTATCTGGGGAAAGTTGTGGGCCAGGGGGAAGTTCATCCTGTGCAGGATAAGGTGGAGGCCATTGATAAGTATCCTGTGCCAACGTCCAGAAAGGAGTTGATGCGATTCCTTGGTTTGGTAGGGTATTATCGCAGTTTCTGTCGCAATTTTTCTACTGTGGTGGCTCCATTAACCAACCTCTTGTGTAAAAAAACTCCTTTTGTGTGGTCTCCCCGCTGTCAGGTTGCCTTCACTTCTGTCAAACGGCTGATCTGTTCTGCTCCTGTCCTTGCAGCTCCTGATTTTGGGAAAGCTTTTAAGATACAGGTGGATGCGAGTGATGTTGGGGCTGTTCTCCTGCAGGATGGGGAAAGGGGGATTGAACATCCTGTCTGCTTCTTCTCATGTAAGTTTCATCGTCACCAGTTGAACTACTCCATTGTGAAGAAGGGGACACTGGCATTGATTTGGCCCCTTAAGTTTTTTGAGGTGTATGTGGGGCCGTCAGTGCCAGTTACAGTTTATACAGATCACAACCCGTTGACTTTTTTGTGCAGTATGCAGAATAGCAACCACAGGCTTATGCGGTGGTTGTTGTTCCTCCAGCCGTATACATTGGATGTCCGTCATATTAAGGGGCGGGATAATGTGATGGCTGACGCGCTGTCTCGGGCTCCAGTGTGAGGTCACGATGGCCCGGTTACTGGGCCCTCGTTTTATGGGGGGGGATGGGGGTCCACCACCATCACCACTCAGAGTAAACTGCCTTTGACAATTATTTACACAAATGTCGCACTGTAATGTTATATTATCAAGTATATATTTTTCTTTATTCTCATCCTCTGTCCTTTTCTTCTTTTTCTTCTGGGCACCAGAGGGATACTTTCTTTTAAATGTCATGCGAAACATTAGATTTCCATCTGTCAAACGAACCTTAAGCTTGCAGTGTCTGGCTATGCATGCGACGAGGTGTCTAATACACTTTTCACACTGAAACACGCGGGTCAAAGCAGGTTTTTGTGCTCACATTTGCTCAGCATTAGGGGGCATTCAGGCTTCCAACAGTCGCAGGTCTGAGCTCCTGCTGTGAGGGCTGTGTGCCTGTATTTTTCTCTCTCGTACGTCATCGCGCTGACAACGTCATTACACGTAAAAGTGCACCGGAACACTGCGAGGTAAACAAATGACAGCATGGACATCATCGATTCAAAGTTAGCGCTGTCATTGCGTGCATTGCAATTTTTGTCTCTTTTGCAAAGCATACAAACTCAGCAAGTAAGATGAGTGAGCAGCTCTTGCAGCCCAGCCCAGCCCAATTTTTTTTTTTTCTGAAGCTTCCACAATGACAGCCTGACAGGCGGCACAGGGACAAAATCAGAATGGGACAGGAAGGTAGATCTACATCAACGGGTCATATTGCAGGAAACCTGAGACAATACGGGTTGGATTTTTCCCACTGCAGGTGAGCCGAGCAGAGCCGAGCCGCTAAACACCTGGGTCACTTGAAGGGTCGGTGGACGTAAGTTGAAATGCCGAGTCGACCCTTTCAGAGTGCCCAAAAACCCGCGTTTACCCGCATTTTTGGTGCAGTGTGAAAGGGTCTTTAGTTGGTGCACATGAGTCATGACTCAAATGATGGCAAGTATATTGATCATGAAATCAGAATTTTTTGTATTAAATTATTCATTCATTCAATACACAATGAAGTATATTGTCACTTCTTTAAGATATTTAATATGTTTAAAAAGAATGCAAAAAAACATTTGATTGGGGGCCCCCTGGCCCATTAAGCAGCCGCCTACTTCACTTATGCCTCAGGATGGCCTTGGTCCATTGTGATAGCCAATCTGATCTTGAGTCTGCGACACCAAGGCCACCTTGAAGATCTTATGCTGAAGTTGATATTTCTGATTGGATAAGCACTAGTGAGAGCCTGAATGGAGGCACTTTGCAAAATATCTGAATTCAAATCGCAAAGATTGTTTGTAAACATAATTTCAGTTCATTATTTCTCCGCTTTAACTATACCAATTGGTCATGTATTTCATTTCACTGGAAAGCCTGATTGGTCACCTTTACAACAAGGTACGTATGACTTGCAAGGATCATGCATAGGTGGAATGAGCAACCAAGGTAATTGAGTGGGTAGTTACCCCCCCCCCCCCAAAAATGGCCAAAAACTCCCACAATTCACCTTATTCACCTTGTCACAAACTGAAACCAAAGCAAGCCTTGGAGTACAGAGGGATTATGCCCTGATATTGTTAGCTGATCAGAGGCAGAGTAGGGCGAGTTGTAGAGCTGGGCTTTGCTTGGTACAATTAGGGAAAGAAATAACACCACCAGTGAGGGAGATCCTTCCAGAGTCATACTTTTAAGCCTTGTTTCAGGTCTTGAATTGGCTGATTGGGTGAATAAAGAAAGATACTCCTCTGTTGGAATTCACTCTTGTTTTGAGTTGCCTGGTGGATTGGATTATGGCACTATCACATAGTAAACAAGCCATTTTTACACTTTATTAGAGACCTCAGTCATGTGCAGAAGATCCACATGGAGCCACAACAGCTTGGCAACTCCTCCTCATCCACCAACCTAGCCACTTTTAGCTGTGGGATGGGGACAGGGATTTCGGCCAAAAAAAAATTGGAACACTACCCACACATTTAGCTGGGTTGCTCATTCCATGAATGCACGATCCTGCAAAAGCTGTATCTTTTGAGGTCAGCCAACCTCTATGCATTGTGTCTTATTATGAAACTGCAACAATGCACTGTTTACTGGGCAAACTTGTTTAAGCTCACTGAGTGTACTTTTGGTGGTGTTACAGATTCCAGGGTCTGTGGACTTATTAAAACTTTGTTGACTAATCTCTTAATATCGCCTTTTATTTTTGAGTTTTACAGTATCCATGATCTTAGTTTCCTACTCCTACCTATGTATGATCATGTTCTCTCTGTTGGTTGCACAACAAATTGCTCCATTGGGGATAATACAGACACCTTGATAGTCTTAATTGCCAATGCGAGCTTATATATTTTAAATGCTCAATATATTAAAGTGATGTAATGTGTAAGTGTGATTCTGTATGGATTCTTGAGTCATGGTGCAATATTGATGGTATTATGAGGTGTATTAACTTAGGTAGGACAAAGTAGGATGTTACTGAAGACCTGGGCATGAAATGCATGGCCTGCCACTAGGTCTGGGTAATAGGATTTCAGTCAGTCAAACATTAGAGTTGTACACTTGTGATTGAATTACTCAGGATACACAGAGGTACTAACTAGCCTATTGGCTACCGTCCACCATTGCTGTGCCCCTCGTGAGCATGTTTCAGGCAAGGCAAGGCAAGGCAATTTTATTTGTATAGCCCGTTTTCACAAACAGTTTGTCTCAAAGGGCTTTACATGGCATCATAACAACATCCTCTGCCCTCAGACCCTCACATCGACTGAGGAAAAACTCCATAGAAAACCCTTTTAACAGGGAAAAATCTGAGAAACCTCAGGGTGAGCAACAGAGGAGGGATCCCTCACCCAGGACAGACAGACGTGCAGTAGATGTTGTTACAGAGAAGAAAACAGTTTACAATACAAAATGTGGAAAACATGGAAATGTTAATAACAGTTGAAGAAGGAAGCTTCTGGTAGGGGAGGGAGGCAGGGAGAGCAAGCCAGCTTGATGGGGGACTGGATGGTAGACTGGTTCATGGAAGGGGAGGCAGGGAGAGCAAGCCAGCTTGATGGGGGACTGGATGGCAGACTGGTTCATGGGTGGGGAGCGCAGGGTGGTGTAACAGCAGGGGATTTATAAAAGGGGGTGGGGGGCAATGCAGGCGGTGGTTGGAGCAGAGAGATGGAGCTCTGGTGGATCTGTGGAAACACAGAGACTGTGAGACACCAAGGCCAAATTACAAAGTGCAACAAGTAATGGTAATGACAGTTCCAAATGTGCGGGGAGGAGAGGAGTGGAGGGCTCCATGTAACCTGATGTGTCCCCCAGCAGTCTAAGCCTGTAGCAGCATAGCTATCAATGGTTCAGAGCTACCTGAACCAGTCCTAACTAAAAGCTCTGTCATAAAGGAAAGTCTTAACCCTGGACTTAAAAGTAGTCAGAGTGTCTGCCTCTCTGACCCATGGAGAGATGCTGGTTCCAGAGTAGAGGAGCCTGGTAACTGAAGGCTCTACCTCCCAGTCTGTTTTTAGAAATACTGGGAATCACTAAAAGACCTGCATTCTGGGAGCGGAGTGCTGTGGTAGGACAGTAGGGACAAATGAGTTCTTTCAAATAGGATGGGGCTTTATCATTGAGAGCCTTATAAGTCAGCAGAAGGATTTTGAAGTCGATTCTAGATCCTACAGGAAGCCAGAGGAAAGAAGCTAAAATGGGCCCCTGCTGTGTTCTCTCTTCTTAACTCCTGTCAAAACCCTCGCTGCAGCATTCTGGACTAGCTGGAGACTCTTTAGAGAGTATTTAGGACATCCTGACAGGAGAGAGTTGCAGTAGTCCAGCCTAGAAGTGATAAATGCATGCACCAATTTCTCAGCATCACTCTGGGAAAGGATATTCCTAATCTTAGCGATACTGTGCAGGTGGAAGAAGGCGGTCCTGGTCACATGCTCTATGTGGGAGCTGAAGGAAAGGTCCTGGTCAAAAATGACTCCAAGGTTCCTTGCAGTTGTCCTCAGGGTCAGGGTGATGCCATCTAGAGTAGTGATCCGATTAGAGAGCATGTCACTGAGGTGTTTAGGTCCTAACACGATGACCTCAGTTTTATCTGAATTTAGCAGTAAGAAGTTAGAGGACATCCAGGATTTAATGTTTTTCAGGCAGTCTTGCAGATTAGTAAACTGGCTTGTGTCGTCTGGCTCCATCGACCAGTAGAGTTGCGTGTCATCCGCACAACAGTGAAAGTTGATTGAGTGCTTCCGGATTATGTCACCTAATGGGAGCATGTAAAGAATGAAGAGAATCGGTCCTAAAACTGAACCCTGTGGTACACCATATGTAACTCTGCTATACTCCGAATAGTCATTATTAACATTAAAAAACTGAAACCTGTCAGATAAGTAGGACTTACACTATTTTAGGGCAGGTCCTTTAATCCCAATTTCATGGTCTAGTCTCTGGAGCAGGATGCTGTGTTCGATGGTGTCAAATGCAGCACTGAGGTCCAAAAGTACAAGTACAGAGACGAGACCTCTGTCTGAAGCTATAAGAAGATCATTAGAGACTCTGACCAGTGCTGTTTCAGTGCTATGGTGTTCCCTGAATCCAGACTGGAAGGCTTCAAAGAGATCGTTGCTGTGCAGATGTTCATGTAACTGCTCCAAGACAACCTTCTCGAGGATCTTGGAGATGTAGGGGAGGTTGGATTTAGGCCTATAGTTGGCTAACACATCTGGGTCAAGAGAAGGTTTTGTAAGTAAAGGGTTGATGACAGCCACCTTAAAGGCCTGTGGCACATAACCTGTGACTAAGGAAAGATTAATTTGGTTCAATGTAGAAGTGTTGACTAGAGGGAAGGCATTCTTAAGTAGTCTTCCAGATCCAGCAGACAAGTGGCTGACTGGGAGGAAGTGACTGCAGAAGTTAAGTCTGACAGGTCGATGGGGGAGAAGCTGTCCAAGTATGCACCAAGTCTGGGAGGTGCTTTTTTGGGAACTGTAGTCTGTCCTCCATTACTGGCAATCTTTGTTCTGATATTCACAATCTTTTCAGTAAAGAAAGATAGGAAGTCGTTACTGCTGAGTGTGGCGGGTACTTGCACTCGTTAGCCAAATATCAATAAATTGTTAATATTAGCCAGTTGGCCTAACCAATACACTGTGGCTATGGGCTAGAATCGGCTCAGAAGTCTAGATGCGACTGCGGGAGCTGGTGGTCAGCAACTAATAAGGACATCGGAGGCGGTTAATTAGTGCAGGTACCTTGTATTGCAAAGTGAATATGACAACCAAAAATATTTACAACAACAAATGATAAGGTAAATTAAAGCTGCAAGCAGCATTGTTAGGGCCTGAGCCTCCTCGCGCCCGCAGCCGGGTGCCAATCATCCGCCCATATCCAACGGTGTAATTGGCAAATCCCTGGGCCTTGTAGTTTAGGAGATAGAAGCCTGAGTCTGATCAGAGGGTGAGAGCAGAGCTGAGAGCTGGCCCTTTAAGAACCCCTCCCCCACTGCTCTGTCTCTGATCAGTGCTAGAGTGAGAGCAGAGCTGAGAGCTGGCCCTTTAAGAACCCCTCCCCCACTGCTCTCTTTGATCTGTGCTAGAGTGAGAGCAGAGCTGAGAGCTGGCCCTTTAAGAACCCCGCCCCCACTGCTCTGTCTCTGATCAGTGCTAGAGTGAGAGCAGAGCTGAGAGCTGGCCCTTTAAGAACCCCTCCCCCACTGCTCTGTCTTTGATCTGTGCTAGAGTGAGAGCAGAGCTGAGAGCTGGCCCTTTAAGAACCCCTCCCTCACTGCTCTGTCTTTGATCTGTGCTAGAGTGAGAGCAGAGCTGAGAGCTGGCCCTTTAAGAACCCCTCCCTCACTGCTCTGTCTTTGATCTGTGCTAGAGTGGAGAGCAGAGCTGAGAGCTGGCCCTTTAAGAACCCCTCCCCCACTGCTCTGTCTTTGATCTCTGCTAGAGTGAGAGCAGAGCTGAGAGCTGGCCCTTTAAGAACCCCTCCCCCACTGCTCTCTGCTGTCTGTGTCAGAGTGGAGAGAGAGGAGGATGTTGACATTTGTAGTGTGTCAAAATCAGATAGCTCTGCATATGTCGGTCAAAAGTGGAACATAATACCATATTTTTGCAAGGATTTTGTCGGGAATACAGTGGTGTGTATTTTGAAGCTGTGGGAGTTTTAGTTTGCATGGTAGAAGCGAGTGTTTGAGAGTATGTACCATGAGAGCAGACAGGTGCCCCATTGGTTTCCATTGTAAGGTGAAAAGTGTAAAAAGTGTCTCCCCCACTTTGAGAGCTTATAAAATCCAAACCATTTCCGCTATATAAAAACCTTTAGCAACTTTTGATCAGCAGCGTTTGGAGAGTAGTGGTAGTAATAGATACCATGAACGCCCTAGGAGAAGATAGCGTTTGTTCGGGGTGCAAAATTGTCCAAAATTGGACATTCGTGTCCAAATTGTGGATGTCTTGTTAGAGTTAGGTCAGGGGTGTCTGTGTAGAATTTGTCCGTCTTGATGAGACGAATAAAACAGTGTTGGTCCCATGTCTGTAGGACATTCCTACAGGCTGTGGTGTGGTTTTTTGTGTATGTAGGTGGCGCTATTGAGTAGAGCGCTGTTTTTTTTATCAAATTTTTCGCCGCAATCGATGTGTGTTCCAAATTTGGTGATTTTTTGAGCATGTTTAGGGGGTCAAATCAACTTTTGAAGTGGCGAGTGTGTCGAGCAAACATAATAGGGTCTTCGCCCCGGGGTACCTCCGGGCTCAGGCCCTAAAAATAGAAAACCCCAAAATATGTACAAAACTGCACTTATGGCAACCGGTTAGAATGTTACTTAGGTGCACTTTAGATATGGCTCAGTTTTGTTCAGGATTTTACACAACAGCAGACAAAAGTTCCCAACAGAAAAATAAATGTACCCCAAAGTTGCTTGCACACAATCTACACACTGTCACAACAATCCACGAGGGTCTGACTGAGTGTTCATGAGAATTGTCCATTGAATATTGTCCATTAGGGGAAAGGGAGGTGAGTGGAGTTGTGGCAGTTTAATGAGAATTGCGGGGGCAGGCTGTGACAGCCTCCTACCAGACCAGCAGTGCTGAGATGCTGTAGTGCTACAGAGGTTGTTGGCTCCCAGTATGTTCAGTAGCGCGCCTTGCTTGATAACCCACGCACAACGGCGGCACAAACTCCCAGCGGCCCAGTAGTCGGATCTAAAAGTTTATGACATACTTAGCATGCTGAGTAGAAAACAATCGAAATAGCGAATGTCCGTAAAAGACAAGGTGGTTACGAACCTGCACGTAGCTGCTAACCGGCTCTCCCCGCAACTCTGAATAGGAGATCCGCCGCAGCTGCTGCAAATTTCGCTCTGCGTGACATGATTGGTTGGGTGCGGTCACATGACCAGGTGACGTGAGGTAGTGACGTTGAGGTGTTCGGAGTGCAATAATAATATTAAGGCAGATTATTTTAACCTGGGTTACATGAGAGTTGGGGGGATGCATGGCTCAGCAGCACTATGGTTCTTGGTGAGCCTGGCCACAGTGTTGAAGAGGAACCTGGGGTTGTTCTTATTCTTTTCTATCAGGGACGAGTAGTAAGCGCTTCTAGCATTACGGAGTTCTTTTTTATATGTTAATAAACTCTCCCTCCAGGCTTGGCGGACTTCCTGATGCTGGCTGGAATGTGTCTTCCTTTCCAGTTGTCTGGTCTTCTGTTTCAAGACCCGCAGCTTTGGGCTGTACCAGGGAACTATTCTTTTCTGGTTGATAACCTTCTTTTTCAGGGGAGCTATGACATCAAGTGTCCCAAGGAGTGCTGCTGCAGTGCTGTCCACAAGATAGTCTACCTGGGTGGGGGTGGAATCAGCATAACTGCCCATTATATCACTACAAGATGTGGCAGCAAGTTCTGCTGGAATAAGCTCCTAAATCTAGAAACAGCAGTGTCAGATAAACATCTACTGAAGCTGAGACAAATTTTTTCCCAGGTAGGATATAATTTGTTAAGGTAAATTCAAATGTAATTAAGGAGTGATCAGACAAGACGGAGTTCTGAGGAAGAACTGTGATGAGGTCAGCTTCTATTCCATAAGTGAGTACTAAATCAAGGATGTGAATAAAAGTGAGAGTGGGTTTGTTTACCCTCTGACAGAAGCCAACAGAATCAAGAAGCGACTCAAAGGCAGAGGCCAGACAATCATCATGGGTGTCCACATGGATGTTAAAGTCACCCACTATAATGACATTGAGTTCAATGCCAAGTTAGACAGAAAGTCAGGGAATTCTTCTAAGAACTCAGAATAAGGTGCAGGAGGACGGTACACCACAGCAAGTAAGAGTGGTTTCTCTGCTTTCCAGTCTGGGTGGGAAAAGCTGACAGTCAGGCTCTCAAATGAGTTAATGAACTGTTAGGTCGAGGGTTAAGCACCAAATTTGACTGATAGATTGCAGCTACTCCTCCTCCTCTGCCAGTGGTACGAGGTACATGGTAGTTATTGTAACCAGGAGGGGAAGATTCATTTAAACTAACATACTCATCTTGCTGCACCCAGGTTTCAGTGAGTGCTAATACACCAATCTGATAATTAGTAATTAAATCGTTCACTAGGAGAGACGTGGATGGGAGAGATCGAATATTAAGCAAACCACATTTAATAGTTTTACTGGGTTGGTTTGCTGGAGCAGTGGTTTTAATTTGAACTAAGTTGCTATAAATTACTCTTCCAGATTTGGGTGTAGCCTTATACAGCCTCGGGGCAGACACAGTTTCTATAGGCTGGGTGGGTGACAACACGAAGGAACCAGCAGAGGGGCGTGTTAAACTGCAGCTCTGCCTGCTGGTCTGAACTCTGGCTGCTTGTCAGGGATTAGTATGGCTAATAAACTGGCCTATGTTCCTAGATAAGAGAGATGCACCATCCAAAGTAGGATGGACGCCATCTCTCCGAATCAGACCAGGCTTTCCCCAGAAGGAGCTCCAATTGTCTATGTAAGCCACGTTGTTATCTAAGCACCACCTGGACATCCAGCGATGGAATGAACGCATGCGGCTAAACATGTCATCACTCGCTAAATTGGGCAGCGGGCCAGAGAAAATTTCGGAGCCGGACATTGTTTTAGCGTAGTTGCACACCGAGGCCATGTTAACTTTAGTTAATTCCGACTGGCGAAGCCGGGTGTCATTAGCGCCGACATGTATTACAATCTTACTGTATTTAACCTTACGTTTTGCCAGCAGCTTTAGATTTGCCTCAGCGTCGCCCGCTCTGGCCCCTGGGATGCACTTTATGCTCGCTGGAGTCTCCACCTTCACGTTGCGGAGAACAGAGCTGCCAATGACAAATGTTGGCTTCACAGCGGGGCTGCGAGCAACAGAGCCGACATGTTGAGTTTTACTCTCAGCGGGTGTGTCGCTGAGTGGGGAAAAGCGGTTGGAAACATGAAGGGGTTGGTGGGCTAACACGGGCTTACCGTGTCTTCAGATTATCCAAAGTACCAAAAACAACAACAAAAAAATGAATTGACAATTTTGTCTTGTTCTTATACTTGTTCACATGATTAACTTATTCATTGCCACATATTACTGCTTTCTGTTTAAAGTCTGATATGAGCTGATGAGACTGAACCAATCAGGAGTGAAGTACTATCATAAAACCAAAACCATTAGTTGAAGATACAAAAATACTTTTAGAAGCTGAGATGAACCACTGAGTGAGAGATAATTATTAATGGTTTCACCACAGACATGTAGCCATGGCAACATTGGCATTTGATCAAATCAATAATATATGCATATATTATCATATGGGAATTTATAAATGTATACAGTTTTTGCCATTTTGTACTCAAAGCCAGTGTCATTTTTCCATGTATAAATATTTCACTTGATAATTTTGAATTCAAGACATTTAAAAGGAAAACGGG
Source organism: Aulostomus chinensis (assembly GCF_037954235.1). Classification (NCBI taxonomy): domain Eukaryota; kingdom Metazoa; phylum Chordata; class Actinopteri; order Syngnathiformes; family Aulostomidae; genus Aulostomus; species Aulostomus chinensis. Next base: position 8,226,922 of record NC_141332.1, on the reverse strand, counting down.
GGAAATGGTACATTACAGGTAGCCGTCATTCTTGTCATAGCTCACAGTTGCCCTGCATTTAAGCTTCTTCCCCAGCCTATTCAGTGTAACGTTATTTGATTTTCCACACAGTCGGGCTTCTGGCATCTGTGTTAATGTGCACTGGAGGGGGGGGCAGTCAACAAACCTGTGTCCCCTGGGATGGAAATGGTTTTCATAGGTACACATCGTACTTCATGATAGCTTTTGAAGTAAATATTCTCGTTTCCTTCATTCCACTTTTTCCCCACCTATCTTTTTGCTTCCACTGATGATTCTCATTCTGACCAGTCACCCCTGAGTTCATCAAATCACTCCCTATTTATGTTATCTCTCTTTTCCACTATCCTGGGGCAAAACTTTTGATACAATTCCTGCCCATGTGTGTTTTTTCTCTCTTCTGTATACCCTTGGATCTAAAATAAACATCAGTTTCCTGGCTTTCCTTTGCATAAACCAATTTTCAAGGCAATAAATGAAAGAGAAAATATAAAGTACAATACTGTAGCCTTAACCTGTGGTTTTGCATAATTCATCAGTTGACATAATTTTAAATTTTATAGCATGTTTTAGGGTCTAGTCATAAAAACAGCAACATGCTTGCTTTGGTTATCTTATTTTTGCTTCAAATTGGATTTTTTTTCTTTTTTTTTTGGCTGTTCACATTAACTTTTAATCCTTTATCAGGTACTCAATTCAAATACTTGGAAATTTAAAATTTTATACCCAGTGTGTTATTGGAGGACACTATGTTTTCCTTTTTTACTTTTGTGGCATTTTAAAAAAAAATTTGAATTTTTATGTTGAAAATTAGTCCTGTGGTTTTCCAATCCCACTTTGAGCCGCTTGATGTTACCACTTGTTATTCCTTGCTGGATTAAGTGTTAAATATAGCCCATGTCAGATTCCAGTGTGAACTCATTAAAGTCCAATGCACTGACAAGCAATAACAATGTCACACGCAGTACGCTGAAAGCTATGCTTTCACATCCAAGCAGGTTTGTTAGCGACCAATAAATACTAAAGAAGAGGTCTTGTGGAAATAATTGTTATTAAATGATCCCATCCATCCATCCATCCATCTTCTACCACTTATCCTGTTAAGGGTCACGGGGGGCTGGAGCCTATCCCAGCAGCCTTTAGGTGAGAGGCGGGGTTCACCCTGGATGGGTCACCAGTCCATCACAGGACCAAAATGTAGACAAACAACCATTCACACTCACAGCCATGCCTATGGTAAATCAGAGTATCCAATTAGCCAAGTTCCCTGTTGCATGTCTTTGGACTGTGGAAGGAAGCCGGAGTACTTAGAGAGAACCCATGCAGGCAAAGGGAGAACATGGAGACTCACACAGATAGTCCCTGTGCCTGAGCCCAGGCTTGAATCCGGAACCACCGTGACAGTGGCACAGTGTGGGGCAGAGACAAAGACAGATAATGGAAAACATCAGATATAAAAAAGGAAAGAGAGGGATATAGATAAAGGGAGAGAAAGGAGGGAGAGAACAACAGACAAATGGGGACGTGAACAGGCCAGAAGGAGGTGGATGAGCAGACAGAAAGACAGAGTGATGGAGGGCACAGCAAACAAAAACAAAAACGAGCTACCAATAATATCAAAATCTACAGGTTACAAAAGCAATCAATTTCAGCATAGATGAACAATTATGTGCAAGCAAATACAATACAAACCCAATGCTGATGTCAGTGCCGGCCCAAGCCTTTAGGGGGCTGTAAGCAGAATTTGACCCCCCCACCCCCATACCACCATCACCACGTGGAGTAAACTGTGGTTGACGATTATTGACACAAATGTCACACTATAATGTTACATTATCAAGTATTAATGCAGATGGATTATGAACAATTGTCACCCAGGCCACAGATGCCTCAGGAAATAGTGGTGCCCTTTGTTCGAGAGTAGGTGCAAACCAGATGGGGGTATGGGGGTTGATGCGTATGAGTCATGACTCAAACAATGGCAGGTATATTGATCATGAAATCAGAATTTGACTGATGTTAATGCTCGTAGAGTTTTGAGAATACTAACATGAATACTGCTGGTACTAATACTGAAGCTAAAGGTGGCAGCTTGAGCCTCTTCAGGTCTGTAGCCTCCAGCAGCAGCATCAGTCAGGGATGTGGGAAATGGGGATGCACAAAGCCTCTAGAGAAGTCAAGTTTATAACAAGAATGAGTACAGGACAGAGGACAGAGGGAACAGAGAGGAGGAGAGTGAATCCCAGTATATCATGAAAGATGGTTCTAGCTGGATAGTAGGGGACTATGAGCTCTGTCTGTCAGGACAGAGCTCAGAGGAGGACCCAGATACAGGATTGCAGTTTAGGAGCAAGCTTTATTGGGTTGTTGAAAGTCAGAGGAGGGGGCTATGTGAATTTCCTGAAGCCTCTCACGCTCGCTCACTCACACACACACTCTGACTTCCGGGCTAAGGGCTATGGATCAAAAAGGGAAGAAAAAATTTTCTAGAAAGGGGAAGAGTTTTTACAAAAATCTACTCTACAAAAGGTAAAGCGCAGCAATTCTATCTCTGGCTGAAATTGAACTCTATGTATGCCTCGCTGGCTACTCTATACTAAACTAAAAAAAACAAAGCTCTCTCACTCAATGGAGGAGGGCTGAAAAAACTATAACAAAAAATGAATCACAACGTAACCACACTAAGACTAGAAATAAACAAACTTCCAAACTCAAACTGATCTTAACAATAACTTCCTCTTTCCTGACTATGAAAATTACAAAACAAACAAGCTCTTGACTTGGAGTCCAACAACTCTGCTGTGACTGCGTGGCTTCCATGGTTGGCAACGAACAACACTTCTACGACAAGACAGGGGAAGACAGAGACATATATACACGAGGAGCTAATCACACTGATGGAGGACAGGTGAGTGGGGCGTAATCGGGGAGAGCGGAATCAGCAGCATGAGACACAAGAGGGGGCGGGGCAGACGCTGACTGACAGGACCGGGGAATGCAGGATGACAACAGGAGGAGAGGCTGGTGCACGCTGTGACTGTGACACTGTCAGATATAAAGGTACCTGATTTTTGAGGGCTTTGTATGTTAGAAGAAGAATTTTGAATTCTATTCTTAATTTGACAGGGAGCCAATGCAGAAAAGCCAGTACAGGAAAAAATATGGTCTCTTCTACTAGTTCTTGTCAATATACAGGCAGCAACATTTTGGACTGGCTGGAGAGTCTTTTGGGAGTTATTGGTGCAGCCTGATAGGAGGGAATTGCAGTAATTCAGCCTGGAAATGATAAAAGCACAAACTAGTTTTTCTGCGTCTTTTTTAGATAGGATGTGTCTGATTGTAGCTATGTTGCATAAATGAAAGAAGCCAGTCCTAGAGATTAGCTTTATGTAGGAGCTGAAGGACAGATCCTGGTCAAAGATAACTCCCATATTCCTTACGGTAGTGCTGGGGGCCAGAGTGATGCTATCCTACCATCTATCTCGTTAGATAAGGTGTGAAAAGATTAGACTCCATGTGGTTAGAGTGGTTCACACTATTGTGGAAGGGACTGGACCAGAATTTCAGATATTGGTCCACATTTGCCTGAGGTGTGAACTAGAGATAAATTGATGATATTGGCTGGGCTGATTATTAGCGCCGATATGCGTCAAAATGCCGCATATCGGCGCCATCTGCTTTTTTTTATCCGATGGCTGATAAGAGATCAATTTAAAACTGGGTTATCATGCCTCTAATGCAGCTGCACCTCTATTTGCGGTCACCACTGTCTCCAGTATTGCTCCACCCATAGCACAATCTGATTGGTTACACACAGGGCCACACACGGGTAACAGCCAATCAGCAGTGAAAGCTGTGCATGCTTAGTGTTCACATAGTTTTGCTGAGTGGAGAAGCTCCTGAGAGCAGATATATGTTTCAAAGGTAAGTTAAGGCAGCAGACTCTCCTAAACATCCCAGTCCTCTACAACTCAGAACTACTAGTAACGTCACTGTGAGCCCTTATGTCAATCTAAACATAAACTCTGCTTGCTCGCAGTCCCTCCAGATGCGTCTGTTCAACAGAATCAGAAATCCTTTATTAATCCCTTACGGGAAATTATTGGATTGCAGTGCTCCATTTCACATTAAAGAAAAAAATATATATATAATAAAGAAAAAAATAGAGAATTAAGAATGTAAGGAAATAGCTTTTGTACACATTTACATTTTTAATTGAACGGGATATTTTTATTGCATGATTTAAGTGAGAAAAACAACTCCATAAGATGGGCTGCATCTTAGAGGGTGGAGTTAAACAGTTTGTTAGCCACAAGTAGGAATGATTTTCTGTGGCACTCAGTGGTACAAATCACTTGAAACAAGATTGCTGATAATAACGTATAGAAATAGTCAGCAATACTAGAAGTATGTTAGTGTGTGTGAGAGTAAGAGAGAAAGTAAAAACCTAACGGACTCAATTTAGTCCAGTTTTATTGGAGGGATGCACGTTGAGGTGAAGGCTGATTAGCCTTCAGCTTAAAGCAAAGATAAGTGAAAGATAAAATAACATTTCAGTTGTATTGAAATTTTGCAATACTTTTTTTTAATGTAGACCACTTTAGGGAGCTATTTATCTCTTTAAGTTCTCATTTAACTTCATAAGACACAGTGCTGAGCCTGGGAGCCCTCTACTTTTTGTTTGAATTTTAAAACAAAGATGTCTATTGTCTAAGATCGTCCATCGTCATCTTCATCTTATTCCTTACTAATAAGGGTCGCGGGGGGGCTGGAGCCTATCCCAGCATCTACGGGCGAAAGGCAGGGTTCACCCTGGACAGGTCACCAGTCCATCACAGGGCCAACATACAGAGACAGACAACCATTCACACTCACAGTCACACCTACAGTCAATTTAGAGTATCAATCAGCCTCGTCCACTCTTGATGTCTTTGGACTGTGGGAGGAAGCTGGAGTACCAGAGAGAACCCACACAGGAACAGGGAGAACATGGAGACTCCACACAGAAAGATCCTGAGTGCCTGAGCCGGGACACGAACCCAGAACCTTCTTGCTGTGAGGCCACAGTGCTGACCACTGCACCACCATGCAGCCGCTATTGTCTAAGATTTAAAAAAAAAATTAACATGTTGCAAATCTGAAAAGCTATTTAATAAACACATGTTTAAATGCATTTAAACTAAGTTAAGTTTTAGAGTTTGTATTATTCATAATTTTAACACCAATATTTTCACTTTTACTGCAGATGAATATCGGAATATCCAAATATTGGTTATCAGCCTCCTTGACTGCTACTAATTGGAATTGGTATCAGCCTTGAAAAAACATATTGCTCTATCTCTAGTGTGAATGTAGGTAGGCTGCAATAAAATAACATCAACATTTTGTGAAAATGTATTTCTGGACATTTCATTGATTTCTCTGGACATATTACACTGATGTGGTGGTTTTCCTATAAGATATGAGGCAAAGGCTGAGCCTATTGCTTGTGCTCGAAAGAGTTCTTTGAAAAAGGTTGCATACAAAAACAGCATTGTTCAATGATTCCACAGTCTGGGAAGTTAAACAATCGGGATGCATTACTAACCACAGCACTGAAACAGGCCTTTGATCAACAGTGTATCAAAAAATTGTAATGTTATTAGACCTGATTGCAACATTTGACACTGTTAATTAGACATTTTACACTGTAGATGAGGAGATTTATTCAGCCTATGTGCCCATGTTGAAAGAGGACCTTGTCTATCCCTTTAACTTGGATTTTCAATTTAGCACAAGTCATGTTTACTGTAGGCCAGCATTCTACCACCAGACACTGAGATACGGATTTATGCATTTATCTAATCTTAGTTTGAAAAATATTATGCCCCTTTTTTCTAAAATTGAAAAAAGGCTGCACGACGTAACAGTACTCACTGAAAACAGTGGCATAATGACAATCCGTCTCTTTTGCAGCAAGCAGCATTGTAAATACATCAAAAAGCTACACAGCAATTTCATTAATGTAGCCCTGCAAGTGTAATAACTGATTAAAGTAAAGTATTGTGCTTTTTCATTTTTTCAGACTTATAAATATGTTTAAAATGTTGGATACTTGTTCTAGAGGACGTGGAAGTGTCATGTCATGAGGTAGGCGTGTGTTAAAGTACCGTAATCCCCGGGGACAGTTTCAGGCATCTCTGAACTGCTTGGATTTGGAGAGGGGTTTTTTTTGTGTGCAAAACTCTCATTTGTTACATCACAACTTCAGGGGAAACTCCATATTTGGCAACTCACCTGGCTCTGGTCTCAGTGCCCAGTGGCGTTGCCGCCCATCCTGCTCTGCCACAGAAGTATACGGTGCAGACTACTGAGCTATGGTGTTGTCGTCAAAATGGCTACCAGAAAGTGTTTTTTGGGAAAACATTTCTTATCGATGCATGGACTTACCAAAGAAGATGAATTAAGGCAGCAAAAGGAAGATTTTTTTGTTTTCAGGGGAGCGAGTATCTCTTTCACCTTTGCCGCGCATGTGCTCTTGGCATTCTACGGACAGCAGTTTCCTAAACAAACCTCAGTTCAACGCTGGATTCCTAAAAAAGCTAATCCTGAAGGCAACTGCTGTCCTGTCTTTATATGGTCTTGAGGGGGACACTGAACCACAGGCTGTCAACCATGGTGACTAAAAAGAAGTAACAGAATAGCGTAGTTAGTAGTTAGTAGATAATATGAGATGTAGTGGAATTCAGTGTGTACCATTCAGCGACGTCTTGCAAAAATTGTTGCGGCAGTGGAGGTTCAGGCTGTGTATTGTTGTTGTCTGGGTCAGATTCCGGGTCCAAGACGTATGGTTGTATCGCTGAAGTCAACATTTTGAAAATGTTAAAACTGTAAACAAGCCGTTTACTGGGTGAGACAACTTCCTTGCATGTGAGAGGAGGTGTTACTATGCATCGGGGGGAGCGGGCCCCTCGATACGTTGACCAATATCAGCAGTGTGAGGGGTGGGGGGCAGAGAAGGTGTGTGTGTATGTGTGTGTGTGTGTGGGGGGGGGGGTGCTGAATCTGAGCGTTTCAAAGGGAAGCAGGGAAGAGGCAGAATAGAGGAGTACACAGACTGCGATATGTGATAATTATGGAGTTTTTTATTGGTCAGATCTTTTAATAGTGCCCCACTGGGGTCCTACACTGTATTAAAGCCTCTGAAATTAGCATAATAATGCCTTTTTAAAGTAACGTAATAATGTAGAAGTAATACCAACTGAATGTTGAGGGACTTACGTCAAGCAGGCCTGCACGTTTGGCAGCACCAAGCCATCAGCAGGGAACTCGGAGGCAGTGTTATAGCGTTTCTGAGAACTATAGAGGTGTAAAAGTGCTACATAAATGTAGTTATTTTCATTTAATAATAAATATTAATGAACAAAAGTAATCATCCCTTGGCATGTTGAAATGCAATATGTCTGACTACATTGAATGATTATTTAATTACCATACAGCCAGGCTGGTTGATTTGTTTTCAGTACAGCTCCTTGGTACAGGTTCCAACATTAAACATTAAGCATATAACGTAGATATACATACAGACAGACACATTTCACGCATAAGGGGCCATGCTTAATCCTCAGCATTCAGAGTTCAGAATGTTTATTGCAATGGGAATGAAACTGTATTTGCAGCGGGTTGTTTTGGTGGCAATTGTCCAGTAGCGCTTTCCAGAGGGCAGCAGCTGGAAGGCATAGTGTGCAGGGTGAGTGGGATCAGAGATGATCTTGCAGGCTCTGCGCAGTGTCCGTTTGCGGTGGAGTGATTCAGTGGATGGTAGGGTGAGCCTGTGATTTGGATGCTCTGTTGATGATGCACTGTAATTTCTTCCAGGAGAGTGTTTCGAGATTGCCGAACCAGACTGTAATAGATGACTTGAGGATGCTTTTGACGATGGCTGTGTCGAAGCGGAGCAGGAGATAAAACCTAACTCTGAACTTCTTGAGCTGTCAGAGATGGAAAAGTCTTTGCTGGGGTTTTTTTTTTAGATGTGGTCTGTGTTTATTTCCCATTTGAGGTTGCTGCTGATGTGGGTTCCAAGGAATTTGAAAGTGTCAGTGATGGAGATGGATTCACCTTTAATGAACACAGGAGTTTTGGGGGATGGCTGGTGTCTTAGGTCAACGATGAGTTCTTTTGTTTTTGATGTGTTGAGTAATAGGTCATGGTCTGTGCACCAACTTGGTTGATCTGTGCACAGTATTCAGTTTCTTGGTTGTTGGTAAGGGGTCCTATGATGGTTGAATCGTCGGTGTACTTGCACAGGTTGACAGAGCTGTGGTGGGATGTGAGCTGGTTTGTGTAAAGGGAGAATAGCCAGGGGGGAGAGAACACAGCTTTGGGGAGCGCCTGTACTGAGGAACAGAGGGGCGGATATGTTGTTGTTGATCTTCACCTTCTGCTGCCTGTTCCGGAGAAAGCTGTGAATCCAGTGACAGATGCATGGGTCAATGTTCATGTCCAGTAATGTATTGAACAGTTTGGCTGGGTTTATTGTGTTGAATGCAGAACTGAAAGCAATGAACAGGATGTGGGCGTATGTGTCTGTGGACTCCGGGTGGTTCAGTATGTGATGAATTGCTAAGTTGATGGTGACCTCAACTGACCTGTTGGCTCTGTATGCATCCAACCCCAGCCAGTTCTGCAGCTCAGTGGTGGAGAACGGAGGGGCTGATGTTATCACGGCCGGCGGCTTTATTCCTTTTAAGTGCTCCTCACCTCCTCCTCGTAGATGGTGAAGGGGTTGGGGAGAGATTGTGATGGGGCCAGTGCCTGCTCAAACCTCCCATAGAAAGTGTTGAGTGTGTCAGGAAGCTGATTGTCACTGTCAGGATTGGGGGGGGGGGGGGTGTTCTATTTGTAGTTTGTCATGTTTAGGAGTTTTTTCCAGATGAACCGTGTGTCATTAGTAGTGATTACAAGCATTTTTTTGGGGGGGGGGCATTTCAGCCAATGCTTGTATATTTGGGCCCTGATGTTTGTCCCCCTCACAGTGTAGATTTAAGAGTTCGATAGATCAGTTTCTCTGTTGTTGACTGTTCATTAATAACTTAATGGTGAAGCTCCAAAACACCTCTGACCTTCTCACTTGTGCAGAGACAACAGGACCCTCAGATCGTGTGTGTGTGTGTGTGTGTGTGTGTGTGTGTGTGTGTGTGTGTGTGTGTGTGTGTGGTGCTTGAATATGGTTACTCAACCCACATCAAAGACCCCATGCAGATTGGATTTACTGATAACCTGCTTCCAGTGTGTAAAGCTAAAGGCCATGCTCGGGGGGGCCTTCTTTCTTAGATTTTGCGTAAGGCAAAGTGAGGCACCCAAGCAGGTTAATAGCAGTCTGGAGCCTGGAGATCCACAGGAGACATACCATGTCAATCTGTAACTGAGAGGAATATCAGTCACTGGTCCATTACACATCGAAAACAGAGTGGGCAGTCCTAGACCTGCTTTTGTCTGTCACATCAAGTGCTACAAACTCGCAGTGGCTTAAGCCCTGCTTAATCACCTGACATGGGGTCACCTGCATAGTTTGTTGTTAGTCTGAGGGGAAGCTTGTCTGTGGAGCGGTAATGACAGCCTTGTGCGTGCTGCCAAATGTGAAGAGCTCATCTGCAAAAATAGGTGAAAGCCACTCTTTCAATGGACAAATGGTTGATTAAAGATTATAAATAAGCATAATTATACTTTTCAAAGTATTAATTCATTTTAATTTCTAATTGTGTTTGTATCTTCTAAACACATATCTTACATTCACTGTATATTTAATGGAGCCATTCAATTGCTTTTATCTGTTTTTGCAAATGAACTCAAGTACCATATATTTCTGTCCGCAATGTGACACACTAAAAAAGATAAGCCCTCAGCTCACGGTGTCATTCTTCCATATTTGACATCATCTTTAAAACTACTACTTTTTACACAAAACAAATGTGTTTCTTTTAGAACAGATGCAAAATTATCCTATTCTAAAATTTTAGAGAATCACTTTGTCAATAACTGTATTCATTTATAGCTCTATTTGCCTGGCGGCACAGTGGTACAGTGGTTAGCACTGTCACCTCACAGCAAGAAGTTTCCGGGTTCGGGCCCATGGCTTTTCTGTGTGAAGTTTGCATTTTTTTCCCTGTGCCTGCGTGGGTTCTCTCCGGGTACACTAGCTTCCTCCCACAGTCCAAAGATGTGCAAGTACGGTTAATCAACAACTCTAAATTTACAGTAGGTGCGGCTGTGAGTGTGAATGGTTTCTGTCTATACTGTATGTGTTGGCTCTGCAATGGACTGACCCGTCCAGGGTGTACCCCGCCTCTCACCCAAAGTCAGTTGGGATAGGCTCCAGCCCCCCACCCTCTCAACCCCTAACAGATAAGCAGTATAGATAAAGGAGGGATGAATGGATTTCTATTTAACATACTGAATTGACATGAATGCAGTCGCAATTAGAATGTTATGCTGGGACCCTGGGACCCTGCCCGCACCCCTGGGGAGTCTTGCCCACATATGGGAGGGGTGTGCTTACCTCGGTCCTGTCCTTGGATGGGCTGAGCCCTGGCACGGCGTCTTGGGCTGCCACGACTCCCGGACAATCGGAGGATGTGGGGGGACACAGGAGGGTTGGGGGCTAGCCTCCTTGGTTACTGGGTGCCCTGACCATGGGCTGCCGGCTGGGCTGCCCCTTGGCGCTCCGGTTTGGCCCCTGGACCAGGTAGGCTAGACTCCCAGTCGGCTGGTTGCAGCGGTGACGGGGGAAGCCAGCTGGGCCGGTCTGGAAGCTGGCCCCCTGTGGGTCCGGGATGTACTGGGAGACTCTGCCATCTGCAACCGGTGGGGCTCCCATGCCCTGGGTGCCTCCCCCAGTTTTAACTACATTCTAGTCATCCACATCATCACATCTACACTCCAACTCTTGCCCCCCCCCTATCCTGTCCCTGTTCTCTCTTCCTGTCCACTCCTGAGCCTCAGTACGGTAGCTTTATCAATGAACCAATACCATTCCTAATAAAATTAAACACAAATGGCGATAGGAGTTTATCAGAAGATTCCTCCTTTGCAGAGTAAAACTGCTTCAGTACAACAAGGCACCAGGAACATCTATACTGCTTGCCCCAGCTGCTGAACAGGACAGGTTAAAAAAAGAAAAAAAAAGAATGTTATGCTGTGAGACCCCCAAATATTAACATTTTGCAAGATGAATCTGAAAAACTGCTTTTGAACATGTGTGTATGAAGTGAAATCATAAATCACAGATTATCCAATCCTGTTTATGTACATTCCTCCCTGCATTGCTTTATAATGTTTTCATAACAAGACATGATAATCAGATTAAATACGATACACTTCTTCCTGTGGTCATTGAGTGGTTCTTTCCAACAGCAGCCACAAAGTTATGCTTTCTCTCCTGAGGGGGGGTTTATTGAAACGGGTTCACCTATGAAATTTAAATGCACAGTTATATTTGAAATCTGCGGTCTCTGGCCTGATGCAGAATGGGTCTTCTTTGCTCAAATGGAAGAAAAAATAAAAATACTACAGTACACTGGAAGGCAGTATACTGCCTTCCAAGGCCACAACCACTGCTTTTCAGCCATAACTATAACCAGAGTACACATTGTGAAAACAAATTAATTCCTGAAACCTGTATGACTAATTGAGACACGTCATGGAGAATTCAGCAATGTCACCGGTAATTTGACAAGGCACTGCAAATATTTTATTTCTTTTTTTTAGCTACCTTTTTATGTCTTTATCATGTTCATATATTGGAGAGTTTACTCTCAAGTAATGCCTCCCTGTACAGTATATCACCTCATTTCTTTAGTATTGAGCATGCTGACCCCATTTTTTGTAAATTGTGTTTCTTGTTTTTCCTCAGTGGGCATGTAATTTGTTTCCCCTTGCTTTAGTTTTCATGTGTCAGTTCTTGTTTTATTTTGAAGCATTTCCCTTCTGTGTCTTTGTTTGATTTACATTTCCTGTCTTTGTATGTTTCCTGCCTTTTTTGAGTCTCTCGCCTGTGTCTTGACAGTTTATCAGTCTTTGTCAGTCACAGCCTCTCTACCTACTAATTGTCAGTATATTTACGTGATGTCAGGAACAGCCAGACTATTGTGTTCGTCCAGCAAAAGTTGGAATTTTAAAATACATGCAACATCTTAGTCTGGTGAAATTGTCCTAAATCAGACTTCTAGGAGTCTAACTTAAACTTAGGAATCAAGCTATACTTCCATGTAAATAACTTAGTTGGATCTGAACTGGCGTCAGTGTTCTGCACATGCTCTGCATTACTCAAACAAAATAGGAAGGGAAGAAAACAAAATAGAGATGTTATCAAAATGGTGAGTGCTAGAGCCAAAAAAGTTATCCATGTTTTTCACCGTTGGACATACAACTTGATCGCCTCTTGCTAACTTGTTCTGTATGTGACATAACAGGTCATGAGGGAGAAAAGTGTGACAGCAACTAGCACAAAGAGGTGAATTGTCATCTACGATAGGTGAGTAAAATATATGTCCATCAATTAATGTATTCTCTCTCAGTACTTGTGTACTGGGATGACTATAGTCCAATTAAACGGCATATAGCTATAGGCTATAATATTTAGCTTGACTAAGGTGCGGTAGTAAATGTAAGGGGTGCTGCCTCTCCATTCAGCTTCTTCCCTGCCCTTGTGTTCTCCCTCTTGTTTCTTGTAATTAGTTGTATTTGAGTGTGTATTTTATTTTGGCTTCCTGTTTCAGTCATTGTTCAGTTATCTTTTGTGTTACTCCTTGCGTATGTTCTTCTGTGTTCCAAGTCATTTGCTTTGTTCGTACAGTTGGGTGAGTTTAGGTCTAGTTTTTGTTACATGAATCCAGATTTAGGCTGCATGGTGGTGCAGTGGTCAGCACTGTGGCCTCACAGCAAGAAGGTTCTGGGTTCGAGTCCCAGCTTGGGCACGGGATCTTTCTGTGTGGAGTCTCCATGTTCTCCCTGTTCCTGTGTGGGTTCTCTCTGGTACTCCAGCTTCCTCCACAGTCCAAAGACATCAAGAGGGGACGAGGCTGATTGATACTCTAAATTGACTGTAGGTGTGACTGTGAGTGTGAATGATTGTCTGTCTCTATGTGTTGGCCCTGCGATGGACTGGCGACCTGTCCAGGGTGAACCCCACCTCTCGGGGGCTAGGGGGCTCTCCGTTGAATCTGGTTGTCCCGGCGGGTTAACCGCCTAGGGGAATGGAAAACGACGTGAAAAAAAGGAGGGATAATAAAAGGAAAAAAAAAACGATGACCTCACGACCCTTAACAAGCGGAAGAAAATGGATGGATGGAATCCAGATCTCATCTCCTCCTGCCTCTTTGTTTGGGCGTCTCAACGTCACTCTTGATACATTGGACTCCTTTCCACACCCAGGTTCACCACAGAAAAAAACTTGTAGGTGGAAAGCTGATCTGCTGTGTTGGATTACTTTTTTGCCATTTAATTTTTTTAACGTATGTTTAATGGGATGGATGGATGTTACAAAATCACAAGGATGCAAGGTAGGATCAGCACACAGCCGTGGTCATCTAAGGCAACATAACAGAATCACAAGAAACAGCACTTTGCCTCAATGTGACTGAAATAGATCATTAGACACAGCTGAGCTCAGTTTTGCAACCAAAAACTAGCAGGGATAGATTACAATTTTACTAATTTAGATATCACTTCTCAGGACTCAGAGGTAGAGTGGCTATCTAGGAACCAAAGTGTTGCTGGTTCAAGCCTCACTTCCCCAAGTGACCATGTCAAAGTAACCTTGAGCAAGATACTGAGCCTTTAATTGCTCCTGATGGCCCTGCGATGAACTGGCGACCCATCCAGGGTGTAGCCCACCTCTTGCCCAATTTGTCAGCTGGGATAGGTTCCAGCCACCTGGCTCATACCTTTTACCTACCTACAGCAGAATAATAATCATAACACATGACAGACATTCAGACAACTTCTCTCTTCAGCCACCTACCGGCATAGTTTATTGCCAACTGCAAACACACTGCTCTCCATAAGACCCAAGTACAAGTCAAGTCAAGTCAATTTTATTTATATAGCGCCAAATCACAACAAAAGTTATCTCATGACACTTTACAAGTAGAGCAGGTCTAGTACCACACTCCTTCAGTGAATTTACACCCAACAATTCTCCATCAGCAGCACATCCTGCAACAGCGGCGATGAAAACCTTTCTTTTAACAGGCAGGAATGTCGAGCAGATCCAGGCTCAATAGGGACAGCCCTCTGCTTTGACCAGTTGGGGGGAAAGAGAGCAGGAGAGCAGGGCAGAGACAGGGATAGATAATGGAGAGAGACAGATATACAGGAGGAAAGGGTGGGACAGAGATAAAGAGAGGGAGAAAGGGAAGAGACTGATGGACGGATGGGGACGTGAGGAGGGGGTGCTACAGGTGGCAGCTTGAGCTTCTTCAAGGCTGTCGCCTCCTCCAGCAGCACCCGGGATCTGGAAAGCCCGAAGGCTCCGGAGAAGAAGACAAGTTTGTAATACGTATGAGTATGATTTATATATGACACATATAGGAGGACAGAGAGGAAAGAGAGGAGGAGAGAGCAGCCCAGTGCACCATGGAGATCCCCCAGCAGTCTAAGCCTATAGCAGCATATCTAAGGGCCAGCCTAAGCATCCCTAACTATAAGCCTGATCAACAAGGAAGGTCTTAAGTCTGCTCTTAAAGGTAGAGAGGGGGTCTGCATCCCGGACCGAAACTGGGAGACAGTTCCACAGGAGGGGAGCCTGATAGCTGAAGGCTCTGGCCCATTCTACTTTTAGAAACTCTAGGAACCATTAGTAACCCTGCATCCTGGGAGCGAAGGGTTCTAGCTGGGTAATAGGATCTCTGTCAGATATGAAGGTGCCTGACTGTTGAGGACTTTGTATCTTAGAAGGAGAATTTTGAATTCTTTTCTGAATTTGACAGGGAGCCAATGCAGAGAAGCCACCACAGGAGAGACATGGTCTCTTCTACTAGCTCTCGTCAACACGCGGGCAGCAGCATTTTGGACCAGCTGGAGAGTCTTTTGGGGATTTACTGGTGCAGCCTGATAGGAGGGAATTGTAGTAATCCAGCCTGGAAGTGACAAAGGCATGGATTAATTTTTCTGCATCTTTTTGAGACAGGATGTGCCTGATCTTAGCAATATTATGTAAATGAAAGAAAGCAGTCCTTGACATTTGCTTAATGTGGGAGTTAAAGGACAGATCCTGATCGAAGAGAACTCCAAGGTTCCTTACTGTCACGATCCCTGTCTTGTGTTTCCTGTTTTACTTTGTAGTCATGTCCTGTCTTCCTGACCTCCCTCCTGTGATTACCTCATGTGTCTCACCTGGCTGATTGCACCACCTGTGTCTCGTTTTCCCTTGTGTATTTAATCTCTGTGTTTCCCCTTGTCCTCGTAGGGTCATTGCCCTGTTTCTGCATGGTTCATTGCATGGTTGCTGTCTTGTCGCCACATGTTGTGTCGTGATGTTATTCTCACTGTCGAAGTCTACGTCAAGTGTCGTTGTCACAGTCACGAGCCGCCAGTCACAAGTCTCCAGTCACGAGCCGCTAGCCTCAAGCCTCCAGGTTTCCCTGGTCTCAAGCCTCCAGGTTTCCCCGGTCTCAAGCCTCCAGGTTTCCCCGGTCTCAAGCCTCAAGTCTCTAGACTCCAGTCTCCAGTCTCATTAATAAACCTCTTTTGTGCACCCTCCTTCCCTTCGTCTGCATTTTGGTCTACTTCCCAAGGTAATACCTTCCAGGGTACCTTTTTCAGTAGATAGGGTGTCTCTAAGATGTTTTGGGCCCAGCACAATAACTTCAGTTTTATCAGAGTTTAATAAAAGGAAATTATGGGTCATCAAAGTTTTTATCTCCTTTAGACAGGCCTCCGATTTAGTCAGCTGATTTGTTTCATGTGGATGCATTGATAAGTACAGCTGTGTGTCGTCTGCATAGCAGTGAAAATTAATCAAGTGTTTCCTAGTAATGTGACCTAGAGGAAGCAGGTATAGGGTGAAGAGGATTGGTCCAAGCACAGACCCTTGTGGAACACCATAAATGACTGCAGTGGTTTCAGAGGGGTTATCATTAGTTAGTATGAACTGAGATTGACCTAGTAAATATGACCATTACAACCAATTTAGTGCAGTTCCTTTAATGCCATTGACAAGTTCCAGTCTCTGTAGAAGGATATGGTGGTCAATGGTATCAAAAGCTGCACTAGATCTAATAAGACCAGCACAGAGACAAGTCCCTCATCTGATGCCAGTTGGAGGTCATTGGTAACTTTGACTAGTGCTGTTTCTGTGCTAGGATGAATCCTGAAACCTGACTGGAAATCCTCTAATAGGCTGTTGCTATGGAGAATGTCACAGAGTTGTTTAGCAACTGCTTTCTGCAGGATTTTGGAGAGAAAAGGAAGATTTGATATTGGTCTGTAGTTGGCCAAAACTTCTGGATCCAGGGTTGCTTTTTTGAGAAGGGGTCTAATAACTGTTACTTTCAAGGACTGTGGGACGTAACCAGATATCAGCGACACATTGATCACGTCCAAGAGAGAGGTGCTAAGGGGGGGTAGAGAGTCCTTAAGCAGTGTTGTGCCAACTCAACCAGATCAAGAGATTAAGTCAAAGATGTGACAATTAGTCCAGCTGAAGAAAGGCTTTCGGCCTGTGAGGCCTAACACCCCTTTTCAAAGCCTGAATTCGAGTGACCACATGTTCTTGAAGAAAAGGTCATAAAAAGGGGTGATGACTCTGGCCACTGGCCCCCCTCCAAGAACCTGTGCCTCAGCCCTACCGGAAGTTGCCTGTCAAAATGTTATTGGCTGAGAGCCAGTACCATCCCATGGGAGTGACATCATCTGTCTCCACATATAAACTTCAGCGCAGAGAAGATTCTTTCTCTTCGGTGGTTTTCTTCTCTTTGGTGGTCTTCTCGTCTTCAGAAAGTTCAACCTCTCCAGTGGTTTTCAACCTCTCCGGTTCTCCACTTTGGACCTCGAGTGGGCAGTGCAGTGACAACAGAGACTCCACAAGGACACCTCTCTCCCTCCTGTTCACTCGTCCAGAGAAGCCACCATCGATCCTCGCAATCCGCGTGAACTGGTCCCTAATGAAAGAAAGCTCATCCCAGCTTCTTTATCCTTTCCACCAGTAACTCCAGCAGACCCTGCAGGCTGCCCCGCCGCTGCTGTGCTGCCCTCCGAGTCGAGCCAAACCGCGCTCCGGGACACGGAAATCGAATACCTTACCGCTCCACTGGGTCAAGTAAGGATTCCCTTAACTAGGCATTTTCTGGGCAGAGAAATAGCTTAGTGTGTTGTATAATGTCTATGAATGCTCTGTTTATGTGACGGAAGTCCAGTAATTAGCAGAAATTACATAGAATTATACGTTATTTATTGACGTTAGTTATTAATAACCGTGACATCTCAAGAAGGTGTTCCCTGTTATTAATACTGCACAAGTGTGTTAACACACATTTTTGGGTTTACCTTTGTCCTTTCTCTCTATCTCTCTCTCTCTTGCACGCTAAGCGCTCCGCTTAGTTATTAACATTCCACAAGTTCTACCTCCACAGTGCGAACTAGCTGCTAGCTAGCCTCAGCTAACTAGCCTAGCTGCTAGCCTAGCTGCTAGCCCTGCTGCGATGCTAACTGGTTGCTAGGCAACCAGACTCCCCCCCCCCCCTTTCTTTACTCTCTCTCCCATATACACACACACACACACTCACTCACACGTTTACACACACAGCCACACACACACATATATTATCACTTGTGTCTTTTGGTTAGATAACCGTTATACCAACGTGTTGCTGATTGAGTGATGCACTGTGTTAATAAATATATTTTTATTATAAGAGAGAAGTCGTAGTGTCTTTTGTGTACGAATTTGTGGTCACGTGTCTAAGCAATTGCCAGTGCTCGGATCTCTTAATAATCGATAATTATATTCATAATTATCGATTATCATTATTTTTGACCAATTCGCTCTGCAGCGCACAACAGCAGCTTAGGTGGGATGGGGTCTAGAAGACATGTGGACGGTTTACAGTACAGAGAGAAAGAAACGGGCGTGAACATTCCCTTGTAAAGAAGTGACATAATCCATCACATAACTCAAGAGCCCCTCTTTCTGGTTCTGAACAAGAACAGTTACATGCAATCATACATTTATCAATTGTTTCCTTATTATGAAAGTGAAAAACAGCCTTATATAATATCTCACAAGCAGTCCTCCTCTAACTGATATATACCTTCAACAACCTTAGTCCTTACATGTGTTGTTTGTTTGTTTGTTTGTTGAAATGCATTTATGTTAAAAATACACCTCCCCCCAAGAGCTTCATCCCCTGAATTCTATGTCTTCCCTTGTTTGATGTATGAATGCTCTGTAGTGCATTATTTGGACTGGCTTGTAGCTTGATCTGAGGTTTTGTAAATGTTTAATAATTGGATTAAGTGCTACCATTTTTGAGGAAAGGGTTGAAGGTTTCATGAAATGTGTCTTCACCATTGTGAAAAACTTACACATCACTGTCTCCTGTCTCTTTAGCCTCAAGAAGCTCCAGCATAATATTGGAAGTGTATTTTGGTTCATCTAACATGAAAACATGCTAAGCATAATTAAGGTGTACATTTTTTGATTAGGGTATAACTGTATTTTTTCAGTCTATTAAAGGATTTTAATTGCACTTTGTCCTATTTGATAGCGAACAGTGGTAGGATTCATACTATATTTTAATAACACAATTTAAACAAACACTAGGATGCCTGAGGCGGGACTCAAACCCAGAACCTTCTTCCTGTGAGGCAACAGTGTGAACCACTTTACCACCGTGTTGCCTCTCATTGTAACCCGGCCAACAAAATAAAACATTTGTTAATGGCTAGAAGTATTCAATTATTCATGGCTGACAGAAAGAAGGATGATTCCTGAACCTCGTCTAGCTACTCACTTTTGACTGTAACATTCTTCAAAGTGCCACAGAAACAATGTCAGTTGAATCAAACTTAATTTTGAATCTGACTCAACTGTCAGAGAAATGCAAACCTTATATCTCACTGTGAATATCGGACAGGATGATGACATCTGCTGTCTATCGGGCAACACACTAGTAAGAGAGACTAATCACTGTCATCTGGTCCACAGTCTGTGCTGCAACACAGTGATCACCTTCATTCAGTTTGAGTCCATTTGTTTTGGGTTCAAAGAGAGGAAATCAAGGGAAGTGTGTGGAAGGGGTTGGGAATCTTCAGGCAGTTGTTGAACAGCTGCCCACATTGCCCAAAAAAAACATTGCAGTACCTGATTGAATCTGAAACCTGTGGTAGGATATTTTCACTTCATGGAGACAAAAACTCCCTGTCTCAACATCATGGCACTATGGGCTTCAGTTAATGTAGTTTAGTAAAACTTTATTTAATCATCATTTAGTGGTAAATACATTCACTGAAGAAAAATGATGTTAAATGACAAGTCAGTCAATATATGTGCTAGATTTAGTCACAAAAATTCAGTTGAGGTTAGAAAACCATGTTTTGTACAAAAGTTCTGAAATGCAGTGATATAAATCAAATCAAACACATGTCTCCTGCTATATTTGTTATTATTATTGTTATTTTTATTATTTGTTATTATTATTCTCCTGTTCTGTAATTGCTGATCCAGTGTTTTTTGGTACCAACCAATCCCCCCAACCTGCCCCCTGATCTGGACATTCTCATGTTTACATTCAGTACCTACCAACCATCACATTTTGTTGTTTAACCAGGGCATTAGTTTGTCCTTCACAAAAGAAAAAAAAAATTCGAATTGATATAACCGGGTAAAATTTATGTGGTGCTCCCCAAACAATGTGGTGTTAAGAGGTTGTAGTTTTTCATGAGTTTGCCCACACTGCAAAAGACTTCTGGACTTCAGTGGAGAGCTGGAACATAAGACGTGACAAATTAAAGGAAAGAAATTCATTACAAACATACTGACTACAGCTTCTTCAATACAGAAATCACTGACATGGCTTTTACAGTCACTGGAGCGCAACCCAACTCAACACCCATGGGACCTTTTGGACTGATGTTTTAGACAGTGCTCTTCTCTACAAACATCATCAAAACAGGAGCGTTTGTTTTTTTTTAAAGAGTGGTGTTCATCCTCCTGCAGGCTTCCGGAGACTTATCTGAGCCCTGAAGCTGTTCTGGCTGCTAACGAGGGTCGCTTTGTATACTTTGGTTTATCACCTCTCTGTATATCAGACACTGCCAGTGAAGAATAAATTATTTTTTCTAACTTTATATCTATTTAGTTGAGAGTTTTGATATCAAAATAGAAAGTTCTTAAAGCAGAAGATGTATGAGTACAATAGCATACTTACCATGGGTGTTAAATCTAGGAAAATAAAGAAAATTACAAATCCACTCATAATCCTGTTTTTTGGAGTTTAGAGCAGCAAGATTTAAACAAAATGTACACACTGGCAGGCCTGAAGAAGCATGTGATTATATGTATAATGTAGAAAACTCTGCTAGGGATGTGTGTAGGTGAGGGGTCACTGCAGTCACATGCAGAAGGAGCTACCGGTAGGGTTGTTTACTTTCTTCTTCAAGTGGCCATTGTGTTCACTTCCACCCATCACATGACACCTGGTCACAGTTTCCTCATCAGGTTCATCTTCAGCCCTTCGCTTCCACCATCACAAAGAGACACACATAAAGTCAGGCACTCACATGCACACAATGGGCTGCTTGTTATTCCCCCAGAGTGTACAGGAAGCCC
The DNA here is from genome assembly GCF_037954235.1 of Aulostomus chinensis. Taxonomy (NCBI): domain Eukaryota; kingdom Metazoa; phylum Chordata; class Actinopteri; order Syngnathiformes; family Aulostomidae; genus Aulostomus; species Aulostomus chinensis. Next base: position 8,206,095 of record NC_141332.1, on the reverse strand, counting down.
CCCTTCAAATAGCGGTTGTGTGAAGAAGACCCAGATCATGACGCTGGCATAGTCCTGCATGTGCTCCTCACTGACCCCAAATCCTCATCAATATGACCCATTGATATGGTGCTCATTTCCTCCAATTAACTCACAACAGAACCCTTCATCCCATTTTCAGTGTTTTAAGACGCCAGCTGCTCATGCTGGCCTGGTACATTCTCAACAATTAGTTATTAATGTGCAGTTGACTGCAACATTTCTGCATCCAATCCTACTTAACCATCAGATAATAGTCAATGCTAAGGTCCTGACGGAGTTTGTAATCTGTCGTGCACTATAACATATGTGGAGTTCTTAATCTCTCGCACACTTTCACATTTCCGTGTAATTCCTTTCATAATTAAATTCTCCCCGTCAATTCAATTTATACAAAGCTTGTCATGGTTTCCAAGATCAGATGCATGTTTGTACAATCTGAGCAAATATTAGATTTGCTGATGTTGAAAGAATTAAGCCTGGAGACATAGAGTCTGAAACTTTGACAACAACGCAGTGATGTTGTTTCAGAACATCATCCAGCAGTGATATATTTTTCAGATTAGTTCTGCTTCGTGATCCCACAGCAAAATTCATGTGGGGATTTAGTTTTGGTTAGAGAGCAACAACAAAGTACACACCTACTCTCTTTCCAGCTGGAGATGTACATAATGCCACAGGTGTAGCATTATTCACTTTTAGAAGACATTGATATGGAATAAGCATTTGAAATATGGCAGGGGAACCCCAAACTTATTCAGAGTTTTAAGACTTCCCCCCTTCTCACCCCTGGTAATGGGGATGGTGCTGTTTTGGGGAGCCCCCAGACAGCTGAGCTCTAGGAAGAAAAATGGAAAGCAGATGTCTATCTGGGTTTTGACGCACAGCCAAACTTCAACAACAACACCACTTGTTTCACAGTGGAAAAACATTAATGGTACATTGTCATCAAAGTAAAAGTGCTATGCCGTGTTAACGGGCTGCATTTTCTTTCCTCCTGGCCTTCCTGAATTTAAGTCCCACTATAGGCTGGACCAAACAACTTACACTTGTCAACATTTCATAAGCTCCAAGTTTTCAGACTCTTTTTGTGTCAATATGGCTTTTCTATCAAATCCGATTTTCCAATCAAATAATTGCGCAGCCCCAGGATACACGTGAAATACTGTTATCCAGGTTTAAATTAAACTCACCTGAAAGAAATTAGGTGAGAAACAGATGTGGTGTCCTCCCTCCTCTAGATATCATTGTAGTACAAAAGGATTGTTCACATTCTGATGTCTTTACCATAGACAAAGATGGTATATGTATGAGATGGAAAAACAAAAGACAACTGTGTTTTCCCAACAATCATCAACAACAAGTAATGGGACACATGAGAGATTCATTAGGAGACAGACGGTGAGCCCCTCTGCTGCACAAGTGTCTGAGAGATGAGTGAGTATACACAAACACTGCAAACAAACAAGGAGCCCCAGTGGACACACTAGTCCAGGGCAAGCAAATAGTCAACATTCCTCAGGAGTGGCCAGACATTCACATTGACTCACACAGGGTGGGCTGGTATTTAGAGACACCATCTTTCATGTGGAGTATGAACAACATCTTTGTCTGTAGAAAATGTCCTTCAAAGAGTCTGTCCCCTGGAAGACCCCATGAAGTTTGGTCTCGTGCTCTGACCTTCTCAGAAGGGGCCCACATGGGTCAAACTGGACAACACACAAGTGATCAGTGCACTTACATTCATCTCACTCCCCAGCTCTTACAGATATGTGTTAGACACAGAAAATGCAACCCCATCAAAGTGTAGTCCACTGTGCTTCTCCCCAAACCATGCTATAACTCCTGCAGTGAGAGCTGCAAGCTAAATACTGGAAAGTCATTTTTAGTTTTTTTTTTATCATATCTGTGGTCTATGGAAGGATACTGCATTCCCCTGAGGGGCAAAAAACCCTTTTTCTCTTTTTTTTTTTAAAGTAATGAGTTTTTTTCAGGCACTGACTATCGGATTGACAAACTGATGCGATGGTCTAGCTCTGTGCTGGGATGTCCCCTAGAGTCTGTGGTTGTGGTGGGTGAGAGGAGGATGTTGGCAAAGCTGACATCCATCATGGACAACCCCCATCACCCCCTGCATGAGACCGTGGGTGCGCTGAGCAGCTCCTTCAGTCAGAGACTGAAACATCCTCGCTGCAGGAAGGAGCACTTTGGCAGGTCATTCATCCCAACAGCAGTGAGACTCTACAACGCTTCATGACGCCGAGAGTCACTCGGACACTTTACCTCCTCCGTCACCTCCCCCCACTGTAGTCACTTTACGCACACATATTTATGATTTATTTACTTATTTATTTATCTAAATACCTCCAACCCTCCACCCATAATTGGAAAATATGTATATTTGGTGTCTTGTATATAGTGTTTTATACACATGTAACTCTGTATATAATGTTCTTCTCTCTTTTGATATATTTAACTTTTCTTTTCTTTCTTCCTTGTAATTGAGCTGTGGTAACACACAAATTTCTCCATTGTGGGATCAATAAAGTTCTATGTATTATCTACTATCAATTGATAACTTCTCACCAGGAACTGTCAGAGAGCAGTATTTTGTGTTTTTTATGTAAATTGTATGTTATCATTTTAGGAAAAATGGGAAGAAATGGAATTTGGAAATTTTTTTAATTCAAAAAATCTAGGATTTTTTTTCTCTCAGGTAAAGGCAAAATGCTTCAGTTTAAGTAAAATCCTTTCTTGAATTTTATATATTTTCCTTATTAGTTATCATTGAGTTGTATTGTCAATTGGAAATTAATTGTTACTGAGGTTCAGGTTCAGGTTACATTATTGGTGCCTGTGGGTGAACTAAGTGGGCTGTGGGTGAACTAAGTGGGCTGTGGGTGAACTAAGTGGTTGGTCCTTTCCGCTACAGTGTTGTCTCTCAGAAATTTTCTCTTGACTGTCTGTACAACAGCTCCCGTGGGGATGCATGTGAACAGGAATGTCACATCATATGAACCATGGTTTCTTCAGGGTCTAGACTGATTTGTCTGATTTTGTCAGCAAAGTCCATGGAATTTATTGCACACTGCAAAAAGATCCCAACATCACAATTTTACCAGAAGATAAAGGGAGATGCACAGTGGTCCTTAACACAAACGATTACCACTCCAGAGTGAGCAGCCTCCTGTCTGATCCAGCATCCTATGAGACTCTTAAACAAGATCCCACCAACACTTTCAAAATAAAGGTGGTCAACTGCTTACAGAAGCTGGAGAAGGAACAAGCTATCGACTGAGCTCTCTCCTACAAACTCTATCCTGGCGATGCTATTCAGTGCATCTTCGGGCTGCCAAAAATCCATAAAGATGGCACTCCACTCAGACACGTTTTGAGTGGCATTAATTCCGTAACCTACAATGGTGATAAGTATCTTGCCTCCATCCTTTCTCCTCTGGTTGGCAACACCCCCCACCACATAATAAATTTCATGGACTTTGCAGACAAAATCAGACAAATCAGTCTAGACCTTGAAGAAACCATGGTTTCATGTGATGAGACATCCCCTGTTCACATGCATCCCCACGTCCCCACTCCAGCTCCAGCCCAAGGAGAAGGGGCACACCTTTGAAGATCACAAGGTGAGCGTTCTAGCCAGAAAGGACAGATGGTTTGAAAGAGGAGGGAGAAGCCATTCGTGTCAAACTAGAACGTCTATCTTTAAACAGAGAAAGGGGCCTCAGACACCACCTACCACCAACCTACAATGCTGTCCTTAGATCCGTCCCCAGGAGGTGCAGCCAGCATTCACGCCTTCACTCAGGTGACCAAAACGATCCCCCCAAGAGGGCTGGGAGGGGTAACGACCCGAAACGGAGGCCAACGACTCACGTGACCACCAAACGAATTTATTGTTTTGGCCTTACAACCACTTGTTTTTGCCACCACCCACCAGGGTGGTTATATACCTGATAGTTCCCACCAGAAATTTAGAACTGAAGAAGCTTCTTGGATGAGAGGCGAAATATCTTCACTTACAAGAGGTGAGTCCAGTTGCCTGTATAGATTAGAATTACTGTGAACATAGACTTGATGACCATTTACTTTACGGGTCAGAAGTAAAGAATGGACGGATTTCCATACAAGGAAAGCACCCCACTTAAATCACCCAATGTGCATGATATCTAATGAGTAAAAACAATGTGAATTGAACAAATTTGTCCATATATGTCCATTCTGTAGCACATCGAGATTTATGTATAAATATATTGTCTCTATTTTACAGTTCATTGAGATGTGTGAATTGCAAACACTCTCAAGCTATTGAATTCTTCTTCTGCTGCCATCAACGTATTTCAGCAGTTTTCTGAGAGAGGAGGAAGTATCCACCTTTCCTGTCTTGTTCTTGTGCATTGTGCTTATTGCAAACACAGCTTGTTTGAAAATAAACCGGATGTTTACAGAAGCTTCCCAGTAGTTGATGTCATTCAGAAGTCACTGTTCTGTTCTCAAGATCGGGGGGAGACTACTACAGTTACAGTTCAGGCATGTGTGTCTCAGCTTAGACCCTGAAGCCATTTGTTTTGAGAGAATAACAGCTGGCTGATGAAGTTATTGGCTGGCTAGCTGGCTCAGCCAAAACCAAAATGGCTGCTGCAGCCACCAAAATGTTCATAGCTGCAAATGGCTTTAGCTGCCACTTCATGTCTACAGATCAGTCTATGTTATACTGATTTACTAGATCTCAATATTTCCAAGCAATGCATGACTTACTCCATACTGTATTTCTACAAAATGCAATAATAAAAAAAACCACCAGATTGTACTTTCGCAAACTATGTACATATTTATTTTGTTATCTGTATGCTACTACATTTTCATTATTGACTTTCAAGTTGTACACTGCATGTTACTGCAGTTATATCGCGGTCAATGTAAATCCCTCCGTTCCAAAATATTTGGTTCATATCATCAATCTTTGGTTCAGGTGTTTGGGCAACCGGGCCCTGAAGATTTACCAAAGGTCTGAGTGTGCCTACGTAGGAATTAGGAAAGTGTGTGAAGCGTGAGATCAAAATGACCTTGTTTGCTTCTTTCCGCCATTTCATGTGAGTGAGCGCGAGAAAAAAATCCATCGCTTCAAATCCATCGCGTATGGAAGACGTGCACTTCTAATTGGTCGCCAATTCACTGTGAGTCCTGTGTATCGTAGCAACGAGCACAAGACTGCTGTGGTGAATCCAGTGGGGAAGTAGATCTCGTGTATTGTTATTGTTTATTATTTCGTGTGTGTCTGTGTGTCTGTACGTGGTACAATTATTATTTGATGTAAATTCGAACCGGCTCAGCCAAAGTTTATCAGATGGCGGCTCAATTTGGCTCACGAAATTATTGGCTGGCTGTGGCTGAAATTCTTAATGGCACAAATAGCAGCGCAAATAGCGGCGGCTTCGGGGTCTATCTCAACGAATGTCTGGTGTTTGTGTTACAGGGGCAATCCCCCTGAAGAGAAAGGTAGACTGGAGTAGAGCACTCAGCTATAGTTCTCTCTATTTTTACAAAAACTAGGATTTGCTGTAAAATGCTGTATCTGTGAATACAAACTCACTCACTCAATTCAGTTCAGTCCTTAAGCAATGGTACGAACACAATATACAACAATATAATAATTAAAAAAGCAGCTTTCTCTGTGATCCTCTAATAAATTGTGAATGCAGAAGAATAACTAAGCATATTAACTGGCTACCATAAAACAGGCGTCACAAATGACTAAAATGCATCCATGCAAGTTCCCAGAGGGTGCAGGGTGCAAGGGTAACTGCACACAGCCACTCTGCTGCCTAAATAGCGAAGAATTCTCTCTCTGCTGTTTGCTGACCTTCAACTGCAGAAATGTCCACTTAAAATTTGTTCCCTGTTCAATGAGAATTTTCCCACAGAATATGGTACAACCCATTGAAAACCACATTTCCTCTGCCCTTCTTGCTCTGCGTCTAACCAGACGAGACATCTGTGCAGTCTCTTCAATGAGGAAACCAACTTGGATGTTGATTTAAATAGAAAACTATGAATCCAAGGAAACAAGCACCTTGGTACAATTCTGAAACCAGACAGCTTAAACACAACACTCAGAAATTGGAGAGAATATGGTGCTCTTCCAAACTGGAGGAGTCACATATCATCTGCCAAGATAGTGTTAAAAGCTAGTGGAAAGCCCTTCAAAAAGCTAAAGCAGCCTACTACTCAGCACTAATCGAGCAACACAAGAACAACCTCAGGTTCCTCTTCAGTATTGCAGCCAGACTGACAGAGAGCCACAGCTCTATTGAATAAAGTATTCCTGTTTCCCTGGGGAGCAAAGTTTTCATGGACTTCAAAAAATAATAATTAGAGAGAAAACTCTTCTCCTGCCATCAGCTGACAACACAGCACCTATAACCCCAGAAACCTTAGAGGCAGCTGTTGGACCAAACATACACTTTGAAAGTTTTTCTCCCATTAGCCTTCATGAGCTTCGAACAATAATTTCGTTCTCCATATCATCCCAATTAAGCTGCTGAAAGACTCTACCCCCACAGTCCTTTAAAGTAGCAGTAATTAAACCCCTTGTCAAAAAAGCAACCCTGGATCCAGAAGTTTTGGCCAACTGCAGACCAATATCAAATCTTCCCTTTCTCTCCAAAATCCTGCAGAAAGCAGTTGCTAAACAACTCTGTGACTTTCTCCTCAGCAACAGCTTTTTAGAGGATTTCCAGTCAGGTTTCAGGATTCATCATAGCACAGAAACAGCACTAGTCAAAGTTTCCAATGACCTCCTACTAGCATCAGATGAGGGACTGGTCTCTGTGCTGGTCCTATTAGATCTTAGTGCAGCTCTTGATACCATTGACCATCATATCCTTCTACAGAGACTGGAACTTGTCAATGGCATTAAAGGAACTGCACTAAATTGGTTTAAGTCATATTTACTTGTTCGATCTCAGTTAGTACTGACTAATGATAACCCCTCTGAAACCACTGCAGTCAGTTACGTATGGTGTTCCACAAGGGTCTGTGCTTGGACCAGTCCTCTTCACCCTCTTCACGTGCTTCCTGTAAGTCACATTATAAGGAAACACTCGATTAATTTTCACTGTTATGCAGATGATACACAGTTGTACTTAACAATGCATCCACATGAAACAAATCAGCCGACTAAACTGGAGGCCTTTCCAAAGGAAATAAAAACATGGATGACACATAAATTCCTTTTATCAAACTCTAAGTTACTGTGTTATTACTAAGTTATTAAGTTACTGTGCTGGGCCCAAAACACTTTTGGAACACACTATCTGATGAGATAGGTACCCTGGATGGCATTACCTTGGCCCCCAGCACTACAATAAGGAACCTAGGAGTTCTCTATGATCAGGATCTGTCCTTTAACTCCCACATTAAGCAAATCTCCAGGACTGCTTTCTTTCACTTACGTAACATTGCTAAGATCAGACACATCCTGTCTCACAAAGATGCAGAAAAACTAGACCATGCTTTTGTCAATTCCAGGCTGGATTACTGCAATTCCCTCCTATCAGGCTGCACCAGTAGGTCCCTAAAGACTCTCCAGCTGGTCCAAAATGCTGCTGCCCACGTGTTGATGAGAACTGGTAGAAGAGACCATGTCTCTCCTGTACTGGCTTTTCTGCAATCTCAAATCAGAGTCCAACGCTATTCCCAGATTTCTGGCCTCATGTGAACACTGTAAACCCAGGGAAGCTAAGGTCTGGGTTACAGAATCCCTATGTGTTTTGGGACCATGGGTTCTTGCCAGGTACTCCAGCTTCCTCCCACAGTCCAAAGACATGCAAGAAGGGACTAGGCTAATTGACTCTAAATTGACCATAGGTGTGGCTGTCAGTGTGAATGGTTGTCTGTCTATATATGTTTGCTCCGCGATGGATTGGCGACCTGTCCAGGGTGAACCCTGCATCACTCAACCCTTTAAAATTGAGTGACCAAACTGACTAGCAGAAGTATTTTTTTAGTGATCAAGTCAGATGGAACTCGCCTGTGCATACACATATGAGTATGTTTTTTGACATTCTAGCTGTGTAATGTACCGGAATACTTGACACCTGCATCATGTAATTTTCTTCCTGAGCTTGAGAATTCATACTACAATATCTGTAATGAGGGAGTCTGGCGGGCAAACCCAGGGACAAATGCTCTTCATGATGAGTTGGAATGGCCCCCTTCTGGTAACAGGGCCTGAGACTTCAGTGCAAGACAGGAGAGGTTGGTATTGTCCTCCAACCAAACAATGCTATTGCTCTAATTAATATTTGTATTTCTGGAGATGTTTGCATTTTTACCTTGACTTACCAATCTGGTCTGTTATTTTAAATTCTCTACTCTGCGGCAATGAGACTATGATTTTTTTGTTTTTATTTTTTTTTAGCATTCTATCACCTTCTCCACTTACTGAATTTTCAGCTTTGTGGTTTTGGTTTGCTCTTTCCTATAGTGACGAGACTGGTTGTAATAGTGCCTCTCTTTCACTCCTTCTAAGGGCAACCTGATTTTGCTCTTTATCTATCTGATCCACATCTAGAGCTCTATTTTTTTAGCTCTCTTGTTTCCACCAGTTGCAGCTGGATGAATTTTACCTTTTAGAATCAGTAGTTTGGTCATTCTCTGTATCAGCAGGTATTCTCCTTTCAGAGTTTTGAGGGATACAAGTTAAGTTAGCTTAAAGATCAGTTTCAATTTTTTAACCAGTAATAGTTTTTAAAAAAAATCACAAGCATATATCAAATCATCTCATAGCACTGTGTTAACGGCACCACCAGTTTCCATGTTCAAGCTCTGACACTTTGGTTTGTCAATGGTTGATTATTCACAGTCTGGCATGATCCTCTCTGTTGCTGCAGGATTCCAAACTATACTCAAACACTTCATTAGTCAGTCAAGCAAGACAACTGAAATATGTGTTGGAAAAAAAGAAATCTCCCTGAAGGAGAATCTTTCTGACTCTGGAAAAAGTGGTTGCTGCTTTTGGCTTTGAGATGGTTGTGTATCCAAATTTTAAGAAACGTGACTGAGCCTGGGGATGGGTGAGATTTTGCATTCTCCAACTCCAACTCCACCCATAAAAAACATTACATCCTACACTCTGGTCTTAGGGCTGCGCATTTTATCTAGACGAGGACAAGTGTGTGTGTGTGTGTGTGTGTGTGTGTGTGTGTGTGTGTGTGTGTGTGTGTGTGTGTGTGTGTGTCTGTCTGTCTGTCTTTCTGTCTTTCTGTGTCTGTGTGTCTGATTTATTGTGAAATAGTAATTCTCAGTAGTTCCTCAGCGAGATTCACTTACTCTATTGTATTCTACTACATTATTTGATGACCTTACTACCCTAAAAACTGATAACACCCAAATTATCAATGAGCCCCAAAATCGCAGTGGTCATGCCACTTAAATGATCAATTCTAGACTTGGTATAAGCAATGATGCTCTATGAGAAAAGATGATGCATCACAAGCCACACTTCACCTCTCCTCCATTGTCCATCAGGTTTGTAAGTGTTGCAAGTGGATACATGAGACAAAGTTTTATTTTACCTTATCTTAAGATCTATGATGTCACTTTTGAATACCTTTACATTTCTATCAATCTGTTTGGAAAGCCACATCAGCAGTATTGCAGTTAACACAGACCTGTAGGCAGAGTGAGACACAGAGTGAGAGGGTGTGTTGCAAGATCCCGTGTGTGTTGCTTAGACAGAAAGATTAAATAATTTTCTCCTGATGTGTACTAAAAATATTTAATTTAAAATACTCTGATATGTGCCTTGTCAATGGTAACTTAAAGGTGAAGAAATTCATACTCATCTGCACTTGGAGTGTACAGAATCAAGAACTGCTGCTTGTCTCCTAAAAGGGCGGGATGGAGAAACACATGAGACACAGATACAGGAAATGATGCAGACCAGCTGGATCAGCGGACCAGCTGATACAGCTCTAAGGTATGAAATGGGTCACTCTGACACCAAGTGAAACGCCTGTAAGCATGGTTGATTTCAACATAATTTTTCTCCCTCTCTCTCTCTCTCTCTCTCTCTCTCTCTCTCAGCCATTGAAAAGAACAATGACTGTTGCAACTTTAAATTAACTGTAACTTTACTGCCAAACCAACTCTTGGTCTATCCTGTAATTTAAATGAAATCAGAATGGACATTAGGGCTTCACATGCATTAAACCTAAGGCCTTTTGAGTGGCAGCGTCAGGAGGCTGGGACAAGTACGTGTCATTCTGCCTCAGCTCACCTTCCCTCAACAACCGTCAGATATAGATAGTAAGGAAACCAGACATTCTTCTCCTCTAGATTGAATGTTCTTGTAACCAAGCGGAATAAACTATGTCAACGTTAATGTGAACTTCAACACAAATGGCTGTTGTCAGTCATACCAACTTCCAGACACTCGGAAAAGCTGGACAGAATTCTACTTTGGTGAGACAGGATTAAAGAACATTATCTCCACAACCGTGCACTATGTCACGACTCCATTCAGAGGGATGAGTTGTCCTTTTATTACAATCCTGTTCCTCACACTAATGCACAGAAAAAGGAAATCCTTGGAAGAAAATCCACTGTTTGGAAAAGAAAGGCAAGTTTAGAAGGCTGGCAGTCATGTCCTCTTCAAGAATAAGAGGCAAACCAAAACAGGAAGAGATGACCTTTTGATGGAGCCATCCTTGGTTTATTGTTTATTTGAACCCCTAATAGCTGTCACAAGGTCATGGGGTCCATGTGAAGAAGATGAATATGTTTTCATGTACATGCATACATAAATACAGTATATTTATAATAGAAAGCACTCAGAGAGTGCACGCCTCTGCCAAGGCAAAACTAACCTGTGAAGTTTAAAAAACATCTGACCAAGTGGACTAGAGTTTTGTGTTCTGTGGTGAAATTGGCTGTCTTGGCACAGTTACAAAATTTAATACAAACTCATCATCTTCACAGTAACCCATCATCAAGCTTTGAGGGTGTTTCTGAAAAATGTTGGGATGAAGCTAGTCCACGCACTAGAAGTACATCAGAGTGTAAAAATGTAATTGTGAACATGCCACCACCTTGTGCCAATTCACGTCTTTTACATAATTCTGCTGACAAAAATACAAAAACATTCCATCAAAGGACGTCATATGAACATATTCATTCACATTTTCAGTGCTCATTTTTCTGAGTCTACTGAGAGCTCTCCTGCATGACAACTTCAAGCCAATTGGATTGAACATGTTTGGCTGATGTTGTGTTTTTGAGGGTTTGCAGAAACAGTTTGATTACATTTACAGCCAAAAGAAACATTGTGTTGGACTTCTTTGGAGATCCAGTTGTAAACTGTTCTTGCTGGTTGTCTGCCTCATCTATCAAAGGATGTATCAAAGCCACTGATGATTGATTTATTATTTATTGACTTATATCAGCCTACACTCTCAATCTGGTGTTTCAATTGTGCTGTTGTGAATTTTCTCCAAATATCAGACACATTAGGCTTCACTTTGAAATTCCATCCGTCCATCCATCCATCCATTTTCTTCTGCTTATCCTGTTAAGGGTCACAGGAGGGCTGGAGCCTATCCCAGCAGCTTTCACGCTTGAGGCAGGGTTCACCCTGGACAGGTCACCAGTCCATCACAGGGCCAACATACAGAGACAGACAACCATTCACACTCACAGTCACACCTACGGTCAATTTAGAGTATCAATCAGCCTAGTCCCCTCTTGATGTCTTTGGACTGTGGGAGGAAGCTGGAGTACCAGAGAGAACCCACACAGGAACAGGGAGAACATGCAGACTCCACACAGACAGATCCCGTGCCCGAGCCGGGACTCAAACCCAGAATCTTCTTGCTGTGAGGCGACAGTGCGAACCACTGCACCACCGTGCCGCCTCTTTGAGAGAAAATGTAACACAAAATTTGGCCCAAGGGTACAAATTCAAAGGTATATGATTAAACTTACATTGTTGTGGTTTGCCAACAGCTGTACCTATATCCTTAAAATCATACTTGGAGAAGCTACCAGGTCTTAAATTTTTTCTTTGTATTGTGTTTTCTTCTTACAGTCTAAAGGACCTAGTGATGGATCAATTGCAAATGAAACTTGCCCAAAACTACTGCTATCCAGCCAAGGGGGTAATGGCTTGTTCTGTTTGTTAGCAGGATACATCAAAAACCAATGGACAGATTTTGTTTTAATTTGGTAGAAAAATCAGTAATACTACAAGGAACAAGTGATTAACTTTTGGAGGAGGGTCTGGATGAAATGGCAAATACAGTAGATAGCTTTAATGGTTCAATGAAATGGAAATCATGGAAAAGTTGTAGTGATTCCCAGAAAGACTAGAACAGAGTTGCACTCAGGAGGGGATCTCTGGAACGCTCCAGGTGGTGCAAAGAAAAGCTTTCTATCCAAGAGATCTTGGACAGGTTCCTCCTTCCTTCTGTCTCACTCCTCCGTAACGTGTTGTAGGATCGTTCTCTCTTATATTGGGTCCGACTTTGTTTTTTCCCCTCCATTTAAAAAAAAATCTTCACGTTCCCAGGAATATGAAATGTAGTTCACACAGTAAAGTTCAAAGAATATTTGTTTCCTGTGCAAGACAAGTGTTTACACATCAGGGGAACATTTACACTATGTCCATTTGTCCTTTTGGCCAAGGCCATGTAGCTGCAGATGACAGAGACTGCCTCTCATAACACACAGACACTAACACACACACACATATACAGAACAATGCATGGATACAACCATTTGTATATGTACAATGTTATAATGGGGTTAATATCTAATGATTTAATAACACAAGCTTGTGCTAATGACTCTAATGATGCACTCCACAGAAAGGGTCTTTGTTATTATAGTGTGTGTGTGTGTGTGTGTGTGTGTGTGTGTGTGTGTGTGTGTGTGTGTGTGTGTGTGTTAGTGCGTGTGCATGATGAGGCACAGAGAGAGGGAGGGAGTATTAAAATTCAGAATTAAAATTCACCACTGCCTCAAGGTTCAGAGGTAGCATTTCAAACTTAAAACAAGATATCCCAGTGCAACAAGTTCAGATGACGCTGTGACGATGTACTTCAAAACAATTATAAGGCAGTCATGACAAAGTTTTTCCATATAGGCACACACTGGGAAGCCAGTACATATCCTAACGTCGTTTAAGGATGCCTATCCTATCATTTGCCATTTTAATTTTTCTTGCAAGGGCCAAAGGCTGGAGAATAGGAGTGGAAATTTAATGCAGCTCTGAAGAAAAAGTTCTGACATCATCATCATAGATCTGGATAAGTTTATTGCCATCTTCCTTTTTGTTTTTTCAAACCATGAGACAAGGCAAAAAGACAGCACAGAGTTAATAAAACTTTATTAAATAGAACCATTGTGCATTTTATCCTTGTGAAAATTAGACCAAACCACCACTGATGTGTTTTTTTTGCACTGTCTTAAGACTCTCTGCAAAGGTAAGTTCCAAATCTATTAAAATTGTCCCAAGGTAGTTGCACACAGTCAACGGCTCAGGCATTAAAGATCATGGGCTTGCAAGAATGCAGCCCAGAGGTGAAACAGCAGAGGGATGTAATGTATAAGATAAAATGCTTTTCACTTTTACACTTAAGTGTTCTGTTTGTTGAAAAACCCACAATCCAGATTGAGGTCTGAATAAAAATCAATAAACAGCAATCTCATGTGTTTAATAAGAAAAAAAAAACATGAAAGCAGCATAAAAGTGAGGGAAATTTTATTTTCATTAAATAGAAAAGATTCACCTTTTAAGTAAACTGAAACTCTGAACCGGGTGATTCAAGTGTTTGTATCTAATGGCATATAAAAACACACCTTTTCATGTAAAATAACTCCCTACACAACAAAAAATGTAATGTTCGCATCATGCTGCAAGCTTCTTAGCAGGACTGTATGTAACTTGTGTGTTAAAATAAGATCAAGCTGGGAACAAGCCTGAGGGCTGAGTAATTCCCATGACAGCAGTCCTCTACTGAAGTTTTACAACAGGACAGAGTGACACAGATCTCTGTGTATAATGTTTACTTTACCACCGCAATCCATAATAGACGACTAATTGTGCTAAAAACCCAGGACTGCTTACACCTGACATTGTTTCAGGAAAAGCAAACATTCATGTGTGTGTAGTCATTACAGCCTGACCGCAGTAAGGGAGGGGTGTTTGTTGTTGGTTGTAGCAATGCTTTCTTTATTTAAGTTTATTTTTGAAAATCTGTACTTTCCCAGTGTATTTTGCCCTGCAGTTGTCTCTTTGACTGACACTCAAAGCTATGGAGCCCTGAAGTTGCAGTAGAAAGAAAACTTTTTTTAAGCCACCAAATAAAGCATTTTCCTACAATTTACTTAATTTGTGGTCAAAACACAAATTGTTTCCACCACCATTCACTTATTAGATATCACTTGTTCCCTAAATTTTGATTATATATATATATTAGACCTGTCAGTCAATTACAAAATTAATCCGATTAATCGCATGGTTGTCCATAGTTAACTCATGATTAATCACATAATTTTTATATGCTCTAAATCTGCATTAAACTGATATTTTTCATTTTTTTCTAATTAACCACATCAACATGGGAGTAGGCAAATAGTTGCTTTCTGCAAATGCGGCATGTTTATTAGTGTTGGAGCAATGTACTGTCCAGAAGTACAAACAAAACAAAAGATCCATTCATCCATCCATCCATTTTCTCCCTCTTATCCTATTAAGGGTCACAGGGGGGTGGAGCCTATCCCAGCATCTACGGGTGAGAGGCGGGGTTCACCCTGGACAGGTCACCAGTCCATCACAGGACCAACACATAGAGACAGACAACCATTCACACTCACAGTCACACCTACAGTCAATTTAGAGTATCAATCAGCCTCGTCCCCTCTTGATGTCTTTGGACTGTGGAGGAAGCTGGAGTACCAGAGAGAACCCACACAGGAACAGGGAGAACATGGAGACTCCACACAGACAGATCCCGCGCCCGAGTCAGGACTCTAACCTGGAACCTTCTTGCTGTGAGGCCACAGTGAGGACCACTGCACCACCGTGCAGCCCCAAAACAAAAGATGCACAGGGTTAAAAAAAATAAATAAAAAAAAAATTATAAACTCAAGCCCAACAAATATAATAGGAATGATTACTAGTACTAACTAAGTACTAAGCCATAAACACAAAAGGATGACCCTTGTGCATTGCATCAAACTGTCATGCAGAATAAATTAAATTAAATAAAAACAATGAATAAAGTGTGCATTAAACAGGGGGCAGTGCAACACAGAACAGGACTCAAATGATAGAGTGGGGATATTGTGGGTGATGGACGCCTCCAATGGTCTCAGTAGTGCCAAACAATCCAGCGTGGTTTGTTTTACGCCAGAAGGGAGCGGAGGGCTCTCTGCATCAGCTGTATGCTTCGCGGACAAGTGATACTGAAGACTGCTCTACTCCGGTGGAAACTAAATTCAGCTCTACAGTGTTTGCATATCACTTTTTTTCTGTGGAGACTGACAGGGCTTTGAAGTTGAACTTTCCATTTAAAACTGACGTATTCTTTTCCATGTTAGTCCTACCTTAACGCTCATCTGCTCTCAGTTTTGTTTTTTGTTTTGTTGTTTACAAGCAGCAACTGGCTGCATCTCGCGTGTGTGACGAGTGGTGTAGTCACTTCTGGTTTTCCGCGAACTACGGCATGGCCAAAAGTGTCAAAAAGCACTGAGCGCGTAAATCACAATATAACAGTTATTGGCGAAAAAAGGGACATTGGGTTAACTAGTTAATAATGCGTTAACAGTGACACCTATAAATTATATATATATATATATATATATATATATATATATATATATATATATATATATATATATAAATACACACACACAAATTAAACAGTGGGTGCAAATTACATCTTCTGGCCATCAATTAATTAAACTGAAATAAGTTACACCTTGTGCCCATAAATTTGGCCACCCCTGGGCCCCATACAAACCAGTCTCATAAAATGTAAATACAAACCAATTTATCTAAATGTAATTTAGATTAATTTATTTGTTCAAAAAAACTTTAGTTGAATCAGTTTCACAACTTAAAAACTATACTTTCGATTTACTCCTACGTATTTTTTGGTATTGAACGACTGGGTTTCATACTGTAATCAATAGTACTAAAGCGTTTGGTTTCATCCCATCATATATATAAAGTGAAAGAAATGCACAAAACTATTTTCAAACAACTACTTTTTTATATCCTTAAATGTTGCCTCAGTTATCGTCAATTGGCATTTAAGTTACAAACTAATTGTGCTTGTTCATTTAAGCATCTAACTCACTAACAATTTACCTCTGTGATTAAAAAAGCTTTCACCAAGTTGTCAGTGTTAGGGGAGTATGAGAAAAGGAGGCCTGCAGTACACAGACGAGCGTGATTGGCTGCTGGTGCTGGTGCCCAGCATGATGTTATAAAGCCTCGCTGTGTCCTGCCTTTGGTCAGTGCGCGGATGAGCAGAGGAAAGGGGCCAAACGCAGAGCTGAGACTGGACAACTTTACCACCTGGACACCCACCGTTTTTATCTGACGAAAAAGTGGAATTCTCCTTGGATGATGATCGGGAATATCTGCCCCTGACTGAGAACACCGCAACATCGCGGTCTGGTAAGTCCAGTCCAAATTACAAACTGCTCTTACGATCAACTTGCTTGATCGTGCGCTCGGTTCTTCAATATTGGAGTCCGGGTTCGAGAAAAACAACGGTGTTGAGCTTTTGTGCCAGTGAAGTGAATTCGATGTTACCAAATGTAAAGTTTGTTGATTCTATTTCTTGCGTCTTCGTCATCTTCTGTCACATACTTATTTGCACTTCTGCAAACCAAAGAAAACTAATGTTTGCTTCTGTCCTCACAATGATATATGATGTAATAATTCATATCAATAAAAGACTTGGTTGTTTGCTGGGGATTGGACCTAGTGGACTACTGACGGAATGCATTTGACATATTTGACAACAAAATATGTGGCTTTAATTGTGCTGGTGTTTGTTTTTGGTGTTACTCTTCCCAATATTCAAGATTTAATTCAAAAAGTAAGGCAGAACTGGTTTCATGGAGGAAAATGAATCTTGCACTGTTTTACGCTGTCAAAACAACACTGAAATCCAATCAAAAACTATCAATCTACAAGTTTTACAAGGGAGGGATTTGTTTGCCACACATTTTTATGATTGTTTCAGTTATTGGTCCATGTGGCCATGCATTTTAGCAGCCTTTAAGACGTGAATTGTTTTTCTTATTTTGACTGGATTTTTCATGGTGTTAGCTCAAGATCAAAAGCTCTTTTAGGTTTATCATATCTTCTCCAAGATATACTGGGTGTTTATTCAAGAGCTTCTCCATATTCGGGAGTTGAAGTCTCCAAATCCTGCAAGGACCTTGCTGCATCCACCCTCTGGTCGCTGCACATGTTGCAGTCATCTTTAGTCTTACTCCTGCAGGTCACTCCAATGACTCTTAGGGCAGGCCTCAGCTCACTCCTTCCCTTCCTTGGCGTGCATTCCTTTCCCTCCAATTGTTATTCCTGGAGGTACAATAGATCAAATTGTTACTCATATCAGTATTTTGTTGATATGAGTTCCTTCATTTCCTTCTTTGTGTGTGTGTGTGTGTGTGTGTGTGTGTGTGTGTGTGTGTGTGTGTGTGTGTGTTTAAGCACTCCTCCCATTTGAAAAAAAAATATATCTGACCTCTTCTGTCCCCTCTGCTTTTCACTCTAGTTGCTGGTTGCCAGAGTTCCATGTCCTTCTCAGATCTGGAGCCAGCAGATCAAAAGGTTGGGAGTAGTTTCAAAAGTGAAATCTATTACATTAATCAGATCATCTTGGACAATCCTGGTCTAATGAGCTGCCATCTTGTGCAAGAACCAGCCAACACAAAGGCATGATAGAAAGGATAGAGGCCAGATATTTCAAGAGAGCTTTCTTGTGATGTGTGTGTGTGTGTGAGTTCATCCTTGTGATTTTGTCTTTATGTGTGAACAAAACAAGCCTCTGTGCTTTTGATTCAGTTCAGCTTTCAATGCCGGGGGGAGGGGTGGGGGTCAGTGGATATGTTCATAAATGCTGTTTTGAAGTATTTATCCACAAAGTTTTTTCATGTGTCCACATCTGTGTGTGTGTGTGTGTGTGTGCGAGTGTGCCAGAAAGAGATTGCACACATTGATAGAGTCGTCTCAGAATGCCCTGAGGCGTTTCTCAGATTCAGTGAGCTGCATTCTGAAAGCTACAGAGGATCCTAAAGAGGCCTTGCTAGGGTCCTCTGAGAGAGGGAGCATCTGTGTCAGACACATGTACAAACAAACACACACACACACACACACACACACACACACACAAACATACACTGAAGAGCTGCTTGGGTCCTCTCTGAGAGAGAGCATCTCTGTCAGACACATGTGCAAACAAACACACACACAAACACACTCTGAAAAGCTGTTCCTGAGTACACTTGCTTTTTTCAGTATTGTATCTCTCTATCTCTGTCACCCTTTGACCTTTAGCTTCAGGGCTGGTTATTTCATTAGAATTATTGAGGCTATCTATCAATTCTTTAATCAATAGATGAGGGTTAGGTTTAGCTCCCCATTTCCTTTTTATTTGCTTATTTTATCAGCTTTCCAATGTGAACTTGTACTTAAAGAATGCGCTTTATCTATCCATCTATCTACCTATGTTTATAATACATATATACATACACACACACACATATATATATATACATATGTATATGTAGAAACAAACGTGGTTGTATCTATGCATTATGCATATCAGTGTGTGTGTGTGTGTGTGTGTGTGTGTGTGTGTGTGTGTGTGTGTGTGTGTGTGTGTGTGTGTGTGTGTGTGTGCGCGCGCTGTACACATTTGAGCCACACAAGGGAGCTCCATTTTTGGTTTTCTTCATTATTCTATTGCTTCTAAATGAGAGCTGAGGTCTCTCTCATAATGTTTAAAAAATGTTTGTTGTCCTGCTGATTTGTCCTCCCATTAACGCCTTTATTGTTAAGGATTGATGTTAGAACATGCAAGTAATGAAATTTAGATTAATATGTCTCTTCGCAATGGCTGGTTTACTCATTCCAGATAATCTTAAATGATGTGGAAATAGTAATTGAAAATTGTTGGCAATGTCCATTCATACAGTTCTCTGTAAAAGAACTGTGTGACAGTGGATTGTCATTTTTAAAAAGTAGTTCCCAAGAGAAAAAACAAATTGCAATCAAAGCAACGGTGTTTGTTAAGAAAATGTTAAAATTTCAATTAAACCTCATTGAGTATGAATGCAGAAAATGCTTACATTTAAGAATCTGATGCCATCAAATGTTCAGCATTTGTACTTAGGTTATACTAATTAAACACTTTACAAAAGGCTCGGTAATGAATTTTCCATCTCTTGCCCTTATAATACATAAAAAATGAATTACGATCATTGTAAGAACCTGTTAGCCTGGCAAGCCAGACATACATCAAGATGTTGGTCTGGAAACACGCCGTTGGCAGGGCTCAGTCAGAGGGGCTGGACAAACAGTGATCTTTCAAACTCCCTCTGCACGTAATAGGATAGCGCTACAGCCAATCAGCGTGACAAAGAACGGTACGTAGGCAGAGTGACGGAACAGAATCCCCGGAGGTGTTTCACGTACGGTGTGTTGTGAAAAAGTTGGATACACTTTTAAGCTATGGAACCCAATGACTGCTGCCATTTTTTGAGAAAAAAAAATTAGAATTGCATGTGTGCTTGTACATTCAACAAGTATCTTAGAAAAACTGAAGAGACCCCTAAGTACTGCCGAGAGAGCATGTCTGTGGGGCAATAGTGAAAACACTGGCAAAGTTGAACAGAATTTGTCAGTGGTGTCTCACCCTTTTATCAAGACTTGAATGTGACTTGCCAGTTTAGCTGTGAGACAATAATCCCAAGCGGGTTTCCACTGATGAGTCCCATGTGCTTAGCCGCCAGCGGAGCAAACTGATAAGTCAAACTTTTCCCGTATCCAGTCGGCAAAACTCTGAAAATGTCTTTCTTTAATATGAATGATTTAAGTGCAGCTTTCTGGTCTTCTTTCAAGGAAAAGTTTAACTTTACATTGTTCATAATTGAGACCAAAGCAGATTCAAAAGACTGCTGTTCGCCAGCTGCAGCCATCTTTATTATTCACAGGAACTTCTGAACTACAACTGCAAAACAGTCGCAAACCTGACGTCATGACATTGAGCCCGCCTACCATCAAACCCACATGATGTGATTTGCCTGACATGAGTTTGGATTTTGCTGCTTGGAGCCTGGGCCGTGTGCCGCTAGACTGACCCTGGCTGCAAATTAAATTTGCTACAGGGCAGTCTAGAACCTGTTGTTCCAAGACCAATTTGAGTTCAGGCTCTAGTGATCCACAGTTATTTTTTGTAATCAGCTTACGGACACTGAACTTCCTCGTCTTCATCCTCATCGTCCTCCGCTTATCCAGTTGGTCCGGTTTGAGGGGGCAGCAGCCTCAGCAAAGAACCCCAGACTGTCCTCTCCCCACTTCCACCAGTTTTTCCGGGGGAATCCTGAGGCGTTCCCAGGCCAGCTGAGAGATATAATCACTCCAGAGTGTCCTGAGTCGGCACCAAGGCCTCCTCCCGGTCAGACAGGCCTGGAAAACCTCCCGAGGGAGGCGTCCAGGCAGCATCCTCACCAGATGCCCAAACCACCCCAACCGACTCCTCTCTTCATGGAGGAGCGGTGGCTCTACTCTGAGTCCCTCTCGAATGACCGAGCTTCTCACCGTATCTCTAAAGGAGAGCCCAGCCACCCTGCAGAGGAAACACATTTCGGCCGCTTGTATTTGTGATCTTGTTCTTTTGGTCATTACCCAAAGCTCATGACCATAGGAAGAGGTTGGGACACTGAACTTGATAAACTTATTTGCATCGCATAATCACACAAATGAAAATTTAATCAGAAAATCAAAATTCACGTGATTCCTATGAACATAGAAAATTACTGATTATAATCAGCCTGGTAAATCAGATCAGATGCATTTTTAGAGCCCATCAAACACAACTGGCTTCCTATCTTTGACTTTGGTTTTACGGTTTTTGTCTATTTTCTCTGCAGGATAAAAAACTTTGGACAAAGAACCACACGAACAGGACCACAGCAAGGCCCAGTGTGACAATATGTGTATGTGAGTGTGTGCGTGTGCTATTGAGTGAGTGCGAGAGTAAGAATGACGCTCGTGAAAATGAGGGCCTTGGCTCTGCAGTGTCTACTGATAGTAGCTGAGGTTGGGGCCTCTCGATTCATCCGTGACTCTCCAGGAAGAACTGAAGCGTCAGACCTCTCCAATAGTAATGCTTCGGTCCCACTTCTACCCCCGCAGCTGGGCCAGCCGCGGGGCTCCCCCCCCCCCATGTGCATCAAACAGACAGAGATCAAGTACGCTTTCAAGTATGTAAACACCATCGTGTCCTGCCTGATCTTTGTGGTTGGAATAATTGGCAACTCAACACTGCTCAGGATCATATATAAGAACAAATGTATGAGGAACGGACCCAATGTCCTGATCGGCAGCCTGGCGCTGGGGGACCTGCTTTATATCATCATTGCCATCCCCATTAATGTGTTTAAGGTAACCCCTATTATCTTTTGTCTGTTGTTTTGTGACTGTCTGATTTATCTGGAGTTGAAAGAACTGAACTTTTTGGACATTTTAGAGTCATTTATGTTGCCATTTATGTGCTCTCAAACTTTTTCCAGTCCCTTTAAAATGTTGTTTTCATCCAAGTGCCCCTGAACTACAATAATTAAGGCTATAGGCTCACAAAGTACTATGAATTTAAGATGGCAAGCCTGCTGATGTGGGTTGCCCACAATGTTGCAATGGTCTGAGAAATTTGAGAATTCATCACCTTTTTAAGGCAGTACTTTACTCAAAAATAGTTTCTTCAACCTGCAAAAACATTTTTTCTCTCCTGCATGACTACTTTGCAACCAGAATGCAGAAAGAGCCAGTGCCATATATTAAGCTTAAAGCTAATAATGACTGATGGCTAACAACAGCTAAAGCAACCCCTAACAGCAAAAGTTAAAATCAGTTAAAATCATTAACTGTTAAAAGTTAAAATCATCTGCAGTTAAAACTGCAGATTTAATTCAAATCAATGTGACTAAAAATACTACTGAAAACTGTTATTTTCCTATTCTTGTGGAATTCACTTTTAATGACTATGTTATTGAGGCAGTTTATTTCTATGACTTAAATGCCCTGATTTTCAAATATTTTTGTCTACAGTACACATATGGATGTACTTCAAAATGATAACTTAATAGCTAACATCACTATTGCTTGATTTGATTGGCAAGACTGTGGAAGTTACAAGGTCATTCTGGCAACATACTGGAGGTAATACGGTGGATTTTCCTAAGTGGCTTCCATTTACAAAGTTCCCCACAATAACAAGAGACATTTCCCAGATGCCAAACTGATTTGATCCATTGTTAGAGGAAACAAACTCTGTTGCTGGTTTTGCTTTTATGTAACAAGTAACAAAAATGAACCCTCAAAAAGTTCCCATGTTTTAAGTGACCTTCATATATTTGCCATTCTACAACCAATTTCCCTTTTTTTTTGTGTCTGCAGCTAATAGTAGAAGACTGGCCTTTTGGGGTGTATGTCTGTAAGCTGATGCCTTTCATCCAGAAAGCTTCAGTGGGCATCACAGTCCTCAGCCTGTGTGCCCTTAGTATTGATCGGTAAGTATACCATTACTCCCAGGGATTGATTATATATGAGCCTCAGGTGTCCTAGCTTTGGACATAGCTAATATAACACATGCTTCGCAGTTTGATGTTGCAAATTGCCAAATTGACCATGCCTATTCCACAAATACCTTTGCTAAATAGCTCAATTATATGGTTGCATTTTGCATGTGTAGCTACCATGCAGTGACATCATGGAGCAGAGTGAAGGGAATGGGGATTCCTTTGTGGAAAGCAGTGGAGGTGACTGTGATTTGGCTGATTGCTGTGGTGCTAGCAGTCCCTGAGGCGTTGGCATTCAACATGCTAGAGATGCCTTACAGAGGAACCAAGCTACGTGTGTGTATGCTGCATCCAGTACAAACCAACGACTTTATTAAGGTAGGTACTGTTATGAGTTCTATGTTAGAAGTGAGGTGAGAAGTAAGAAATTACCAAAAATTCAAAATGTTCCATTATAAGGAATATGATTTGGAACATCTTACTTTAAAAACTACATAAGGTTAAAAGGCCATTGTTGTCAGTGATTTAACTCCCATTGCCATTATGGGGAAAACAAAAACAATGTTTTTTTTCTCAAACATATCTTGTACTTTTTGATTCTGCTTTTGGCGGCATGGTGGTGCAGTGGTTAGTGCTGTCGCCTCACAGCAAGAAGGTTCCAGATACAAGCCCCGGCTCAAGCATGGGGTCTTTCTGTGTGCAGTCTGCATGTTCTCCCTGTGCCTGATTGGGTTCTCTCCAGGTACTCCGGCTTCTTCCCACATGCAATAGGGGACTTGGTTAATGGGATACTCTAAATTGACCGTAGGTGTGACTGTGAGTGTGAATGGCTGTCTGTCCGTATGTGTTGGCCCTGTGATGGACTGGCAACCCGTTCAGGGTGAACCCTGCTTCTCACCCAAAGGCAGCTGGGAAAGTCTCCAACCCCCCCCCCCCCCGACTTTTAACAGGATAAGGGATAGAAAATGGATGGATGGCTGATTCTGCTTTGCCTTGTAATAAGTAACTGTCTCAACACCTGTAAAAATCTGGCTAGTCTACAGTACTGTCAAAATGAAGCCATTTTTGACCTATTAGTTATTACAGTGCATTATAAAACCTTACAACAGCTGGTACAAAGGACCTTCTGTATCTTTAAGTTGTGCACATTGGCGCAATCAGTCTCTGACTGAAGGTGCTGCTACTTATCACTTCCAGGGCATGGAGTGGGTGTGTCAGATTGGTCATTACAAAGTGCAGTTAATTTAGGATTTTGGCCTCAGTAACCTGCTGAACCTTTTGTTGTCTAGCCCCCACCACTGAGCTGGCCCTCCTGATGAATTTCTCCAGTCTGTTTTTGTCTGCTGTGTGGGCACCTTCTCCCCAGCACACTACAGCAAAAAACAGTGCACTGGCCACTACTGAATGGTAGATGCTGCACATCAGGGGTTGGCAGATGTTAAGATAAGTTAAACCTTTATTTGTCCCTCAGTGGGGAAACTGGCCCTGTTACAGCAGCAGAAACAGAGAAGTAGCAGCAGAAAAAGTACCAGAGTAATAAATAGCAGAAAGTATAATAAAATACAACAGCGGTTGACCTTAGCCTCCTTAAAAAGTACAGTCGGCTTTGACCCTTCCTGTATACTGCCTGTGTGAACTCCACTCCAAAAAACTGTTTATTGTTGGCCTCTTCCTCCTCCTCATTGGCCCCTTTGATAAGGCCAACAACAGCGGTGTCGTCAGAAAACTTCTGCAAAAAGCAGCTATTGGTGTCATTCTGGAAATTCGTTGTGTAGATGGTGAAAACGAATGGAGCCAGCACAGTTCCCTGTGGAACCCCAGTGCTGCTCGAGATGGTGCTTGAGACACTGTTCTGTAGACATACATACTGTGGTCTGCAGAAAAGGTAGTCCATCCCCGCAGTACCAGTGATGGATCCACATTCATCTTCATCATCTTTTCTCCTAACGGTCGGGGCTGAATGATATTGAAGGCGCTTGAGAAGTCAAAAAATGTAATCCTTACAGTTGCATCAGGTTATCCGGATGTGTGTTCACCCTCTGCAACATGTTGAGGAGGGCATCATCCACACTGATGTTGGGCTGGTATGCAAACTGTAAGGCATCCATTTGAATTGTCACACTCGTCCTAATGTAGAAAAGGACCAGTCTCTTAAGTGTCTTCATGATAAGTGAAGTCAGAGCTACTGGCCTGTAGTCATGGTGGTGAGTGGGATGGGTCTTCTTTGGGACAGGAACCAGGTAAGATGTTTTCCACAGCCTTGGGACCTTCTGTAGATGCAGGTTCAGATTGTAAAGGCATGTCAGGATACTACACAGCTCTGAGGAGCAGGTCTTCAGTAGCCTTGGGCTGATGTCATCAGACTCCACCACTTTCTTTGGCTTCAGCCTGTTCAGCATCATCCTGACCTGAGCTGCATAAAGAATCAAAGGTGTGGATGCTGGAGGTGAAGAAGGAGGGAAGAGAGAACTCTGTGCATATGGTGTTTTAAGAGTGTTGGAGAGAGGGAGGGGAGCTGGAGAGGAATCCATGATGGTGAGTAAACCATGTGGAGGAAGCCTTGTGGTGTGGGGCAGTCAAATCTGTTGAAAAATCTGTTCAGATCATCAGCAAGACTTTGTGCACCAACAGGTTCTGTAACATATCTTCCCATTTAGTCAGGCCTTCAGGCTACTGGTTATCCATGGTTTGTTGTTGGGATAGCAACGAATTACCCTGGATGGTATGATGTCATCATAACAGAAATTGATGTAGTGGGTAATGCATTCTGTTAGACCATCCATGTCTTCTCCATACTCCTCACAGAACATATCCTAATCTGTTGTCTCAAAATAGCACCTCAGGGCCTCATAAGCATTAGGATGCCAACATCTTGATGTTCTGGCCATGACAGGCAGCCTCCTGACAGCTGGGAGGAGGGAGGGAGAGAGGTGTAGGATATCAGGGTCCGATCGACCAAGAGGGGGCAGTGTAGTGCATTTGTTCACGTTTTTTACATTTGCGTACAAGAGATCCAGCGTTCTAACACCCCTGTTCAAACAGCCAACAAACAGTTTGAAAGTGGGTAAACTCTCGGAGACACAGACATGGTTAAAAGTCCCCAGACACAACAATGCAAGCCTCTGTGAACTTGGACTGAAGTCTCACAAGAGTGGTGTGCACTGTGTCACACGCAACTTCTGCCCTGGCAGATGGGGAACATAAACAACAATGGCTACCACCACACTGAACTCCCTGGGAAGGTAATATGGTCTCAGGCTAACCGCTAAAAGTTCAATGTCCTTGTTGCATATATGTCCTTTAAGAGTACCATGCTTAGGGTTACACCATTTATTATTGACGAGCAGTATAAGCCCCCCCCCCCCTCTGCTTACCACTTGCCTCAGTGTCCCTGTCCAGAATTCTTCAGAGTATAAAGTAGGCTCTCTTATGAGTAAATCTTTATTTAACATAATTTATGCAGAGAACTGGCAGAGATCACAGCGACATGAGGCAATAAGGAATGTTTTTGCAAATTTTCTCATTTGCTTCAGTACATTTCAAATCATCTCTTTGCAAAAAGTAAGTGCAATTCTCAATACAATTTAATACAATTACTACAAACAGTAAAATGGACAGCCTGCAAAATCCTCTAATTTACACATAATTCTTATGGTTCAAATTTAAATACTCAGTTCATTGAATGTGTTCACACTTCAGACTGACAAGTCTTTGTGCAATATTTTCTAAACAAGACAGTCTAAATGCTTTGCCGTGTTGTAAAAACTGCAACACAATGTACAATAAGTTTTTCCTTAACAAAATAGGGAAGTTTTTGATGACAATGACTGATATGACAGAAGTCTGCACACTATGATGTATGAGTTTCACATTTCAGGATATGAAGGAGTCACTCAATTTTTGAAGATCTCATTCTCCCTGCAGCAACTGTTATGCCTGAAATTATGATTAACAAGAAAGCAGCTGACGTACTCAAGAAAGTTCCCCTGTCGAACAATACCGTGTCCTGTCGGATCGATGATATGTTGGTTAATATCATTGGACAAGTGAACAAAATAAAACAAGCCAGTCAGTTTGCTTTGTAGCTGGATGAAACAACAGATGTGAGTGGAGATGCTCAGCTCCTGGCCCTCATTCATTACAAAGATGTGTCAGCATATTTTATTTTGCAAAAGGCTGCCAAGACAGACAAACGGGAAAGAAATGTTCCAGG
Organism: Aulostomus chinensis; assembly: GCF_037954235.1. NCBI lineage: Eukaryota > Metazoa > Chordata > Actinopteri > Syngnathiformes > Aulostomidae > Aulostomus > Aulostomus chinensis. Next base: position 8,179,022 of record NC_141332.1, on the reverse strand, counting down.
TTACTGACAGCTTCTTCAAAGAACATGATCTGCAGGGGAAAACCTGTTGCCACATATGTACTGATGGCGCGGCTGCAAAGATGGGTGGTGTGAACAGACTGTTTGGACATGTAAAAAAGGTAAATCCTGACATTAAATAGATGCATCGTATTCATCATCATGAAGCACTGACTAATAAGAAAGTGAGTCCAGATTTAAGTGCTGTTATGGATGATGCTGGGAGGTGATAAATTTCATCCAATCCCGGCCATTGAATCACAGACTGTTTGAAACTCTGTCATGAGAGTGGCACAGAGCATGAGCAGCTTTTGCTTCACACAGACATCCATTGGCTGTCTCGTGGGAAAACCCTAGAGAGACTTAATGAACTTTGCAATGAGGTTTTTGAGTTTTTGACAAAGCATCTGCATCCTCTTGCTGTGGTGTTTGAGGATGCCAAGTGGGTGGCGCACCTGGCATATCCGCTGAAGTGTTTATCAAACTTAACTCACTCAACCTATCACTTCAGGGGAAGGAGTCACACATCCTGAAAATGTATGACAAGGTTAAAGGATTCACAAAAAAAGCTTGAACTTTGGAAGAGGAAATGTGATGAGGGAGACATGAATTGTTTCCCACAACTCGATGTCCATCTTGCCACCACTGATATTGCCAGGGGTCGAGTGGTCAAACTGGTCCAAGTACATCTGTCCAAACTCTGCACTGATTTCAGCCAGTACTTTCAGGACATTGAAGAAAAGTCAGAAAGACTGGACGGGGTGAAGAACCCATTCATTGTAAGAGAGAGAGCAGCAGCTACCTTCCAGTAAGGCTGCAGGAATATCTGAGGGAATTATCATCTGCCTGTAGGCTGAAAATGGCATATGCTGTGAAAACATTGACTGATTTTTGGTTTGACTTGGAGAAGGAATATCCTGAACTGGGAAAACACTGGTTCCACTTACGTGTGGGGTGACCTTCTCAGCTTTGACACACATTAAAACCAAGCGGAAGAGAGGAGGAACAGACTGGATGTGGAGAACAGCCAGGTAACAGCTGTTTCCACACTGCCACTAGAACTATCAAAACTTATGAAAGACAAGCAAGCTCAAGTAAAGCTCAGATGACTGATGAAAAGGAAGTAAAATTGACATTGTGAGTCTGAGTATCATTTTATTTCATTTAAGTGTTTTGGAGAGTGTAAAGGGGACTTATTGAAAGGAGTTTCAATTTTTTATGGTAAATGTAAAAAGAGTTATATATAAAAAAGGGAGGTCTATTATTTTGATTTCATATTTATTTATATTATTAATTTTCAAGGCAACATATTATTTGTTTTTATGTTTAAGGGTTTTGTTCCTGATTTTTAAAGTTTAAATGCCTGTTTAAAAGAGACTTATTCAAAGGAGCTCCAGTGTTTCTTGGAAAATGTTAATTCATTCATTCATGTTGGAAAATGTTACAATAGTTGTAAGAACGGTTCAACAGACCCCTCATGGCAGTACAATCAAGGAATTTGTGTACCCAGCCCGGAGGGGCACCAGGGCCCCGCCCTGGAGCCAGGCCCAGGGTAGGGGCTCGATGGCAAGCGCCTGGTGGCTGGGCCTTGGTTCATGGGGCCTGGTCAGGCCTAGCCTGAAAAGGAGACATGAATTCCTCCTCCCATTGACCCACCACCTGTAGGAGGAACCGGAAGGGTCCGGTGCATTGGGGCTTGGGTGGCAGTCGAAGGCGGGGACCTTGGCTGTCTGATCCCCCATCATGGAAGCTGGATTTTGGGACATGGAATGTCACCTCTCTGGCTGGGTAGGAGCCAGAGCTGGTGGAAGAGGTTGAGCGTTACCGGCTAGATATAGTCGGCCTCCCCTCGACACATAGCTCCGGGTCCAGAGCCCAAGTCCTTGAGAGAGGTTGGACTCTCTCTTTCGCTGGAGTTGTTCTGGGTGTGAGGCAGAGGGCCGGGGTGGGTTTTTTGATCGCCCCTAGACTCTCTGTCTGTACGTTGACAGCGTGACCTGGAAGGGCGTGATTGGGAGGAACGGCAGACCCGACCTGAACCCGAGTGGTGTGCAGTTACTGGACTTCTGTGCAAGTCACAGTTTGTCCATAACTAACACCATGTTCAAACATAAGGATGCCCACCGGTGCACGTGGCACCAGGACATCCTAGGTCGCGGGTCTATGATTGATTTTATAGTCGTATCACCTGACCTGCCATCGCATGTTCTGGACACTCGGGTGAAGAGAGGAGCTGAGCTGTCAGCTGATCACCATCAGGTGGTGAGTTGGATCAGGTGGCAGGGGAGGACGCCGCCCCATCTTTAAGAAAGGGGACCAGAGGGTGTGTTCCAACTATCGGGGGATCACACTCCTCAGCCTCACTGGAAAGGTCTATGCCAGGGTACTGGAGAGGAGGGTCAGGACTGTAGTTGAACCTCAGATTAAGGAGGAGCAGTGTGGTTTTCGTCCCAGCCCTGGAGCCGTGGATCAGGTCTTCCTGCCCTTTGTCACCAGTTCTGTTCATAACCTTTATGGACAGAATTGCTAGGCGCAGCCCGGGTGGTGGAGGGGGTCGAGTTTGGTGGTGGGAGGGTGTCTTCTCTGCTCTTTGCAGATGACGTGGTCCTCTTAGATTCATCAGGCCACGACCTCCAGCTCTTACTGGGACAGTTAGCAGCCAGAATGTGAAGCGGCTGGGATGAGAATCAGCACCTCAAAGTCTGAGGCCATGGTCCTCAGCTGGAAAAGGGTGGTTTGCCCACGCCAGGTCAGGGGGTAGGTCCTACCTCAGGTGGAGGAGTTTAAATATCATGGGGTCTTGTTCACGAGTGAGGGTAGGGTGGAGTGGGAGATTGACAGGCAGATCGGGGCGGCATGCAGGTGCTAAACCAGTCCATTGTGGTGAAGAGGGAGCTTGGCCAAAAGGTGAGGCTCTCGATTTACCGGTCAATCTACGTTCCAACACTCATCTATGGTCATGAGCTTTGGGTAATGACCGAAAGAACGAGATCGCGAATACAAGCGGCCGAAATGAGTGTCCTCTGCAGGGTGGCTGAGCTCTCCCTTAGAGATAGGGTGAGAAGCTCAGTCATTTGGGAGGTGCTAGACTACCAGCGAGAGCCACTGCTCCTCCATGTCGAGAGGAGTCAGTTGAGGTGGTTCGGGCATCTGGTGAGGATGCCTCCAGCCTGCAGCTGGAAAGCCATCTGTGTCTAGGCTTTTACCACTTTGTTAATATTTAGCTGTCACCTCAAGGTCAGTCACTGGGATGGGATGCTCCAATTGCTTAACCACATTCTGATCCAAAGTAGGAATTTTACCATATTGAGGGAGACCAGTTTTGTAATAGGTCGGGTGTTACTTCTGAACCAGTTCGATCCATGGAATTGCAGATATTTGACTGATAGCTGAGAGCAATAATTGACTAGCCTTATCACCTTGCTCATAAAACTTGGACCATGAATGAAGCAAATGTTTTGTTAGTATATGGAACATGAAAAGATTATATTTGGCTTGTAAAGACATCATCCATCCATCCATTTGTTTTCTACTGCTTATCCTCGGTAGGGTTGCGGGGGCAGCAGGCAAAGCAGAGAACCCAGACTTCCCTCTCCCAGGCTACTTTGTCCAGCTTTTTGCAGGGGGTGCTGATGCGTTCCTCAGGCCAGCTGAGAGACATGGTCTCTCCAGCATGTCCGAGGTCTTCCCCGAGACCTCCTACAGTTTGGATGTGCTGTGAACACCCCAACAGGGAGGCATCCTGATCAGATGACTGAACCATCTCATCCAACTCCTCTCGATATGAACAAGTGGTTCTACTCTGAGCTCCTCCCAGATGGCGGAGCTTCTCACCTCATCTCTAAGGGAGAGCCTAGCCACGCTCCAAAAGAAACTCATTTTGGCCACTTGTACCCATGATCTTGTCCTTTCAGTCATTACTCAAAGCTTATGACCATAGGTGAGGGTTGGAATGTAGATTAACCAGTAAATTGAGAGCTTTACCTTTCGGCTCAGCTTTCTCCTCACCACAACGGACTGATGCAGAGACCTTATAGACGCTGCAACAATCCGCCTGTTGATCTCACAATTCATCTGTCCCTCACTCGTGAACAACACCCCAAGGTACTTGAACACCTCCACTTAGGGCAGGGTCTCATCCCCGACCTGGAGATGGCACTCCACCATTTTCCGGATGAGGACCATGGACTCCGACTTGGAGGTGCTGATTCTCATCTCTACCACTTCACACTCGGCGGCAAACCAATCTAGTGAGAGCTGAAGATCATGGCCTGATGAAGCCAGCCCCCACAGTGTCCCCCAAGGGACACATTGAATGCCTTCTCCAAGTCCACAAAACACATGTAGACTGGTTAGGCAAACTCCCATGCACCTTTGAGGACCCTGCCGAGAATCTAGAGCTGGTCCACAGTTCCATGACCAGGATGAAAAAGACACTGCTCCTCCTGGATCCAAGTTTCAACTATCCGATGCACCCTCCTCTCCAGAATCCCTGGATAGACCTTACCAGGAAGGCTGAGGAGTGTGATCCCATGATAGTTGAAACACACCCCCCTTAAAAAAGGGGAACCCCCACCCTGGCCCGCCAATCCAGAGCCACTGCCCCTGATGTCCATGTGATGCTGCAGAGTTGTATCAACCAAGACATCCCTACAGCATCCAGGGCCCTAAGGAACTCTGGGCGGATCTCATCCACCCCTGGGGCCCTGCCACCAAGGAGCTGAAAAGATAACTGCTCCTTGTAAGTCTCTGGAAATATTTGAAGTTTTATAAAGAGAATCCAAAAGTGCAGTGCACTGAGCCAAACTGGCCATTTTCTGTCTCCCACATTTCTTCTGATGGGCTTTAAATGAGATAATTTCCCCTCATAAAATCCTCCATGGTTTCCCACAACAAGGAATTTGTCACTTCTGGAGTCTTATTAACCTTGAAGAAAAAAATCTGGCCACTACTAGACAAATTCTTTTTATCCAGTAGTAAATGTGTATCAGGACACCATGGTTGCCATGTATTAATCAATTTCTGAAAATAAATATTTGTGGGGCCTGAGGAATGGTCCTACATACAGCATGATCAAGTCATACTCTTAGCCAGAGAACGATGTAAGCTGCTTGCTGTTGACTAGATAGTAATCACTACAAGTGCGATGAACAATTAAGAAGAATAAATATTCTCTTTTACCAGGGTTAAAAAAAACACCAAGAGTCAACAACCTTAACCTTATTAATAAAGGCCTAAATCCCTTTCGCTGATTTGGATTGAACAGCTGAAGTGGAGGAACTACTCAGAATGATCAAGGAAGGATCCATCCAGCAATTCGCAGCAAGTTTCCTCTAAAGTTACACACAGACAAATCCGCCAACATTGAAAAGACTGATCAAAAAAGGCCTCAGTTGCAGTTTCAACAACAGTTTCAAGTTGAATGTTTTGCCAGGATGAATTCAATTAACATGATTACATTGTTAAAAGTTCATTATACAATATTTGTTGTGACAGTTAGTATCCCCGTATGATTCAACTATAGAAACATTCTTTATTTCTTGATTTGTGAATTTCTCATGGCACATATTCTGAGAGTGTCTCTATTTCTTTCCAGTTTTACCAGGATATCAAAGACTGGTGGTTGTTCGGCTTCTACTTCTGCTTCCCACTTGCTTGCACCGGAATCTTCTATACACTCATGTCGTGCGAGATGCTCAGTCGTAAAAATGGCATGCGAATCGCCCTCAATGACCACATGAAACAGGTATGCATGCAAATTGATGCAGCGCTCATTCATTTGGCAATACTGCATTAAAAAAGGGGAGACTTCAAGACACCCATTTGTGAATACCTGAAAGGCAAAAAACACTTTTTGGATGAAGTATCACTCTTGTAGTATCTCACAATGATTGTGACCCTTTGAACCCCCAGTAGTACTGATGTTTGTCTTTGCCTGTAGCGGAGAGAAGTTGCAAAGACGGTGTTCTGCCTCGTGTTGATTTTTGCTCTCTGCTGGCTGCCCCTTCATCTCAGCCGCATTCTGAAGAAAACAATCTATAACCAAAATGACCCCAACCGCTGTGAGCTACTCAGGTAGGAATGCAGACACCCTCCCTAAGAACCCAGCTCTGACTTCCTGCAGTAAACTGTGCCCTCTACTCTGCCAGCTTCCTCTTGGTGATGGATTACATCGGTATCAACATGGCCTCCTTAAACTCCTGCATTAACCCCATTGCCCTCTACTTTGTGAGCCAAAAGTTCAAAAACTGCTTCCAGGTAAGAAGGCAAAAAAATATTGGAAGAGATACTAAAAAAGAAAACATGAATAACTTTTCATGTTCTCATCTCATAGTCTTGCCTATGCTGCTGGTGCTACAGAACGTCTCCTCTGGATGAACGAGGCCCAAGTGGATGGTGGAAGGGCTCCTGCCATGGAAACGGACTAGATCACTCCAGCTCACGCTCTAGTCAAAAATACACAAGCTCTTCATAAATATATTCAGTGCAAGTTTGCGCATGCATGCCCAATCATACACCTGCACCCACACACACACAGCTTTTCCTCCAAACTCATGTTCCCAGGCAGCACAGCCAACTGACTGGTAATAAGATCTTTGGTAGAGGACTCATAGCAGATTAATAAAATGGTAGAATCTGTTCAGGCTGTAATGTAAGACTCAATGTTCCCTGATGCTAAACACGTTTATCAAGAATGTTTATTTTTAGCCATTTTTGTAAATTTATTAAAAGGACTATTTACATGGCGGCTGCAGACCTTAGAGCTTCATGTATGAATGACACGGTGGTAAGTGTTACGTCAAAGCTTTGATACCTCAGAGAGGGAGAGAAGCAGTGATTTTTCATCCTGAGCTATTTTCCAAAAAGCTTCAAAGTCCACCTCTGCATAAGAGCCAGTCTGCAGCCTATCAAGTTGCCACTGCTCATGTGTCCTGATGGCGATACACCTGGGGAAATTGGAATAATTTACCTGGATATCTAGCTGCTTACATTGATAAAGACTAGATAATTTCGTCTCCCCATGTGGTGATCATCATTTATTATTGCCAAATAATTCACCTCCATCAATGTGTGAAAAATAATTTTCCAAATGTTTCTAGAATGGCTATTTTTAACTGCAGTCTGGAAGTGAAAGACATTTGTACAGCTGGATGTTTTTATGTGATTGTTTTAGTGGAGATGACAGCTCCCTTACAACCTCATACACGTATTTAGATCAATTAGTCTTTGCAATTAAATGTAGGTTAACTTAAGGCTCTCACTGACTGAAGTTATGTTTTTTAGTTTTTACCTTGTAATTATTTCATGACAAAAGTTATTATAAGATCAATACATAAGATGCTTCAAAAACTTTAAAGCTTTATTCTCGATTGAAATGAGAGAGATGAATTATGTGTAAAAGGAGAATTGTTCCAATATTAAAACACTGTGATTAGCTGTAGCTAGTAGATACTCTGCAAACTTAATGTTTCTGAAAATTTGCCATGCCAGGACAGGTCCACCAGAACAAATTTATTAGTTCTCATATGAATGGGAAACCTACATGTCACAGTGAACTGTCTTCATAAAAAAATGTAATAGTTTCTAATGACAGCAATGTTGCTTATAGGATGAATCAGCTCAATCTCATCCTTCATTGTGACTAAAATATGTTGTTGGAAACCTCACACTCTAGGGGACACGAGGCTGGACATGAAGTAGAAACCTGTCAATGTCAGTATTGGTCCTGAGGTTCACAGCTGCATTTTTATTGTATTTGTGGAGAGTAAGCATTAATAAATATTATTTTATAACATCTGAGCGGTCATTGCTGTCATTTCATGTCACCAGTGACGAACTGTCAGATTCTGTCAGAATCAATGTATGATACGGAAGATGAGAAAGGCCATGCTTGTTATTACTTCCTTAATTTCATGATATTCTGTTTACCCATTTTAGGATTTCATGCAAGGTCATCCTTTCTGTGCTTTAATGATTATAAAGATGCAGTGGTTATTAAGTGTTGGCACAACTAACCACATATGATCAGAGTTGAAAAAGCAGTAAAAAAGAAAAAACTTAATGTGACCTATACATAGCTTTTCTGACCCTTTTGTTCTTTCAGTTTAAATCACTGTAATAATGCTACACCAATAATGACCCCTCGTTTTGCTCCTTTGTAGGTCCGACAGTGTTTGAGATGGATAATGGAATGAACCCTTGTGTTTCTCAGCCATTTTTCTGGTTGATCCAACACCTTTGGCTCAGAGATCCTTATTGGTTGCCAAACAAATATATTAGACCATCACTAAAAAAAAAATAAAAAAAATGATGAAACAAATATTTTGAGAAACTTTAATGAATTTGTTTAAAACTTAACAGATAAACTGAAACAACTAAAGATAAACTGAAACAACTAAAAAATCCTTTTTCGCAATTTCTAATGAAAACAACTTTATTATGGCCTCGATAACAGCTTGCATTCCTGCTGGCATTGTCTTTATGCACTCTAAGACAGTCTCTTTTGTTATGGAGTTCCAAATAGTTTCTACCTCTACCCACAGACTTGCTTAAGATGAAACTTTTGTGTAATCAATCTTTGAATTCACTACATCCAAAATTTGTTCTATAGAATTCAAATTCGAACTTGGACTTGACCAGTCCATCAGTTCCAGTACTCCAGATTCCTTTTTATGGTCTGATATTTTCTGCACAGCTTTGAAGTATGCTACAGAAGGGATTCCATCATGAACTAAGATGTTGTGGTAGACATTCTTGTTCATGATACTGTCAATGCTTACCGTTTTGCCCACGCCATTTCCACAAATGAAAACCCGTACCATAATGGAATCTCCAACGTATTTCATTGTGCGTGCGGTGCATCTGGCATCAAAACAGTCTCCAGCTTTTCTGCAGACAAAAACAACGATGCTGACTGAAGAGTTCAAACTTGAACTCGTCTGTCCAGAGTACCTTCTTCTTCTTCTTCCAGTCATCAACAGTCAAGTGTTTGTGCTTTCTGGCAAATCTGACATGTCTCTGGTTGTTTTCAGGCCTCAATAAGGGCTTCTTAAAAGCTATTCGTTTTTTGCCTTGTTCCATCAGTCATCTGCTTATGGTCATTCTGGAGACTTTCTCAGACTATGATCTACAAGTATTTATCCCTGCCTGAAGAAGTGGTCTTCCTTCTGTCTCGAGTACTTAAAAACTTGAGGTGTCTGACATCTGCATCAGTTAATTTTAGTTTCCTGTCCCTTCCTTGGCACAGTTTGTAAGTATGCTCCGTAGATATGAAACAGCCATCAAACTGAATCTGATTCCAATAATTAATGCTCAGCAGACCTCCATAAAGTAGCTGCAATACATCAATCCTCTGAACACAAAGTCCCTGCTGAAATCAGAAGTGTTCTTGGTAAGGCAAATTACTGTTCCAGATTCATCAAAGACTTCTCTACCATCACTGCAACCCTCAGAGAACTGACCAAAAACATCAGGCACCAGGGTGAGGAACATTCAGCAGTACTTGAAGCACTCAAGTAGAGTCTTAAAAGCAACACCTGCATGTCCTACTTTGACACAAAGAGTAGCCCATTTGGTTAAGTGCCATTCTTTTTGAGAAAGACAAGGGAGAGAGACACATCATAGTGGATGCTGGCTGTGTACTCACTCATGTTGAAAGGTGATACGGACTGAACGAGAAGCCCTGGCCATTGTATGAAGCTGTGAGGATTTCCATCCATACGTCTATAGATATTCGTTTACCTTGGTGACTGACCACAAGCCATTATAGCCTAGATAAAATAACCCAAGTTCAAAGCCACCTGCTTGAATAGAGCGATGGGGACTAAGGCTCCAGCTTTATGACTTCCAGATCATCTACAGACAGGGGGCCAATAATCCAGCTGATTATATGCCTTGCCATCTGATTCCTATGTAAACGTCTGAAAACACAGGAGCCTCAAAAGCTGCTTCAGAATATGTCAACTCAATATCTCTGCTGGCCACAGCAAGGGCGATGATACTGGAAGAGATAAAAAAAGAGATATTAACAACACTCTAGAACAAGCAAATATTAAAAACGACTTGTGGCACACAGTAACAGACAAAAGACCAAACTCTGCTGCACTCACACGGCAGAGAACTCACACTGACAGCGCATGAGGACCTCACACTCAGGGACTGAAGGATTGTCATACCCGTCTCTACAGCAGTGTCCTAGAACTTGCACACGAAAGGCCATCAAGGCATTGCCAAGACTGAAGTCCTCCCGCCTGGTGTGTCAGGCTTACACCCAGTGTTGTTTTTGGCAGGCATTTTAGATTTAGTTTTAGTCTTAGTCTTTTGGACTAAATGCTTCTTAGTTTTAGTCACATGTTAATCATTTCTATCCTTGATAGTTTTAGTCTAGTTTTAGTCAACAAAAACTCAAAGGTTTTAGTCAAATATCAAAGATACCTATAAATAAAAAACATATGTGTATGTACTTAATAGGCCAATACAGGTGTTAGAATGAAGCACACTGAAACTGATCCACCTTCAAAGGTGAGTTTTTTCCCCTCTTTTTCTTTCTCTACCTTTTACTTTTATTATTTTGTTGCAGATGCAGACAACACACTGGCACACAATATGAGTATTGTATCACAATAAAATAGGATTAAACAAAAAATAAAATCACACTTGACTTCCTTATGAACGACCACATGTCCTACATATTGGCTTTTGCTGCTGTTATTGGTTAAAGCATCCAGGTGTGTTGCTTAGATAGGGAACAGCAGCAGGTCTGAAGACCACCGTGTCTCCCAGTCCCACAAACGTGGGTCAAAGCATTCCACCTGCCACCCGTCCACAAATGGACAGGGTTTTATTCATAACATGCTACATTAATAGAAGGGCTGGTTTAAACGAGCCAACATTAGTGGGGCCCCTGGCAGCCCCATTCTTTCTAGCTTTAGCATGTAGCACTAGGAAACGGTCTCTGCACCACAGGGGAGGTTGAACCACCACCACCACCACCACGAAACTTTAGGCTTAATACTAAAAAGAAAATGCATCACAGGGCTGGCCTCACATGGACTAAAGCTATGCTTTAATCATCCCTCTTTTCACGACAACCCGACACCGCTGCTGCTGCCGTGGTGGGAGTCTCGTCCGCTGCAGACAGGCCCAGACTGTCTCTGTGTGTGCATGTGTGTGCGCGCGAGAGAGGCTTTTAGTGCATGTGTACTGATGATGGGGGGTGACCATTAGGACCAACAGCTACAGCTGGCTCCATTCTGATGTTTGAGCTCTTGATTGACATTGCATGCATGTTATACTTGAAAAAAAACGCATGTTTTGAAACTTTCGTCCACCCACGAATAATTTAGTCTCGTCTCGTTCTCGTCAGACGAAAATGTATACAATTTCTTCACATTTTAGTCTTTACAGGGCAATGGTGACGTTCATCTTAGTCTCATTTTCGTCATGGAAAAAAGGGGTCTGACGACGTCATTTTCGTTTTCATCTAGTGTGACGAAAACAACACTGCTTACACTGACACCAGAACAGAACCACTCAAGAAGTCTGTGCTCCCTGAGGCACCATGGCATTCTGCAAGCACAGACAACTGCTAGTGGTTTTGGATACACACTACACACGCTCCTCCATTCCATCTCTGCCACTGTGGTTTACTCAACATGGAGAATGTTTTCCCAATGTTCAGGATACCAAGGGTCGTTCAGACAGACAATGCACATCCATTTAAAGCTCCCAGAAATCCTAAATGAAAGCATGTTCTGATGATAAAATGCAGCAACATCCAACATCAAGCCAGATGCCGCTGTGCTGTGTCATTATCTGAAACAAAACAACATCCTACTGAGTCGGAGTTTGGTAAGGAAGAGTTTTATGATTTTTTGTTTTGTTTTTGTTATATTTTAATAGTAATAGAACAGTTACAGAATCATTGACATTTAAAACTTAGAAAAATGTATTGCAAATGAATGTTAACAAGAAACAGCTTCGCTGCTGACAAAACAGAAATTAATGAAAGTGTGTCACATTCTTCAGATTTCAAATATTGTAAACTTGTACAAAAGAAATACTGTATTTGTTGTTTTATAATTTCACAGTAATAAGTTCTCTGTCTGGTGGGACGGTGGTGCAGTGGTCTGCACTGTCGCCCCCCAGCAAGAAAGTTCTGGGTTTGAGTCCTGGTTCCAGCACTGGATCTTCTGTGTGGAGTCTCCATGTTCTCCCTGTTCCTGTGTGGGTTCTCTCTGGTACTCCAGCTTCCTCCCACAGTCCAAAGACATCAAGAGGGGACGAGGCTGATTGATACTCTAAATTGACCGTAGGTGTGACTGTGAGTGTGAATGGTTGTCTGTCTCTATGTGTTGGCCCTGTGATGGACTGGTGACCTGTCCAGGGCGAACCCCTGCCTCTCGACTGAAGGCTGCCCCCCCAGCCCTTGACAGGATAAGCGGTACAAGATGAATGGATTGAGGGATGTTTGCTGCGCTGTTGAGTCTTTCCAAGCTTCGTTTATGAAAAAAAAATTCAAAGAAAAAATGGCTTTGACTTCCAAGCGTTGATGAAAATCCCCTCCTCTCAGCTTTGATAACTGCTTACTGAGTCTTAGGGTTGTTCAACTCAACCGTGTCTCCAACGTTCCTGAAATGGAATCCAGCATGGGGAGCCTGAGTGAAGTCGGCCTCAGTCCTGTAGAGTAGATCCATCTGTTGATTTTCCCTGATGTTGAAGAAGGCCAGCTCTCCTGCGTACTGATCCAGGTACACTCCTATTCTGTGTGACACAGGACCTGTGCCGTTCGCCACGACGTAATTGTTATACAGCACCTTAAAACTTTGGCTGTCACACGTCAGAGCCCAAGATATGCCATTCTGTCCCAATCCACAATCCAGGCCTTTCCCTGCTCTGCCGATGTCCTTGTATGAGACTGCCGTAGTCCCTGCAGCTCCCGTCCACTCCACCTCCCAGTAACACCGGCCAGTCATGCTCTCTCTGCTGAGGACCTGAGGATGATGCCCGAATCTGTCTGGGTGGGGAGAATAAGGTTGTTCCTCCGCCATGAATTTGGCTGCTCTGTTCCCCTCAAAAAGGAACAGCTGCGCGTGGGCTGTGTTGGGATCCAGCGTAATGGGACGAGAGTGTTGGAGGTATTCCTCTCTGGTCCGTGGCTGCGACAGCAAAAACTCTGTTTGAGACAGCGTCTGCGTGATGTGAAACCCCCAGTCCATCAGAACGTTCTCCACTGAACTGAGGGTGTTTGACGCAGCTGCTTTCACATCATCGAAGTAGTGAGGAGGAGTGTTTTGGATGTGAGGTCCAGTTGGTCCTTGGTGCTTCATCCCCTCATCCTTTGTCATCTCAAGAATTTCCTTCCTGACCTTTTTGCGGACCTCTCTGATCCGCCTCAGTTCAGCGTACTGCTTGGCCTTAATTCGCTGCTTCACATCAGCGCGTCTCCTCTTGATGGCGTGGATCAAGTCAGTGAAGTTCTTCTCACTTTTCTCCACTGCCTGATCAGCAGACAGGTTGATTGCCGTCACCTCATGCTGAAGCTTCTTGATGTATGTCTTTCTCTCCTTGATTCGCTTCTTGAGCAGGTTGTGCTCTTTCTGCCTCCTTTCTACCATGATGTCAGGATTTTCAACCATTTTGAGCCCGTCTTCAGACGGTGAGCCCGTCCTCTCATGGTGCTTCTCACACGGATCAACCAGCGTGTGCTTTTCAAAGGCGGGGGCTTGAAAATGAGGCTTCAGGTGTTTGTCACAGAAGGCGATGAGACAAAACAGGCAGTACTTGCATGCTTTCAGCTTCCTCCCAGTGCACACATCACACGCCACATCTTGTGGTCCAGCGTAGCTGTGTTCAGAAGGAGCCTTGTGGAATCCAGACTTCTGAAGCTGCTCCACCAAATTTGTTAACATGGTGTTTTTAGCCAGGACAGGCCTTGATCTGAAGGAATGCCAGCACTGGGGACAGCTGACAGAACGTCCCTGTTTCCAGGAGTTTTCCAAACAGCTCAGACAGAAGCTGTGTCCGCAGGGAATAGTCACCGGGTTCTTGAATATTCCCCGACAGATGGTACAAGAGATGGCATCTGTGTACAGCTGACTTTGATGTTGCTCCATTTTTCTCTCACTTGTGACTGGGCACCGTATCTCTTATAAGGGAAAGAAAGATGACCAGTCTTGAGCCACTTCCTTCTTTGCATTGATCTTACAAACAGGGAAGATGACAGATGGCTCTGACATCTCTGACTCCTTCCTGTCAGTGATGTCAGAATTCACTCTCACTGATCTGAGACTTGGATCAGGGCGCTATTACTCTGATCTCAGGCTTTGATCTAACAGTTTTGAACTTGGGAGTTTGGTAAGGAAGAGTTTTATGATTTTTTTTTTCTTTGAAACATGCATGTTTCACTCATCAAACTCTGACTCAGCTGCGTTAGCTCGATACATCCATGTTTTAATTATGGAAGCCACAGCAACCGGCTGGCGTGTGGAACTAATTTGGTTTTCGTTTTAAGTATGACCCTGATGGCAAGCGCTTCGAGGTCAAAAATACAATGGTATGTAACACGTGTCACGCAATGATAAACTACAGCAAAGGAAATACAACAAACATGACAACATGTTTATGCTGACATCAACTGATGTAAAAATAGGTTGAACCCAAAAAAAAAAAAAAAAAAAAGGAACTACAACCACACACATACTGCAAACTTTACCCAGGGCATTTAGAGGGCCATTAGTAATTTTAATAAACGACAAAATAATAAAGAATTTTAAAAAAGGCGTGGACATTTCTCTCTCTTTGTATCGAAAAAATAATTGAACCGAGACTCTAAAATATTGAACCGAACTGAACTGTGAAATTTGTGGATCGTTGCAGCCCTGCAGTAGTTCAACAATACAAAGATGCAATGCACTAGTTCATGTGTTACTCCAGTACTAGCTTGCAATGTTCACATGTACAGTAATGTGACAATAATCAATTTTGTAAGGTACGACTCTTGGGTTTAGTTACGACAGAAGGAGCTGTGACATGTAAACTATTGACAGTTTGTCCTTTCAAAAAAAGAAAAATAATTTAATGATAACTAACTGCCCTGTACAGTGATGCCATGGACATTTACGTAAGTCTGGGCATACTTTTGAATGCGGTGTATGTTGTTCGCTGCAATTTTCCACCGGAAAGCGTGTGAAACAAACTCCCACATCTCGTTCATGATATACATACACCAGAAAAATTACACCAGTCTCAACAAACTGACACCATAGCAGACTTGACTACACTGTGAGAACACTTTGTCTTTCCCCATTTGTCTCAGAGACTATCCAACATCATGAAGTACTGCAGTGTGTGTGTGTGTGTGTGTGTGTTTAGCACTGTGGCCTCACAGCAAGAAGGTTCCGGGTTCGAGTCCCAGCTCCATCACAGGATCTTTCTGTGTGAGTCTCCATGTTCTCCCTGTTCCTGTGTGGGTTCTCTCTGGTACTCCAGCTTCCTCCCACAGTCCAGAGACATCAAGAGGGGACGAGGCTGATTGATACTCTAAATTGACTGTAGGTGTGACTGTGAGTGTGAATGGTTGTCTGTCTCTATGTGTTGGCCCTGCGATGGACTGGAGACCTGTCCAGGGTGAACCCCACCTCTCGATCGTAAGCCGCTGGGAGAGGTTCCAGCCCCCCCCCGTGACTCTTCACAGGATAAGCAGAAGAAAATGGATGGATGGATAATACAGACATATAAACACACACACATATACATACACAGTATATTTGTATCAGTTTGTTTCTTTTTAAAACAACGACAGATGGAAATTTAAAAGACTGCCTACAAATCTTGCTTAAAACCGCTTGTGGGTGGCATGGCTCAGGGGTAGAGCGGCCGTCTAGCAACCAAAGGGTCGCTGGTTCGATCCTCAACCCTGGTTACCATGTCAAAGTGTCCTTGAGCAAGATACTGAACCCATAATTGCTCCTGATGAGTAGGTTGGCGCCTTGCATGGCAGCTCCACCATCAGTGTGTGTGTGAACGGGTGAATGAGACGACAATGTAAAGCGCTTTGAGTACGGCTAAGGCAGAAAAGTGCTCAATAAAATTTAGTCCATTTACCATTTAAAATATTAAGTATATGTATCATTTTCACTATATGTATCTTGGAGCCCAGTTCATCTTTTACTTGCATTTCTATTCACAGTGACAAAAATTTTGACCAGGGGTGCCCAAACCTTTGCATGTAACTGCATTTAAAAGACTGCAATCTCTTTGCAGAGGATGCATTCTATTATTTTTCTTCTTTTTAAGGGAACCTGCGTTTTCGTTTGAAACTCAAATTTGTCAAGATATCAAGAAACGTGGGCTTCAATTTCAACCTTGTAAATATTCAATAAACCATAGTTTTTGTAAATAACAAAGAAAAAATATCTACTCGCACATTAGAAAAACAAAATCCAAGGTTTATTAGTTCAGCACATTTACAGCACAGACTGTGTGAGAGACAACTCTGATGTACAAACGTATAAAAATAACCATTATTCGTTAATCAATATCAAGGTAAAAGATTGAAATAACTGAATCATCACCTTATAAGCCCGAAAGCTCGCTATACTTAAATGCCTGAATGTGATGTAACGTTACGAAAACATTCCTCTTCAATCGCTGTCAGAATGGCGCACCCTTGACCAGTGTTTTGATGAATTAAATTATTTGTTCCTAAAGCCTGCAATGGTTTCATCTGCTTTTCTCAACTACGGAGTAAATGTTTCCATTTTCCAGAGAAAGGCTACCCTTAACTTAACTTGTGGAATGAAATACCACTGAGTCTGACATTGGCCGGTTCCTAGGAGCAGGTGTACAGAGATCATTTCGCTGCTACGGTGACAAAAAACATCTGTTACTTGAGTTCACCATCAGGGTTCTCTTAATTCACTGAAACTGCTCCTTAAAAACAGGCCTGACAGGCCAGTTGACCCCTATAAGCTGTTACTCCATCTTCTTATTTGGGCACGAAGTCATGGAAATTGTTACAACGGGTACAAGGGACATGTCAGGAGCAACGATCCCCCTGAATCCACACTCACCGGTCATTTATTAGACAGACCCAGATAAATCAGATATTAGCCGATGTAACATCACTGCAATAATCTTTCTTCATGAGGAATATAATCACAATCAGTTTTATTGAATTTATTGAAGACAGTTATTGATTTATTTCAATTGTCAGGCTGGTGAGCTGTTCGGGCATCTAATATTTTATCTATCCAAATTCACACAAAAATATTTTCAACCCAATACATTTTTGTACAGATTAAAAAAATATATCATGTGAAAGCCATGGGGTTTAGACCATTAGTTTAGCAAGTTTAGTATTTACACCAAGCTACTTTTTTATGTATGATTTAATATTCTTAAATAAATCTTTCACTTTAATTTTTAGGTATGAGAACAAATCTGTTTTTCCAGATACCATATTCCATACCTACAGAGGCAGCCATGCATGAGCATGTGACTGACAGAGGGATATAATTAAGCCCAAATAACTTAAACCTCATTATTTACACTTCATTCCCTTCACTTTTTTCCTCAGTGTCTTCCCGACACTGCATGAAATACCTCTCAATGCATTTGTCTGCTAATCAGGGCATTCCAATTTCCACTTTTTTATGCACACATCGAACACGCCTTCAAAAAGACAGATGAGAACAATTAGGCGTAAGGGCCACGACACTTTTGGTTCAGAAAACTTTCAAGGAGTGTCACAAGAGTGGTTGTGAAAAGAAATAAAATGCCAATGGCAAATGGCAGTGTTGTTTTTGTTACAAAAATTGAAAATGAATGCCTTTTGTTTCTTGTTTTTGCAGTTGAGGGATGATGTACAGAGGGTACAATTGCCAGAGTATTTGTTGATTAAACAATTAAAGATGTACACATTTTTGATCGTGAATTTATGTATCTACACATTTAAATGAGAGACATATACAAAGGAAAGAGTTGTACACTGTTTAAGTATCGTGTGTCCGACCATGGTCTCACAGATGTGACATTCATCATTCCATTGGCTGCTCCTGCCCCTCTCTGAACTCATTAACTCTTGCCTGGAACAAAATGAAAGAACACGTCAGCTGAGTCGAGGCAGCAATTCATTCATCCATTCATTATTAAATTCCTCCTGCAACATGACTAATACACAGTGGGGCAAAAAAGTATTTAGTCAGCCACCAATTGTGCAAGTTCTCCCACTTAAAAAGATTAGAGGCCTGTAATTTTCATCATAGGTACACCTCAACTATGAGAGAGAAAATGAGAAAATATCCAGAAAATCACATTGTCTGATTTTTAAAGAATTTATTTACAAATTGTGGAAAATAAGTATTTCGTCAATAACAACAGTTCATCTCAATGCTTTGTTATATACCCTTTGTTGGCAATGACAGAGGTCAGATGTTTTCTGTAAGTCTGCACACACATTGCTGCTGGTATTTTGGCCCGTTCCTCCATGCAGATCTCCTCTAGTGCAGTGGTGTTTTGGGGCTGTCACTGGGCAACATGGACTTTCAACTCCCTCCAAAGATTTTCTATGGGGTTGAGATCTGGAGACTGGCTGGGCCACTCCAGGGGCCTCATGTATCAATACTTGCGTGGATCTCGTACTAAAAAACTGCGTTCGCATGAATCGCGAAAGTTGCGTACGCACCAAAAAATCCGGATGTATCAATATGTGCGAACGCCGGAATCCAGGCACGTTTCCTTGATACATCCCAATCAGCGTGGAATTGAGCGCAGATGTCGGAGCGACCGGGCCCGCCCCCGTTACGCCCACCTATAAATACACAAACTCATTTAAATAGGGTTTCCGCTGTTGACGATCGCAAAATAATGTCAAAGAAAAAGAGGTTCACGGCGTGCGAGCTGGTCGGGAAGGTGGAGGAGAGACAGCAGAGTTTGTTTGACAGCCTGTCCAGTGGTGTCAGGATAAACAATAAAGTGTGTGAGTGGGATAAGAAGTGAGAGGGTGAAGGCGGTGGGTGAAGGAGCAACGCACCTCCGTGAGATGAAAAAAAGTGGTTGGACCTGTTATTGGCTAAAGTTCCCTTCACATCACCAGTGTTGTTTATCATCATGTTCACACATCTTAACCACTTCTAATGACGGAAAGAACGAGTCGCTGTGTTGGCTCCTCCTTCACTGAACATCAAAGTGATACAATGCACTGTTTTCCTCACTAAACCTGCACAAGCATCACTACGTCATAACCTTGCAACACTGCTAGCGCTCTGAAACATTCCCTCTCTATCTCTAATGCATGTGTTGCGGTAGTCAGGACTCAGAAGACGATCTACGTTTTCTTCAGTGAGAATTTATTGACGGACTGTTCTCCTGAGCTCCAGCCTCTCTCCACCAGACATGTCGCGCCAAACTCTCTTTTTCTTCTCCACAGGTTCTACACGTAACCGTTTAAAAAAAAATTGAAACTGCCTCAGAGAGTGAGGAGCCCCCCCTGCTGGCTGAACCGAAATACAAAAACGTATGAAACCCCAGTGTGTTAATATTACCAAAACAACAAAGAAAACAACGAAAAATAAAAGAACAAAATTATGGGGGTGGAATTTATCTCTCACACTCTCCCCTACTTTCAAAAATGGCGTCCCGACATTTTGTTACACCTCTTTACTCAAAATAAGGATACATGGACAGCAATTAAATGAGATGGGCATGTCTAACAGGTTTGCTAGAACTACATGAGATACTCAGACTACCGTGCACTGCAGTGTGCATGTGCACGTGTGTACTCCTGATTGATAATCAGCTTTTTTCCCCTATACATTTACAATCTAAATACACATTACCATGCCATGAATTCTCCACCTACTCTTGACGAGATCTCTTACCCTCTTAGCAGTCCTGAGACACAAAACACAATAAACACAAATTGGGCCAACAGTATCTGTGTTCTCTTAACCTACTTACATCAGGATGCTTCTAGGCATAACCACATGTGATCTTCAACATCTTGAAGCATTTGCAACATACAAACAAAACCTTCATCCATAACAAGGTGACAAGGGAGAAATTGTGTTTCATTTGTTTCTCCGTGTTCATTCACCACAGCCGCCAGTCGCCGCTGACAGAAACTTCTTTTGTGTCGATCCAACACCCAGTGAACCTTAGCTGACCAAGTCTGTCATAAGTCAAAGTCTGAGGCTGCCTTCTCTGTCCTCTTGGGTAAGATTGTCGACACATGACCTCCTGGATTTCATCCTTTGAGGCCACTGTGTCGGCCTTTTCCACTGCACTGTCCTCGACTTCAGATGTGTGAACCCTGTCCTCGTGTTCTTCCTCAACATCAGGAAACACCTCACCCTGTTCTGCATCACCCTCTTTAGCCTTTGGGTAGAATTCTGCAGCAGTGGGGTGAAGTACATGTAAGTTCTGGGGTTCAACAGCAGGCCAAGTGAATGTCATTTTGGGAAAATGGTCATCAGACTCCTCATTGTCCATCTCTTGAGCGTGTCGAATGATAGGTGACTCTGGTTCTGTGTCTGACCTTTGTCTTTGTGTGGGTGGTGCTAGGGAGCTTACTCTTTTCTGCTGTGACTGGCAGGGCAGAAGCATGTTTCGGTGGAGTATTCTTTTCCTGCCTCAACCTCGAACACTGGACTGTCCTCACCTTTCTGGTTCTTGATGACATAAATGTCAGGTAGAGCGGATTTTCCCAGGACCTCCCCTCTCAGTCACATTCCTCACCCGCAGTACAGGACCATACACTCTCTTATCATACTGCTGCTTGCCCCTATCAGCTGATTTGGAGGCGTTTTGAGAAGCAGTGTTGTAGGCATCAGCCATTCGTTGTTGCCACTTCTTTACATCGTCCTGATATGTGCCTACATTATTCTGCCTGTCAGCTCCAAAAAGCAGATCTACAGGCAGAAATCGCATCTCATTTTCAGTCAACTTGCCAAAGTTGGATTTTGGATTGTGCTCCACCCACACTGAGACATATTAATAATTTTCTTTATAAATTCAACAAAGCTTAACCCCAAAACTATTTGGAAGAACTGTAGTGTGTAAAGGCTTACCTGAAAGGTGTTAAGAACATGTTGACAAACATCGCTGAGCTCATTTAGGCCTCTCCGCAGCGGCACTGTGGCTGGAATTCCCCCTGAAATAAAAAGCAAGCACATCTGAGTAAAAGACATCTGCTACACCACTAATAGAAACACAAGCAACACCAACGACACCAATCCTCTGTCTGTTTCACATAGCGATGCAAGTTTTTGTTTTTTCTCCCATACGGTCCAACTGTCTTCACCAACGCAACAACCCTTTCAAAGGATCTGAAACGAGAAATCATTTCCTCTACCTCTTTTTCACAGGTTTTCCTAAACCTAAAGGAAAGAATCTCTGTAATTTATTATAAAAACATTTTTAACATGACCCTTTATTTTATTTACATTTATTTTGTCCAAAATAAAAAGTAAAATAAACATAACTTTTCACTTACAGTCAACGTTTGACAAATAACAAGGTAAATAGTAAAACAAACTTCGGTTTGTTCACTTATTGTCAACTGCTGACAAGGAACAAAAATGGATCCCCTCTGCCACCAGTGTAGCTGCATGATGCCATGTGCTGCCTGTAGACAATGCCCAGAGTCAAACCAAGACAGTTCTCACACACTACACTGCAACATTTTTTTAAATCCTCTTAGGAATTGTTTTCTGCATTTTATGTGTAGATTTTTGTCTCAGTCATCAGTTCATAAGGAAAAATAAATTCATCATTACAACGTATCTGTGACACCTGTAGCAGGCTGATAAATTGCCTGGCAGATATCCGTGGATGTTTGTCTGTATACAGGCTACATGCGAGTGAAGCAGTGATCCAGCAGGCTGTAGTCCAATTTATACACCTGAAGTACGTGTACCCAATGTACCGTACACACCTCCAAAACGGGCATACCAGAGGTCCATCTGCATCCTCTCTTACAATGCCTGCCATGATTTATAGCAGCAATTGCACCTCTAGATGTCACCAATGCTGCTTTTAAGGCAGACAAAAAAGGTTTGGTATCAAAATGTATATGATGGCATTTGATGGTGGCAGACTTACACACTTCACAGTATTCACTGACATTCATTGCACGAACAATCAAGAAAACTAAGGTCAGACGGTCTGTGTAGGTCTAAGCTCCCTAATACATGTACAGTGGAGACTAAAGTATCCTCGTGACTGGATGGCAAATATGTGTCTTTCCTCAAAAGTTGGCACCTTCCTTTTACAAAGTACTACTACAGGACAAGGCTGCAAGTGGCACTTCAGCTACCCTCTATCATCAAACCACTCGCAGCATCAGTGAAGATAGCAACACTGCGGCAGTCAACAGAGTACTGCATGTTATAGTGGTGGATCAAGTGTCAGTGATGGATCACTGTGCGTACGAGGCACATACTCCAGACTCTGTGGGCTTCAGAGAGGCCATTTAGTGGTATCATTAAGATATTCAGGAGTGTCTAAACACATCCTTGATGTAATGCCATATGTTCGACCATAGAAGGGTGCTCATACATGTGGAGTGGTGAGATTCTTCTTCAGAGCAGAGAAAGCAAAGAAAGGAGATCCATAAGACAAAGCAGAATTGACAATGTCTTCCTGGACCATGGTGAGGACAGGATTCCAATGATTTCAGGGGAGGATGAATTTGCTTTTATGCTCAACAAATCTCTAGTCTCCCTTGAAAAAGGGAAGCTCCAGGACATTGACATAAGGATATCAGAGACTAACATTCCAAACCATAATATACATTGTACTGGGCCAGGACAATTCTAAAATTGATGAGGTGAATGAGAACATAACAGATTTTTCCAGAGGAGGAGTATGTTTGCAGCATGGCTACTACGGTGTTGGAGGGTTGCCATAAGTGCCCACCCTGTGTATGAATCCCT
Organism: Aulostomus chinensis; assembly: GCF_037954235.1. Lineage (NCBI taxonomy): Eukaryota > Metazoa > Chordata > Actinopteri > Syngnathiformes > Aulostomidae > Aulostomus > Aulostomus chinensis. Next base: position 8,156,091 of record NC_141332.1, on the reverse strand, counting down.
TTATGCCATTGGTCAAGTTATGTTCTTGAATAGATCTGGCCCCATTTCTTTGTTGTCAAACCTGCTATTGGCGTCACCATTAGAGACTCACTGCTCATTCCAGATATCATCCTGAGCCTTCAAAGTCGTTCTGGGACACAATCATTTTACAGTGAGACCATGTTTTGCAATGACTGTGAATAGTTCCCAGAAGCAGTTGTTCCACCACATTGGAATCTTCCACAAAAGAGACTTACAAGAAAAGCCAAGATTTGAATGATCCTATTTCAGTTGTAAAATGCCTATAGTTTTACATAAAAAAAAAATCAGAATATAAGATTTGCTGCACTTAGAATTCTTGTTGATGAAATCCATTCTCACTGTTTGTGTACTGGAGGCTTCAAGCTAAATATTGGACCGGGATTGGCTTCAAAAACAAGTGTGATATCCCAGATCATGCTCGTAGGCCCACATCTTAATAAGTATACATGTGAGAACAACCTTCTGGGTAGAGTCCTGCACTGGCCTAAAATTCAAGCTCAAGCCATGTTTTCAAGCCATAACACAGCCTTGACCAAACAATGTCAGCAATTTTGCAGCAGAAGCACTACACCACAGTAATTTTCTATGCTCTCTCTGATGTACTTAAACATGAGGATATTCTGCTGAGCCACATAAATATTTCCCGCATTGCCGTATCACATATTAGATGTGATCCAGCATTTCACCCTGTTCTGTCACTTTTAGATTTCCCTTAGAGATTATTCATAAATCACTCGTTTGCCACAAGAAAGCCAGTGGGCGCAACCAACAGATTTGGCAAAGGAGAGGCGAGTTTTGCTCATTTTGATTTTACGCTATATGCTGGAATAGTGGTTTAATGCTTATTGTTGTAAAATTTTTGCTTCTTTTATTTGTGATTGTGTAGCCCTGTCCATAGAGCTGAAACGTGAATGTCAAGTCAGGTCAAGTCAATTTTATTTGTATGGCATAGAATTACAAAACAGTTATCTCATGACACTTAACAAGTAGAGGAGGTCAAGCAGCTCACTTCCTCAATTCACTTACGCTTCACAATTCTCCTCGAGCAAACACATCTTGTGACAGCGGCAATGAAAAGCTTCCTTTTTAAAACGGGCAGGAACGTCAGGCAGACTCATTCTCTTTTTTTCCTTTTGTTTTTCATATTCCCCACAAGGGATAGAGGTGACATTAATTATGCAGTTACATTCATATGTGCATAAATGAACAATACAAGGTACCATTACACTTTCACACCCACCCATGGCAGCTCACCTCCCCCCACCCACTCCTAGATCAACAGAAGAAATTATTACATCGCCATCATCATCACCAGTATGCTACATTAAATGTCATCATATTAATTATCCAGCAGCTCCTTTACCATAGTTGATGCTTCAGTCCATTGCAAGATAATTCTTTCACTTGCATCATGCATTCTCGCAACAGGAAGTTCCAAAACAATCAAATCCAGAAAAGTGTTCAACCAATGTCTATGTGTTGGTGTGTGAGGTGGTTGCCAGCGGAGAGCAAGTATCTTTTTAGCTGCAGTCAAGCCCACTAAACACACATTTTTAAAAAGAAATGGTTTCTGAATATTATTTGGGAGCATGACTGCAGGTGAGCATGGAATTGGAACACCAATTCCCCAAAAGAGGCCACAGCACTGCATTTCCAAAACACATGTATAAAAGATCCAACATGCTCATCAAGACAGAGATAACACAGTGGGAATGTAACAATTTTCAGTGCGTGGTGCTTTCTAGGTGTAAGGTAAGTCCTGTGAATACAATTCAAGTGAATCTATTGGTGGTCTGGATTCTTAGATGAATCAACTACTGAAGACCACACTCCATGAAATACCTTTGTCTTCATTCAATAATCCCAGATCTCTCGACCACACACTTTGTATATGCAGGGACTTGTAAGAGGATTTAGAGAAATTCAAATACAATACAGAAACCAAGCTCTTGGTATCACCATGGTTTTCTAAAAGACTGTGTAAGATGTGAGATGGAAGTTGTGTGTTCATGGTACACCATATGCCTTCATGGCAGACCTTAACCGAAGATAAAGAAAGAAAGAGAACCCAGGGAGGTCATATGTTGCATATCATCAAAAGTGCGGAGACCACTGTCATCAAACATCTCCTGAAAAACATGTATGCCTTTATCACTCCAAGCCAGGAAATAAAAAAGGATAATGTCAGTGAAAAGTTTTTAAAAATTGGACTGTTCAGATGCCACATTGGGACTGACTTAGATATTTTCTCAGCAGAACGCCATACAGTGAAAAGAAGAGAAATAATAGGTCCTAGACGGGGCTTTGAACACTTCAGAGGAATTGCAGAGTGAACCAGATCTTGCAGCCTGTGAGGAAAAGCTTGATTTTCCTCTACAGGTCTAAATGAAACTTATGCAGTGGCATTAAACCACGTTGAAAGAAGGCAAAGTACAAATGACCAAAAGTAAAATTTAAAATTTGGGACAGAGAGACCACCCTCAGAGCTGTGCTGTTGTATGGTGGACATTTTGAGTCCAGGATGCCCTCTACCCCATGTGAATTTTGAAATTAATGAATGTCATTTGGCCCAGTAGCTAGTGGGAGGAAGTAGAGGTAGCATGGAGGAGTAAAAGTTCACCCAAGGCAAAATGTCCATCTTAATAATGGAAATGTGGGTCCACAGAGAATGAGGTTGATGTAACCATGTGTCAAAGTCAGTCTTTATGCAGAGCCCTATTGATGCCTTCAAAAATTTGTAGAAGTGATGCATGCTAGTAATGGGTGGGCAGACTCATGCTCAATGGGAACAGCCAACGGCTTTGAATTATAGCCATAACTGATAGACAAGACATCCCTTCTCTGAGAGTCACTGGCTGCAGCCCAGAACCAGTGGAGAATTTGGGCACCTGAGTCACATGCAGCCTTTTGTGATCCGTTTCTACACTGTGTTCAGACTCTCATATGACTCTCAATGTTGTTTTAACTTTCTTGGTCTTATTCTCAGAATGTCTGTAAGAATAGGAGCCAATCTGACACCAGGCCTTGACCTGGGTCTGGGAGTGAACCGACAGGTGTCTTCTGTCAATTCTTTGTTAATACTGATAGTGAAGCTGACACTCAAAGTGCCAGCGTTATCCTGATGCATCGCTGTGTTTAAGCTGCGTGAAGGTCACATTGTGTGGGATGTTCCAGCTAGCTGTAACTGGTAGTGTCCGACATTACTAGTATGACCGTTTATGGGGAGTGGAACTCAGACACTCTGGGGGAGCTGACTCAACCTCATTGCACAGCAAACTTCTGTGACAGAGGTGGGAGAGTGAAGCACTAAATTATCATGTGAATCGAACACACTGATTCAGGGCTCCGAAGCTGGCGTAAGGGCGAGCGCTTGCCAAGAACAAATCCCATCCTGACTTGACAGTTTCCATGGGTAGAATTGTCCCAGGAACTAGGTCTGATAAGACCCCAGAATATAGGTGTGTCCCTGGCCAGCGGGAGTAAGAGAGAAGAGTTGTTTTGTATTCTATGAAAGAGAAACCTGACAAGTTCATCCTGGCGCGGACTAAATTTGACAAGAAAGTTTCTTGTAAGTAAACTTTAATTCAAGTTACAAATAGTAGAAGCTCTCACTCTCCACTCTGTAGCAACAATTAAGGCTGAGAAGACCTGAGATGCATCTGCACTCTTGCGCACATGCTGCTGTTTCTTTTTGAGTTTATGTGTGCATTGTTTCCTTCTTTTTGTGCTGTTGTATGTGGTATTTGATCTTAGGCACTATGGCGAGTTATCAGTCCAAAGTAGATCAAAAGCTTAAAGAAGTTGCAGAAACCCCAAAAAAATGTTTAAAATGGAGATTAGGAGACAGGCAGAATGCAGGAGCAGGGAAATATGATAAATCAGCCCCCTGATAATCATGCTCCCGGACCCTCTTCCTTCCATTAGAGCTGCGTAAATGAGACCCCCAGTTAATATCAGATGAAGATACAGACACAGATTCTGAAGATGATTTTTACTGGCAGGAGTTAGGAGAAAGGAGAGGGAAAGGCAGGGCACACGGAGGGGTCAGATATGATAGATGCAAGGAACCTAGACACTCAAGGAGATCTAAAACATTCCATCTCAGCACACCCAAAATTATGATAGGTACAACACCTTTGCTGACACCATGGACCCACGAGTCAACCAGGGGAATTTGTAGCACAGCTTCAAACTGCATGTAAGGTGTCTGACTGCCTTATTTCGGATGTCAGACAGATAATGGCTGTTGTGAATGGAGTTTGGTCTAAAACAAATTCACCTTCCCTGATCCAGGCTTGGATCGAGGGCGCCCTGAAAGTAAAAGCTTAGCCGATTGGCTCACTGACAATGAATCCAGAATTTTGGAGAGTGCGCGTAGACGTGCCGACTTCAGCAAAGTGGCCACTTGATATCAGAAAAATAAAGAGTCACTGCAGAAACTTCTGAACAGGTTCACGGACACATGGCATCAGTATGTAGGTATGAAATTGGAGGCTAATGAAGCCTGAGCCATCCAAACGCTTATGCAATGTTTAAAACTAGACTTTGCTGCAATGTTTAAAGTGGCTAACTCTGCATGGACCACTATGACATGGAAGGCTGTGATTGCTGCCCTTCTCACAATGTATGGACAGCAAACTTTCACGGCCATCACACAGCAGGGGCAGTCACATAGACAAATGTATGCACAGGCTGCTCCAAACATCACACAGCTGAGACAAAGGGAGGAAAAATAAAGGTGTGTATTGCAAATGTGGAAATTGGGGTCACTGGGCTGCTGAGTGTAGAAGTACGTGACACAATTCAACACAAACCACCCCAAATCTGACCTCTGTGTTGCCACTGCTGCCACAAGCACCCTCTTTGCCACTTCCTCCTCCACAAATGCCTGGCCAACAGCCACCCTATGCCCAGTACAGCTGTTCATCGGGTGGAAAAAGAGAACACAGGATCAGAACACAATGTTTTGCTTCTAGCACCGGTAACTGGACTTTCCGCATCCTCCGCAAAAGACCGCACATTGCCAGTGGAAATTTGTGGTTCAGTTGTCGATACTTAGTTCGATAGTGGAGCCACTTTTTCAGCTGTGAGAGCTGCAGAGTGGGTGTGTGAGCCAACTAAAAAATTAATAACAACCGTTCTGACCCTTCGAGGTCAGCCATTTGTTTCTGATCTCTGAAAACAGTCAAATGAATCTGGTGGGCAGGGATCTGTTTTATGAGGTTACATGCCAGTATTCATGTACTCCGGATGTTTTTTTTGTTTTTTTTAATCTTCCTGATCACAGAGCAATGTAGGCCGTACAGGTCTTTCAGTCTGCATCTGATGTCATGTATTGTTGGATCTTGCCAGATTTTAATATGAAAAAAATGCCTTCACAGTAGAATACATAGAGAATGTTGCTCTCCAGTTTGTGCTTCGCTCATGTCTGCAATGAGGCCAGTGTTGAATTGCTTTTGTATGGCTGCTTTTAAAACATCAGAGCAACACAGAAATGATGTTAAGAAATTTTCGAGCTCAACACTGGGACTAAATTCTGACTAAGTTTTGTATATTGGTCCAGAGATGTGTGATGCCTGTAGAGTTTGTCTGATCAACATGCAGCTGTGCTCAATACTAATGGCTATGCCTCACGTGTTGTTTTGGCTGTCTCCCAAGGAAATGAGACAACAGACCTGCAGGGAATGACAGCTAAATGCCAATCACTCAGAGTAGGCAGGAGTGAAATGACTCCTCAGTCCTTAACTCATTGAGTGAAGATTTGAACATGTTAAAGCTGGAGGGGCCTGTACAGCTGCCTCCTGGTGTCAAAGGCCACCTGCTCCAGCACATTATGGCCCCTGTCCAAGCTGTCAGACGTACCTCCACACAGGCGGCAAAGCTTTATGCTCTCACACATGTGCACGCTCGTAGCAGGAAAAGTGGCAACGATTCATACAGATAGTTGCCATGCTTTTAGAGTGATTTAGCAGTAGAGGATTATAAAATAAAATAAAATGAAAGAGATTGAATGCCTTACCGTTTTGATGACATAGGCAAGGCACGTCAATATCAGTGTCAATTGTTTAACTGTAGGGATTTCTTGGTGTCACACAGTGAATTAAGTAAAGAAAAGTAAATCTGGAAAATTATTAAGCTGAGCAACAGCATAAAGTTTGCCTCCTCGTCAGCTCAGAAATGTGTTGTTTTTGCCCTAATATCTGCAGTGGTTATACCTGTTTTGATAGTACCGGAGCAGGACCTCCAGAAATATGCAGAACACAAGGCTAGTATGGGGCCGACTGAAGCATATGTAAGCCAGAGTAGAATGATCCCGAACTGCGTGATCTAGGTGTGTCAGTCTGAGCTTGAAAGGTAGGATTTCAGTAAGACTAATTTGTTTACATGCAGGATAAAAGTCCAACTTTAGGCAGACTGACACAATAAAAAAAAATTTTTAGACATTGTGTTAAAATACTGACAGTGAATCTGAACTTTCAACTTATGTAAGAGAAAACTCAATACATAATGTTAAGAAAATTGTCAATAAAATTTCTCAGCAGGAAGCAGGTGGATTGTCCACAAAAACAAGTTGTTCTCTGAATGTTGCAGGATACGCCATTGTGATGAGGTGCTGCTGCTCGCAGGATTTTAGGATTTGAAACAAGTTGAATGATTGTAGCTCTCTTTGAACACAGGGAGATATGCAGTTTGTGTGGGCCTGTGTGTGTAGCTGAAAGTAGACCACCGGCCTTACTTGTTCAGTGGCAAAAGTGAATGCACCAGATTCCAATTAGCACATGTTTACTCTGCAACGCAAGGAAATGTTTGCTCCCTCAACCTGGACCTGACCGGTTCATTAGCCAGACATTTAAATTTCTTCAATTATGTTTTTTTGCCAATGCTGTCAGAGAGGTCCTAACTCCACTAAATGTTAATCGTAATTAATAACATTCACGAAAGGCAGTGAACTTAAAGAGGACCTATTATGCTTTTCCAGCTTTTCAGACTTATAAATATGTTTAAAATGTTGGATACTTGTTCTAGAGGACATGGAAGTGTCATATCATGAGGTAGGTGTGTGTTAAAGTAATCCCGAGGAAAGTTTCAGGCAGCTCCACACTGCTGAAAATTCTCGAATTTGGAGTTTTTCAAAAGTCTCATTTGTTACATCACAACTTCAGTGGAAGCTCCATATATGGCAACTCACCTGGCTCTGGTCTCAGTGCCCAGTGGTGTTGCCGCTCACCCCGCTCTGCCACAGAAGTATATGGTGCAGACTACAGAGCTATGGTATTGTAGTCAAAATGGATACCAGAAAGTGTTTTTTCGGGTGCAGATGTAACCCAGCTGTTTCTTTTATGTTGTCCAAGTATTTTATTTTGATGTATTTTTTTTGTATTCAAATTATTTTATTGTTTCACTTCATTTAATGTTGTTTGGGTATTTCATTGTAACACATTTTTATTGTGGTACTGTATTTTATTTATTCTAAATGTTTTGTTATATTCTGTTTATTCTGAGTATTTTATTTTGTCTTTGTATTTCATGTTGTTGTACTGTAGATTATTTCTTTTGAGTATTTTTGTGATTGTTTGGTTCAATTTTGTGCATAATGTCCTTTAAACGGCCTTATGGTGGGTTTTTTTGCGACACCATGGTGATTTGCGGCATGTTGAAATATCACGGGCACAGCGCCATGCGGAGGCCGCCACAAGCGTTTGCACAGCACTTGCCCATGAACAATTTGTTTTCTTCTTTCATAAGGTGAGCAGTGTGTAAGGTCGTTTTATTTAAAATGTGTGCGAATGTTTTAGGGTATTTTTGTACGAATATTAATAGCAAGGTGTGAGGTAATAATCATAACAGGTTAATAGTGGGCGCCATGTTCGCGGCGTTTTCTTTTGGTGTCGCGTTCTTGTATTTGTTATGTGCATAGTTTTCTTCGAAACGATGGATTTTATTGTTGCAGTGTATTTGATTAGGTTTGGGTATTATTGCATCCAAGTTGATGTGATTTGCGGCATGTTGAAATATCGCGGGCACAGCGCCATGCGGAGGCCGCCACAAGCGTTTGCACAACACTTGCCCATGAACAATTTGTTTTCTTCTTTCATAAGCCTGTGAGGACCACGCTGCTTGGAGGAGGAGATTCCTCCGCTGCCCTGGTGCCCCCTTCATCGGTCCAGAGGACAAGAGAGTGCGAGCACATTTACATTTCTGTCACGCACACACACGTAAACAGTTTTTCCTGAACCATTTCTTTTGTGTATTGTTTTGCTGGCCAGCAGTGATTTTTGTTGTTGTTGTTTTTGTTCCAAAAGATTCTGGAACAACCCCATATTTTTTTTATGGGACATTTTCTTTTGTTTGTTTGATTCTTGAAAGACTGAAAATACGAGGATATTACAGTGAAAGGAGATGGAACTTATGGAGCCATTTAATTTTTTTTTTGATCCTTCTCAGACACTGAAGGGTTTTTGTTTTGAGAAAGTGCACTCCGGTTCAGTGTGAATAAACTGGACTTGATGGTACATTGCTGTCAAGACTCTGACTTATCTACTTGTTGGTTACATCCACAGTAGTAGATAAGAAGAAATTGGCGCCCGAACAGGGACTCGGAGTGCATCAGTTCCATTTTTTTACTCCTTTTATCGGACAAGTATTTGAGGATTGAAAGATCTAACTTGGAAAAAAAAATGGAGTTTTGTGAAATGTATGGTTTTGATCCAGAGTACACCTTGATTCTTCAAGGGGTTCCACCAAATGTTAAGTTGGATGAGGTGAGAAAGGCTTTTGCAACTCTAGATGATGTCGATGTTCGATACATTGACAGCCTTCCAAACACCATCCTATGCCAGTTCGGTGAGTCTATAACTCCTATGTTGCTTGACGCTGAACACACAGTTGATGATTTATATTGGGAGGTTATCCAGATAGACGAATATTGTCCACCCAAGCAGCCGAGTGAGCCTCTCAAGAAGGAGATGGTGCCTCTTGCTCGTGTCATTTGTGACATGACAGCCACTTTTAGTGATCGAGTGAATGAGCTGGCTCTTACATACAACATCAGTCCTCTTACTCTACGTAATGTAGCAATGAATCATATTTGTGGAAATGATGGTGGTGAGCAGACTCCTGGAACATCCACCCCAGCACCTGTTACCAAACCAAAGGCTTAATCAAACCTGAGATCAGCCCCGTTCGTTGATGTTGGCCATCCATCAAGTAATACGCAGGTTCCTGAAGGTACTGTGTTTGTTAATCCGCTGCCTACAGATGTCCAGAGAGTCATTGTGGAACATATTGTGAAACATGATTCAGCATTAGCTCTTCCTCCTACGAGAGAGTTGCGTCCGTTCTCTGGAAACTCTCCCAAACCTCCCACAGAGACAGATTATGGCATATGGCGTCTTACAGCTAAGCAAGTATTAGAGGACCCGAGTTTGTCTGATGCACAGCAGCGTCGCATGTTACTCGATAGTTTACAAAATCCTGCTTTAAATGTGGCTCTCTCTATTGGAGCAAAAGCTCCACCAAGTGCCTACCTACAAGAATTAGACAAGGCATATGGTAATGTTACTGGACGAGAGGAGCTGTATATTCAGTTTCTGGAAACTCATCAGAACAGTGGAGAAAGAGCATCTGACAACCTTCGTCGACTTCAAACTATTTTGCAGGAGGTTGTTGAGAGCAATGGTGTGGCTAAACAGGATGCTGACTCACAGCTATTTAAACAGTTTTGCAGGGGTTGGGACGACTCTTTAATAACCACCCTGCAGCTAAAAGAGCCTTTCAATGACTTCCCCACAAGCTCTTACCTTCTCAGAGTTGTTGTTCAAAATAAGGACATACGAAAAGGAAAGTCAGTTAAAGGAAATAAGAAGAATGCGACATATGGGGGTGTGCCAGCCAAAGTTCATAATAAGGCACATTTAGCCATTGATGAGTCGGAACATCTCCACTGTCACAACCACAATGTTTTGGATGCAAAAAGTAGGAAGCAGCTTGAGGAGAGGATCAAGCAGCTGGAGGCTGAACTTCAGAAAAGGGCATGTGTGCAAGATGATCTGCCTCCAAAAAAATGAAAGACCTATGTGAAAGTTTCCTCAACGGCCTAAAAGCAGCAACACGGCTCCATCAACCTCATTTGTTCCCAATGAGAATGTTAAAAAAGTGGGAAATTTTTGTTACAACTGTGGAGAGGATTCCCATATGTTGCCGCAGTGCTCTAACCCAACTAATGCTACACTGGTACAAAAGAAACTTTGTGAGAGACACCAAGCTAGGATGAACCAATGTCCATCAAACCGTCAACAGACAAACCTCCAGCATGATCTGTCTTTAAACAGATAAGAGCTCCTGCTGTGGGACGAGCAGGAGCTCATCGTCGAACCAGTTCCCCCCTCTTGAGTCAGTCTATGCAGAAGCCCTCAAATAAAACAGAAACTTTTGATATTCCAGAGGGACTTGTGGGGAAGATCTGTGACAGTGAGGCATGGCTGGATGGAGTTAAATGTAATTGCATTATTGACTCTGGGTCACAAGTGACAATCATATCACAGTCATTTTATTCACAGCATCTATCTCACAGACAGTTATTCTCTACAAAAACAGCGCTCGATATAGAAGGTGCAGCTGGACAAAAAGTTCCTTACATAGGGTATGTAGAAGTGGACATTCAATTCCCTCAAGATGAGTGTGGTACAGACAAATGCTTGCACGTTCTGGCCTTGGTGAGCCCAGATCAGTCATATAGCCATAAGTACCCTCTACTTGTTGGTACAAACACTTTACGCTCTCTGGTTATAGACTGCCAAAAGCGAGGTGGCACAAAGTTCTTGGAGGCCCTTCCTATCCAGGCCAACTGGACAATGGCTTATATGGATTGTTGTAGAAAGACTGATTCTCAATCGAAAGATGCTTAAGTTCTGCGTGTGACACTCAGTAGCAAGGTCCCTGTACATTTGAAGCATGGTGAACTTCGCATTTTAAAGGGCATATGCCACACTAAAAATTATAAAATGTTCCAAGCTCTTGTGAGTGGTACAGAGGAAGTTCCAACACCAGGGGGGCTGATTGTGTAAGACCAGATAGTGGACGTGAAATCTGAATCCCATAACAAGTTCAAGATTGTAGTCAAAAATATGTCTCAAAAGGATTTCACTTTGTATCCCAAGACAGTTATTGCAGAGTGGGCTCCAATTGACTGGGCTCTCCCTGTTTTACTGTCCGACCACAACATTTGGGCAGACGGTTCTCAGCCATCAGCATACACCCTGCTGGTGTCCCATGATGAAATGGTCAGTTCAGAGATGGAGGCCCTTCGTCTTGACTTCAGTGACAGCCCTATATCGCTACAGCTAAAGGAGCACATAGAGGAAAGGATAAATCAAGAAGTGTCTAGTGCATTTTCTAGACATGATCTCGACGTTGGTAGTGTGGCAGGTGTCACTCATCGTATGGAACTGGAGGATCATGTACCGTTCAAAGAGCGAACAAGACGTGTGTCACCTGCAGACTTCAATGACTTGAAAAGGCATCTCCAGGATCTCTTGGCTGCAGGCGTGATAGAGGAATCACAAAGCCCTTATGCATCGCCGGTCGTTCTTGTCCGAAAGAAGAATGGAGATTTGCGAATGGTGGTGGATTACCGCAGACAACCTAACTAAAAAAGATGCCTACCCATTACCTCGGATAGAGGAAACATTCAACCTGCTGTCAGGTTCAAAATGGTTTACTGTCCTTGACCTTAAGAGCAGTTATTATCAGTTGGAGGTGGAGCCAACTGATAAACCAAAGACAGCATTTACAACACCCTTTGGGACATGGCAGTTCCGCAGAATGCCACAAGGCCTGACGAATTCTCCACCAACCTTTCAGCGAACCATGGAGAAAGTGATGGTAGGTATTAACCTTCAAGAGGTTGTTGCTTTCCTAGATGACCTCATAATATTCTCCAGTTCTCTTGAGGAGCATGAGGAAAGACTGATGAAAGTCCTCAAACGCATCGCTGACTTTGGTCTCAAACTGTCCCCTTCCAAATGTAAATTCTTTCAAACTTCCGTCAAATATCCTGGGCATGTAATATCTGCTCAAGGAATCCAGCCCGATCCTTACAAAGTTGCTGCTGTAAAAGAGTGGCGCCGTCCCCAAACAGCCAAGCAGCTGAGGTCATTTTTGGGTTTTACTGGATATTACAGACGCTTTGTGAAGGACTATGCGAAGATTGTCAGACCTTTAAATGATCTGTTGAAAGGAGATCTTGCTCCTAGACGCAAAGGTCCTTATTCCTGGTCACGAAAAGTCACATCCGATATGGGAAAAATGGACTCCTGTCAGCCAAACTGCTTTTGATCTCATTATTGAGAAATTGACATCAGCACCTGTTCTTGCTTTCTCTGACTGGCGACTACCATACTTGCTCCATACTGATGCTAGCATGACTAGTTTAGGTGTGGCACTGTATCAGGTCCAAGATGGTGAGACCAGAGTTGTTGCTTTTGCCAGTCGTGGTCTCTCTAAAAGTGAGGAAAAACTACCCTGTGCATAAGCTAGAATTTCTCGCTCTTAAATGGGCGGTTAGTGAGAAATTTCATGACTATACGGGGCTAGTTTCAAAGTGTTGACTGATAATAATCCTTTAACATATGTGTTGACAAGTGCGAAGTTGGATGCCACAAGCCACAGGTGGCTTGCTGCTCTTTCTATGTACAACTTTGACATTCGCTACAAGGCGGGTCAACAAAATGTTGATGCTGATGGACTTTCCAGGAGACCTCATGATTCATCTCCATATGATGAGGAATCTCAAGAGATGGACCAGAGAATTTCAAGCATGCTAGATCGAGTCAGTTCTTCACCTGAGGAGTTCAAGGTTTTGAATGAGGAGACATTCGCCACTCTTTGTATGCGCCATGGTGTTTGTGTTCATATGGTCTCACATGATGAACAACAGGAGGTTGATGGGGAGATTCCTGCTGTGGAAACGCTCTTGTGCAATGAAAGTGCTGTTCCTGATGAGTTAGTAGATCCAGTGCTAGGTCACCCTTCTCTGCCTGAGATGTCCATGAGGGACTGGCATCAATTGCAGAGGGAGGATGTGGCCCTGGCGAGGGTTATTACCATATTAGAAACTGACTTGGACATTGAAATGTTAGATAAGAGGTCTGAAGAGCCTGAAGTCACTTTACTCCTGCGAGAGAGATCAAAGTTACTTTTGGTTGATGGAGTGCTACACCGCAAAGTCCTCAATCAAAGAGGAGAAGTGTATCACCAGCTTGTTGTTCCTAATAGTCACAGAGAAATAGCTTTTAAAGGTGTCCATGATGAGGTGGATCACATGGGCATTGAAAGAACTGTCGACTTGGCCAGGGCGAGGTTTTATTGGCCAAAGATGGCAAAATATATTGAGATGAAATGTAAAAACTGTGAAAGATGTGTGAGACGGAAGGCTAGAGATCAAAAAGCATCCAAACTTGTCAATATTCAATAAATTTCTGTCACGCACACGCATGTGAACAGTTTTTCCTGAACCATTTCTTTTGTGTTTTGTTTTGCTGGCCAGCAGTGATTTTTGTTGTTGTTGTTTTTGTTCCAAAAGATTCTGAAACAACCCATATTTTTTTTATGGGACATTTTCTTTTGTTTGTTTGATTCTTGAAAGACTGAAAATACGAGGATATTACAGTGAAAGGAGGTGGAACTTATGGAGCCATTTAATTTTTTTTTTTTTTGGATCCTTCTCAGACACTGAAGGGTTTTTGTTTTGAGAAAGTGCACTCCGGTTCAGTGTGAATAAACTGGACTTGATGGTACATTGCTGTCAGGACTCTGACTTATCTACTTGTTGGTTACACAAACACTTCTTATCTTTGCATGGACTTACCAAAGAAGACAAATTAAGACAGCAATGGGAAGATTTTTTGTATTCGGGGGAGCAAGCTGTAGTAGTCATGAAGTGCTTTGAGAGACTGGTCTCTCAACAGATCAGGGCCTGTCTGCCTCCCACCCTGGACCCCCATCAGTTTGCCTACAGGGAAAACCAATCCACTGAGGACACGATCACCATAGCGCTCCACACCACACTGAGTCACTTGGAGCACCTGGGGAGCTACGTGAGGATGCCCTTCCTGGACTTCAGCTCAGCATTCAACCACATTATCTAGGAAATCCTGGTCGAGAAGCTTTCACACACCCCCATCTGCCTCTGGATTAAGGACTTTGTATCACCTCTCCAGGAAGATCACACTCAGCACTGGCTCTCCACAAGGATGTGTATTGAGTCCCCTCCTGTTCACTCTCTACACATACGATTGCTCCCCGTCATATGTTCCGTTTCAAACACTATCATCAAGTTTGCGAATGACACCACCACAGTTGGGCTCATCTCAGAGGGGGATGAGTCTGACTACAGAGATGAGGTCAACAGACTGACAGCGTGGTGTTCAGTAAACAACCTCCAACTGAACACCACAAAAACCAAGGACTTTATTCTGGACTTCAGGAAGGGCAGAGTGGACCCAGCCCCATTTTACATCCACAGACACTGTGTGGAAACGGTCCACTCCATCAGGTTTCTGGGCGTGCAGATATCTGACGATCTCTCCTGGACTGTTAAAACCAAGGCAGTGGTAAAGAAGGCCCAGAAGCGTCTCCACTTCCTGAGAGTACTAAAGAGAAACAACCTGGAGGAGAAGCTGGTGGTGACTTTCTACAGGGCCACCTTTGAGAGCATCCTGGCATACTGCATCACAGCATGGTACGCAGGGTGTTGAGCAGCAGACAGGAGAGTGCTGCAGAGGGTCATTAGTAAAGCCCAGAAAATCACTGGTTGCCCTCTGCCCAGCCTGGAAGACATTGCCAGCTCTTGCTACCTCAGCAGACCCGTCAACATAATCAAGGACTTCATTCATTCCAGCAATCACCTGTATGACCTGCTACCCTCAGGTCGGTGCTACAGGTCACACAAAGCCAGTACAAACATACTCAGTGATAGCTTCTTTTCTAGAGCTACCACAATACCAATATCCTGCCTCTCTGTTTTTTTAGAGTGATCATTGAATTGTTGTTCACATTCAAGTGACATAACTGCTTTATCCAAGTGCAATAACTGTCTTATCCCTTTGTGCAATTTCAATATCACACCACTGTTTTTACATTTGACTTTTAATTTTGCTGCAATTATATATATTTTTTCTACATTATGTTCATTTTTTTTCTTAATATTTCTATTTTTATAACTGTTGTACTTGTCTCCTGTTAAATTGCACCAAAGCGAGTTGCTCTCCAATTTCATTGTATGCTACACTATGACAATAAAGGCTTTTGATTTGATTGATTCACGGACAGCAGTTTAATAAACAAACCTCAGTTCGACACTGGGTTTGTGAAAAAGCTAATCCTGTCTTTACATGGTCGTGAGGAGGACACTGAACCACAGGCTGTAAGTCGCATTCTGTCAGTGTCTTGTCTGTTTTTAGCTGTGAACTGTGGTGAAAGAATTGCTCTCAGTATAAATACAAGCACAGTCCAGCGTTAGAGACTTTGCTGAAGTTTTGTGTCAGGCCATAGAGACTAAAAAAACATTAACAGAGTAGCGGAACGTTATATCTTCATAACCTTACACTACTGTTTCATCATCCTGGGGCCTGTAAGTTACTACGAAGCAGAAGTGTAATTTAGCGAGGTAACTCCCGGAGTAACTCTGGGTTTTCTGTTCTATGACTGTGGTTCTATTCTTGTGCATCTTCATGGTAACTTATGCCGAACGGCTAACCTAGTCTGGAACAGGTTATATTCTAGATTTAGATCGCCAGGTTAAAAGCACTGTTTCCTGACCAATCAGCTCTCTTGAAGATTAGCATCAGCGTTGTTTATGTTATATCCAACCGTAAGACAATAATATGAGATGTGGTGGAATTTAGGAATTTAGTGGATGTCGCCAAGTTGAGCGTTAGCGTTGTTGTTGCGTGCATTGCAATGTTGTCCCTTTCGCAAAGCATACAAACGAGGCGCAGATTGGAAAATGTCTGAGCGCTAATGCAGCGATGGAGGATGGAGTTTGTGGCGAGTCTGGAAGGGAGCCGGAGAAGCTACAGGCAAAGTCTGACAGCCGGCACAGTGACAAAATCAGGATGCGACAGGAAGGTCCTGGGAAACCTGACAAGACACGGGTTGCCTTTTTCACACTGCAGGCGAGCCGAGCCAAGCCGCTAAACACCCAAGTCGACGCGGGTCGAAATGCCAAGTCGACCCTTTCAGAGTGCCCAAAAACCCATGTTGACCAGCGTTTTTGGTGCAGTGTGAAAGGGGCTACACAGAAGTCAAAAGTTGACAGTAAAGCTATTCTGTAACCAAAAACTCTGAGTTTCCTATCTTGATGTTTGTCAACTCAAAATTCTGGGTTAACCCCAGAATTTGTTAATCCTGCTTTCTGGAATACCCTCCACTTCAACACGACCACAAATTATAAACCCAATATCAAACAGCTAGTTAGAAAAATGACCTCTCTGATAATGGTCATCAAACTAAACAATATTTTTGTACAGCTGGAGTTTATGGCTGAACACATATAATGTGTCACATTAAGCTTCACAAGTGAATCTAAATGAAGAGAAGTGTATACATGCATGTAAGACACATACAATACATACGTCATGCAACTGCTGAATAAGGGAACTTGTACCTTTTTTTATGGTCAATTTTAAGTACTTCAATGTTACAGGATTGCATGAGTAAAGTTTTGACTCTGTTTGCGAAATGCAATGCCTGAAATATATGATGTGTCCGCATGTATGATAAAAAAAATTTTCATGACACAGAGGACGTTAAAGGTTGGATACTTCCAACTTCTGACAGCATTGCCTTCAGGTTGCAGTCAACACAGAGGGCAAAAAAAGGACACAATCTAAATCAGTTATCCTCTTCTTGTTCCTGTTTGTTCATTGAAGGTGTAGAATGACTGCAGGAAAACACTAAAATAATATGTAGATGTTATCTTGTATACACTGTAGGAGTCTCTCACCTTGCGTTTGTATGCGAAAGTTGATCTTGCTCTCAGATGGATGGGTGACGGTGTAGCCACAAAACTCCACATCAACACTGATGAGGAAAAGGAAAGTTAGGTCATCATAAATGTTTGATTTAAAATAGGTGGAGGCATCTACTGCGATTTAGATTTTTTCCAGCTCGACCCATTTGACCGGAACTGACTGAGATGAGCAACACTGGAAACAACAACAGTGATGACAACAGTGACCTTGACAAAGCATGCGCAAAAAGTGAGTAGCAGGTGATGTCGTCTGGCAAACCATTAAAATATGAGAGAATTATGAGTATTTTTCATGGATTACGTGCAGAATTTAATTAAGGACTAATTTCAATTTGATTGGGCTAATTTCAAGAGACGTTAAGCTCCTTCAGTGGCCCCTTGATTGATAGCGTCTGGCACATCAAAGACACACGGGGCTTCAAAGAGAAACAGATTTAAGACACCGAACAAATGCCCTAATGAGAATTAGACAGCAGTCTGGAGAATTCTTTTTCATTCTCAGCCTTGCCAAAAATGGCGCCAGATAAGGAGAGAATCCTGAAAATATAAATGAGAATCTAAAGAAACTTGACAAGATGGACACAATGTCAGATGTAATTAAAGCACAATGAACAAGATCTCCAAATACTAGAAAACATGGAAAAAGAACTGCAGAGGTTCTATCAGCACAAAATTAAAGGAAATACACACACATATATATATATATACATATATATACATATATATATATATACACATACATATATATATACATATATATATACATATACATATATATATATATACATATATATATATACACATACATATATATACATATATATATACACATACATATATATATATACATATATATATACACATACATATATATACATATATATATACACATACATATATATATATATACACACCATATATATATATGTATATATATACACATATATACATATATATATACATATATATATATATATATACACACCATATATATATATATATGTATATATATACACATATATACATATATATGTATACACATACATATACACACACACATACATATGTACATATATGTATACATATATACACACAAACACACATATACATGTACACATATAAACACACACACACATACATATATGTGAGTAAGGCAAAAGTTTTTTTTCACAACTTCAAAACAGGAATTATCCCAGAAAGAATATCTCTAAAAATTTTGAAAGATGACAAAACAAATGTTATTTCAACAAATAGCATTCTGAAGACATTAATGGAATATTATAATTGGATTTTTAAAGAAGAGGCGCCTCATTCAGCTCATCTTTCACTGGCTGAGCATATGACGATGTCCCCACCCAGAATTTACCAGTGCTCAACAGAAATTATTTGGAGAAAATAAAAAAAATTGGAGACCCCTTACACTTTTATGTTGTGATGCACGTATTTTGGCCAAATGTTTAGAATTTATATTAAAAAAGGTCATTCAGGATTTATTCACCCTGATCAAACTGTTTCTTTGAAAGGATGGCTCATAGGTGATAACAGCGGACATGAAGTAATGGATTATTATGATAAAGAAAACCTGCCAAGCCAGATATTTGTAGCTGACTTTGAGAAGGCATTTGATATGATAAATGGGAATTTTATATATCAATGTCTGAATGTGTATAATTTTGGTGAGAGCGTTATAAAATGGATCCATGTATTGTATCAGATTACTTGCAGTACAACAATATTAATGGGCATATTTCTGACACAATCACCCTACCTAAAGGAGTGAGTCAAGGTTGCCCCCTTTCAGTTTATCTATTCATTCTTTCAATTGAGATGCTGGCCATAAGAAATAATACAAGTATTAAAGGATAAGAAATTATTGGTTTTGAATCAAAGTCTTCCTTTTATGCAGATGATGCTTCCTTTTATATAGAACCGGATTTTCTGTCTTTAGATTCTCTTATTACAGAACTGGATTCCTTTGCTTTACTTTCTGGATTAAAGCCAAATTATCACCAATGTTCTATCCTTATGCTACACAGGTTACCTATAATGTGCCCATTCAATGCTCAGAAGGACCTATCAATCTATCATTTCATATTTTTTTATTTCAATTTTAATGTTTATGGATAAGTTTCTATTGTTGCCATATGTTTCTCTGTTCTGTCTGTCATGGAGTTAAAATTAAAAATGTAAATGTGTAAATTGCTGACCGATGCAGGCAAGATATTTATACCTTTTCTTTGTTTGTCTTTTCTTAGAGGGGATGACTTGGGGGTGCAGGTTCCTTATGTGTGTCAGTCAGTTGGGGGGGGGGGGGGGTCTGTGTAATGGGGCTGAACAGGCAGCAGCCCAGACCCCCCTCAGTCGGGGTGGGTGTAGATGGACGCAGGTGATTTGTTGCGAGCCTGGTTCCTCAACCCTTTCCACACCTTTTTTGTTTTCATTTTACCCTTGTTTTCTTGTTTGTGTTTTATGTTAATGTGTAGTTTTTCCTGGAAGTTAAAAAAAAACAAACAGCAATGATGAATCCTTCTCTTTATAATAATATTTTGTCTATGTTACCTCTAACAATACTGGCAGGAAATAAATTTCCCAATCTTGATTCAATCCACAAAGGCAACAGCAGATATTGCCTTTGTATATCAGATGTGCGACACAGGAGCAAGACGGAAACAATAAAACACTGACTTTTTCATGATCATATATCTGAGAGAATTTCCAAGAGTATGGTCTTCATCGTGCAGCACAAACGTCACACAGCCTTCGTCTGCCCCGTCTGCCTGGACCTGCAACACGGAGGAAATACTTCATAAAACACACATATTTGACTGTAAACAGGCAGTACCCATATCAACCTCTGAGTGTGTTGGAAAATCAGTCACAATGACAGTTGACGGGTTTGCACGCCAATTCATTTGGGCCGTGTTATTTCACCGCTCATTGTCAAGTAACCTTCCCATGCTTCGTCCGACTGAGGAAATACCGCCCCCCAGCGGTGAAACTCAATGAGCTTCAAGCTTTGAAGAAATGTAAGTATAAGCGGATGAAAATTAAGTGATTTACCAGATGTAAAGTATGACATCTACAGAAAACTCGCTTATCACATATGTGGTCATTAGCAGCTGCATAAATATCATTTCGTGATGTAGTGGTTTTCGAACAACGTAACAATTGCTAACTGCTGCGGCTATCAAGGCGAGGGGCGAGCGGTGAGAGCGCTACCATTAGCAAGTCTAACGGACTGCTCTCGTCCCTACTCAGTTTGAAACCGTCATGGCAACATAGCGGTACGCAATAAGACAAGGATATAAGTCATTGATGAATTCTTACCATCTCTACGATTGGTTTCTTCTCGCCCCCTCCAGCCATGCTTCTCTCACTGTACCGACAAACTCACAAGGAAGTAGAACCGTCACTGTGTCTCGCAGGCAAAGGTCAGTGGAACGAGCATTTACGTGAAGGTCTTCGTTTGGTCTTGAAGAAAAAAATATTTATTCATTTAATTATTCACTGAAACACAAATCCCCGCATTGCTTTAGGGGACGCGGGGGACTACTTTTTAAACACGCTGTATTAGCTATTGATCCAAGCATATTAATCTGAAGAGGCTTTGTGGACTTTCCTCCCAATTTTATCGTTTTAATATTATTTTGACAGTGTAAAATAATTTGATATATTCAAGTCTCTCCCAACCAAAAGAAAAATAACCCCACAGGCGTGGCAAAACAAACTTTTAGGGTGTTATATATGTAAGTTAACTGTTGGTGAGTGAACCTTAGATATCTCTTAATTTTTTAAATTTATTTTTTGCTCATTTGAAACGAGTAGGAACAGCTGTTTTATGCGAGGATTTCCCCGTATGAAGCATGATTCCTTACGTTAGTCATTTAACTGCGAAAATATTTTCCTGTAAGACATCGTCGAGGAAAAATCACTCCCAAGAATAAGACAGTCGCAATAACATGACGTATCCATGAAAACATCTGACGAGAACTGACAAACCAGGAAGTGAAAGTCCGTAGTCTAAAAAACGAAACACTATAGTTGGTGATTGCACCTATGGACTGCAATGCGAACTACATCACCCACTAAGCCATTGAACTCGTTTCCGGTCTGAAGATCTGGGTGATTTGCAAAGCAGAAGTCACTCGAAAAGGATTTGTGAGCAGCTGAAATCGTCTCAGATGTTGGACTTTGCACTTAATGAGCTCCTCTGAACACTGCTGATACATCAAGGTATCTGAGGTTTCGTTAATTTTGCATGTTAACGCTTTTCGCTTTGTCTCTGTAGCGACAAATTATATCTGATATTGCGAGAATATGTTCACAGTGCTCAAAGCATATTTAGCAATCAGCTAGCGTGTTATTTAGGTTCATCAGTGGGGCGTTATTCCGTTGTGAAACTTGGTGTTAACGATTTCCGATAATGTAGCGTTCCTATGGGGTTCTGCTCACTGTGTCTACGAGAAGCATCCCTGTTTGGAAAGCTTTGAAATCATTAGTTTGTCGTGCAAACGGGCTCCATTCGAACGTAGAATTATTATTGTTACGGCCAAAAATTGATCTTGTGAACTTAAGGATTTCCTCAAACGTTTCATAAGCAGCTGACTGAAACAATTGCCCTCCAGTAATGTAACATTTTTGCTTGTGTTGACAGTAAGCGCCAACGTTACAACTTCCTCTGTTGCCATGGCAATTCTCTTTGCCGTGGTGGCTCGTGGCACCACCATCCTGGCCAAGCACGCCTGGTGTGGTGGGAACTTCCTGGAAGTGACAGAGCAGATTCTTGCCAAAATCCCCTCAGAGAATAACAAATTGACCTACAGCCATGGCAGGTAGGCCTTGTGTTTGATTTTGTGCGTGTGCGTGTGTGTGTGTGTGTGTTTATTTGTACCTGTGTTTGACATAGATGCTTGCATGTACAGTTCTCATCCCCACTGTGATACTGCTTATAAGTCATGCATTCCCATTCTGTTGTGACCTACACTTGCCTGTAAGTCACTGTCAAGTTTGTGCATGGATCAGGAACAGTCAATCATAGATGAATGTATTGTCACACTTGTTGAAAAGTGGCTCTCAAACTGGGTTTGAAAAGTGTGACACTGTAAAATTAGAATCCCACTAAATAAGGTTTCAGGTTTTTAATTTCACATTTTGCTATAATGAGTGAAATGCCTACAATTATTTCAGAATTTGTGTATCCAGCTGCGAGCTACAATGTTACAACAAAACTTTAAGTAACAACTTGTGCATTCGGAAAATATTCAAGTCTACCAGCACTGAATGTTTCGTAAGGGGATCACACGCAATATACATTAACACTTAGCACTTTATAGTATGATGCACTTTATTATGTCCAGCACTTGACTGTACTCTGATGGTCATTCCCCCTGGCTCACTCTCTTATTTATGCAGTTATGTTTTTTTTTTTTTATCAGCCGCTTTATTATGTGTTCTGAATTGTTTCTATGTTTTTCTATGTAAATGTGTATCCCTGTCTCACAATGAAATATCAGACTGCCAAGTGACTACAGATGGAGATTAACCTATGGCTACAATCTGGTGTACTTACATGTAAATGGTCATTATTATGCTTTGTTCCTTCTTTTAAATTACTAAACATTTTTCAATTACGTTATCATCATTTAGGATGACTACTTCCACTTCGACTGTTACGTTTTGTCAAGTTTCTGTGCATTATGCATCTTCTTTTTTAAGTTGTTTTTTGGAAGACACAACAACATTTTTCTACGACATAATTTTATGTCATCATTCAGGTTCTTATTTATGCACAAACAACCTTAATTAAGGGTAGCACCTGTACAAGGCAAGGTCTAACTCATTTTTTTTTTTAAATGTTCCCTGAAGAAGTCTTTGCCTTTATGCAAACTCAGAAAGAAACCTGATCATTGCAGTGCAGAAAAGCACACTGCTGTAATAAAAGATTTAGCAGTCACTTGCTGTCAAGCTATAATTGTGTACAACACAATGTGCCTTCACTTACATCTTAGCCTGAACAAGGGAAAAGTGTATAGATGCAACAGTCAACCAGTTTCCTCCTTTCCTTAGCCAATAATCATTTCCGGTTTTACAACCCAACTACGGTGTTTTTCATCTGACACATTTTCTCTTGTCTTTCAGCTATCTCTTTCATTACATCTGTCATGACAGAATCATATACCTGTGTATCACTGATGATGTAAGTACTTGCTTCAGGTACTATGCATGTTGTTTTTTGGAATTCCTTCACAGCCCTTGTTCAAGGCTACTTTATGATGCAAGATAGGGCGGGATTTAATTTTGGGACGTACATTACACATTTTTTCAATAAACAAAAGCAAATAAACATTAAAACTGTATTTAAATTTTAGCTGTTTTTATTTATCTACAAATTGAAGTATAAGTAAGAGCTCAGAAGAATGTTTGAGCTACTTTGTAAAATTGAGACACAAATGATACTTCATGCACTGAATACGTCTGCAGCTGCTGCGAGCTACCAATAAGACTTTGACTGGTTAGTTCACTTGCAATACGATCCAAGCTCGATCCCTCTCATTTGGTCTCTGTTGCTATCTGCCTGTGGCCTGTTGTAAATGTTTACTTTGGCGCAAAAACCAAAGGTATACTTATACACTGCATCACCATGTCGTGTGTAGACAAGAACATCCATCCATCCATTTTCTATCGCTTATCCTGTTAAGGGTCATGGGGGGCTGGAGCCTATCCCAGCAGCCTTCGGGCGAGAGGTGGGGTTCACCCTGGACAGGTCGCCAGTCCATCACAGGGCCGACACATATAGACAGAAAACCATTCACTCAATTTAGATTATTCCATTAACCTAGTCTGCTCTTGCACATCTTTGGACTGTGGGTGGAGGCCGGAGTACCCAGAGAGAACCCAGGCAGGCACAAGGAGAACATGGAGACTCCACACAGAAAGATCCCGTGCTTGAGCCAGGGCTCAAACCCAGAACCTTCTTGCTGTGAGGCCACAGTGCTGACCACTGCACCACCGTGCCGTCCTGAACAAGAACAATCCATTCAAATTCATATTCAGAAAACTTTATTTATCTCCATGGGGAGCAATTAAGGGAGCAGAAAGCAGTACTGTTGGTTACACAACTATAACACACAACATACATTAGGTGAGGAAGTGCAGTGGGACGGTCGTCGCAGAGTTAGCAGTGGTTACCTTGTAAAGTGCAAAATAGAAGTAGTAGTGCACAATAGATGAGTAGTATATTTACATTATTGATATATAAACACACACACACTGACACTGAGGTTATTACAAGTGGTAAGTGGCAATCCTGTGGGTGGTACTATGGGGTCAGAGTGCAGAGTGTTCAAAGAGTTTAGGAGGAGGACAGCCTGGGGGACAAAGGTGAATCTCCTCCACGGGGTCCTGCAGGCCGGACACTGTTGCCTGCAACCTGATAGCAGCCTCTCAAATGCTGGGAAGACAGCGTGGGAGGGGTCTTTCAGGATCTGGGCAGTCATGCCAAAAATTTGCTGCTCATACATAGCAGTCAGGGAGAGAATCGGAGACAGGAACCATCTTGAATGTAGCTGCATGTATGAATAATAATGATCTCTAGTTGTGCAGGAAAGGGATTATCAGTAATTTACTGAGACCCATGTGCGAAAGATGCTTTCATGCCTCATAGATTTTTTGTGGAATAACATTTGATTGTGTCACTGGCTAGCAGGGAGAGGTGGTTGAATCACAGTGTGAGGATAAGGATGCTACATTCAGTAATTTCAACTGGTGTATCTTGAATATTTGAACGATTTCACATTACTTTGCCTTTGAAATTAATCTGAAATTCTTGTGTGTTTAAGGACTTTGAGAGGTCACGAGCGTTTAGCTTCCTGAGTGAGGTCAAGAAGCGCTTCCAGACAACCTATGGGTCACGAGCACAAACAGCCCTACCGTATGCCATGAATAGTGAGTTCTCCTCTACACTAGCAGCTCAGATGGTGAGTATGACAAAAGCCTGAACACACTCAGGAACAGTTTTATGAGAGGCCTTGTTCCTGCTGTTGCTTTCAAGGAAGTTAAAGCAGCAAGAATGAACTTTTAAAGCCACTCAGGGGCTGTATGTATACGTATGATTGACATCCACACTATAGCACTAATACATTTTGTGCACTGATCATTCCTTTTAGTGTTATATTTATTTCCATGCTCACCAATAATTGTAGTCAACGTGTCACATGAAGAGACCATAATTAATATCCATAAAACTCCATACATTAAAATGTTTAACCAATGCAACAATAGTGTTCACCATTCACTGCATAGCGAGTGATACAAAAAAAATCATGCTTTGCCAACCAGCAACCCCTGACTGGTGTCTAATATAGATTGGCTCCTATGCAACTTTGACTTACTTTCACATCTGCAGAGATTGAAGTAAACTTCTTGGTTAACCTGTCTATAGAGCTGTGTTGAAGGTAACCATAAGTTACAAAGGCCCTCAGGAGAAGCTGGTGCACACACCCACCATGTCTCAGTTGTTGATGTAGACCCGCAGAAGTCGGTGTGCTTATTTCTACTACATTTCTGTGACGCTGCTTCCTTGAGTTAGTACAAGTATAATGAAAAGCATGCTATTTGTCCAAATATACCTTCTCAATTTTTCATGCAGCACAGAAAAGCACAACAAACTGCAGTTATGTTAATATCAATTGACAATAAGAACTCATTCTCTGTACATTTGCATGCAGAAACACAACTCAGACCCACGGGCCTCGGATCGTCTTTCTGAAACACAGATGCAAGTGGATGACCTGAAGGGAATTATGGTCCGGAATATAGGTGGGGATCATCATTCAGTAATTCTTATTACAGCAGCCATCAATTAGATCATGTAATGTCCATTGGGCTCCATGTGTAGCTGGCAGATATGCGGATTAAGACTTGGTCTTCTGTTTGCTGGTTTGATTTTACAGTCTGATTTGAAACTTCAAATGCGTGAATGGAGTTGGTGTTGAGAGATGATGTATACAACCAGATTATTTATTATGTGACCTATAAATTCAAGTTGACTAAAAAAAAAACGTATCAGACGATACACACAGGTTCAGAAGCGAACAGTCAATGCTTTCCTCTCTGTTGCTCTCCACCCAACTGTTTACTTGCATGGAATCCTAGCTTGCTTGATAATACAGTGGAACCCCTAATGTTGTGGTCCTAAAATCGTGCATACAGACATGCATCCCACATACAGATGTTGCATTCATTTGAACATATGTGCTCATAAAGGTTCTTTTAAATCAGGAAATGTACTTGTGTGATTTTTTGTTGTTGTTGTTGTTGTTGTTGTCTTTTTTTCCTTTTTCATCCAATATGCAACCAATGATCTGTGCTGGACTTCTTTTCTTTATGATGAGAACTGGAGTGGCTGTAAGGAGAACAAATTGGGAGACCTAAAAAGGAGTAAAAACAGATGATGATTTTTTTATTTTTTTTTTACTTTTGAGGCCAGGGGATATAAATTCTCCATCAATTTTGTTCTTTTGAGGCTACATCATACAAATTGATTCCTAAATGTATTAATTCATGGCCAAAATGTGTAAGTTTCTCATAAAATATATATATTTTTAAAAAACATATTTAGCGAACAACTTATATCTTCTGGCCAAAACTGAATTTAGGGAATACGTTTTTTTTTTTGTGCCTGAAATAATTTTCTGTTCTCTCTGTGGTTACTCCATGTTTCCAGACTTAATCACTCAGTATTTGAACTTGAAAATATTTGAACATTACGCATAAATTCAGACAATTCTTATGTTCTCTACAGATTTGGTAGCTCAGAGAGGAGAAAAGTTGGAACTGTTGATTGACAAAACAGAAAATCTTGTAGATTCGGTGAGTTTATAATCCTTCACTTCTGCTACACATTTGTCAATTTATATAATGATTGCTGCTTTATTGTTCTTTCTCTTGCATTCAGTCAGTCACATTTAAGACCACAAGTCGTAACCTGGCACGAGCCATGTGCATGAAAAACCTCAAGCTGACTTTAGTCATCGTGCTGGTGTGCTTGGTGAGTATGGACTGTAGTTGGCAGTCAGTACAAGCAGTTATATTGCTTCAGGTTCTTCTCTGGCAAGGACATACCCTTAGGTGGGCAAGTAACAAATAATGCCGGTTTGAAAATATTATGAGTTTACATTATCTTTTTTAATTGACATATATATATTACACATTTAGGGCTGCATGGTGGTGCCGTGGTTAGCACTGCACAGTCCCTCCCACAGTCCAAAGACATGCAAGATGGGACTAAACTGACCGTAGGTGTGGCTGTGACAGTGAATGGTTTTCTGTCTATTTGTATTGGCCCTGCGATGGACTGGCAAACAGTCCAGGGTGAACCCCGCTTCTCATGCGAAGGCAGCTGGGATAGGCTTCAGCCCCCTGTGACCCTTATCAGGATAAGCAGTAGAAAATGGATGGATGGATGAATGCCTTTAACTACCATCAGGCCCAGCATTCATGTAAAACTACTATCATAGGATGCTGCAGCACATGTATTTGTGGTCAGCACGTATTTTTGTGGTCAGCCCAGACCTTAGCCATGCCATGGTTTCATGTCTCCACTCAGAGGCCAATGAGATCTTTACATTAGATATTTTGATCATTGCCTAAAATCAGCTCTGTGGCAGACAAAAGTGAGGCTTACACAATTTGTTCAGCAAGATCATCTCCACAAATGATCACCACTTTAATGATTTTTGAAGCATTCATTTTCAGTACATTTACAAACTACTCAGTGGATGCATGTCTTCATACACACAATACATTTTTGTGAAATGTGATTTCTTCTGTTTTTATCATCAGTTTATTTAATGTTTATGACAACCTCTGTTGTCTTGTTTGGCCACTTGTTAGCAACCCAAGTTTTTAAGACACGTAAAAGGCTCTGAATTCACAAGTGTAGTATTACTATAGCATTTTATGCTGCAGAACGAAAAGTTAAAATATCTGTTCTAGTGTGAACCTCAAATGGTATTTTTAATTTACTAAAACAAAAAAATCCAAAAAAAACCCCCACTGGCTTTGATAACGTTGACAAAGACAATCTAATCTCTGAGCAGGAGTTTAAATTTTTATACAAATCTAAATACTTGGATGGCCTCTTTTTACTTCTTGCCCAAGGTGCACAAAAATCTAACTGGTCCACCTGGCAGACCTGTGATCTCAGGCAATGACACCCTCGGGGAGCCCGTCTCTAAATATGTTGATTAGTTCATCAAACCTCTGCTTCCATCACTCCCAGCCTACCTACAGGACACCACAGATGTGCTCAACACAATCAAAGAGTGTAGTGGTATAGGACCAGACTCCCTTATGGTGACTATGGATGCTGAAACCTCCTCCCACCCAATTGACCACACCCAAGGTGTGGCAGCTGTGAAACATTTTCTAGATTCACGGCCCACCTTCATGACCCACCCACTGACTTTCTTGTGAAACTCACCGAATGGACGTGACATAACTATATATTTCTATTTCAGGATAAATTGTTTCAAAAGGTGAAAGGACATGCAACAGGAGCATGCCTTGGCCCTTCATGTGCGGGCCTCTTTGTGGGTAAATGGGAGGAGGATCATATACTCAACACTTCTAATATTTTTAGAGACAAGATCTTATGGTGAGCTCACTACATTGATGATGTGATAATGTGGTGGAGGGGTACAGAGGAAGAATTGAAATTGTTCCATTTGTATCCGAACAGTGTAAATAACAACATGAAATTGTCACTGGAAGACAGTAAGGATAGTTTGCAGATATGTATAATCATCTTAGAGAATGAGGTTACTCTGATAGTATTTGAAAACAAGCTTTGTCCAAAGTCAAAGTTCTGAATCGGGACTCCCTTCTTGAGAAAAAAAAACCCAGAAAGCAAAAACAGATAGGGTTTATGTCTTCACACAGCATAAGACCAGCTGCTAATGTCATTAAAAGTAACTAGAATATCATAGAATGTGATGAGACACTTCACAAAGTCTTTCCAGAGACCCCCATGATTTTATTTAGAAGGGCGCTTCCTCTTTGTGACAGACTTGTGTGTAGCCATCTGCCTGCACAACGAGCTACTTGGTTACCCAAGGCACCTGCCGGTACTTACGCATGCGGACACTGTAAACATTGTGATGTAGTGGTCAAATCGAAGGAGGTTACACACCCAATTACTAAAACTACGCATAAAATCTGTCATTTCATCAAATGTAAATCCACACACATTGTTTACATTCTGTAGTGCCTTCTACATAGGCCGCACTTAACAAGACAGATTATATGAACACAAGCATGCCATAGTGAAACATCTTAACCCTGAGGGACCCATTCACTCCAAGTGTGTGATTTTATACACATTCTTTGCGTTGATATATCTCTGGAATAGTTCATCAGAGCTTGATCACACTCATATCACGTGAAACTGCTCAGCTGTGCCTTTACAATTGTACCTATCACTTATTTTGGCGTTAAAGTATTTGTGAGAAAATAATTTTTGAATTTGGCTGAATTGAATCATGAATGCAGTTCGTAAAAAGCTTGTGCATTCCTGTCACTCTCATCTAAATAACTCATGAACCCGTCATCAGACAGACACGGCACGCGTATCCTATGAAATGACAGAAACGGAGCTTTACAATGATATAAGACACATGCATGTGCATCGAATGTGTCTTTTTACAACCAGGCTGATAAAAGACCGGAAAATGATAAGTTTCCTTATTTATTTACTCCAGTATTTCACTCATACTTGTCAATCGCATTATAGAGAAGAACAATATATCTCACCGGCTCCTGAATTATCATGATTTCTTCTATGGCAAATTACATCCATAATGCGTTTTTTCCTACAGGGTGTCCAGTATAAGCATGACCTTTTCTGAATGATTGGAAAGTTTTGCTTCACAAAACCCTCTCCAAACTTTCTCCAAGCAAACAAAAGAGCGCAGGAGGTGTGCGCACTTTACGCACAGAGGCTACTGTAAATACACATGTGACCGGTTCAGGTTCAGGTCAGATCACTACAGGTCAGTGTGGGACACTGAAAAGATGCTCTTGGTAGAGCCGTGTACAATGCCAGGAAAAAAATACCACTGAAATCAACTGCAGCTGAAGTGGCCCAACTCATCTATGGAGATGCCACTGCAGACTTTGGTCCCAGGGATCTGGATGATGGCTCAGGCTTTGAGAATGGAGGAGGAGATGTTTTAAATGGAATGGATCCAAGTCAAGATGATACAAGATTTGTATAAGTTGTAATTATTTTCTACATCATAATATTTGCTACGTAATAATATGTTGATACAATAATTATAGGGACACCATAGGGATTCTTGAAAATCCCTATAATATTGTATATAGTTGTGTGTTCTTGTAAATAGTTGTGTAATTGTTTTTTATTATTATTTGTGCATGTTTTTTTTTAAAGGCAAAGGCAAATTTGTTTGTATTGCACCATTCATTCACAGGGCAATTCATTGTGCTTACAGAGGTAAAGAGAGAATTGAAAGGTAGAATCAGTTTAAAATCGAAAACGTGAATTAAAACAATCAAAAATCATGTAAAATCAATAAAACAGTTTAAAATCAATTCGACAGCAGACAAATCAATATTAAATCAATCCATCAATACCAAATCACCCAGATCAATCCCAAATCAATACACTATAAGAAGGCTGCAGTAAACAGCAGTGTTTCCAGCCCTGATTTAAGTGAGCTGACAGTTTGTGCCCCCCTCAGAGTTTCAGAGAGTTTGTTCCACAGGTGTGGACCACAGAAGCTGGAAGCAGCTTCACCCTGCTTGGTTCTGACCCTGGGGACACTGAGTAGACCTGTCCCTGATGACCTGAGGGGTCTGGATCTTCTAAGTAAGATCTGAGCCAATTGAATCATATTTTTCATCATAAGCAGAATATGTGTTTATTTCAGTAAAATAGCTTTTATTCTCGCCATGCCCACACTACATGTTTTTGCAAATTGTGAAGTCATAGAGCATCCCACTATCATGGTGCTGATATTGTCCAATTCCAGGGAAACTCCCCCAACTCACTATGCCAAGATATGTTTGCTGGAAACCTTCTTTGATGAGAAACATGTCGAAAATCCCAAAATTTTGTAATACAATTTTTTTTGCGTGTTTATTTTTATAAAATATATGCAAGTAGTACCAAGTGAACTGATGGCATATAGCATAGACTGGCCAGAATAAACAAGATGCAGCATGTAGAGATTGACCTTATAACGACCAAGATAATAGTTCAAATGCAAAGGATGTAAAATTACCCAAAATTTGGTCCCTAGGGGTTAAACATGTCCATCAGTGTTCCTCTAAGTGTGGACTTTGTGCCCCAGACTGTCTGACAGAGAGATAGACTTAAAGCCCTGAATCAAAAAGAAAGCAGGTGGATTTATAACTTGCGAACTAAAGTCACCTGTGGTTTGAATGACGCTGCAGACATGATGTCCTTTCTATGATCCTGTTGCATTCCTTGGATCTTGTTTCTAGCCTATAATGGCGTAATTTTGCTATTTGACTATGAATATTTGGTCTATGTATTGTGGTGTGATGAGATATTTTCTAGCCTATAATGGTGTGATTTTGCTATTTAAAACTTTGTATATTCAATCTATGTATTGTGATGTTCTGAGATGTTTACAGTATTTTTTTCATATTGTACTTTATCTGTATTTGCTGACCTTTTATAGTCTGTTGACGAGATTTAC
This sequence comes from Aulostomus chinensis, assembly GCF_037954235.1. Lineage (NCBI taxonomy): Eukaryota > Metazoa > Chordata > Actinopteri > Syngnathiformes > Aulostomidae > Aulostomus > Aulostomus chinensis. The sequence goes on along the minus strand of NC_141332.1, from coordinate 8,124,294 downwards.
CAAAGGCATAAGCTGTAATTCATCAGCTGATTATCAAGACATAGTTATAATTAGCTGTGTACCTGCCCAATTCCCTGATGAAGGCCAGAGGCAGAAACATTTTGGTAATTTTGTTCATGATGAACCTGCCACACTGTAAAGGCTTTTGAACTTTTGAAGAGTTGCCTTGGACTACTTTTGTTCTTTTGCATTATTCCACATTTTCGTCCAAAGAGCACCTTCACCTTCTTTGATGCAAGTTTATTTGATAAGAACGCTGTAGCGCTCTCCTGAACTTTCTTTCTTCAGTTATGTCATTAATCAGTTTGTAGTGCAGGCAGTAAACATCGTCTTACTGTTGTGTTTTTCAGGTGATCCTCTACATTATCGTCTCGGCTTCCTGCGGAGGCCTCAACTGGCCATCCTGTGTCCATAAATGAGGAGAGAGTGGGGGGAAAAAAGGGGAACTGAAGGAAAAAAGAGGGACAGAAGCACCTGTTCTAGCCTGCTCATCAGTGGACAGAGAAGGAAACACACCTTGCTTCCTTGCTTTACTTCTTTAGCTCCAACATCTTTGGAAGACACCTGCTGCTCTTCCTGCCTCCTTCTTTCGATATCGTGCACATCGACTTGCCTTCGGCAAAGGGAGACTCAGCTCATACCAACATCAATGAACAGAAGCTATGTGGCCTAAAACTGATGGAACAATAATCTTGTCTTAAACTGTCTGCTACATTCATTTTGCATCCTTGTCCCATACTTAGTAGCCTGATCTATCAGTTTGTGCGACTGTCCTGCACCTGTCTACGTAATCCCTTCAGACTGAAAACAGATCAAATCAAAAACACAGCAAAGATTTGTTATTTTCCCGCTTCCCTTTGAGGTCAACAGAGACATATGTGACCTTCAATCATTACAGATGTTGTAGTTGATCCACCTGGAAGGACTCCCACAATCCTCTCTCTCTGATTCACAGTTTAATCATCTCTATACTAATATTTGATTGATGCAGTATACAGGATGTCTTTCACAAATGAGTGGTAGGGTCTCAAACACAGAAACCTTGTCTTCTCACCTAGTACAGCAGTATCTTCTACAGTGGATGTTGTAACATACACATACATGATCATACAAATAAATATGTAAATTTGACTGATATTATATGAATTTACAATTTATACATGGATGGTACACAGCCCTCTTGTGTGATTACAAATAGATGATATAATAATTCTTAAACACATGTCCTGGTTTTGGAGCAAATCCTTCTCCCACCATTACAGGTCTTCTCCTTTATCTTACCTAAGATATTTCGTGTCAACGTACATTCTCCCTGTTAACTCAATGCACTTTTTTCATTGTACTTATATATTATTTCTGACATCATGTTTTATAATCATGTAATAATTTAATAATTGTACATCCAGATTTGAAATAATAAAATAAGATGGTATTAGGTTGTTGATCTCTGCAGCAAAAAACATGGTTCTCTTTCTTAAAGAGGTACTTTGAGAGGTCCATACAGACCATGAGTCAATTTACTATACCTGTATGAAAATAATAGTTTCCTCCGTTCACATTTATTTGTATCCAAATGGTAAAATATTCAGTAGAGTACAATGGCAGCAATCAAAATAACCAATTAAAATAAATATGTCAAAGATTAAACATAAGTATATTTTAATAGGTTGTGATACACTGAATTTATTTTACCTATTTAATATAAATTGGCGAGTGAACAAATGCTAATTCCTTCATGAGATGCAAACTTATCCCTCAGGGGTCAAAGTTCAAGCGCATACTACATCATCAACTGCCCTGAGAGATAAAAGATGACATGAGAAGGACTGATGAGGAGTAGTCTGGTAACGACCAGGTGGACGTTGATTGCACTCCGTGAATTCGTAAACGGTGCGTGAGCTCACCTGTGAGAGGTGGCCTATACTTCCAGCCCTGTTTTGGCGTTTCATTCATACTCAGTACATTACCGTAAGCCCCAACTCTTCGACAGGTGGTAAGGCACCCTCTTTCCTAATCTAATGCATGTGACATGAACAACTGCGCAGTCCTTCAACCCGACGTTTTTGCTTGAAAGCTAATACTGCTTGATGTAAAACTAGCTGTGTGCTGGTAGCTTGATGGGTACCCAACCACTTGCTAACGCTGAGGTACTCCAACACAATAGCGTGTTCTTTAATATTTTAAAATCTCTCAGGGGTGTTTTGTATCTTTCCTTCGTCACGGTAGATTTAGTTCAAACTATTTATGGACTGAAAGAAAGTACTTTTCTTGGTATTTATAGCGGCAGCAACCGCCTTTACCCCTAAGGTAATCCTTGAGCTAAAGGGTTGCTGGAGGCCCAACACAAGACCAATGACCAATACGAATGTATACGGGGCCTCTGTTGTGACACGAAACATAAGGTATTGGTATAATTATTTATGTTGTTTTTACCTGTAAAGTAGGTGTTAATGGATTTATCTATTTGGAAATTAATTTAAACTGAATTTTAAACAAATCATGATTACGAAATATAATACACAATATTTTGTGTGCGTCAGTGCTTAACATATTTAGAGATATTATGATGAGGGTTGTCAAAATGCCAAATTGAAATTGTAGATTAAAAAAAAAAAAAAACACCAAAAATTACAATGATGAATTGCACCTTTGACCTCTTGTGGATTTAGCTTGTAAATAGGGAACCCGAAAGTGACAAAAGTAAGCCAACAATATTTCATAGAGGCTTTTGTATATCAAAGGAACAGGACAACTCCATGCAACATTGAACAGCTAATTCTTTTATGTAAAGTAATGATTGAAACAGATGAACAAAATTGTTCACTGTTTTTGTAATTGTGGCCAGGGCCCCCTTAACCTAATGGTAGACCCCGTCCCATCAGGGGCTGGGCTTTGAAAAAGGTTCATCTGGATCGATCAGTTGCCTCCAACATGGTATTGATTGACACAATGCTGTGTATGTGGCCTATTAACATAACTACCTTAATTGTTGTGGCCTTGATTGTGGCCAGAGATGCTATGCAGGTAATAGTCGGCTCATATGTTTGATTAAGGCAGTGGTTCCCAACCTACTTTATCTTGTGTACCCCCTGGAGCCTTTTTGTCACATCATGAGTACCCCCTCACTCATGCTGATGGGTCTTCAAAAGTTGAACATAACATAACTGATTATTTAATGAAAACCATTTTAATTTGTCTCTTTTAATTGGAACATTTGTAGTTGGACTTCTTTTTAACTCCAATTAAACATAAAAATCAACAATATGTTGCCTTGAAAATAAATGAAGAAATTAGGCCTGGGAAATATGGACTAAAAATAAAATCTTTTTTATTATATTTTTTCACAAAAAATTCAATTCCCGATTTTTTTTTTTCCCGTGGGTAAATGATTCCACCACAGTAACCTGTTTTTTAGTGGGAGCTTGTCGGTAGCAGTCTTGTTCCCCTTGCAAAGAGCAGCATTTCTCTCACTCGGCTGGATGCCTCTGTTTTAGATGCTGAAATAAGTTCGTTGTGCTGCTGCCTTTTGTTGCAATGAGCTTCAGACAAACTTTGCAGCATGCAGTGACTTGGTCAACATCTGTCGCCGCAAACCCAAACCAGTTCCAAACCACTGAAGATACTACTTTGTTAGACGAAAACTTTCCTGCTCTCGTTAGCAGTGTTGCTGCTATGCATGCGCAGGAAACGAGGGGGGACGAGGGGGAAAGCTGTGGAAGATCCTGGGGGACAAAAGGTGTGCCATAGCAAAAGGAGTAAAAACTCGAACTTTTTATTTTTTTAAATTGTCCGCAACAAGAAACTCGAATTAATTGATAAAAGCGATAATTCGCCCAGGCCTAGAAGAAATAAATAAATCCAAAATCAGAACTATATTTGTGTATATACAACTCTTGTAACATTACCACAATGAATAAATGAACATTTACTGCCAAAAACTGGAGCTCCTTTGAATAAGTCTCCTTTAAACAGGCATTCAAACTTTAAAAATCAGGAACAAAACCCTTAAACATAAAAAATAAATCATATGTTGGCTTGAAAATAAATAAGTAATATAAATATGAAACCAAAATAATTAATAAACCTCCTTTTGTTATATAGAACTCTTGTAACATTTACCATTAAAAAAGAAATGCTCAATACGTTATTCAATTGGAAGACAGAAAATTGCATTAATTTATCTGACAGTTAACACAGGTAATTTGTGACACCCAATACAAAACAACCATGGGTATGTAATGAAATACACAGATCATCAGTTGCAGAACTAGGTCAGGCAGACACGTTTTGGTAGACCACATAACAGTAATCAGTTTATCCCTGATAAATTTGATACCAAATTATAAAATGCTTGAATTACAAAATCTCGGTCGATAGATGACACATTTTACAGAACAGAAGACTAGTTTTCTATATTTTGCTAAAATGAAGATAGAAAGCGTCCCCTGCACCATGATTTACATCTTTTCTCAAGATTAGACTTCAGTTCCCAGAGTCAGCAGAATTGTATAGATTAAGCAAAAATAGCGAGTGTCTTGGGGTCTCTTACGCTCTTGTGTCACACCACTGCTGTAATGCTTGGATCAACTGTCATACCGTCTGTGTACAACATGAGGTCTAAAAGCCACCTAATCCATTCTCTCGTAGAAGACTTTAGCTGATTAGCAATAGTGAATGCCAACACGTCCTAGCAGACAGTAACCACTCCCTCACACTGGACGCATGGATATAGTAACATGTTGATTTTCTCTTTCTTTGCTCCCTCCGTAAACTTGGGAGTGGATCTGGGAGTGTTCAGCTGAACATATCTGCACTGGGATCCAACACTGCAGTAGGCTTCCATTTATTCATGTTACCTCGGGTATTAAAAGTTGGATATTAGTTGATCACTCTTTGGACAAAAATTTTAAGTTCATGTTTTGTCTCGGGTGCTCATACTTTACATAATGATTCATTATGGCTAGATGTGCACGATACATTGATTAATTAGAATTTACAGTTCAGGACGATGTGTTTTTTATGAATCTTCTTTTTAAAATTATTATTCATTATAAACGCGAGAATCAAAAGCGGAACAAATGCACCGCAACGCTCTACACAGGTACATTAGCGGGGTGCACCCAAACATTGTAGATTCACAAACATGGCAGGGATGGGGGAAAGCCGGGTTTTGTACCAAAGTAAGGTGTTGTTACATCAGTTATATGGAATTGGTTTGGTTTTCTAGCGTCAGACTTAAAACAAATAAGTGCTCGCTGTAAGGTCTGTTCAAAAGCTGTTGCAATCAAAGGAAGCAGCACAACAAATTTATTCCAGCACCTAAAGCAGAGGCACGCAGTGGAGTGTTTTTATCATTATTTTGTTAGTTTTATCAAAAAATGACTTTTAAACTAAAACATTTTGAAGGTGTACTGTGTCACTGCCAGATTGAAAATAAGATGTACTTGGAGAAAGCTTTCCAAAAGTTTTTACAATGTCGTGGTCTGCCATCTCTCCTAAAAGCCTGTTTTTGGCTTGTCAGACTGCACTTTAACCTTTTGAAGTTAAAAAAAAAAAATGATAATAATTACAAAGTTAAAACTTGTTTTGAGCCATTTATGTCATCTGTTTTCTTTTGAGTAGGGCAGAGAAAAATGGATTAAAATTAGAATTTTTTTTTTCTGTTTGTTTTTTGTTTAAAATCTGAGATTTCATTTTTCAGCCGTATTATCCAGCTCTAATTATGACCATTGAGAACTTTGGTCTGAATTGCACTGTAACGGTTCCCTGCAGTGTTCTCAGAGAAGCAGTTTTTGGCCAGGTTATGCTCATCTCTAAACTAAGGCTTTATATGTTGCCTAATTACATAGATTGCAATTCTGCAGTAATCTAAGATGCGTTGTCTTTCTGCTTGTTAAAAGTGCAGTGGACAACATTTCTACCCCCCATTTAGTAGGTGTTGAACTCACTTTTGCCACTCATCTATTGATTGCTGGGTTGACACAGCTAACCACATATTATCAGAGTTAGAATAATGGCAATAAGACAGACAATTCATTTGGTCTATCTCATCGTGATATATTTTGTGATGTGTTGTCACAGACTAACAATAACATGAAACAGGCTAAAGTTGGCAACTTCAGCAATTGTTAATGCCAGTTGGCAATCATTAGCTTACCTGTCCAGCAGAAAAGTGGCAACCTCGACATGGCTTTTCAGCACTTTTGGCCTTTTAGCTTTGACCATCACAGAAATGCTGAACCGTTATTGACCCTCATCTTGCTTCTTTGTTGGTCTGACAGTATTTGAGACAGATAACAGAATGATCAAGAACACATTGACAGATTGGATTTTTGCTTGACTTATTCCATTTTGTTTTTCTTATTGGGACCTGCCAATACAAATTTTGCAGATTTCTATTTCCTGTCTAAGAACTGTATCTTACAGAATATGAAAACACAAAAATCAACTTTTCCTCAATGGAAAATTTTATTTTCATAATCACAGAAAACATAAGTCTTTCAGTTTCACCTAAACTGCATCAGGTTACTAGTTATTTTCTGACTTAAACAACTCTAAGTAAATAAAGTGTTCTCCTATTGGAAAGAGGTACAATTTAAAATTCTACTGAAAAGTAGTTGCTGTTTGTCCAGCTCTGTTCGACATATCTTTTACTTATAGAACAAAAACAGGTGAAAACAGCAGCCAATGAAGGAGGCTGCAGGCTTGTGCTTGGCACCAAGTTCTGTCTGCTAGCCTTGGCCATTTTCCCTTTTGTCATCTTCCTCAAACTGAGCAGGCTCAGTGGAGTGATAGAGTTGAGGAGCTGGTTTGGTTTGTTGTTCAGGATGTTTTTGTTGTGACTATCCCAAGGAATATTTTGGCCTTCATATATTCTTCAAATTGGGAATTCGATCCTAAATTTCCACTGGGCACAGCTGTGCTGTATTCTTGCTGTGTCGCCAATCACGCCAGTCCTCCAAAAAAACTACAATTTCCAGCTTTGCTAACTTGCTCGTGCACGTAGAGTGCATCCTTTTCAGGTCTATATTTGCAATCAGGAGCCTGCACAAGATGTTTTATTTTGAAAATTGACCAGCTACACTGTGCCATTTGTGTGAAGATTTCTTGCCTGGTTTGGTTCTGTGCAGAGAGACCCTCCACTATTCCCAGTGAAGTGGCGTGCCGTGGCTAGTGACCAGTTACGCCATCCGAAATTTGGATGGCTGTGTATTCATGAAACTTTTTTTCTTCAGATACAGTATATGGACATTTTTGCTACTTTTACAAATGCTATATTTTTGAGACTTTTGCAAATGCGGAATACATTATTTAAGTAAACTTGTAAAAACTAGGATAGTGGTGTCTAATTTGGGTATAACTAGTGAATGTCATTATAGTTTATGCATCTCAGGCCTGCAAATGGCTATAGTATCATCGGGTCGCCAATGACATGACATATGCCTTGAACTCCATAAACTGCTCAGTTGCATGATATACAGTGCCGTGAAAAAAGTATTTGCCCCCTTCCTGATTTCTGTGTGTTTTGCATATTTATCACTCCCAAAGGTTTCAGCTCATCAAACCAATTTTGATATCGCACAGAGCCAACCCAAGGAAATACAAAATGCAGTTTCTAAATGATGATTCAATTTATTAAGGCACAAAAAAAATCCAAACCGATCTGGCCCTATGTGAAAAAGTAATTGCCCCCTAAACCTAATAGCGAGTTGTGCCACCTTTCGCAGCAATAACTGAAATCAAGCGTTTGCGATAATTGGTGATGAGTCTTTCACACTGCTGTGGAGGAATTTTGGCCCACTCTTCTTTGCAGAACTGTGTCAACTCTGCTGTATTGGAGGGTTTTCTGGCATGAACTGCCCGTTTAAGGTCACACCACAGCAGCTCAATTGGATTTAAATCCCGACTTTGACTTGGCCACTCCAAAACCTTAATTTTGTTTTTTTTTAGCTATTCGGAGATGGACTTGCTGGTGTGTTTCGGATCGTTGTCCTGCTGCATGATCCAAGAGCGCTTGAGTTTGAGGGCACAAACTGATGGCTGGATGTTCTCCTTCAAGATCCTCTGGTAAACAGCAGAATTCATTTTTCCATCAGTCACAGCAAGTTGTCCTGGTCGTGAGGCAGCGAAGCAGCCCCAGACCATCACACTGCCCCCACCACGCTTTACTGTTAGCACCATATTCTTTTTATCAAATGCTGTGCCATTTTTACGCCAGATATAACGGGCTGCACACCTTTCAAAAAGTTCAATTTTTGACTCTTCAGTCCACAGAATGTTTCTCAGTCTTGAGGATCATCAAGATGCTTTTTGGCAAATGTGAGACGAGCCTTTGTGTTCTTTTGTGACAGCAGTGGTTTTCGCCTGGGAACTCTCCCGTGGATGCCATTTTTGGCCAGTGTCTTTCTTATAGTGGAGTCATGAACACTGACCTTAACTGAGGCCAGCGAGGCCTGCAGCTCTTTGACAGTATCATCGGGTCTCCAATGACATGACATATGCCTTGAACTCCATAAACTGCTCAGTTACATCACATCAGAGCATGATATACAGTTTTGGACGTTTTCCCAGGTTCTTTTGTTACCTCCTGGATGAGTCGTCGTCGCACTCTTGGAGTAATCTTAGTTGGTCGACCACTTCTGGGAAGGTTTGCCACTGTTTCCAGTTTTCTCCATTTCTGGATAATGGCTCTGACAGTGGTTTGCTGGAGCCCCACAGCCTTGGAAATGGTTTTGTAACCTTTTCCAGACTGATGGTTTTCAGTTACTTTTTTTCAATTACTTACTTTTTTCTTGAATTTCTTTGAATCATGGCATGATGCCTTTGTTGAACTACTTCAACAGATTCTATTTAAGTGATTTCTTGATTCAACAAAGGTGGTGGCAATCAAGTTTGGGTGTGGCCTGTAAAATGGTAAATGGACTCAATTTTATTGAGCGCTTTTCTGCCTTAGCGGTACTCAAAGCGCTTTACAGTGTCATCTCATTCACCCGTTCACACACACACTGCACACATCAGGAGCAATTATGGGTTCAGTATCTTGCTCAAGGACACTTTGACATGGTCACCGGGGTCGGGGATTGAACCAGCGACCCTTTGGTTGCTAGACGGCCACTCTACCCCTGAGCCATGCCACCCACAATTGAAATTGAACTCAGCTTTCCCAAAACTGTCGTTAGTCACAGCTACTTTCTGATTTAACAAGGGGGTGCAATTACTTTTTCACATAGGGTCAGATAGGTTTGTATTTTTTTTCCCCGTGGTAAATAAAGTCATCATTTAGAAACTGCATTTTATATATCCTTGGGTTGTCTCTGTGTGATATTAAAATTGGTTCGATGAACTGAAACCTTTGGGAGTGATAAATATGCAAAAAACACAGAAATCAGGAAGGGGGCAAATACTTTTTCACGGCACTGTACACCTCTAAAAGGAAAGCAAATCCTCACTAACATGAAACAAGTTCAAAAATGGATTCCCTTTTGGGCGGCTCAGTGGTTAGCGCTTTCACTTCACAGCAAGAAGGCTCCAGGTTTGAGCCCCAGCTCACACACAGGGTCTTTCTGTGTGGAGTTTGGATGTTCTCCCTGTGCCTGCATGGGTTCTCTCCAAGTACTCTGGCTTCCTCCCACAGTCCAAAGACATACCAGAGGGGACAAGGCTAATTGAATACTCTAAACTGACCGTAGTTGTTGCTTTGAGAGTGAACAGTTTTCTGTCTGTGTTGGCCCTGTGATGGACTGGTGACCCGTCCAGGGTGAACCCCGCCTCTCACCCAAAAGGCAGCTGAGATAGGCTCCAGCCCATGACGGACCCCTAACAGGATAAGCGGTAGAAATTAGATTGATTGATTCCCTTTAATATCCTACTTCAAAAAAATGTATATACTTAAGAGTTAAAACACAGGCAAGTCAGAAAAGCATGAGCATACAGAACATACAGAACCTTCTTTGCGTTAATTTGTAGATGTTTTTGTAACAGCACCTGAGTTCGGCTTTCAGGAGATAATGAATTAAGGCCACTCCCCTAGTGTGAGATGCACTATAAATGCAAAATATCTATGTGTTGAGATTGAAGTCTAAGGGGTACTGAAATGACAGAATGAGGGTCAGGATTCTGCCTAGATAGCTTGATCCTCTGTGGCAGTATCTGATTATCAGGTATCAGAGACAAGACTGTCAGCTCAGAAGTCAAAAGTCAGCTCAAAATGAGAGCCCCAGGATCAAAGTCAGAAAACTGGGATTAATGTGGAACTCAAAGACCAAAGTCAGGGGATTCTTCAGAAGGTTTTGTGATGTCATACACCACACGACCCCTTGACAAACTCATCCAACAAACTGCTGGGCTGTAGACCCCCAATCAACTGGTTGATCATTGGTTGTTATGCTTTAGTTTTAATTTAACTTCACAGGGAGAAAAGTGCCACCCAATGTAATCCATTATTTCTGGTGGGGGTAGGGATAGACTAACAAGGCTGTGTACTGAAGGTACTTCAAAGCACCAACTGAATCAAGTAGGTACTTCTAATCTCATTGGGTATTGCTGTGGCTTTTTTTGCAAGTTTCTCAGAGTGCGAGGCAAACACCTGCATGTGCGCACACACACACGCACCGTAGATGGCCCAGGGCACCAAAACTAGTCATTAATGCAGTAAATCTTAAATGGGTAGAAAGCTATAAAAGCATTTAGGCATCAAACCATATGATATTTCGACCTGCTTTTGACACTGCCTCCTGTCATGTTTACAAGACTACAGCATGATTGTAAATAGGGATATGAATCTTCAAGCACCTTACAATTCAGGGGTAGGGTTCAATTTGATGATAAAACGATTAATTTGAGATTGTGAGAATAATATCTTGTAGCTAACCTACCAATGCAAAAACAGCTTTCATGTGTTGGTAGAAATGAAAGTTACAAGCAATCAAAGTTGACACAGGTAAAAAAGTAATTGATTTACAAATGGCTAGATGGACATTTTGAACCATGCATAGCCACTAAAATCACAGGACACGCTTTGTTCCCTTCTACAACCATTCTGTTCATTGTCATACTGCTCTAATCTCCTTGAGCCAAACATAAAGAATATTGCTGACAAAATAATCTCCCTCATCAAATCAGCCCACATTAAGAACAGCTGATTTCAAACACAGTCCCTGCATGAATAATGAGTGAAGCTGGTCAATTTTCAAAATAGAACACCATATGCAAACTCCTAATCACAAAATCAATCATTAAAGGACCAAATATAACCACAAGCTCCACATGCACATGATAGAAATATATACACCAAGTGATCAATTGGCAGAATTTGAACAAATTTACAAAGACGGGCAGGTACAACGTTACACGGATGAAACACTGCCGCTGGAAAATGCAGCTGTGCAGAGGATGGAAGAGATCCGCAGCTGGACACAGTGCAGCCAGGCCTGGACAAAAGAAGAGTGCAAGGGGGGAGAGAAGTTAAACTAGTTAAGGAATATAGGACGGCTTTCATCTGAAATGTGTAACTTCTTGTTCTACCGAAATTGTAATGATCATGCACTTGCAAGAAGTGCAAAAAGACTAAGTAAAATTAAACTCTAACAAAATAAAGATTGCATATCATGGCTCTAGTTAGCATGACTGCCAGGAAGACTGCAGAGCAACAGTCGAAATATGTCAAGGTTATACCAACTAATTGTGTCTGAATAAAAGTTTAAAATTACGTTTTGTGAACTATCCTCTACTTACTTTGATGCAAGATTAGCTTTAAGCAAAATACAGACATTACATGTGGTTTATTTTAGATTAACAATGTTCGCATAGTTAGGTGGACAATAAACTAAATTGTTTGAATCTTTTTTCATATTCACAGATATTCATGCCTCATCATCTGATGGACTACAGTGCCACCAGCTGAATGTGTTTGTTTTGGAGCTACAATTAGAAGGCACCTGTCAGAATTCTAAAATGTCTAATATGATATTCCATGTGTCCACCAATGACCAAGTGGAGACTACAGTCCCCATGCCACGCAGAGGCCTGCAGTTTGACCTGTCTCCAGAAACTCATTACAGCAATGTATCCCTGTCACCATCACCTGATTCATCTAGTTGTATTTCCATGCAGAGTGACAGAGAAGTCAGCATTTCCCCTAGGATCAACATGCTAGAGTGCTGCCTCAGTGACTCCACCTTACTCCAGGGTAATATGGTTTGTGATGCAAGCAGGAACCTGATCCAAACCTTTATTGCTACACCTGTTACTGGCAGCCTGACTCTCTGGAATGAAAACCTGAGCAATTCAAATACTTCATCAGAAGAGTACCAGACTTTTTGTCGAAATACAAATGTTGGAAATAACAGTATTGTGAAGTCTCCAGACTCTGTTGGAGAGAATATGAAGCGGGGTTCATGGCAGATTTCCCATCAAGGATCAACTGAGCCTGACTGCTGTTCTGTGAGCTCTGGGGAAATAGTAATAAGGAGTAATAGTTTTTGTCTGGTGGACCAGTCACTCTTGGTGGTCTCCTCCCTCGATGATTCATCCATAGGACATAAAACTTTCTCTGATGAATCGAACTTGCTGTCACCCACTCTGCCAGATGTGTGCAAAAAGTTAACAGAAAGAGTAATTGATGAGAATTCAGGCCATCCATGCCTTGGCATGACTTTCACTCTGGCAGACAACTTGGATCTCCCCCTTGAAGAAAACAACTCTGCCGACTCTCCCGTAGTTCTGCCAAGTGAGAATAAAAGGGGTCTTCAGATGACCTTTATTTGTGAAACATCCTCAAATAGTGAAAAAGAGGCAGTGTTTACTTTATCAGATCTGTTGCCCCAGTTGCCTGGTGGATTTGCACCAGAACAAGGCGCAACTTTTGTGCCCACCCAGTCAGCTATGCAAGACACTGAAAAGGATAATCAGACCTCCACACCACTACCAAACATTTGGAACAAGATCCCTGGCCTTCCTTCCTTTTCAGAGTCCCCTTGCAATGGAAATACTGGTAGCCCAGCACTGCTACCTGCTGAAAGGCAGCAAACCTCGCTCACCACACAACGTTTAGTTGCAGGACTACCACCTTCAGTCTCCAAAGTAAAGAAAATAGAATGTAAGACATTTTCTGAGTCAGAAGTCAGCAATGCAAAATCTAAAGTGGTGACACGAACAGTGCATCAAATGGTGATTCCAGGCTCTGCTTCACAACACAAACCACTGCAAGCTAATTTGCACAGTAAACGCATCAAAATACATCAGGGAAACTCTCTCAAGGTTAGTACAGCTAAGATAAGGAGTAATAAGGCTACAATTCTAGCCTCTGCTAAGAGGGAAAATTACACTCCGAGACATATGAGTGAGGCACAATCTTCTGGTCAACCTGCCGAGGTGGGACGTGAAGCATCCCCAGTTACAAATAAAGATGCTTCAGCAGTACAAACCAGCAGTGGTAGTTATGAAATTGAGCAGACAGCCTCAATCCAAGAAGCAGACTCTTCAACTCAGTGTATTGGTAACCAGACATTCTGCCTCTCATCCTTTGAAAAATCACCTGATAGAAGTGGCCAAACAGATTCCAAGCCAATCCCAAAGAAGTGCATGCAGAAGAAAATTGAGGTCAACGTAGGCACTACTTTAGGTGAGGTCAAGCTACGGCCACGATGCTCGTCAGAGGGTTTGCCATCGTCATTTTGGTCACCCAAGAAGAAGAAAACACATGAAAGGTTCATAACTACTTTTAGCATTTCCAAACATGACATCCACCCCTGGCAAACCAAACCAGAGAACCTAAATGGCTCCTTTGAAAGATCCCCTGATAGAAGTGGCCAAACAACTCCCAAGCAAACCCAAAAGAAGGGCATGCAGAACAAAATTGAGGTCAAGTTAGGCTCAATTTTAGGTGAGGTTAAGACACGGTCTCGGCGCTCATCGGAAAGTTTCCCATCATCTAGGCCACCTAAGGAGAAGATAAAACCTGCAAGGTTCTCAAAGATTTTTGGCATTTGCAAGCATGGCATCCCCCTGGGGCAGACCAAACCAGAGACCCTATATGGCTCGTCCCAGACCAATCTGGCTGTCCAGGCTGAGGCTAAAAAGAGACCTGCTGAAAACTCCCCTAGAGAGGTCAAGAAGATCAGCCTGTTGGTGAGTATGAATTGGTTGGGATTTGGGCTCTAAACTAACGTTTTCAATGTTAGAACTGGTACTACAGTACCACCTTTCTAAGTTGGTCGAACAAACATATGATTTGGTGACGCCCCATTTTTTGGGTTTCAACAGCACTGATGCTCTTCAGCATTAATACCATTTATACTGAAGAGCATAAATGAAGAGCAAAGTCAGTTTATTAGACGTGTGTACCTCCTGAACAGTGTTTGATGCATGTGATGTAGGGACAGTACTGCTACACCATGTGTACATGCTGTTGATTGTCCACGGTTTGCAGCTGCATTGTGTAACAGCCACAGAACGGCAGCCAGAGCTGATCAGACAGAAAATGTTGCGTCTGTTTTTGCTGGACGGCCCATCAATCTGCTTTGTGTAGATCAATCCAGACAGGAAGTCACCACACAAATTGCATTGTGAATCCATTCAATTTTTGAAATAAAACACCATGTGCAAACTCCCAATCCAAAAAACAGACATAAAAGAACACAATATAACTATATACTCTTAAGTGCACGTGATATAAATGTAAACTAAGGGAAAATTACCAAATCCGCAGAATCTGAGCAAGTCAGAAAAGCAAGCAATCAAAATGCAATGTGGCTGAAACACTGCTGGTGGAAATTGCAGCTGTGCCAAGGACAGACGTGATCAGCTGGAGCCTGACACAGCAACAGAACAGAGGGGAGTGCAGGAGGGGGTGAGAGAGGCTGCATCTGTGAAGGGGGAAAAAAGGACCTCTTTCCTCTGAAATGTCTAATGCTCCTCCTGTGTTACCAAAATAGCAATGATTATGCACTAACACAAATGCAACAGTGCACCACCATGCCGCCCAGTAACCTAATTAGTAGAGTTAATTATTTATAGACCTATTCTCGTTTCTCTATAAACCATATCTAATCCAAATACTTAAGAGGATGGAGTATTAATTGCAGACATGTTTTTATGTTTTGACAATTTGGTAGAGCTAACTGGAATCGTCTGTTTCTGACAAACTGTTTCTTGTAGACAGAGCCTAGCAAAGCACTGGCACCCTTATTGGATGAGAGAAAGAGCAGATTCCGAGCACGGCTGTCTCCTAGACAAAAAAGAGTGGCGCCACTTTCACAAGCTCAAGTTGCCAGTCCCCCATCAGCCACACAGAGGCAAGGAGTCAATGGGAGGAATGAATTCAGGTTCTTCAAAGCTGGAGGCATGTCACAGACCAAGCAAAAGAACACTGCAGGTAGGACTGATGGACGGGCACCATCAGTCATTAATCTTTTTTTAATTGGTGAAGTTGGCCTATAAATGTCAGTAATAAACCTTGAAGAAGCTATATGAGACAATTGAAGACTCAATTGTTCAGAGAGCACCGAGGCACTTAACCTGACTCTTCTCCTCTTTGTCCTGTGGGATAGAATAAGTCAGAGGGTCCAAGACCCAGCACTTAGTGATTATGAAGCACTAACTGTGTTGTGTGATGTGGTATGTTTGTCAAAAAAAAAAAAAAAAGAAGGGAGGGGGGGGTGACACTTCTTCTACCACTAGATGGCAGTACCTGTGACCAAATCACAACTGAAGCACTTTTGCGCTTCCTATGGGTTTTTCCTTAAGTCTGAATTCTTGCTTGTGTTGTACATCGCTTTGGACAAAAGCGTCTGCTAAATGAAATTGTAGAAATATGACGTTTGATTATACAAAAGGCTGTTGATTTCCTAACCATTCCCTCTGTAGTGTATTGTATTATATAGGAAATGCACCCAGTAGAGGAACTAAAACAAACTTTACTGAAAAAAATTGCAGGGCTTCATGGTTTGAGGAAGAGCTGTTAAAGATGGCTGAGAATCCTTCACACCATCACACTTTACTGTATTATTGTAAAATCTTGCTTTTTTTACCTGAACACTTAAAGTGACAGGTACATGTAGATGATGTAGAATTTTTTTTTTTTTTGATTGTTCTATTTGCATGATGTTCTTGGCGGCGATGTCATTGCAAACTTTGAACGTAAAATTGTTCCAGTGGTACTTGAACAGTTCTCCATCAGAGGGTGTCACTGGGCAATTGGCCCATCAGGCCTACAGTTCAACACTTGATGAACTCAGCTGTTTTCAATAGGATGAGTGATGCAAATATTCTGGCAGACTTCCTGTTTTCCACTGCTCACCATAGTAAGAGGAGTCATAGGGAAGGAGGGGACTCTTTCTCTGATGGGAAGCAGTCTAGATGAGTCAGGGAAACAGGTGATGGAAAAGGAGGTTCTAAATTTACCAATACTGTTAGAGGGAACACAATGGAAGAAAAAAACTCCCTTAGCACCATAAAGGAGCAGTCATCACTTCACCCACATTGCTATTTTGCTTAACCTGCAATGTTACTTGGAGTTAGGCAACTCTGACATGTTGTCTGAGGTGAGCCAAATAAGCTAAGTTTGTCTGTGGACATTTTATATCCAGTAAAAGAGCTTCTTTGACAAATAACTGTCTGTGTATTTGCCTTTGTGATGTCTTTGCTGCTCTTTTGTGTTTGTTTGTTTGTTTTTTGCATACCAGGCAGTCAGAAGGCTCAGACCAAAGGACAGTCTTCCTTTGGAAGAGCTTCAGCAGCAAGTATTAAGCCCAATCTACATGGGTTGCAACCTCCTCAGACTTCCAGTCATCCATCTTACACTAGCCCTACCCCTGCATCTGCTTCTAAAATACCACACAAGTCCCTAGGGTCATCCAGGAGTCATACTGAGGACAGTGTTCACAGGAAGCTGAACAAATGTGCTGGGAATACTCAAGGTCAGTTTAACATATATTAAAAAATAAGCAGTGCCTGTATTTTACTGCAATTGCTTTTAACCATCTGTACCAGACATGTTTTTATCAAGGGTCAGGCCATGGATTTTATTGTTTTGTTTTTTTCAGGACACATCTGTGTGTGCAGGGGAGGTAATTGAATGGTGACCCATTTCAAGGCTTAGCAGGGATGAAATGTCTCCCTTGGCAAATTTTTCTCAGACTTAATACCCCCACATCATTAAAGAATGAGTCAAACTCACCTTCAAATCATCCATGTTGCTGCTGATCTTTTAATGTTCTCAATGATCATGTCAATTCTTTGCATTTTTTTGGACAAACTCATGAGGTAGATTAACACATTTTTTTCATGTATTTATGTAGATTAACACACATAAGAAATAAAACAATTCAGAATAACATTACGCAGGATCAAGTTCACACTATCATAATTCAATCCCAATCGACAAACATTAAATGAAGTGGATCAACACATACAGACTGTGTGTGTGTGCGCGCGCTCAAAGGATCTGTTTTGCCAGGTCTGACGAGACCAGGTAGGCTGGAATTCTCCCTCCACTCAAGGTATTAACAGAGTGGCAAACCTCCCTAATGAGATCTTGCATTAGTTCTCTCACTTTTCGTACGTTAAGTGACGTCTCTCACTATGTCTGTCAGGGTTTCTATTGCATGCATGGTGTTAAGGATGAGAGAGTGGAGGTTAATGGTTAGTATGGTGCCTTGGATGGTTTGATCCAAGTTCTACAGTTATCCTTGTTGGATGGGAAGTTCCATTGTATTTCTGGCATTTCTTCCTTAAGTTTGTTTGTGTTTTTGTAATGTTCAGATGCTAACTGAGTTGGCAGCAGAAATGCCAATAGAGAACAGAGACCCAATGGCTGATGCTGCGGCCATCAGGCCACCAAGGAAACTTTGGGGTCTTTTCATGCCACTGAGGTCTTCCTCTGTGACTAAGAATTTCTGTAACTGTTCAAGGATGTTCATGGTTGTTTGTTTGACATGTTCAACTGTGTTGTGGGTCTGGACTCTGCTTGGTTTTTCCATCGGAGAGACATGGAGGAAGACAGATGTGTTTACGGTATCCATCCCAGCTGTCTAAGCACACGTAGACTCTCTGGGTTTAGAGGTTGCAGTGGGTGATCAGGAGTCCAGACACATTTTGGAGAACAATCCCCATTGCATTGGTAGGCCTCGGTCAACCACTTTGGTGGTTTGGGCCGTTTGTGGAAAGAGGAGAGTGCAGAGGATCCAATGGAATCATCTTTGTTATGGTGTTAGTTTGCATCATCATCGTTCTGGAGTTGAGCCTGCTTCCCCCTTGTTGGCGAAGAGGTTGCTGTCTAAGACGTCTGTAATATTTTTTGGCAGTCCAAGTTTCTTCTTGTTGATTGTGAATGCACCAAGAGTGGCCAAGACTTGATCCGTGTATTGGGAGTACTCCTCCTTCAAGGCCTGCCAGAGCACTGAGTAGTGTTCTGTGATTCCTGGTGAGAGGGTCTCCATGAAGATCTGAACACTCCTTGAAGCCATTTTCCAGATCAAATGGAGTTTTTCCCATGCTGATGTGTGTGGAAGATCATTGAGGCAACATTCTAACTCCCTCAAGTAGTTTTCAGTGGTTGACTCCTTGTTGCCAGGGTCAAAGTGTTCGATGTCCATGGCAAAGATTCAAGCTGGTGTGTACGCAGGCCCTGTTCCCGGTAGGGGCCTGCATCATCTGAGTCAATGGAGTGAGGTTGTTCCCTCAGCTCCCAGAGAGAAGGATGTGACCCCCCCCCCCCCCCCCTTCTGTGCTGGGAAAATAGTTCAGTCACAGCGAGGGCATGAGTTGCACCCAAGGTATGACTCACCAACTGATGGAGGTTCAAAGTACCTGTTGTTTTCCAAGGGTTGAGGATGATGGATGTCTTTGGTGGAAGAGATACTTCTTGTTTGCATAATGGTAGCTGCCTGATTGAGGCGCACCCCTTGGATACAAGGTGTCCATGTCCCTATGGTGGACCACTGAAGGTGGATAGTGGTCAAGAAGGATCAAATCTGACATGGCACATGGGTCTGTTCTATCTTTACTTACTGACTTCTTATCAGTAGGTGTAGGGCTGCACGATATATTGTGAGGTTCATCATCGCGATGTACATGTGTGCAATAGTCACATTGCAAGAGCGTGCGATGTTAGAGGCATGTGGCCTCATTTAATTTCATGTAATGTGATTTCAGCATCTGTATGTTTAGCAATCACATTATGTGATGGATCAATCACATTATGTGATTGATGGAACGCTGCACCAATCACATTAGTTCTTACTCTTTGCGTTTGCGTACTCTTTAACGTGACTCACACCTGGCAGAGCAGCGTCGGTGAACAGAAAAATGAGCGACAAACCACCAGAGGAAGTTGGAGAAAACGAGGACTTGGTGCCAAAGAGAAAGTCGACATCGCACATCTGGAATTATTTCAGCTACAAGAAGGATGATGTTGACCAAACACGCATTCTTTGTCGACAGTGTCTTGCAGCTGTTGCTACGACGAAAGGTAACACAACCAATTTGTTTGACCACTTACGTCGGCACCTCACAGCTCACTATGAAGAATGCAAAGCCCGACCGGACTGTCATCCAAAACAAAAAACTATTGTGGAAACCTTTGCAAGTGATACACTATATGAGAAAGGCTCAAAACGACAGAACGAAATAACGGATGCTATCACGTATCACCTGGCCAAAGACACGGTACCCATTTATACAGTTTCAAAAGATGGCTTTCAAAAAATGATCAGCTCGCTTGACAAACGGTATGTTTTACCATCACGCAGCTTTTTTTCTCAAGTCGCCATCCCGAAGCTGTACAACAATTGCAAGGCAGAAGTTCAAACGGAGCTGTCAGATGTGGAGTACTATGCAGCAACAACGGACTTGTGGTCCAGTCGGACAGCGGAGCCCTACATTAGTCTGACTGTCCACTTCATCGATCAGGAGTTCCAACTCAGAAGTCGCTGTTTGCAAACAGCATATTTCCTGGAGGATCACACAAGTGAGAACATTGAAATGGGGATGAGAGCAGCGGTGGCTGCTTGGGGCCTAGATGAGACACGTCTAGTCTGCATAATAACAGACAATGCTGCAAACATGGTGAAAGCTGCTCCACTGAATGAGTGGACCAGACTGCAGTGTTTTGGCCAGAGACTTCATCTTGCAGTTGGTAAGTTATGTCTATACTCTGCTATAACTACTTTGCTCTACTTTATTTTCTGAAATCATAAGTTTGGGGGGGGGGGGGGGTTTAAGTTAAAAAAAGCAATTATTTGTTCATATTAACACACTCCCTTCAAGTCGGAGCACATTTCTATGTGAGTTGGTGTCTGTGTGTGTATGTGTGTGAGTGAGAGAGAAAGATGTCAAACTTATAAGATTCAAGTTATAATTTGTGAATGAATTAATGATTTCATTTTTATAATATGTAAAGAACACAGCATGCAGAAGTGATGCAATTCATGTTTAAATACCATAGCTTTACAAGTTAGAAAACATGAGCATGTTATTATTCAAAATATAGGCTGTGTGAAATGATTGTTTACTGTTTTTATTACACCTTAGGAAGTGCAGTCAAACAAGATGGACGTATTAAGCATACTGTGGGGATGTGCAAGAAGCTCGCCGGTCACTTCTCTCACAGCTGGAGGCCAGAAGTGCTCTTCAAAAAGCCCAGAAGGACCTCAATCTACCCACTCATTCCCTCATATCAGAATGCCAGACAAGATGGGGCTCTCGACAGATGATGATCAGTAGGATACTGGTGCAGCAGAAGGCCATAACACAGGTCCTGTCTGTGGACAAGAAGATGCGCCATTTAATTCCAACTTGGCAAGATATCAATGTTCTTGAATCTGTCAGCAGGTCACTGGGACCAGTGTTGGAGTTTACTGATGTACTTTCAGGAGAAGACTGTGTCAGTGTGTCCTATGTGAAGCCTGTTCTTCACCTCTTAAACAACTCGATCCTGGCTGTGCAGGAGAAAGACACAGAGCTAACAAAGAAGGTGAAGGATAAGATGTTGAACTACATCAACGAGAAATATGAGGATGAACCTACTCAGGAGCTGCTTGATATAGCTTCTTGTTTGGACCCCAGGTTCAAGATGGATTTTGTCAGTGCAGACAAGAAGTCCCAAGTCACTGCCAGAGTGACAGCGGAGATGATGGAGAGGAGCCAGGAGACACCACACTGCAGCTCTGAGGTCGAACCCAAAGCGGCTGCCACACCCCAGGAAAAGAGAGCTAAGAGGTCCTTGGACAGTTTTTCAAAGAAAAAGGGAGCAGAGGTGTAGAAGCAGGTGATTCCTCTCCACCACTCAAGGATGCTGTGGAAGCAGAGCTTAACAACTACCTGCTAACACCTTCCATAGACAAAGAGGAAGATCCACTTACTTGGTGGAAAGAAAAACAAGTGAACTTTCCACATCTTACCAAGCTTGCCTGCAAGTATCTCTGCATTCCTGCAACAAGCTCCCCCTCAGAGAGGCTTTTCAGTACAAGTGGCAACATTGTCACTTGCCAGTGCTCCTCTTTAAAACCTGAAATGGTGGATAGACTGGTATTCTTGGCCAAAAACCTCAGATCTTGAGTGAACACACAAACACATGGCCATCCAATTACTGTGTAGGTGAGAAGCAAAATAATGAGTGTGAGCACCTTGGCTCAGCTGTGTTGACCTGTTCTCTAGATTAAAAAAAAAAAAAACTGATTCAAAGCTGCTCTTATTTTATCTATTTATTTTTGTTATTGTTATGTTAAAGCCTGTTTACTTATTTTCTACTACCACTCAGGAATCTGATATAGAGCTGCTCTTATTTATTTTCTTCA